>NW_027142357.1:1047014-1629793 GCF_026170545.1 Melanerpes formicivorus
TAATCCTGCTACTTTTTAAATTGTCCATTATCCCCAAGACTAAATGAGCTCCTGAGGGATGCATTTGAAAGGACGAAAAAATGGGGATATTTATACTTCTTGCCTTTCAGCAACCAACTCAAATATCTAAATTAGAAGAGTACTTTCCCTCAGTTTACCATATGAGTAATAGAGAGAAGACATTGCAGAAGGCAATCCAAAGTGCTGAACTAAATTCTTGCTGTGAATAGTGTGTCAGAGGTCCTAGATTTCCCCCCCCCCCCCCCTCCAGACTGCATATGTAGTGTGAGGAGGTTAAAATAATTACTTAATTTAGGTGATGTTAACAGTCCTGAACAATATTGGTAGGCTCCTGAAGGAATAAATATCAGCTGATTACACCATTAGACACCCAGGTGGGTCTTGAAAGTCTCCAGAAAAGGAGACTGCACAGCCTCTCTGGGCAGCTTGGTCCAGTGCTCTGGGAACCTCCCAGTGAAGAAGTTCCTCCTCATGTTGAAGAGGAACCTCCTATGCTGTAGTTTGTATCCATTGTCCCTTGTCCTATCACAGGGTGCAACTGAGCAGAGCCTGTCCCCTCCCTCTTGACATCCAGCCCTCAGATATTGATAGACACTGATTAGATCCCCTCTCAGTCTTCTCCTCTCCAGAATAAACAGCCCCAGGGCTCTCAGCCTCTCCTCACCAGGCAGGGCTCCAGTCCCTTCAGCATCCTGGTAGCCCTCCCTTGCACTCTCTCCAGCAGATCCCTGTCCCTCTGAACTGGGGAGCCCAGAACTTGATGCAATATTCCAGGTGAGGTCTCAGCAGGGCAGAGTAGAGGGGGAGGAGAACCTCCTTGCATCTGCTGGACACACTCCTTTCAATGCACCCCAGGATCCCCTTGGCCTTCTTGGCCACCAGGGCACATTGCTGTCCCATGCAGAACTTGTTGTCCACCAGCACTCTCAGGTCCTTCTCTGCAGAGCTACTCTCCAGCCTGTACTGCTGTAGTTTCTTCTTCCTTCCTAGGTGCAGGACTCTCAGGAAACCAGATTTTCTCCCCACTGAATCATCTTCTAAATCCTAGGAATGTAGGTGTAATACACAATAGAGCAGCTGAAGCTTAGCATGTTTCACCCTTTTGTTTTCCCTAAAGGACCTTAATCAACTTTTTATTGTTTCTTTCATATACTCTGAACCATAATGGTTCAAGACCTAAAGCTCCTAGGTGAAGCTGCATGCAAAGAATAGTTTTCAGGTCAATGTTAAGTGGCTTGCAGCAAGGATTTCTGTTGTGTATCCTCAAGTTCTTAGCACATGTGTAAAACAGCAAATGGGCCTCAGCAGAGACTTGCTGGAGAAAGCAGAGTTGTAAGAAGGTTTTAACCTCTCCCTTAATTTCCTATTTTCATGTCATGGTGATGAAAACTTCCACCACCCTTTTGCAGACTCTGCCACTTCTCCCTTACTTTATCCTGTCTTTGAGTGGTGTTGTTTCACCTGATTTTGAATGTAATGCCTATTAAAAATGCTGGAAATGTCATACATGAGGCATATGTCTGTGTTCTAGGTGAACATTTTCACTTTGCTTTATGGTCACATCTAATACAGCAATAGGTATATTTTTCCTGTCCTCCCACCAGAGGGATCTGTTCTGCTCTTTCTCCCATATGTTTGCACATCTGCCATAGTGGGAGGGAACCAGTTTAGAAATGGAGAACAGAATCTTGGGCTAAATTCTGATCTCATTTACATCGCTCAGCAATCATATAATCACAGAGTTTTAGGGGCTCATCCATCCCACCCACTCTGCCAGAGCAGGATCACCTAGAGCAGAACACACAGGAACACATCCAGGTGGGTCTTGAATATCACCAGAAAGAGAGACTCCACAACGCCCCTGGGCAGCCTGCTCCAGGGCTCTGTCACCCTCACAGGGAAAAAATCCACCTCCTGTTTCTGTGGAACTTCCTCTGCCTCAGCTTCCACCACTGCCCCTTGTACTGGCATTGGGCATCACCCAGCAGAGCCTGGCTCCAGCCTCTGGGAACTCACCCTGCACATCTTTATCAACATGAATAAAGTCACCTCTCAGGCTCCTCTTCTCCAAGCTCCAGAGCCCTCAGCTTCCTCAGGCTCTGCTTGTGAGAAAGATGTTCAATTCCCCTCATGATCTTTGTGTCTCTGTGCTGGACTCTTTCAAGCATTTCCCTGAGGTCCTTCCTGAACTGAGGGGCCCAGAACTGGACACAATATTCCAGATATAGCCTCAGCAGGAGGCTAATAAAGCCAGAACCCCCAAAGTAACATTCAACAGCCTGGGTGTTGAACAGTATGTCAGGGAGTGATAGGACTGGAATGGAAAAAAAAAAATAGAGGTGGGCAGATTCAGATTGGATATTAGGAAGAAGTTCTTCCCCATGAGGGTGATGAGACACTGGAAGAGGTTGCCCAGGGAGGTGGTGGAAGCCTCATGCCTGGAGGTTTTGAAGGCCAGGCTGGATGTGGCTGTGAGCAAGCTGCTGTAGTGTGAGGTGTCCCTGGCCATGGCAGCGGGGGTTGGAACTGGATGATCCTTGAGGTCCCTTCCAGCCCTGACAATTCTGTGATTCTATATAAAATGGAAAATTGCCTCACTAAGAAAATGCCCAAAAGAAAGAACAAATCACTATATCTGTAGATCCTTTATTATTAAAAGTGAGAGAAAGAAGGGGAACTGTGTGTCAGTCACCTGGATCAGAGTGTGCAGAGCCTGGATTCTGACAGCAGCAGAAGAGTGGAAGTCAGAAATAGGGACTATATTAAAAAGAAAAAGAAATAAGAAAATTAGATTAAATCTCAGTGGAAAGGTGATTTTTCTCCTAAGAACAACCTTTATGCTTGCTGTGAATCAAAAGAAGAGGCAGGCAGCAGAAAATGACAGCTGATAGCAGCTGGGACTTGGTTGCTTGTAAAACTGATAACTAAGCATAGAATAGAATAGAATAGAATAGAATAGAATAGAATAGAATAGAATAGAATAGAATAGAATAGAATAGAATAGAATAGACCAGGTTGGAAAAGACCTTCAAGATCATCAAGTCCAACCTATCATCAAACACCATCTAATCAACTAAACCATGGCACCAAGCACCCCATCCAGTCTCTTCCTAAACACCTCCAGTGATGGTGACTCCACCACCTCCATGGGCAGCAAATTCCAATGGCCAATCTCTCTTTCTGGGAAGAACTTCTTCCTCACATCCAGCCTAAACTTCCTCTGGTGCAGCTTAAAACTGTGTCCTCTTGTTCTGGTGCTGCTTGCCTGGGAGATGAGACCAACCCCCACCTGGCTACAACCTCCCTTCAGGGAGTTGCAGACAGCTATGAGGTTTCCTCTGAGCCTCCTCTTCTCCAGGCTAAGCAACCCCAGCTCCCTCAGCCTCTCCTCACAGGGCTGTGCTCCAAACCCCTCCCCAGCTTTGTTGCCCTTCTCTGGACTCCTTCCAGCAACTCAACATCTTTCCTAAACTGAGTTGCTCAGAACTAGACACAGGACTCAAGGTGTGGCCTAACCAGTGCTGAATACAAGGCAGAATGACTTCCCTGCTCCTGCTGTCCACACTGTTCCTGATGCAGGCCAGGATGCCATTGGCCTTCTTGGCCACCCGGGTACACTGCTGGCTCATGTTCAGCCTACTATCAACCAGCACTTCCAGGTCCCTCTTTGCCTGGCTGCTCTCCAGCCACTCTGACCCCAGCCTGTAGCACTGCATGGGGTTTTTGTGGCCAATGTGTAGAATCTGGCATTTAGATGTGTTAAATCTCCTGCCCTTGGACTCTGTCCCTCTGTCCAGCCTGTCAAGTTCCCTCTGCAGAGCTCTTCAACCCTCTAACAGATCAACTCCTGCCCCCAGCTTGGTGTCATCTGCAAACTTACTATTTGCCATAAATATTTAAATCTGCTGGCAAGTTGGGGGTGGGGCTGGGGGGGTATTGAAATTCATAGAAATGTTTACTCACTTGAAGAAAGAAAAATATCCCATGTCCAAATCAGATGCCTTTCATCAGGCAGTCAAATATTACAAGCTCAATATTTCCCCATCCTCGCTTTCAAGACAACTTTACACAACACTTACAATAAAGCCAACATTGGTAGACCTCTGTCATGAAAAAAAACTAACTGGGATGTGAACAGAAAGGGACCTCGGGGTGCTGATAGACAGCTGGCTGAACATGAGCCAGCACTGTGCCCAAGTGGCCAAGAAGGCCAATGGCATCCTGGCCTGCATCAAGAATAGTGCAGCCAGCAGGAGCAGGAAAGTCATTGTGCCCCTGTACTCTGCACTCGTTAGACCACATCTTGAGTCCTGTGTCCAGTTCTGGGCCCCTCAGTTTAAGAAGGACATCGAAACACTTGAACGTGTCCAGAGAAGGGCAATGAGGCTGGGGAGAGGCTTTGAGCACAGCCCTGTGAGGAGCGGCTGAGGGAGCTGGCGTTGTTTAGCCTGGAGAAGAGGAGGCTCAGGGGAGACCTTCTTGCTCTCTAGAACTCCCTGAAGGGAGGTTGTAACCAGGTGGGGTTTGGTCTCTTCTCCTGGGCAACCAGCACCAGAACAAGGGGACACAGTCTCAAGCTGTGCCAGGGGAAGTTTAGGCTGGAAGTGAGGAGAAAGCTCTTCCCAGAAAGAGTCGTTCACTATTGCAATGTGCTGCCCAGGGAAGTGGTGGAGTCACTGTCCCTGGAGGAGTTTGAGAGGGGACTGGACATGACACTTGGTGCCATGGTTTAGTCATGAGGTCTGTGGTGACAGGTTGGACTTGATGATCTTTGAGCTCTCTTCCAACCTTGGTGATTCTGTGATTCTGTGAATGCAAAATCACAGAATCATCACAGAATCAACCAGGTTGGATGAGACCTCCAAGATGAACATAAACTAACCCCAAAAGTAGCAACTCCAATTTTCCTGAGCCTCAGAGAGCTGATGAGGTGCGGCACAGGAGGCTTTGCAGTGTGCCTCATCCTGAGGGACACTTTCACGCACAGGAGCCTGTAGTCTACAAGCCTCTGGGGGCAGAGCAAGCAACCTGCTTGCAAGGCATGTGAAGGGCAATTCTTTCTTGTTAAGGTTTTAAAATACTTGGCTTTTGAAAAGTTAGCTGCTTTGGATGCTGAGCAGAAACATCAGGGCTTGAGATTTTGATTGAATAATCACATAGAAGCAAATGTTGATTTAATTACACTTCATTATGGAGTAGTTTATGAGAACACTCAATTGTGCCTTTTTTTTTTCCTCCTTAAAACTTCTCACTTCAGGAGAAAGCTTTTATGATTAATATCCTTCCTGGCTACTCCTGTTCTGGGTGCCTGAACATTTTATTTTCCTACCTGTCGCTCAGCTAAGTTAGTGCTGCTGCTTTCCTTTCCCCTGCAGCTTTCCTTTTGCCTGCAGGAGACTTTAATAGGACTCAACTGTACCACAAGGCAATGTTAATGTGTATTTTATCTTGTAAAGCTATTAGTGATCATAAATGAAGACCTCCACAGTGCTCAGCATGGATATATCTCAGGAGATGGGAGTCATGGTGGGGCTTGATGTATGCCAGTGGCAGGGCTGGAATGCTGTGTTCCCAGTGCTCCAGCCAGGTTCATAGAAAGGGATGTGTGTATGTGTGTAAACCAAATTTAATCCTAAGAAAATTGTCACCATATAGCTATCAGATTTATTACAGGGATAGAATCATAGAATTGTTAGGGTTTGAAGGGACCTCAAGGATCATCCAGTCCCAACCCCCCTGCCACTACTGTGGCCAAAGCACAGAGCCCGGCACTAGGACTTGTTGAATGTCATCCTGTTGGACTCTGCCCATCTGTCCAGGCTGTCAAGGTCCCTCTGCAGAGCCTTTCTACCCTCTAACAGATCAACTCCTGCCCCCAACTTTGTGTCATCTGCAAACTTCCTAATGGTGGACTCAATGCCCTCGTCCAGATCATGAATAAAGCTATTAAGCTGGGTTGGGACCAAGACTGTTTCCTATGGGACTCCACTTGTGAGTGGCTTTCAACTGGATGTGACTCCATTCACCACCACTCTCTGGGCTTGGCCAGCCAGCCAGGTCCTAACCCAGCAGAGCACAGTTCCTGCCTTCATTCATCACCCAATGGCCCCAAATAGGGAGAACAATATGTGGGCTCGTGTTAAAATCGAGATGGGCCCCCTCCCCAGATCCTTTTGGACAGCTGATACCTCCAGCCTGTATGGTTTCATGGCAACATTCTGCCCACGGAGCAGGGCTCTGCAGTTGTCTGCTTATTTTATCAAATTCTATCTTTCTGCTCCTTCAGAGCAATAAAAGCAGAGCAGCAGTGCAGAACAAGAGCCTCCAATCTTGATCCAGCATGTTGTAACTGCCTCACACTCCTGTAAGCAGATGCATTCAGAATATCTGAGTTAGATTTAAAGTTTAGAGCTTCTTCAACACCAACAGCAAAAAAAAAAAAAAAAGAGAAAAGGACAAAGAAAAAGAAAAATATTAAAATAAAAAGAATAAAGGAAAAGGGAAAAGAGAAATAAAAGGGATGGAAAGGGAAAGAGAAAGGGAAAGGGAAAGAAAAAGAGAAAAAAGAAAAAGAAAAAGAAAAAAAAGAAAAAGAAAGAGGGAGAGATAGAATAGAATAGAATAGAATAGAATAGAATAGAATAGAATAGAATAGAATAGAATAGAATAGAATAGAATAGACCAGGTTGGAAAAGACCTTTAAGATCATCAAGTCCAACCTATCACGCAACACCATCTAATCAACTCAACCATGGCACCAAGCACCCCATCCAGGCTCTTCCTAAACACCTCCAGTGATGGTGACTCCACCACCTCCCTAGGCAGAAGAACACTTTCTGGAGTGTCTTTCAGATTACTTTGCAAGCTGCAATAAGCTACCATCCAAACTACCTGGTTGTGGCCCTTGAGGGTAATTTGGTAGTCACTGTTATCTGCTGGGGGTGGAAGTGGAATGGAAGCTGCAGATAATGATCCACCTCCCTGAGGCACTCGGAATATCCACCCTGGTTTCAGAAGACTGTAAAAAAATAATCATGGAATCACAGAACTGTCACGGTTGGAAGGGACCTCAAGGATCATCCAGTTCCAACCCCCCTGCCATGGGCAGGGACACCTCACACTACAGCAGCTTGCTCACAGCCACATCCAGCCTGGCCTTGAAAAACCTCCAGGGATGAGGCTTCCACCACCTCCCTGGGCAACCTCTTCCAGTCTTTCACCACCCTCATGGGAAAGAACTTCTTCCTAACATCTACCCATTTCTGCTTCATTGTTTCCATTCCCTCCAGTCCTATCACTACCTGACACCCAAAAAAGTTCTTCCCCAGCTTTCTTTTAGCCCCCTTAAGATATTGGGAAGCCACAATTAGGTCTCCTTGGAGCCTTCTCATCTCCAGACTGAACTCAGCACCCTGGGGGGAGGTCATGTAGAAGTTGGTGCTGTTCTCTTCTCACATGTAATTCATGATCAAACAAGAGGGAACAGCCTCAAGCTGCCACAGGTTATGTTTAGACTGGATAATAGGGAAAAAAACATCACAGAAAGAGTGGCCAGGCATTGGAATGGGCTGTCTAGGGAGTTGGTGGTGTTCCCATGCCTAAATGTGTTTGAAGGTGGTTTGGATGTGGTGCTTGGGGATGTGGTTTAGGGGTGATCCTTGTAGAGTAGGGTTCTGGGTTGGACTTGGTGATCCTCAGGATCATTTCCAATCTAAATGTTTCTGTGATTCTGTGAAACAGCCCCAACTCACTCAGTCTGTCCTCATAAGAGAGGTGCTCCAGCTCTCTAATATATAAAAATACATAATAATGATGTGTGCGTATATATATATATGAAGAAAAATAATCTTACACTTTTCGCCTCTGTACTCAGCACTGGTTAGGCAACACCTTGAGTACTGTGTCCAGTTCTGGGCACCTCAGTTCAGGAAGGAGGTTGACTTGTTGGAACATGTCCAGAGAAGGGTAAAAAGTTGGTGAGGGGTTTGGAGCACAAGCCCTATGAGGAGAGGCTGAGGGAGCTGGGGTTGCTTAGCCTGGAGAAGAGGAGGCTCAGGGGAGACCTTCTTGCTCTCTACAACTACCTGAAGGGAGGCAGTAGTCAGGTGGGGGTTGGTCTCTTCTCCCAGGTAACCAGCACCAGAACAAGAGGACACAGTCTCAAGCTGCACCAGGGGTGGTTCAGATTGGATGTTAGGAGGAAGTTCTACACAGAGAGAGTGATTGCCCATTGGAATGGGCTGCCCAGGGAGGTGGTGGACTCACCATCACTGGAGGTATTTAGGAAAAGCCTGGATGGGGTGCTTGATGCCATGGTTTAGTTGATTAGATGGTGTTGGGTGATAGGTTGGACGCAATGATCTTGAAGGTCTCTTCCAACCTGGTTAATTCTATTCTATTCTATTCTATTCTATTCTATTCTATTCTATTCTATTCTATTCTATTCTATTCTATTCTATTCTATTCTATTCTATTCTATTCTATTCTATCCTACATGCTGAATTCCCTGGCTGTGCCACCTATATTGCAGTGATACTGCATTATGCTTGGGGAAATAGAAAGCTATCATCTCGAAACAGACCATAATATTGCACCTTATTGAAAAAAAACCCAACAACCCAAACATCCAAGTGGATATTTTTTTTTTCTGCCAGCAGCCATGACTTATGGTAATGACTGTTATCAATATGCAATTACTTCTGCTGCCCCAGAACATATTGGCATTCATTTAGTTAAAGATAACGCAACCCATTTGTATTCATTGAGGTAATCTGGGGCTGGGATGAAAGGCGAGGGCCCTCTTCTTCACCAAGCAGTGACAGGGAAATTAAATAAATAAATTACTACTAATAAATATAATAATAATAATAAAAACCCTCTAATCAGAGCTTCTGCACTGCTAAAAATAAGCTGCATTAAATTGCATTTGAGCTTATTCGAAACACGACCACAAAGAAGCAAAAAAGCCTAACTTTGGTGGTTGCTAAGTCAAACATCCTATTTTTTTCCCCCTCCCCAATGATATCTGGGGGGAAACCTGGCAATGAGGAGCAAAATAAAACCCAAACAACCCAAAACAACTACCAAAAATATCCAAACCAACCAATCCTTCAAATAAAACTAATCCTGTGTTTGCAGAATGGGTTTGAGTGATGTGTCCATTTAAACGGTGAACCTTGGTGGAAGTAGAAGTCTGCTGGAATAAGGGCTGTGGAGAGCAGTGTGGTAGATTGTCCTGGTTTGAGTTTCAGCAGAATTAGTTATCTTTGATTTCTGCTCTGCCCTGCTGAGACCTCACCTGGAATCTTGCATCCAGTTCTGGGCTCCCCAGTTCAAGAGGGACAGGGATCTGCTGGAGAGAGTGCAAGGGAGGGCTATCAAGGGTGCTGAAGGATGCACTGCCTGGTGAAGAAAGGATGAGAGCCCTGGGGCTGTTCAGTCTGGAGAGGAGAAGACTGAGAAGGGATTTAATCATTGTTTCTAAATATCTGGGCCCTGGATATCAAGAAGGAGGGGACAGGCTCTGCTCACTTGCATCCTGTGATAGGACAAGGGGCAATGGATATAAATTACAGCACAGGAGGTTCCGCCTCAGCATGAAGAGGAGCTTCTTCACTGGGAGGGTCACAGAGCACTGGAACAGGCTGCCCAGATTGGTTGTGGAGTCTCCTTCTCTGGAGACTTTCAAGACCCTTCTGGATGTGTTCCTGTGACCTGTGCTGGATTCTCTGGCACTGCTCTGGCAGTGGGGTTGGACTCAATGATCTCCAGAGGTCCCCTCCAACCCCTACCATCCTGTGATCCTGTGATTAAATTTGTAGCTCAGGCTCCTCAAAGTGGCTGCACTTTCTGCAGGCAGCAGTGTGTTTTGCAGACAGTGTCTGCTTCTGGTAGTGATAAACATCAAGGATTATAGTGAGTCCCAAGAACTGGTGTGCAGACCAAGGTCACTGCTAAATCTTGTATACATCAGGGGTGCAGAATTAGAGTCTCTCTCTCTTATTCCCTTCCAATTCCCTTTTGGAAGGGGAGAGGGGTAAATAGAGAGCATTGGTCACTTGTGACTCAGAGAGGGACCTGGGGGGTTCTGGTTGACTAAATATGAGTCAGCATTGCCCTTGTGGCCAAGAAAGCCAGTGGAATCCTGGTTTGGATAAGAAACTAGGTGGCCAACAGGGACAGGGAGGTGATCATCCCCCTGTGCTCAGCGCTGGTGAGGCCACACCTTGAGTGTTGTGTTCAATTCTGGGCCCTCTTTACAGGAAGGACATTGAGGGGCTGGAGCCCGTCCAGAGAAGGGGCTGGAGCACCTGGGCTATGAGGAGCATCTGAGGAAGCTGGGAGTGTTCAGTGTACAGAAGAGAAAGCTGAGGGAGACCTCATTGCTCTCTACAGCTTCCTGAAGGGAGGTTGGAGTGAGGAGGGGACAGCCTCTGCCCCTTGGTGGCAAGGGACAGGAACAGAAGAAATGGTTCCAAGCTGCACCCTCCAACACCCTCCCCAGTCTGGTCACTCCCCTCTGGACCTGCTGCAGCACGTCAATATCCTTCCCCACAGGGCTGCTCTCAGTCCTTTCATCCTTCAGTCTGCATCAAGACTGGGGATGGATCTGAGGTAAATTAGTGATTGACTGCAGTTTTCTTTCCATATCACGAAGATTCCATTTTTTTAAATAATTATTTTTTATCAAGCATTGTTAAAACTTTAGGTAAATTACTAGAATTTCTTTCTTCAAAATATGCATATATAGAAATATATATGTATTATAGAAGTATAGTTTTGAATCATGGCTGCATCCAAAGCAGCGTTGCCAGCAGAGCCAGAGAGGTGATTCTGACACTTTGCTCTGCTCTGCTGAGACCTCACCTGCAGTGCTCTGTGCAGGTCTGGAGCCCTCAACACAGGAAGGACATGCACCTGATGGAGAGGGTCCAGAGGAGGACCACAAAAATTATCAGGGGGTTAGAACAGCTGTGCTCTGAGGACAGGCTGAGGGAGCTGGGGATGTTCAGCAAGGAGATCAGAAGGCTCTGGGGAGACCTAAGAGCAACCTTCCAGGACCTGAAGGGTGCTACAAGACGGCTGCAGAGAGACTGTTTGCAAAGGCCTTCAGGGACAGGACCAGGGGCAATGGCTTCAAAGTAGAGCAGAGCAGATTTAGATTGGATGTTAGGAACAAGTTCTTTCCTATGAGGGTGGTGGAACACTGGAACAGGTTTCCCAGGGAGGTGGTTGAGGCCCCATCCCTGGAGATATTCAAGGTGAGGCTGGAGAGAGCTGTGGGCAGTGTGATCTAGTTGGAGATGTCCCTGCTGACTGCAGAGAGGTTGGACCGGCTGATTCTGGAAGCAGCTGCCAAAACAAACCAGTGATTTCAAAGATTTCAAAGGCAGACTTTTATTCTATAATGCAGAGAAAATGAAGTTAAGTTTCTCAAAACACACTTTTTCTTTTCCTTTTTCTTTTTTCTTTTTATTTTTATTTTCCTTTCTTTTTCTTCTTTTCCTTTTCCTTTTTCTTTTTCATTTTTTTTCTTTTTCTTTTTCTTTTTCTTTTTTTTCCTTTTTTTTTTCTTTTTCTTTTTCTTTTTCTTTTTCTTTTTCTTTTTCTTTTTCTTTTTCTTTTTCTTTTTCTTTTTCTTTTTCTTTTTCTTTTTCTTTTTCTTTTTCTTTTTCTTTTTCTTTTTCTTTTTCTTTTTCTTTTTCTTTTTCTTTTTCTTTTTCTTTTTCTTTTTCTTCTTTTTCTTTTTCTTTTTCTTTTTCTTTTCTTTTTCTTTTTCTTTTTCTTTTCCTTTTTCTTTTCCTTTTTCTTTTCCTTTTTCTTTTCCTTTTCCTTTTTCTTTTCCTTTTCCTTTTCCTTTTCCTTTTCCTTTTTCTTTTCCTTTTCCTTTTTCTTTACCTTTTTCTTTTCCTTTTTCTTTTCCTTTTTCTTTTCCCTTTTCTTTTCCTTTTTATTTTCCTTCTTTTTCCCTTTTCTTTTCCTTTTCCTTTTTCTTTTTCTTTTCCTCTTCTTTTACTTTCTCATGGATCTGAGCTTGCTGGAAGGCAGCAAAGAATTCTCATGGGCACAGTAATTCATCTTTATCAATCAAAGTAAACTTTAAGTGGAGTTAACTGCTTGCTGCTTTGAGGAGGGCCTCACTGCAGCACTGCTAATACTCTGAGTTGGTTTTCTTCCAGCTTATCACTGTAAACTCTCCTCAATTAGAGGGCGCTTGGCTACCAGTCTATCAGACTTAGGAGCTAGAAGACTTCCATTTCATTTAGGGCTATTGGTTTGCTCATCTGTTTCTGCCAGAGTGTCTGCCTCTCTTATGAATGATTTCTCTTGCCCTTGCAATCCCTTATCTGTGCTGACAGCTCCTGCAGGAGCTTGCAAATGCTTATGAAGCTGTTTCATCCATCATATTTTGTGTGTGTGTACCTCTGCATATGTCAGAATGTGCTCTGCTCTGTGACCTGGCCCTAATCTGAAGTGAATTTGCTCTTTATTGGGAAAGCTGATGCAGAGGTTTTAGTTCTCTCAAGCAACATTCATGGTTTCTTATCACCAGGCTTGTGGTGCCCCCACCATGCTACTCCCTGTAGCTCAACCTACATTCCTGAGTGGCATGAAACTGGTGTTTCTCACAGACAGTATTTCAAACAAGAGAAATGCAGGGTCCTGCACCCAGGGAGGAATAACAGCAGGCACTAGGACAGGTTAGGGGATGTCCTGCTGGAAGTAGCTCCAAAGAGAAAGACCTTGGAGTGCTGGTGGGCAGCAAGTTCTGCATGGGACAACGATGTGCCCTTGTGGCCAAGAAGGCCAGTGGTGTCCTGGGGATGCACTAAGAAAAGTGAGGCCAGCAGGACTAGGGAGGTTCTTCTCCCCCTCTGCTCTGCCCTGCTGAGACCACACCTGCAAAACTGTGTCCAGTTTAGGGCTCCCCAGTTCAAGAGAGACAGAGAGCTGCTGGAAGGAGTCCAACGGAGAGCCATGAGGATGCTTAGGGGACTTGAGCATCTCCCCTGTGAAGAGAGACTGAGAGCCCTGGGGCTGTTAAGTTTGGAGAAGAAAAGGCTGAGAGGGGATCTGATCAATGTCTATCAATAGCTGAGGGCTGGAGGCCAAGCTCTTTTGGGTGGTGCACAGCAATAAGCCAAGGACCAATGGAGACAAAGTTGAAGAGAGAAGGTTTCAGCTCAACATGAGGAGAAACTTCTTTGCAGTGAGGGTAACAGAGCCCTGGAGCAGGCTGCCCAGAGAGGTTGTGGAGTCTCCTTCTCTGGATGGAGACATTCAATCCCCACCTGGATGCATTCCTGTGCAGACTCCCCTGGGTGATGCTGCTGTGGCAAAGGGGTGGGACTGGATGATCTCTGGAGGTCCCTTACAACCTCTTCCACTTGGATATTGGATTGGATATCGATGGCTTAATTTTCTGTTTAAGCTCTCATAGAATAGAGTTTAAGCAGCAAATTCAAATAGAATAAAATTCAAATCCAAAATTTTAATTCTAACAGATTTTTTTTTTTTCAAATAGAATTAAAAATTAAATAAATTACTTTTTTGTGCCCTAAGGGAAATTCCCTGAGCATGCAGGCAGAGGCAGTAAATTGACACACAACTCTGGAAATAACAGCAGATAAATATTTAGGGCTTTTAATCCTCAGTGCTTGAGGCAAACGAAGCAGAAGATTATCTTCCTGTGAAGCTTTGTCCACTGCTGTCTCCCAAGTGCTTGCTCTGGCTCCTTGAGGGACTTTTAGCATGAAGAAACCTAGGAGGGCAACATGGTAGTGTGCCAGCAATCCAGGCCTTTCTAGACTTGCTTCAGTCAAACATCAAAGCCAAGGTCAGCAGCTGGCTCTGAGACTTAGCTATAGCTCTGATATTGGTGTTAGCCCTCAGCTGACTTCTTGCAACTTCTTCTGAGCTTCTTTTCATGATGTATCTTCTACTTTTCTCCTCTCTAGAGCCTTTTTAGTCTAACCCTAGAGTAATCCTTCTGTGCAATGGGTAGTGCTTCTAAACCAGACTAATGTAAAGCAAATTAACCTCCGGTGCTGGGAATGGCTAGCAGCAGATTTGATTTCCCCAGGAGTAAACTGCTAAGGGCTGATTGTGGAGGGTTAGGAGATTCACTCTTCAGGAACACCTGCAGCAGTGCAACTCAGAGAGCAAACAGTGCACCTTACAGTAATGCCTGTCTTGTGGAATTCCAAAGGGCAGAATTATCCTTGCAGGGTGTCCAAAGCATACCTATTGGGTGTGGGGGGAGAGTGGTGATAAACCTTTCTTCCATACTGTAGAAACAGAGACTTTTAAAAAGGAACATTATAACAGTCACAGAATCACAGAAAGTTAGAGGCTGGAAGGCACCTCCAGAGATCACTGAGTCCAACCCCCCTGCCAGAGCAGCATCACCCAGGGTAGTCTGCACGGAAATGCATCTAGGTGGGGTTTTGAATATCTCCATCCAGAGAAGACGACTCCACAACCTCTCTGGGCAGCCTGCTCCAGGGCTCTGTCACCCTCAATGGAAAGAAGTTTCTCCTCATGTTGAGCTGAAACCTTCTATGCTCAAGTTTGTCTCCATTGGTCCTTGGCTTATTGCTGTGCACCACCCAAAAGAGCTTGGCCCCCTCCACTTGACCCCCAGCCCTCAGCTATTGATAGACATTGATCAGATCCCCTCTCAGCCTTCTCTTCTCCAGACTAAACAGCCTCAGGGCTCTCAGTCTCTCTTCACAGGGGAGATGCTCAAGTCCCTTTAAGCATCCTCGTGGCTCTCCCTTGGACTCTCCCCAGCAGGTCTCTGTCTCTCTTGAACTGGGGAGCCCAGAACTGGACACAGGATTGCAGGTGTGGTCTCAGCAGGGCAGAGCAGAAGGGGAGAAGAACCTCCCTAGCCCTGCTGGCCACTCTTTTCTTGCTGCCTCCCAGGATCCCACTGGCTTTCTTGGCCACAAGGGCACATTGCTGTCCCATGCAGAACTTGCTGTCCACCAGCACTCCAAGGTCTTTCTCCATGGATCTGCTCTCCAGCAGGGCACTCCCTAACCTGTCCAGGTGCCTGCTGTGACTCCTCCCCAGATGCAGGACCCTGCACTTGTTCTTATTGAAGTCCCTGAGGTTTGGCTGCAGCCAGCTCACAGCCTCTCCAGCTCTGGTTGGATGGCAGCACAGAAGAGGCCTGAATGCTGGAATTTATTTTTCAAATGGCCCTATCTCTACACTTATTTCTTTATTTCTTTATTTATTATGTTAAAATCAGTTGTGGTATAAAACATTCTGGCTTTTTGAAAAAATGGCAGAAGGTTTGACAAGCACTTGACTGACATCCTGTTGATTAAATATCATTTCCTCTGACAACCCCATGGAGACCTCCTACTCACAGTACTTGCATGAGCTAATTGAATCCATTTTTTTTAATCTGCTTTTTCTTTTCAAACTATAAAAGTGACACCAAGACCCCCTCCCCCCACCTCCCCAGCTCCCTCCCCTTCTCCCACACAGCTCAGATTTGCTTTCTGATGGCTCCTTCTGGCATGCCAAACATCAGTGCTTTTGGTTAATGCATTGCAATGCATTTGGCAATGCATTTCTCCTGTGTTCCCAATGGGAAATATGAAAACAGAGGCTTGGTGGCTTTGATTGTTCCTTTATTTGTTTGGTTTGGTTAGGTTGGATTTGGGGGTTTTGTGTTTGATTTGTTTGTGTTTGGACTTTTTTTTCTTTCCATATAGTTGAGGTGTTTTTTGGTTCTTTCAAGGGCTTGAAGTCTAGATGAAGAGCAGTGACAGTGGTGGCCCTCAGAGTTCTTCACTGGGAACTCTACAGGTTTTTATCAATGCTATAGGCAGTGGGATTGAGTGCACCATAAGCAGTGTGCAGACAACACCAAGCTGAGTGGTGGTACCCTAGAGGGACAGGATGGCATCCAGAGGGACCTGGACAGGCTGCAGAGGTGGTGCCCAGGGGAACCTCATGAGGCTCAACAAGAGCAAGTGCAGGGTTCTGCACCTGAGCTGGAACAATCCTCACTGTCAATACAGGCTGGGGGAGGAGGGGATAGAAAGCAGCCCTGAGGAAAAGGATTTGGGGGTGCTGGTGGATGAGAAGCTGGACAGGAGCAGGCAGGGTGAGCTTGCAGCACAGAAGGCCAAGGGTAGCCTGGGCTGCATCCAAAGCAGCATTGCCAGCAGAGCCAGAGAGGTGATTCTGATTGTGCTTTGCTCTGGTGAGACCTCACCTGCAGTACTGTGTGCAGGTCTGGAGCCCTCAACACAGGAAGGACATGGACCTGATGGAGCAGATCCAGGGGAGCCCATGGAAATGACCAGGGGGTTGGAGCAGCTGTGCTCTGAGGACAGGCTGAGGGAGCTGGGGGTGTTCAACCTGGAGAAGAGAAGGCTCTGGGGAGACCTCAGAGAAGCCTGTCATTACCTGAAGGAGACTCCAACAAGGCTGCAGAGAGACAGGTGGAGGGGCAATATCTTCAAACTGAAGCAGAGAAGATTTAGATTAGATGTTAGGAACAAGTTGTGCACCATGAGGGTGGTAGAACACTTGAACAAGTTGCCCAGGGAGGTGGCTGAGGCCTCATACCTGGAGCTATTCAAGGTGAGGCTGGAGAGGGCGCTGGGCAGTCTGATCTAGTTGGGGATGTCCCTGCTGACTGTGGAGGGGGTTGGACTGGATGAGTTTTGGAGTTTTGGAGTATCACAGTATCACTAAGGTTGGAAGAGACCTCAAAGATCATCGAGTCCAACCTGTGAACCTATAGTTCAGTTTCATCAAGACAAATGAGCAAAAGACTAGAATTCATTCAGCAATGATCTTTTAATCCCAATTTCACTGAAATGAGATTATATTAAACAGAGCCTCTTGGGGTGGGTGGGAGGGAGAAGGCTCTACACAGACTTTCAGTGATTCTGTACTTGGTATAAGGATGTTTTTATAGAAAAAGAAATAACATCATTTCTGTCAGGACATAGCAGGAACAAGTGTGCAATTCATCTGAAAAGGCAATTATTTTACTCAGCAAATACAGTAACTTTTGCAGGATCACAGGATCAGAGGATGTTAGGGGTTGGAAGGGACCACTGGAGATCTCCAAGAAGAACCCCCCTGCCAGATCAGGACCAGAGAATCCAGCACAGGTCACACAGGAACACATCCAGACAGGGCTGGAAAGGCTCCAGACAAGGAGACTCCACAACTTCTCTGGGCAGCCTCTTCCAGTGCTCTGGGACCCTCACAGTGAAGAAGTTCCTACTTATGCTGAGGTGGAACCTCCTGTGCTGTAGTTTATGCCCATTCCTCCTTGTCCTATCACAGGGTACTACTGGGCAGAGACTGTCCCTTCCTTCCTGACCCCCAGCCCTCAGATACTGATAGACATTGATCAGATCCCCTCTCAGTCTTCTCCTTTCCACACTAAACAGCCCCAGGGCTCTCAGCCTCTCCTCACCAGGCAGGGCTCCAGTCCCTTCAGCATCCTTGCAGCCCTCCCTTGGACTCTCTCCAGCAGATCCCTGTCCCTCCTGAACTGGGCAGCCCAGAACTGGATGCAATATTCCAGGTGAGGTCTCAGCAGGGCAGAGCAGAGGGGGAGGAGAACCTCCCTGGATCTGCTGGACACACTTCTCTCAATGCACCCCAGGATCCCATTGGCCTTCTTAGCCACCAGGGCACATTGCTGTCCCATGCAGAACTTGCTGTCCATCAGCACTCCCAGCTCCTTTTCCACAGGGCTGCTCTCCAGCAGATCCCCTCCCAACCTGTACTGCTGCAGTTTATTCTTCCTTCCCAGGTGCAGGACTCTTCACTTCTCCTTGTTGGACCTCATCAGGTTCCTCTCTGCCCAGCCCTCAGTCTGTCCAAGTCTCTGAATGGCCTCATAGCCTTCAGGTGTCTCAGCCAAGCCTCCCAGTTTGATATCAGCAGCGAACTTGCTTTAAGAGAAACCAATATGTTGTTTATTGAGGTGTTACTGATGTCTCACAGATTATTCAGCAGAAGTGATCTTGCACTTCTTTTGAGTCCTTCAGCCAGGAATGTGTGTGTCTGTGTACATGATTTCTACTTTGTTTTCTACTTCTGATGAGCATCTTGTACTTTGAAGGCATCTGTCTCAGTCAAAAGCTCATCACAGACACCTTCTGGAAGTCTCTAAATATCTGATATCAGACATAAGTAAATGTTATTTCTGATGTACTCTACCCCATATGGGTATCTTTTACTCCTGGAGCATGTCCAGAGAAGGGCCATGAGGATGAGTTAGAGGGCTGGAGTTGCTCTGCTATGGAGACAGACTGAGAGAGTTGGGGCTGTTCAGTCTGGAGAAGAGAAGGCTCTGAGGAGACCTTCTTGTGGCCTTCCACTGTCTAAAGGGGGCTTCAAGAAAGCTGGGGAGTGACTTTTGAGAGTGTCAGGGAGTGATAGGACTGGGGGGAATGGAGCAAAACTAGAAATGGGTAGATTGAGATTGGATGTTAGGAAGAAGTTCTTCCCCATGAGGGTGGTGAGACACTGGAAGAGATTGCTCAGGGAGGTGGTAGAAGCCTCATCCCTGGACGTGTTTAAGGCCAGGCTGGATGTGGCTGCTCAAGTGTGAGGTGTCCCTGCCCATGGCAGGGGGCTTGGAACTGGATGACCCTTGAGGTCCCTTCCAACCTAACAGTTCTGTGATTCCATGATTCTATGACACAGCCTGAGTGTTTTACCATAGGCTCTACCGACAGAGTCTACATCCATCAATACAATAGATGCTGCCATTATGGGAAAACTCAGTTGAAAACAAATCACAGAGTGGCTGATACCTGATTATTTCCCTGGTTCCCATTTCTAAGTAGATTGCTGTTTTTTCCAATTCAGGTATTTGGCACAGCAGGTGTGTGGTTGGCAGTGTTGTAAAGCACTGCAGGTCAGTTCTGTTCACAGAATCACAGAATGTTAGGGGCTGGAAGGGACCTTGAAAGATCATCGATCATCATCAGTCCAACCCTCCTGCCAGAGCAGTGTTACCCAGAGCAGATAACACAGGAACATATCCAGGTGGGGTTTGAATATCTCCAGAGAGGGATATTGCACAATCCTGCCTGGGAAGCCTGCTCTAGGACTCTGCTACCCTCACAGGGAAAAAATTACCCCTTCTGTTTCCATGGCACTTCCTCTGCCTCAGCTTCCACCATTGCCCCTTGTGCTGGCATTGAGCATCCCCCAGCAGAGCCTGGCTTCCGCCTCTGGGCACTCCCCCTGCACATCTTTAGCAACAGCAATGAGGTCACCTCTCAGGCTCCTCCTCTCCAAGTTATAGAGCCCTCAGCTCCCTCAGGCTCTCCTCATAAGAAAGATGTTCCACTCCATCATACTTGTGCCTCTGTGCTGGACTCCCTCAAACTGTTCCCTGAGGTCCTTCTTGAGCTGAGGGGCCCAGGACTGAACACAATATTCCAGACGTGGCCTCAGCAGGACAGATTAAAGGGGGAGAAGAACCTTGTCAGTTCTTGACCAGCTCTCTAAGAATTGAAAGTCTTCAGTGACTCCAGTGGCTTCTAAATGTCCTCCTTGAGTTTGGAATAAAACATTTAGCCTTGTCAGAAAAATACAGCTCTACATTTTAGGGAAGAAGGGTGATGCTAAATGGTTTTGACTGTTTCCTCCTCCTCTGTTGCAAAGTTGAAGCGTTGCTCTGTCATGTTGTCAGCCTGTTGGAAATTGATATTTTCATGGTAGAACATGCAGTATGGTTGAGAAATTTATTTAGGTTTTTACCCCCAAGTTTTGCCTCTTCAACATAGTCCTTATTACTGTGCATAAGTTGAGGCTCCCAGTTCATTGCTATGATCTTTCACCCCCTCCTTGTTCTGTGCACAGAGTTTACTTTGAAAATGGAGATCACAGGATCAGAGGCTGTTAGGGGTTGGAGGGGACCTCTGGAGATTTTCACACTTTGAGTACTGTGTCCAGTTCTGGGCCCCTCTGTTTAGCAAATATGCTGACTTGCTGGAACGTGTCCAGAGAAGGGCAACAAAATTGGTGAGGGGTTTGGAGCACAGCCCTGTGAGGAGAGGCTGAGGGAGCTGGAGTTGCTTAGCCTGGAGAGGAGGAGGCTCAGGGGAGACCTCATTGCTCTCTACAACTATCTGAACGGAAGTTGCAGCAAGGTGGGGGTTGGTCTCTTCTCCCAGACAACCAGCACCAGAACAAGAGGACACAGTCTCAAGCTGCACCAGGGGTGGTTCAGATTGGATGTTAGGAGGAATTTCTACACAGAGAGAGTGATTGCCCATTGGAATGGGCTGCCCAGGGAGGTGGTGGACTCACCATCACTGGAGGTGTTTAGGAGGAGACTTGATGGGGTGCTTGGTGCCATGGTTTAATTGATTAGATGGTGTTGGATGATAGGTTGGACACGATGATCTTGAAGGTCTTTTCCAACCTGGTTAATTCTCTTCTATTCTCTTCTATTCTATGCTATGCTATGCTATGCTATGCTATGCTATGCTATGCTATGCTATGCTATGCTATGCTATCAATATTCTATTCTATTCTATTCTATTCTATTCTATTCTATTCTATTCTATTCTATTCTATTCTATTCTATTCTATTCTATTCTATTCTATTCTATTCTATTCTATTCTATTCAACTCCAATCCCCCTGCCACCCCTGCCAGATCAGGACCATAGAATCCAGCACAGGTCACACAGGAACACATCCAGACAGGGCTGGAAAGTCTCCAGAAAAGGAGACTCCACAACCTCTCTGGGCAGCCTCTTCCAGTGCTCTGTGATCCTCACAGTGAAGAAATTCTTCCTCATGTTGAGGTGGAACTTCTTCAGGTGAGCTTCTCTGATCTGTGTTATCACTGATTTGTGTTACCCCTCCCCAATGTTTCTGTACTCTCCAGATCACTACCATTCTGTTTCTAAGTTATACATGTGGTTTTTTTTCTTGCTCTCTGGACCATTTCTTGGAGCTTCTGAATAGCTTTATGATGGAGAATTTCTGGTTATAGTATGTTTCATTATGGTCTGTTTCAGTAGCAATGGTCAGCAGTTTAGATGTGATGTTGTATAGTATACAGAGGGCTTTCAAACTATTTATTAAAAAAACCCAAACACTAAAAGTACAAGAAATTTGACAGTGTAGATATAATGAAGATGCTTATCTTAGAAGCACAGAATTTTAAGGGTTGGGAAAGGGACCTCAAGGATCATTCAGTTCCAATGCCCCTGCCATAGGCAGGGACACCTCACACTACTTCAGGCCTGACCTTAAAAACCTCCAGGAATGTGGCTTCCACCACCTCCCTGGGCAACCTCTGCCAGTGTCTCACCACCCTCATGGGGAAGAACTCCTTCCTGACATCCAATCTCAATCTACCCATTTCTAGTTTTGCTCCATTTCCCCCAGTCCTATCACTCCCTGACACCCTCAAAAGTCCCTCCCCAGCTTTCTTGTAGCCCCCTTCAGATAATGGAAGGCCACAAGAAGGTCTCCTCAAAGCCTTCTCTTCTCCACACTGAACAACCCCAACTCTCTCAGTCTGTCTCCATAGCAGAGCAGCTCCAGCCCTCTGCTCATCCTTGTGGCCCTTCTCTGGACACCTTCCAGCACCTCCAGATTCTTCCTGGAATAGAGGCTCCAGAACTGGACACAGTGCTCCAGGTGGGGTCTCAGCAGAGTGGAGCAGAGGGGGAGAATCCCCTCCCTGGCCCTGTTGGCCACACTTCTCTTGCTGCAGCCCAGGCTCTGTTTGCCTCTCTGGGCTGCAAGGGCAAATAGTGACTGAGTTTTTTACTTATTTCTTTGGAAGGAAACATTTATGAAAACAGGATGCATTTGTCATTTAGGCATGCTACAAAAGGAATAAGTTGTTAGAATAAGAAACCCAATGAAACTGCAACCCCTCCTTCCCCTCCACAAACCTTATTTGGTTTTGGAGGTGTTCAAGAAGGGATTGGACTTGGTGCCATGGCTTAGTCTTGAGGTCTGTGGTGACAGGTTGGACTTGATGATCTTTGAGGTCTCTTCCAACCTTGGTGATTCTGTGATTCTGTGATTTTCCTCTAATGGTTTTTGAGTAGAGTATTTTCCTCTGGCTTTCAGAAGAGTATTTTTCACTGTGCCCTGGTCAGGCCACATCTGAGGCATCATGTGCACAGATTCACAGAATGGTTTGGATTGGAAGGGACCTTAAAGATCATCCAGTCCCAATCCCCCTGCCATGGGCAGGGAAACCTCATGCTAGAGCAGGTTGGTCACAGCCACATTCATCCTGGCCTGAAAAACCTCCAGGCATGAGGCTTCCACCACCTCCCTGGGCAACCTCTTCCAGCATTTCATCATCTTCACTGGAAAGTTCCATTTATGGGCTCCCCAGTTTAAGAGAGAAAGGGAACTACTCGAGGTGCTGAGGGTTCTGGAGCATCTCTCTGATGAGGATAGGCTCAGAGACCTGGGGCCATTTAACCTGGAGTAGAGAGTACTGAGGGAGGATCTGATCAGTGCTTATCAATATCTAAAGGGTGAGTCTCAAGAGGATGGGGACAGACTTGTGATAGGATAAGAGGTAATGGGCACAAACTGACACACAAGAAGTTCCACCTAAACATGAGGAAACATTTCTTTACTTTGAGGGTGCTGGATCACTGGAGCAGGCTGCCCAGAGAGGTTGTGGAGTCTCCTTCCTCTGGAGACTTTCAAGACCCATGTGCACGCATTCCTGTGTAACCTGTGCTGGATTCTCTGGTCCTGCTCTGGGAGGGGGTTTGGACTCAAGGATTTCTGGAAGTCCCTTCCAATCCCTAACATCCTCTGATCCTGTGAACTATAACCTTAACACTAGAAGAAAGTATTAACTGGGAGTTATATCAATTTCCAGTTTCCACCCCCAGGAGGAACTGGCATAAACAGCTTTAGCAATCCTCAGAGAACTGTGAAGTCTCAGAGTGCCCTTCACTACTAACAAGGAAGTGAGAAGATTCACACATTTAAATCTGGTATTTAGGCCTTGAATGAGTAATTCATAATAGCAGATAATTTGCAGCGTGCAAGGAGTTGAGTCATTGTCATCCTTTCCTGCTCACAGAAAAGATGAGAGCAGGACTGTGGGAGTTCAGAATGAGTGAGGGGTAGCTTTCAGTTCATGTTGGGAGTGTGCTTGTCTGTACTTGTCTGCATAAACTGAAACTCTTCTTCAGCCTTCATCTCTCATGTCCAGAGAAGATGTCTTTTGTCACATAGCAAGAGATCATAGAATCACAGAATCAACAGGTTGGAAAAGACCTCAGAGATCATCAAGCCCAACCTATTACCTAATACCTAACACCTCCTGACAACTAAACCATGGCTCCAAGTGCCACATCCAAGCATTTTTTAACACCTCCAGGGATGGTGACTCCACCACCTCCCTGGGCAGCACATTCCAATGGCCAATTACTCTTTCTGGGAAGAACTTTCTCCTCACCTCCAGCCTAAACTTCCCCTGGCACAGCTTGAGACTGTGTCCTCTTGTTCTGGTGCTGGTTGCCTGAGAGAAGAGACCAACCCCCACCTGGCTACAGCCTCAATGATCAAGTAGTGCAACAGCTAAGACTCAGCTGTTGAAAAAGGCAACTTGTGTTCACTGCCATCAAGCCTGTGTCTCATACTCTCACAAGAAGGACCTCAACAATCCTGTTCTAAGGATCCAGCTAACTATGGGCTCTGCATTAAATTCTCTAGAGAAAGTAGTTCTGACCCAGGGCTATACTTCACAAAACACTTGTAAAATGGTTGGAGTACCACAGTGGGCTCTAAAAACTACATTATTCTCATATATATGAATTCAGATACTCTTGATCTGTGCTGTTCAATATTTTTATCAATGCTATAGGCAGTGTGATCATGTGCACCATCAGCAGTGTGCAGATGACACCAAGCTGAGTGGTGCTGTTGATACCTCAGAGGGGCAGGATGGCATCCAGAGGGACCTGGACAGGCTGCAGAGGTGGTGCCCAGGGGAACCTCATGAGGCTCAACAAGAGCAAGTGCAGGGTTCTGCACCTGGGCTGGAACAATCCTCACTGTCAATACAGGCTGGGGAGGAGGGGATAGAAAGCAGCCCTGAGGAAAAGGACTTGGGGGTGCTGGTGGATGAGAAGCTGGACATGAGCAGGCAGCACAGAAGGCCAAGGGCAGCCTGGGCTGCGTCCAAAGCAGTGTTGCCAGCAGAGCCAGAGAGGTGATTCTGCCACCTTGCTCTGCTCTGCTGAGACCTCACCTGGAGTACTGTGTGCAAGTCTGGAGTCCTCAATACAGAAAGGACATGGACCTGATGGAGAGGGTCCAGAGGAGGGTCACAAAAATTATCAGGGGGTTGGAGCAGCTCTCTTTCAAGGACAGGATGAGCAACCCTCCAGGACCTGAAGGAGGCTGCAAGAAGGCTGCAGAGAGACTGCTTGCAAATACCTGCAATGATAGGCCTGGGGACAATGGCTTCAAAGTAGAGCAGAGCAGATTTAGATTGAATGTTAGGAACAAGTTCTGCACCATGAGGGTGGTGGAACACTGGAAGAGGTTGCCCAGGGAGGTGGTTGAGGCCCCATCCCTGGAGATATTCAAGGTGAGGCTGGAGAGGGCTGTGGGCAACCTGATCTAGTTGAGGATGTCCCTGCTGACTGCAGAGGCTGTTAGGCTGGTTGAGCTTTGGAGGTCCCTTCCAACCCAGACCATTCTATGATTCTATAAGTAGTACTCTACTCATTTCAAAGTTGCCCAGATTTACCTGCTAATATTCAGAAAACAAGGACACATTTTTTCCTGGAGATGTGCCCAGCTCCAATGTTGAGTCTCTTTTGGGGCAGCTGGAAAGAGCTTTCTACTGAGAGACAGTGGATAGGATCTTTGAGAGAGGTTAAATCTCTGGTTTATTTTGATGTGTCAGCCTTCTCCTGGGTTTATTCACACTTCCCTTGCATTTGACTACATAAGTTGGTTCACCAGGATGATCATTAGATAACTGGAACTGAAAATTGTAGTTTACAGCTTAGTGTGGCTTTTGAAATGATTTCCAACTTGTTTTATAGTAAAGTCAAGCACACAAGTACAGAGGTAGAAATCACCATGGGGGATTAATGGTCACATTTTGTGATAAGAAAAAATGGAATTGGCAGTGTTGTCCTTCTGTGGTGATGTTGCTTATGGCTTCTCTTCAAGCTAAGGACTCAGAAACACAAACTAGCCTGGGCTGGAAGGGACCTCCAAAGATCATCCAGTCCAGCCCCCTCTGCAGTCAGCAGGGACATCCCCATCTAGATCAGGCTGCCCGCAGCCCTCTCCAGCCTCATCTTGAATATCTCCAGGGATGGGGCCTCAACCACCACCCTGGGCAACCTCTTCTAGTGTTCCACCAACCTCATGGTGCAGAACTTGTTCCTAACATCCAATCTCAATCTGCTCTGCTCTAGTTTGAAGCCATTGTCCCTGGTCCTGTCCCTGCAGACCTTTGCAACCTGTCTCTCTGCAGCCTTTTTGTAGCCCCTTTCAGGTACTGGAAGGTTGCTCTTAGGTCTCCCAGGCTGAACACCCCCAGCTCCCTCAGCCTGTCCTTGGAGCAGAGCTGCTCCAACCCCCTGATCATTTTCATGGCCCTTCTCTGGACCCTCTCCATCAGGTCCATGTCCATCCTGTATTGAGGGTTCCAGAGCTGGACACAGCATTCCAGGTGAGGTCTCCCTTTCTTCCAGTAATTGAGATGAATATCAGCAGGTCCTTGAAGTAGCTGGTCAGGGGTTTAGCTACCCTGACACTTCACGTGTGAAGACTAGGCATGGTGAGATTGGTATTGCACAAGTTGCCCAGGAGGTGGTAGAAGCCTCACCCCTGGAGGTTTTTCAGGCCAGGCTGGATGTGGCTGTGAGCAATCTGCTGTAGTGTGAGGTGTCTCTGCCCATGGCAGGGGGGTTGGAACTGGTTGATCCTTGATGTCCCTTCCAACCCTGACAATTCTGTGATTCCATGAGGAACTACCAGGGTGGAGTTGAGAAGGTGGCAGGTGTTAAGACAATTTTGCAAATGAACAAGACTGTTCCAGGCCAGTTTCACTTAGGTTTTCAGGAGTCCACACAGCTTGGCTTCAGACAAAGCAGCTGCAAAGCAGTGTGTCAAATCTTTTTTCCTCTGGTGTTTCTCCAAGGAATTTAATCAGCACACAGGGTTCAACCTTGTCCTCTGGAAGCAAAACAAACTCACTCTGAGCACAGGAAGGACTTGCTGTGTTTGGAGTGTGATGGCTTTCCTTTTGACAAAGGAAAAAAGTAAAAAAGCCCCCAAAGCAGCACGATTCTAGAAGCTTTAATTACTCCAAGTGTGGTGTGTGTGAGACAGATGGAAGGCTTTGGAAGCAAGCTGGCTCAGGAAGATGCCAGGCAGGATGAAGTAGCTACATGACCTGGCTCTGGTCAACATGTGGGCATCTAGTGTGAGGTGTCCCTGACCACGGCAGAGGAATTGGAATTGGATGATCCTTGAGGTCCCTTCCAGACCTGACAGCTCTGTGATTCTGTGACCTCCTCAGGACTCTGTTACAATGTGTTGATTACTCTTACAATGTGTTCCTTCATGGCCTGTAGGGCAGGGCAATTTTTGCTGGGTTGAATACATCACCCCAGTCCTATCACTCCCTGACACTCAAACAAGTCCTTCCCCAGCCTTCTTGGAGCCCTTTCAGATACTGGAAAGCCACAAGAAGGTTTCCTCAGAGCCTTCTCTTCTCCAGACTGAGCAGCCCCAATTACCCTCAGTCTGTCCTCATAGGAAAGCAGCTCCAGCCCTCTGCTCATCCTCGTGGCCCTTCTCTGGACACCTTCCAGCACCTCCAGATCTTTCATGTAATAGAGGCTCCAGAGCTGGACACAGTGCTCCAGGTGGGGTCTCAGCAGAGTGGAGCAGAGGGGGAGAATCCCCTCCCTGACCCTGCTGGCCACACTTCTCTTGCTGCTCTGCTTGGCTTTCTGGGCTGCAAGTGCTCACTGCTGGCTCCTGTTGAGCTTCTCATCCACCAGCATTCCCAGGTCCTTTTCTTCATGGCTGCTCTTAAGCCAGGCCCTGCCCAGCCTATATCAGTGCCTGGGATTGCCTTGACCCAGCTACAGGACCTTGCACTTGGTCTTGTTGAACCTTATATAGTTGTGATGGGTCCAGCTCTGCGGCCTGTCCAGGTCCCTCTGGATAGATCCCTTCCCTCCAGCATGAGGCATCCCTCTGCAAAGACCTGCTGCAGTCATTGTGCCATTTTCTGGTGACTTTTCAGATCAGTGCATTGAAACACTTCAAATTGTTTTTTTTGGGGGGGGGGGGGGGGGTGGGAATTTCAGATGGTTTATTTTCGAGCTGGGTTGACATTTGGAGATTGGCATTTCTAATTGCACCGTGTGAGAGCTTGCTTCTGAAGGGATGGGAGGCATCTTGTTCAGCATTTGTGGCAGAAGATTTTTTGGGGATATTTTTAGAGGAGAAAAATGATCAGCAAGTTCTAGGAAATGTTCAAACAAGGCTTGGGAATAAAGAATGCACTTAGCAGATGCACCTTCAAATAAGTCATCTCATAGAGGGAGGTTCTCCTCCTACTCTACTCTGCCCTGCTGAGACCTCACCTGGAATACTGCATCCAGTTCTGGGCTCCCCAGTTCAAGAGGGACAGGGATCTGCTGGAGAGAGTGCAAGGGAGGCCTCCAAGGATGCTGAAGGGACTGGAGCCCTGCCTGGTGAGGAGAGGCTGAGAGCCCTGGGGCTGTTTAGTGTGGAGAGGAGAAGACTGAGAGGGGACCTGATCAATGTCTGTCTATATCTGAGGGCTGGGGGTCAGGAAGGAAGGGACAGGCCCTGCTCACTTGCATCCTGTGATAGGACAAGGGGCAATGGATGGAAACTGCAGCATAAGAGATTCCACTTCAACATGAGGAGAAACTTTACTGTGAGGGTCCCAGAGCACTGGAGCAGGCTCCCCAGAGAGGGTGTGGAGTTTTCTTCTCTGCAGACTTTCAAAGACAACCTGGATTTGTTCCTTTGTGGCCTGCCCTGGGTGACTTTGATTTTGTCTGGGGGGTTGGACTGAATGATCTCCAGAGGTCCCTTCCAACCTCCAATGTACAGTGATAGTGTGATAAGATGAACAGGAGGACAAAAGAATAGCTCTGATCTGTTCAAAAGAGATCATCCCTGCTGCCAGAGCAGCATCACCCAGGGTAGCCTGCACAGGAAGGCATCCAGGTGGGTTTGGAAAGGCTACAGAGAAGGAGACTCCACAGCCTCTCTGGGCAGCCTGCTCCAGGGCCCTCACTGGAAAGAAGTTTCTCCTCATCTTGAGCTGAAACCTTCTCTGGTCAAGTTTGTCTCCCTTGGTCCTTGGCTTATTGCTGTGCACCACCCAAAAGAGCTTGGCCCCCTCCACTTGACACCCACCCCTCAGTTATCGATAGACATTGATCAGATCCCCTCTCAGCCTTCTCTTCTCCAGACTAAACAGCCCCAGACTCTCAGTCTCTCTTCACAGGGGAGATGCTCAAGTCCCCTAAGCATCCTCCTGGCTCTCCCTTCAACTCTCTCCAGCAGGTCTCTGTCTCTCTCACACTGGGGAGCCCAGAACTGGACACAGGATTGCAGGTGTGGTCTCAGCAAGGCAGAGTAGAGGGGGAGCAGAACCTCCCCAGCCCTGCTGGCCACACTTTTCTTGCTGCACCCCAGGATGCCATTTGCTCTCTTGGCCATCAGGGCACATTGCTGCCCCGTGGCAACATATCTCCCATCTGATCTTCTTTGTGCCCTGTGGAACTTCTGCTTCAACCTCTTGGTTTTCCTTTCCCTTGTACTTTCTGTTATTTTTGGCTCCCATCACATTTAATTGGGGGTTTGGCTGTAAATCACTTACATGTGAGGATTCAGTAGAAGTGGACATCTCCTTGGATCTTGGAGCCTGTTTTGAATTTCTCTGTGCAGCCACTCTCTTATGATTTCATTTTTTCTATTCTCACTGCTTCCATTTATTGCTCTTTTGGTTTGCCACTTCGATTCTTACCTTTACCTCTTTGCTCCTTCCAGACATTGTCCTGTTTCAGAATAATCTTTCATTTCCCCCCTCCCTCTCCATCCTTTACTTGTCACATGCCTGGTCTGGTGTTTGATGTGTGATGTGACCTGGAACATGTTGCCCAGGGAGGTGGTGGAAGCCTCATCCCTGGAGGTTTTGAAGGCCAGGCTGGATATGGCTCTAAGCAGCCTGCTGTAGCATGAGATGTCCCTGACCATGGTAGGGGGGTTGGAATTGGATGATTCTTGAGGTCCCTTCCAACCCTGACAATTCTGCGATTCTATGTTTGCCCATCTGTCATAACTGCAAGTGCTTCCTTATCTTTGACTGCAGCACACAGCACTAATCATTTTGTGTGTGGCAATGGTGATGCAATGCATGGCTCAGCAAGAGCTGTGAGCAGTGCAAACCTTCATGCCTCAGCTACATCTTCTGTGTTTGCATTACGCACAGTAGCACTTGAAAAGAATTCCCTTGCAAGGTGAGATTAGGGCTGGAGCACCTCTCCTAGGAGGACAGACTGAGAGAGCTGGGATTCTACAGTTTGGAGAGGAGAAGGCTCTGAAGAGACCTTATCATGGTTTTCCAGTATCTGAAGGGTGCTACAAGAAAGCTGGGGAGGGACTTTTTAGGGTGTCAGAGAGTGATAGGACTGGGGGGAATGGAGCAAAACTAGAAATGGGTAGATTCAGATTGGCTGTTAGGAAGTTCTTCCCCATGAGGGTGGTGAGAGGCGGAACAGGCTGCCCAGGCAGGTGGTGGAAGCCTCATCTCTGGAGGTTTTGAAGGCCAGGCTGGATGTGGCTGTGAGCAACCTGATGCAGTGTGAGATGTCCCTGCCCATGGCAGGGGGCTTGGAACTGGATGTTCCTTGAGGTGCCTTCCAACCCTGACAATTCTGTGATTCTATGAACTTAAGGTAGTGGTGAATAAGGGAAAGTATGAGGAGAGCTTGTCAGAGAAGTTGAAGAACTTGCCTGCAGTTGTGTATAGGGCACTCCCCCCTGGTATGAATAGAAGTACACAGGGGTAAAAAAAGGACTGACTGGAAATACTAGCAAGTGAATCAGTGAAGATTTGATCTGTAGGGTCGTAAGCAGCATTCCTGTGCTGACTTTGAATAGAGCAACCAGGCTGGTGAGGGGGATGGAGGGAAGGGCTGATGAGAGGCTGAGGGAGCTGGGGGTGTTCAGACCTGGAGAAGAGGAGACTTAGAGGGGACCTTATCACTCTCTACAACTACCTGAAAGGAAGTTGTAGTCAGGTGGGAGTCAGGTTCTTCTCCCAAGCAAACCATGACAGGACCAGAGGGCGTGGTCTGAAGTTGTACCAGGGGTGGTTTAGGTTGGATATCAGGAAGCACTTCCTCACAGAAAGGCTGATTAGGCACTGGGTTGGACTGCCAAGGGAGGTGGTAGAGTCACCATCTCTGGATGTCTTTAAGAAAAGCTTGGATGTGGCACTTGGTGGCATGGCTTAGCCAATGTGTTAGGTCATAGGCTGGATCTCAGAGGTCTTTTCCAGCCTCATTAATTCTGTGGTTCTGTACCCAGTAACCAGTGCTGTGCACTGGGGCTTGTGCCTAGCATCAATTTTTCAACAAGAGACAGCAAAGGGTTGTGGATGTAAACATGTGGCAGTTTTAGGCTATGCCTTTTAAAGTTAGCTGCAGATTTCGAGCAGAGAAGCAGAAAAATACAAACAATTCACAATTGGGTGGGAAAAGGAAAGCAAAAGATTATTCTAATCAAATTTCATTGGCCAGAATGTGTGGGATGGATGTAGATGTACCATAACATCTCACACATTCTACTTTCATTCTTATTCTTTTTCTTCTGCTCTAGCTGCTTGGCTGTTTAGCTTGGCTGGGGAGGACCTAATCACTTTCTAGCTGGAATGGAATGGAATGGCATGGAATGGAATAGACCATGTTGGAAGAGACCTTTGAGATCATTGAGTCCAACCTATCATCCAATACCATCTAATCAACTAAACCATGGCACCAAGCACCCCAACCAGTCTCTTCCTAAACACCTCCAGTGATGGTGACTCCACCACTCCCTGGGCAGCACATCCCAATGGCCAATCTCTCTTTCTGGGAAGAACTTCCTCCTAACATCCAGCCTAAACCTCCCCTGGCACAGCTTGAGACTGTGTCCTCTTGTTCTGGTGCTGGTTGCCTGGAAAAAGAGACCAACCCCCATCTGGCTAAAACCTCCCTTCAGGTAGTAGTAGGCATCAAGAAGGTCTCCCCTGAGCCTCCTCTTGAGAAATAGGTAAGACTAACTTTCCTCCTAATGGCTCATTTTGCTTCTATTACAGGGGAAAGAAGGGAGGTTGGGAGGGAGTGGAGCAGCTCTCCTGCTCTATGGGATCCAGAGGGGATCCAGAGAGGATCCCATGCTCTTTTTTGATTGTAAATACCTGTATAATATTGTAAATCCTGTATATTCTGTACATATCCATTGCATTCCAATGTAGAGTGTGGTTTTGCTCTGTAAGTACAGCTTCCATTTGCTTCCAGCTGAGCTGGTCTTGCTTAGTTAATGTGGATGGGAAACTTTAACCCACCACAAAATGCTTTGCTATGAATCAAAACAATAAATCAGGAAGGTGGTGCAGAGAGATGCATTTCAAATGCAAAAGTAAAGCAATGCAATGCCTCTGTAGGCCACCTTGAGGGCATGGATGTAGTATAAATGCATTATGATGACAGCTCATAGGATCAGAGGATGTTAGGGGTTGCAAGGGACTTCCAAAGACCTTTGAGTCCAACCCCCCTGCCAATGCAGGAGCATAGAATCTAGTGCAGGTCACACAAGAACACATCCAGATGGGTCTTGAAAGTCTCCAGAGAAGGAGACTCCGCAAACAGCCTGTTAAAGTGCTCTGTCACCTTCACAATGAAGAAGTTCCTCCTCCTGTTGAGGTGGAACCTCCTGTGCTGCAGTTTATATCCATTCCTCCTTGTCCTGTCACAGAGTGCAACTGAACAGAGCCTCTCCCCTCCCTCTTGATATTGATAAACGTTTATTACATCCCTTCTCAGTCTTCTCCTCTTGAGACTGAACAGCCCCAGGGCTCTCAGCCTCTCCTCACCAGGCAGTGCTCCAGTCCCTTCAGCATCCTTGCAGCCCTCCCGTGGACTCTCTCCAGCAGATCCCTGGCCCTCCTGAACTGGGGAGCCCAGAACTGGATGCAATATTACAGGTGAGGTTTCAGCAGGGCAGAGTAGAGGGGGAGGAGAACCTCCCTGGATCTGCTGGACACACTCCTCTCAATGCACCCCAGGATGCCCTTGGCCTTCTTAGCCACCAGGGCACATTGCTGTCCCCTGCAGAACTTGTTGTCCACCAGCACTCCCAGCTCCTTTTCCACAGGGCTGCTCTCCAGCAGATCCCCTCCCAACCTGTACTGCTGCAGGTTATGCAGTAGTGGCTGTGAACACTTGCTGAGCGGATGGACAAGAAAGCCCACCCTGAAAGACACTAAGAGTGATCCCCAAGGCATAACCAGATATTGGATGGGAGGGAAAGAGTTGGAAGTGACATGTAAGTGATGATTTTGAGTGACAGATAGCAGAGTACTGACTTGCAGGACTCAGAAAAGAGTTAACTTGAGTGGGAAGGTCAGGATTTCCATTTTTTGCCTTGCTGAGCTCTAGCTGAAATATCAACAGCCAGAAGGAGATGACAGAATAGAAAGATGAGAGATGAATCATTCCCTCAGAAATGATAGTTGCATTTGTATTTCCAGGGAAGACCAGCCAGAGGCACAGCACTGAGGGAGGTGAGAGTAAGACCAGGTGGAAAGTCCTGTAGCGCACCTGGAACCCTGATCCTCCCTTCAGAAGGGAAGCACTGGAGGCTGCCTGATACTGATATTGAATAGGGAGGATCTCTCCCTATTCATAGGAACATCTCTGCTATAAAGGAAGATTGGGAGAACTGGGACTGTTTAATATGCAGAAGAAAAGGCTGAGAGGGGATCTGCTCAATGTCTATCAATAGCTGAGGGGTGGGTGTCAAGTGGAGGGGGCCAGGCTCTTTACAGTGGCACCTGGTAATAGGACAAGGAATACTGGATATAAGCTGGAACACAGGGAGTTCCACCTCAACATGAGGAGAAACTTCTTTATTGTGAGGGTGACAGAACACTGGAGCAGGCTGCCCAGAGAGGTTGTAGAATCTTCCTCTCTGGAGACTTTTGAACCCTACCTGGATGTGTTCCTGTGTGGCCTGCTCTAGGTGATCCTGCTCTGGCAGGGGGGTTGGACTAGATGATCTCTGGAGGTCCCTTCTAACCTCTAATATTCTGTGATTAAACCCCCAAACAATTAAATGTATCATGTTAATTTATTTAGCTCCTTTATAGAGAATGCTTCCTCAAAGTCCTTCTACCTTTCTGGTTTCTGCAAGTACACTCTTGTCACAGGATCACCGGATCACAGTACATTAGAGGTTGAAAGGGACATCCAGAGATCCTCCAGTCCAACCTCCCTGCCAGAGCAGCATCACCCAGGGTGGTCTGCACAGGAATGCATCCAAGGAGTTTTTGATAGTCTTTCATAATGCATCTATTTGAGTTTTAAAGCCTTGAGACAATTTCTCTTCCATTACCAAAGAAGTCAAACCAAATGGATGTGGTTCTGCATTCCTTACACCAAATTGCTGTAAAAAAAGTGCAGATATTCTGTTCTTGCAGTTTTGTGTTCACTGTCAAGTGAAAAGGAATAAAACAATGCAGCCCTGATACTGCAAATCTGGAGAAGAGAAGGCTCCAAGGAGACCTTCGTGTGGCCTTCCAGTATCTGAAGAGGGCTACAAGAATTCTGGGGAGGGACTTTTTAGAGTGTGAGGGAGTGACAGGACTGAGGGGAATGGAGCCAGAGTAGAAATGGGTAGATTGGATATTAGGAAGAAGTTCTTCCCTATGAGGGTGGTGAGACACAGGCACAGGTTGCCCAGGGAGGTGGTGGAAGCCTCATCCCTGGAGCCTTTTAAGGCCAGGCTGGATGTGGCTGTGAGCAACCTGATCTAGTGTGAGGTGTCCCTGCCAATGGCAGGGGGGTTGGAACTGGACGTTCCTTGAGGTCCCTTCCAACCCTAACAATTCTATGATTCTATGATCCAGCAGGTCTGGGTCCACCAAGGAGAAAGTATCTGGATCCTCCAAGAGACTCCTTGAGAATGAGGAGCATTGTCCTTAAAGAACAGCAACAAGGAGTCCTGGTCAGCCAAGACACACAAAGAGAAATCCAGGAAGATGGTGAGCTCAAATCCAGCTAAAAATCTTGCCCAGCAGAGCTCTCTTGTAAGATGACTTAGTGAGAGAGCCTGAGAGGTGACCTTGCTATTGATGAAGATCGACAGCCACCTGAATATGAGCCAACAGTGTGCCCAGGTGGCCAGGAGGGCCAATAGCATCCTGGCCTGCATTAGGAATAGTGTGGCCAGCAGGAGCAGGGAGGTCATAGTGCCCCTGTACTCTGCTCTGGTTAGGCCACACCTTGAGTCCTGTGTCCAGTTCTGGGCCCCTCAGTTTAAGAAGGACATTGAAACACTTGAGCGTGTCCAGAGAAGGGCAACAAGGCTGGGGAGAGGCCTTGAACACAAGCCCTATGAGGAGAGGCTGAGGGAGCTGGGATTGTTTAGCCTGGAGAAGAGGAGGCTCAGGGGTGACCTCATTGCCCTCTACAACTACCTGAAGGGTGGTTGTAGCCAGGAAGGGGTTGGCCTCTTCTCCCAGGCAACCAGCACCAGAACAAGAGGACACAGTCTCAAGCTGTGCCAGGGGAGGTTTAGACTTGAGGTGAGGAGAAAGTTCTTCACCGAGCGAGTCATTCGGCATTGGAACCGGTTGCCCAGGGAGGTGGTTGAGTCATCGACCCTGGAGGCGTTCAAGGGGAGATTGGACGTGGCACTTGGTGCCATGGTCTAGTCATGGGGTCTGTGTTGATAGGTTGGACTCGATGATCCTCGAGGTCCTTTCCAACCTAAGTGATACTGTGATACTGTGAAGATGTGCAGGGTGAGTGCCCAGAGGCTGGAGTCAGGCTCTGCTGGGTGATGCCCAATGCCAGCACAAGGGGCAGTGGTGGAAGCTGAGGCAGAGGAAGTGCCATGGAAACAGGAGGGAGATTTTTTTCCCCTGTGAGAGTGACAGAGCCCTGTGATCAATAAATTCCTATTGCATTGCTCCTGGCCATGGCCTGTGCTGCATTATATGTTCTAGCAGTATTTGTCAACCACAAAAGGGACAGGGTCTCTCTTCTTTAACTGGAGAAGCACAGTAGTCATGATTGATGTTGACAACTATTAAAGTTAAGTTCACATGGTTAAGTACAATTTATTTGGTCCTGGGCAAAACTCAGTGTGGTGCTTTCGAGGAACAAAATTGCTTACTCTGAGTTTTAAGCAGACTGCCTTCCAACATGGTTTAAAATTAAGCTGTACTGTAATAAGGTTGTCCTTTTGACACCCTGGCAAAAATGCCTTCCAAAACATTAATCTACTGTTAAGTACCTTCAGCTTCGAGGAGCAAAAGTCTCCATTTAAGGAAAGTGATTGTAATTTTATTATTATTATTATTAACTCTGTCTGTCTGCTTAATCTCTTCAGTCCAGATATATTCATCAGCAGCCTCTTCAAAGTGTGAAATATTTATGTTCTGAGGAGAGCTGCAGTCAAGCTGAGATGTTTTCTCTAGGGAAGCAGTATTTAAGGAGTCTGTTCTATCTTAAAAGCTTTTTCATGGTGTAGGGGAAAAAAAATCTAGAAGTTCCTGTTCACAACAGAGAGAGAGGAGTCCTGTAAAACTTTGTTTGAATAAAGGGAGAGTCACAGTATGACAGTGTCACAGGACATTAGAGGTTGGGAGGGACCTCCAGAGATCATCCAGTTCAGGGTGGTCTCCAGAGATCACCCAGTTCAACTCCGCTGCCACAGCAGGATCATAGAATCCAGAACAGGTCACACAAGAACACATCCAGATGGGTGGTGAAAGTCTCCAGAGAAGGAGACTCCAAAACCTCACTGTTCCAGGGCTCTGTCACCCTCACTGGAAAGTGGTTTCTCCTCAAGTTGAGCTGAAACCTTCTCTGATCAAGTTTGTCTCCATGGTTCCTTGGCTTATTACTGTGCACCACCCAAAGAGCTTGGCTCCCTCCACTTGACCCCCAGCCCTCAGCTATTGATAGACATTGGTCAGATCCCCTCTCAGCCTTCTCTTCTCCAGACTAAACAGCTCCAGTGCTCTCAGCCTCTCTTCACAGGGGAGATGCTCAAGTCCCCTAAGCATCCTCCTGGCTCTCCCTTGCACTCTCTCCAGCAGTTCCCTGTCCCTCTTGAGCTGGGGAGCTGTAGTGGGAGCCCAGAACTGGATGCAATATTCAAGCTGAGGTCTCAGCAGGGCAGAGTAGAGGGGGAGGAGATCCTCCCTGGATCTGCTGGACACACTCCTCTCAATGCACCCCAGAATCCCCTTGGCCTTCTTGGCCACCAGGGTACATTGCTGTCCCCTGCAGAACTTGTTGTCCACCAGCACTCCCAGGTCCTTCTCCCCAAGGCTGCTCTCCAGCAGATCCCCTCCCAACCTGTACTGCTGCAGTTTATTGTCCCTTTTCAGGTGCAGGACTCTGCACTTCTCCTTGTTGAACCTCATTAGGTTCCTCTCTGCACAGCTGTCAGTCTGTCCAAGCACAGGAGGGTAACTCAGTATCTTATTTCAGTGTGCAGTGTTAATCGGCAGCAAAGATCACCCTTGGGAAGAGTAGTGAGATCCTTTTTCCATACAGAGAAAACAGAGTTAAACCCAGTTGGTGGCCAGGCACAAGTGGTGTTCCTCAGGACTCAGTGTTGGACCACTTCTGTTCAACATCTTGATGTATGACCTTGATGAAGATACAGAGTGTGTCAGCAGTGAGTTCTCAGATGACACCAAGTGAGGTGGCAGTGTTGATCTGCACCAGGGCAGGGAGGATCTACAGAGGCACTTGGATCGATTGGATTCATGGCCAGCGTTACCAGGATGAGCTCCAAAAAGGCCAAGTGGCAGGGCCTGCACTTGGGTCACAACAACCCCAAGCAATGCTGCAGGCTTGAGGCGGTGTGGCTGGAAAGCTGCTGGCAGAAAGTGACCTGGGGGTGCTAATGAACAAGCAGCTGAAGAGGAGCCAGCAGTGTGCACAGGTGGCCAAGAAAGCCAAAGGCATCCTGGCTGGGATCAGCAATGCTGTGTCCAGCAGCAGCAGGGAGGGGATTGTCCTCTGGGACTCAGCTCTGGGGAGGCCACACCTTGAGTGTTGTGTCCAGTTTTGGGCACCTCGAGACAAAAGAGATGTGGAGGTGCTGGAGCCAGTGCAGAGGAGGGCAAGGAAGCTGGGAAGGGCCTGGAGAAGAAATCTGATGAAGAGCAACTGAAGGAGCTGGGGATGGTTAGTTTGAGGAGGAAGAGGGTGAAGGAAAACCTCTGCTGCAGAGCTGCTCTCTGCAGCTGCCTGGAGGAACATTGTGGAGAGGTTGGTGCTGGTCTCTTCTCACAGGTGATTAGCCATAGAAGAAGAGGGAAGAGCCTGAAGGCGCAGCAGGGCAGGTTCAGACTGGACAGGAGGAAGAATTTTTTCCCGTAAAGAATGATCAGGTCTTGGAATGTGCTGCCCAGGGAGGTGGCTGAGTCAGCAACCCTGGATGTGTTTGAAGGTGTTTTGGATGTGGTGCTTGGGGCTCTGGTTCAGGGGTGAGCCCTGTAGAGTAGGGTTCTGGGTTGAGCTTGATGATTCGGAAGGTCTCTGAGCTTGGAGGCTCTGAGCTGAGGGCTCTGTAGCTTGGAGAGGAGGAGCCTGAGAGGTGACCTCCTTCCTGTTGACAAAGATGTGCAGGGTGAGTGCCCAGAGGCTGGAGCCAGGCTCTGCTGGGGGATGCCCAATGCCAGTACAAGGGGCAGTGGTGGAGGTTGAGGCATAGGAAGTTCCATGGAAACAGGAGGAAGATTTTTTCTCTGTGAGGGTGGCAGATCCCTGGAGCAGGCTGCCCAGAGGGGTTGTGGAGTCTCCCTCTCTGGAGATATTCAAGACCCACCTGGATGTGTTCCTGTGTGACCTGCTCTGGGTGATCCTGCTCTGGCAGGGGGCTTGGACTAGATGAGCTTTCAAGGTCCCTTCCAGCCCCTAACATTCTGTGATTCTGTGATTTCTCTATAGCTCAGAATCCTTGGCAGCCATTGCATAAAGCCCTTTGGGTTTTGAATTTTCTGGTGCTGATCCAGGCTTATGCATATTCAACTTTGGCATCTTAGTGTCATAGTATCAGTCAGGGTTGGAAGGGACCACAGGGATCATCTAGTTCCAACCCCCCTGCCATGGGCAGGGACACCCCACACTAGATCAGGCTGGCCACAGCCTTAGCCATCCTGGTCTTAAACACCTCCAGGGACGGGGCCTCAACCACCTCCCTGGACAACCCATTCCAGGGCTTCACCACTCTCATGGGGAAGAACTCCTTCCTCATGTCCAGGCTGAATCTCCCCACCTCCAGCTTCATTCCATTCCCCCTAGTCCTATCACTATCTTGAGATGCCAGTTAGCAACCAAGGTGGTCAACACTGCAGATTTAGTGGCAGTGATCTGATCTAGCTGGTCTAATGTGTAGTCAGTTAAGGATGGGCTTCAAGGGAGTAAAATATGAGTGGAAATAGCATAATTATATGCTGTGTTAAATGAAATTCATCAATACTTATTTCCTGATGCTATTCTAACAACTTCAAAACCTGAAGAAAAATACAAAAGCACTGGACAAGTATTAATTTACAGCTCATGAGAATAGTTGGCTAGAACATCTGCAAGTGGCTGGCTTGAATACTTTGTTGCTTCACCTCATTGTCCTGCATTTGACTTGCTGCTCATGCCTAGGTATAGACCAGAATGAAAACAGAAATACAGAAATATCATAGAAACATAGAATTGTCAGGGTTGGAAGGGACCTCAGGGATCAGCCAGTTCCAACCCCCCTGCCATGGCCAGGAACACCTCCCATGAGAGCAGCTTGCTTAGAGCCATATCCAGCCTGGCCTTCAAAACCTCCAGGGATGAGGCTTCCACCACTTCCCTGGGCAACCTCTTCCAGTCTCTCATCACCCTTATGGGAAGGAACTTCTTCCTAACATCCAATCTCAATCTACCCATTTCCATTTTTGCTCCATTCCCCCCAGTCCTACCCGTCCCTGACACCTTAAAAAGTCCCTCACCGGTGGCTGAATTTGTGTTGTTCTTACCCAGGAGAAAGTGATGTGCAGCTCCTTCCCTTAAGCAGCAAAACTTCAGGTGTGCTTTTTTTCTCACTTCTTGGCTGGCTGTGTACAGAGCTCACCAACCTTCCCTTCCCCAGATGGCTTCAGAGGTGAATTAGAGAAGTTGTGTTTTGACACAGCTCTTGCAGGAATCCTGATTTCAAGTAGCACAGCTGGCTGTGTGGCTCAGGTATGTGGCAGCTGTCATGGCAGACAAAACCAGCAGCAAGCTCCAGATGAAACGTGTCCAATTAGCTGAAAACTCCACTGAAGAAGGAAATGAAATATTTAAGAGTGTGCAAAAAGAGAAAGGGGACAATTATTGCAGTACTGCATCTGTGCTGGAAGTGGTATCTCTTAGTAAGGCTTTCAACAAGGCCTGAGTTGGATGAACTGTAGCCGCTGAAAGATATGTAACAGAACTGACCAAACCCACCTGGAAGGGGGGAATCACAGAGAGGGAAAGTTCAGACATGAAAAGGAAAACATCTGGCTAGTAGTTTAAAGCAACAAGACAATCCTCCCCTTAAAAACAAAGAAGCAAAACAACAAACAAACAAAAAGGCACCAAAACCCCCAACCAACCAACCAGAAATACAACAAAAATCTCCCTAAACTCAAAACCCAACAACCAATCAAAAATACAACAAAACCCTCCACAAAACCTAAAAACCATCTAATCAACCAATCCAACCAACTGAAAACACAACAAAAAAAAACCCTTTCTGCAGTCAGCAGGGACATCTCCAACTAGATCAGATTGCCCAGAACCCTCTCCAGCCTCACCTTGAATATCTCCAGGGATGGGGCCTCATCACCTTCCTGCGCAACCTGTTCCAGTGTTCCACCACCCTCATGGTGCAGAACTTCTTCCTAACATCCAATCCAAATCTGCTCTGCTCTAGTTTGAAGCCATTTCCCCTGGTCCTGTCCCTTCAGGGTTTGCAAACAGTCTCTCTGCAGCCTTCTTGTAGCCCCCTTCAGGTCCTGGCAGGTTGCTCTTAGGTCTCCATGGAGCCTTCTCTTCTGCAGGCTGAACACCCCCAGCTCCCTCAGCCTGTCCTCGTAGCAGAGCTACTCCAATCCCCTGATCATTTTCCTCACCCTCCTCTGGACCTGCTCCATCAGGCCCATGTCCTTCCTAGATTGAGGGCTCCACAGCTGAATTCCAGGTGGGATCTTAGCAGAGCAAAGTGTCAGAATCAGCTCTCTGGCTCTGCTGGCAATGCTGCTTTGGATGCAGCCCAGGCTGCCCTTGGCCTTCTGTGCTGCAAGCTCACACTGCCTGCTCCTGTCCAGCTTCTCACCCACCAGCACCCCCAAGTCCTTTTCCTCAGGGCTGCTTTCTCTCACCTCCTCCCCCAGCCTGCATTGACAGTGAGGATTGTTCCAGCCCACGTGCAGAACCCTGCACTTGCTCTTGCTGAACCTCATGAGGTTACCCTGGGCACCACCTCCCCAGCCTGTCCAGGTTCCCATCCTTCCAGTTTATCAACAGCACTACTCAGCTTGGTGTGATCTGCAAACTGGCTGATGGTGTCCTTGATTCTGCTGTCTATGACATTGATGCTGCTCATCAGCTGCTGTTATACTCAGCCTTTGGCTTCCTTCTCTTTCGCTGCTTTTCTCTATCCACATATAAGGGCAGAATGAAAGAAAAAGTCACTAGCATGAGAAGTTCATGCAATATAAGTCAAATACCTTGGAAGTTCCCTTTAAGTTCTCCAGATATTTTTATAATCAACTCTCTCATGGATTGTTGTGGGTTGTTTTTATTTCTAAGCCGGAGTTTGATGCTCTTGCAGGGGACCCCAACCTCTTTAATGATTACATAATCAAAGATGCTTTTAAAATCTGGAAGAACTACACATCAACAAGAAATGCTAATGAGCAGCAACAGATGTCTCTTCTTTAGAGCAATTATGGAACTGTAATTATGGATAAAAATAGAACCTCCCAGTGGTGGGGGAGTTCTACTGGGGATTTTTATGAAGTGAAGCAAGAGAGGACAAGCAAGAATGTCTTCAGGCACCTGAGAATGAAATGAAGGAGAAGCAGTTATTTATGAGGAGTCAGAAAACTATGTCATTGAATGGTCTGGGTTGGAAGGAACCTCCAAAGCTCATCCAGTCCAGCCCCCTCTGCAGTCAGCTGGGACATCTCCAACTATATCAGATTGCCCAGAACCTCACTTTGAATATCTCCAGGGATGGGACTTCAACCACCTCCCTGGGCAACCTGTTCCAGTGTTCCACCACCCTCATAGGAAAGAACTTCTTCCTAACATCCAATCTAAATCTGCTCTGCTCTACTTTAAAGCCTTTGCCCCTGGTCCTGTCCCTGCAGCCTTTGCAAACAGTCTCTCTGCAGCCTTCTTGTAGCCCCCTTCAGGTCCTGGCAGGTTGCTCTTAGGTCTGCCTGGAGCCTTCTCTTCTCCAGGCCGAACACCCCCAGCTCCCTCAGCCTGTCCTCATAGCAGAGCTGCCCCAATCCCCTGATCATTTTTGTGGCCTTCTGTAGTGGTTTGAGCCTTAACTGAGCATTAAAAGCTCAAATGGGGAAAAGGCTGAGAATCTCTTCCCCACTCCCCCTCCCCCTCCTCCCTCCAAACAGGGAGAGGGAAAAAAAAAAGGGTAAGGAGCAAATCCACTAAACAACAATCTGGAGTCAGCTTGGAAGTAGAGAGGCAAATAATTTTTTTTTCCTTCAAATTATATATATATATATGACAATAACAACGAAAAAAAAGGTTCACAAGGGCAAGGAACAAGAATGGATGGGAGTGGGATAGAAAAAGAATAATACAAAACCAGTCTTTCTCTGAGGAGGTGCAGAGGCAGCAGGGAGAAGGATCAGGTCCGGCCACGTGGCTGAGGAGCAGGAGGGCAGCTGCAGTAGCGCTCATCCAGCAGAGGCAGGAGCCAAAAAGGAGATCCAACAGCTATGATGTCCTGCTTTTTATACCCTAGCTGGGCAGGGAGGGGGGAGTGGAACAGACTCAGCTTTCCCGGGGGGAAATGCCCTTCAGGGAGTGTAAAGTACCCGCAAGCCCTCCACCCTGCTTTCTTCTTTTGTTTTCAGAAAAAGGCGTTAACCCACCACACCCTCCTCTGGTCCTTCTCCATCAGGTCCACGTCCTTCCTGTGTGGAGGGCTCCAGACCTGCACACAGCACCGCAGGTGAGGTCTCAGCAGAGCAGAGCAAAGTGTCAGAATCACCTCTCTGGCTCTGCTGGTAATGCTGCTTTGGATGCAGCCCAGGCTGCCCTTGGCCTTGGTGGAAGCATAATACTCTCTGTGAGGCCTGGTCACTTCATGTTATAAGATATGTTGCTTCTTAGCTTGTCATTCACTGTAGGATGTAGTGTTTTAGAGACAATAATTAACAAAACATTTTAAAAATAATCTAAAGACAATGAAAAACAACTTTAAAAAGAAACAACCCCAATATCAACTCCAATCCCAACTTTTACGTGAGGTTAAAACCAGCTCTGCTTGCTGTGCTTCCAAAGAAGATGAATCCATCTGCCTTCTGTTTTAATCATCCCTGCTTCCTCTATTATAGAATCATGGACTTGTTAGCATTGGAGGTTGGAGCAGCTCTGCTACAAGGAGAGGCTGAGGGAGCTGGGGTTGTTGATCCTGGAGCAGAGTGGGCTCCAGGGAGACCTAATAGCAGCCTTCGAGTACCTGAAGGGGGGCTTCAAGAGGGATGAAGAGAGACAGGGACAGGATGAGGGGCAATAGCTTCAAATTAGAGCAGAGCAGATTTAAATTGGATGTTAGGATGTGTTAGGAACACATTCTTTGTAATGCAGGTGGTTAGGCAACACCTTGAGTCCTGTGTCCAGATCTGGGCTCCTCAGTTTAAGAAGGACATTGAGACTCTTGAACGTGTCCAGAGAAGTGCAACAAGGATGGGAAGAGGCCTTGAGCACAGCCCTGTGAGGAGAGGCTGAGGGAGCTGGGATTGTTTAGCCTGGAGAAGAGGAGCCTCAGGGGAGACCTTATTGCTGTCAACAACTACCTGAAGGGAGGTTGTAGCCAGGTGGCGGTTGGTCTCTTCTCCCAGGCAACCAGCAGCACCAGAACAAGAGGGCACAGTCTCAAGCTGTGCCAGGGGAAGTTTGGCTGGAGGTGAGGAGAAAGTTCTTCCCAGAGAGAGAGTTGTTAGCCATTGGAATGTGCTGCCCAGGGAGGTGGTGGAGTGGCCATCGCTGAAGGTGTTCAAGAGGGGACTGGACCTGGCACTTGGTGCCATGGTTTAGTCATGGGGTCTGTGGTAACAGGTTGGACTTGATGATCTTTGAGATCTCTTCCAACCTTGGTGATTCTGTGATTCTATGAGGGTGGCTGACCACTGGAACTTATTGCTCAGAGAGATGGTTGAGGTCCCTTCCCTGGAGATATTCAAGGTAAGGCTGGACAGGACTCTGGGCAACCTGATCTAGTTGGGGATGTCCCTGCTCACTGCAAGGGGATTGGACTAGATGTCCTCTAGAGGTCCCTTCCAACCCAGGTGATGCTATGATTCTATGCCATGTAACTAGGAGCAACCCTCAGCAGTCAGCAAAAATGATGTCAGAACACCTAGCAGATCCATGATTAGCTAAAGATGAGAAAGGGCAGAAAATAAGATCGACTGAAATGGCAGAACAATAGATACACTTAATTATTTGAAGCCCTGCATGGCTCACATAATTTATTCTGTCACACTTATAGCAGGGAGTTGTTACTAAAATAATCTGCAAGATGTCTGCCTCTATGAAAAGTTGATAGGTGAAGTGTGAAATGATGTTTTAGCACATAGAGCATTATCTCCAGGCTTTATAGGAGCCAAACTCCCATCTATTTTTTGCCTTACCTAAATAGTTTTTTGCAGGAAGCTTTTAGTCAAAAGTGGATCAGTGAGCAGTGTTAGTCTGTGGGTGAATGCTTGGCTTTATGATTTCTTCATTGAACTTCACAGAATCACAGAGACACTCAGCTTGGAAAAGATCCTCAGGATCACCAAGTCCAACCCAGAACCCTACTCTACAAGCATCACCCCTAAACCAGAGCCCCAAACACCACATCCAAACCACCTTCAAACACATCCAGCCTTGGGGGCTCCACCACCTCCAAGCCCTGACCACTCTTGATGGGAAGAAGTTCTTAGTTCTTACTGTCCAGTCTGAGCCTGCCCTGTGAGAAGAGGCCAGCACCAACCTCTCCACAACCGCCTTCCATTCAGGGAGCTGTAGAGAGCCATGAGGTCTCCCGTCAGCCTACTCTGCTTCACACTATCCATCCCCAGCTCCTTCAGTTGCTCTTCATCAGATTTCTTCTCCAGGCCCTTCACAGCTTCCTTGCTTTCCTCTGCACTGGCTCCAGCACCTCCACATCTCTCTTGTCTCAAGGTGCCCAAAACTGGACACAACACTCCAGGTGTGGTCTCTCCAGAGCTGAGTGCCAGGGGACAATCCCCTCCCTGCTGCTGCTGGACACAGCATTGCTGATCCCAGCCGGGATGCTTTGGCTTTCTTGGCCACCTGGGCACACTGCTGGCTCCTCTTCAGCTGCTTGTCCCTTAGCACCCCCAGGGCCCTTTCTGCCATCAGCTTTCCAGCCACACTACCCCAAGCCTATAGCACTGCTTGGGGTTCTTGTGACCCAAGTACAGGCCCTGGTGCTTGGCCTTGCTGAATCTCAGATGGCGAACATTGAGATGCTTAATGTGGTTTCTTAGACTATTGCTCCTTTTACCTCTTAATCTTACAGTCTACTGTAAAACTGACCAGTAGTAAAGGAAGAAAAAACCCAAATAATTAACAGCAGATTGAATGCAATGCAAAAGCAAATCTGCAGCATCAATATCTGAGCTCTTTGTGAGGACAAATGATAGATGTGCAGCAGTGTAATGCTGCAGAGGATCTAAAATGCTCTAGGGCAGGGAAACAGCAAGCAAGGTAGCACTTGGGAGTTGCCAGTGAGCAAAAAGTTGAGGGGAAATTAAAAGCTGAACTGCTGCATGACTAAAAAAGGCAAGAGAAACTGGACATGAGCAGGCAGTGTGAACTTGCAGCACAGAAGGCCAAGGGCAGCCTGGGCTGCATCCAGAGCAGCATTGCCAGCAGAGCCAGAGAGGTGATTCTGACACTTTGCTCTGCTCTGAGGAGACCTCATCTGGAGTACTGTGTACAGATCTGGAGCCCTCAACGCAGGAAGGACATGGACCTGATGGAGGGGGTCCAGAGGAGGGCCATGAAAATGATCAGGGGGTTGCAGCAGCTCTGCTGTGAGGACAGGCTGAGGGAGCTGGGGGTGTTCAGCCTGGAGAAGAGAAGGATCCAGGCAGACATAAGAGCAACCTGCCAGGACCTGAAGGGGGTTACAGGAAGGCTGCAGAGAGACTGTTTGCAAAGGCCTGCAGGGACAGGACCAGGAGCAATAACTTCAAAGTAGAGCAGATTTAGATTGGATGTGAGGAACAAGTTGTGCACCATGAGGGTGGTGGAACACTGGAACAAGTTGCTGAGGGAGGTGGTTGAGGCCCCATGCCTGGAGATATTCAAGGTGAGGCTGGAGAGGGCTGTGGGCAACCTGATCTAGTTGGGGATGTCCCTGCTGACTGTGGGGAAGCCAGACTGTATGACCTTTGGAAGTCCCTTCTGGCCTGGACCTTTCTATGATTCTATGAAAAGAAACCTCTCTGAGGTTTTTTACTTACCAAAAGGTCAGGAAAATTTCCACACCAGAATGTATCCTCTCCTGTGCTTTCGTGCAGAGTGCTACTTAGCTAGTCTTTTTTCCCCTCATAACTTTAACAGCCAGAGCAGGGGCTCTCTTCCCCTTTGTGAACAATCTACCCAGGGAAATGTGATCTGAAACTGTTCTTGAATCTAGGTCAAATTCCATCGAGAAATAAGGTTTTCAGTGTAGGATTATAAATGAATGCTGGAGTATTAAGTAGGGCAAATCTTGAATCAATTTTCCAATATCTGAGTGAGTAAGAATCAGCTCCTTGCACTCCCTTAGCACCTGCTTTGCATTTTTTAGATTTATTTTTTTCTTTTAAAGGAGAATTATTGCACACATCACTTTGTGAGGTTTGGAGAAGAAATAACTGCAAGCACCAGGACAGGTTAGGAGCTGCCCTGCTGGAAAGCAGATCCATGGAGAAAGACCTCGGAGTGCTGGCGGGCAGCAAGTTCTGCATGGGACAGCAATGTGACCTGGTGGCCAAGAGAGTGAAGGGCATCCTGGGGGGCAACAAGAGAAGTGTGGCCAGCAGGGCTAGGGAGGTTCTTCTCCCCCTCTACTCTGCCCTGCTGAGACCACACCTGCAATACTGTGTTCAGTTTTGGGCTCTCCAGGGTCAAGAGAGACAGAGACCTGCTGGAGAGAGTCCAAAGGAGAGCCAGGAGGATGCTTAGGTGACTTGAGCATCTCCCCTGTGAAGAGAGACTGAGAGCCCTGGGGCTGTTTAGTCTAGAAGGCTGAGAAGGGATCTGATCAATGTCTATTGATAGCTGAGGGGTGGGTGTCAAGTGGAGGGGGCCAAACTCTTTTGGGTGCTGCACAGCAATAAGCCAAGGACCAATGGCTACAAACTTGATTAGAGAAGGTTCCAGTTCAACATGAGGAGAAACCTCTTTGCAGTGAGGGTAACAGGGACCCGGAGCACGCTGCCCAGAGAGGTTGTGGAGTCTCCTCTTTGAAACCCCGCCTGGATGCATTCCTGTGCAGACTCCCCTGGGTGATGCTGCTCTGGCAGGGGGATTGTACTGGGTGATCTCTGGAGGACCCTTTCAATCTCTAACTTTCTGTGATATTGCTGTATTGTTTTGTCCATAGTGTGTTCTGGCATTCTGGAGGACAACTAACTTTCACATCTGCATTTCAGTGGATTCTGTGAACTTCTTTCCTCCCTTCTTTAATGATGATCTGACTGTGGGAGAGGCACTGCCCTTCATTTAGAGTGGCTTCAAAGACACTGCACAAACCCAAAGTCAAATGTTCCAAGAGACCAGGAGAACACAGCATAGGACCAAAGGCTGGATGATGTGCTTGTGAGGAACACCTTCCAGTCCTGCCATTGTTAGTATTGTCTGGACACCTTTGATTTTTTGGTGGCTAGAAGAAATACAAAGGCATTCATTTAACCCCCCTTGTTTGTCTTGATGTTTTGTTCCCAAGCTTAGGCTTAGAGTGATGACTCTCACTGCAGAGTAAGCAAATGGGGCATAACGTGTTGATCATCAGTTTGTAATGGGAGAGAAGTAATTTTCTGCAGCACATGATTGATAACTCTGAAACTGTGTGGTTTGTATTCTGGATCAGAGCAAGCTACAAACCTGCTCTGCTGGTGAATGCTCTCTAAATTCCAGAAGTGCATTTGGGAGCACAGTATCTGCTGTCCCCTTTGAGCACAGATGTAAAAGAAGATATACAGTATCAGGAGTGGCCAGCATGGATTTACCAAGGGAGATCTCGCTTGGCTAATCTTCTATGAAACCATGACCAAATAGGTAGACAAAGGCAGAACAGTGGGTGTCATCTACCTTGACTTCAGTGAGGCTTTTGATACTGTCTCCCATAACATCCTTGGAGAACAGCTCAGGAGATGTGGCACAGAGGGCTGGTCAGTGAGGTGGGTTGCAAACTGGCTCACAGAATTCAGAGGGCTGGGATCATTGGCACAGAGTCAACTTTGGAGGCCTGTGGCCAGTGCTGTTCCCCAGGGACCAGTACAGGGCCCAGTTTTGTTCAATATCTTTATCAGCAGCGTGGCTGAGGGCAATAAGTGCACCCTCAGCAATTCTCTGATGAGAAAAAACTGGGGGGTGGCTGACACCTGCCAGGCTGTGCTGCCATCCAACCAGAGCTGGACAGGCTGAGAGCTGGCTGCAGGCAAACCTCAGGGAGTTCAGTAAGGACAAGTGCAGGGTCCTGCATCTGGGGAGGAATAACAGCAGGCACCAGGACAGGTTAGGGAGTGCCCTGCTGGAGAGCAGCTCCATGGACAAATACCTTGGAGTGGTGGTGGGCAGCAAGTTCTGCATGGAACAGCAATGTGCCCTTGTGGCCCAGAGAGCCAAGGGGATCCTGGGGTTGCAGCAAGAAAAGTGTGGCCAGCAGGGCTAGGGAGGTTCTGCTCCCCCTCTGCTCTGCCCTGCTGAGACCACACCTGCAATCCTGTGTCCAGTTTGCGGCTCCCCAGTTCAAGAGAGACAGAGACCTGCTGGAGAGAGTCCAAGGGAGAGCCAGGAGGATGCTTAGGGGACTTGAGCATCTCCCCTGTGAAGAGAGACTGAGAGCCCTGGGGCTGTTTAGTCTGGAGAAGAGAAGGCTGAGAGGGGATCTGATCAATGTCTCTCAATAGCTGAGGGCTGGGGGTCAAGTGCAGGGGATAAAGCCCTTTTTGGTGGTGCATAGCAATAAGCCAAGGAACAATAGAGACAAACTTGAAGCGAGAAGGTTTCAGCTCAACATGAGGAGAAACTTCTTTGCAGTGAAGGTAACAGAGCCCTGGGGCAGGCTGCCCAGAGAGGCTGTGGAGTCTCCTTCTCTGGAGGCTTTCAAATCCCACCTGGATGTGTTGTACAGACTCTGCTGGGTGATGCTGCTCTGGCAGGGCGTTTGGACTGCATGATCTCTGGAGGTCCCTTCCAACATCTGTGATTCTGTGATTTCCTTTGCCTTGTATTTTTTGAACCATCTTGCCTTGATGGTTGCATTGTGTAAGGACCTCTTATCTATGCTATCTCTTCCTGGATTGAATTGCCCCTGGACAATCTTGTATCTTTCTCTGTTTAGCTACTTAACAACAAGTGTTCCTGTTTATGAAATACATTTAACAAGAATCTACCAAACCCAAACCAACAAAACCACAACACCAACCCACCAACCAACCAAACCCCAACAACAGGAACAAAACAAACATGAAAACCAAAACAGAAGCCAAAGTGTAAGCAAAACAAGAACCATATGGGTTGAAAGATAGCAGAAGGCTCCAGGGAGACCTAATAGCAGCCTGGCAGTACATGAAGGGTGGGGAGACACTACAAGAAAGCTGGAGAGAGACTGTTTGCAAAGACCTGCAGGGACAGGACCAGGGGCAATGGCTTCAAAGTAGAGCAGAGCAGATTGAGATTGGATGTTAGGAACAAGTTCTGCACCATGAGGTTGGTGGAAGTCTGGTTTAGGTTTAGTTACTTTGTGTTAATTTCTAATAAGGTATAACTCCACCAGACACACACCACCCCCCCAAAAGCAATAGGAGACCAAGCTGTAAATTCAGACCAGAGAAAGGCAATTAACAGCAAATCCTGGGGGAAATAATAATGATAATAATGATGATGTGATGATGATGATAGTGGGTAGATTCATATTAGATGGTAGGAACAAGTTCTTAACCACGAGGGTGGTGGAACACTGGAACAGGTTGCCCAGGGAGGTGGTTGAGGCCCCATCCCTGGAGATATTCAAGGTGAGGCTGGACAGGGCTGTGGGCAACCTGATCTAGTTGGGGATGTCCCTAATGGCTGCAGGGGGTTTGGACTGGATGAGCTTTGGAGGTCCCTTCCAGCCCAGACCCATCTATGATTCTATGAATCTATGATCCCTGTCTTGGGTTTCATGTCCCACTCTGTGTTTTCCTTTTTGTTACATTTTTTCTTTAGTTGTTGATGATGATTATTATTATAATTACTACTATTATCAGTACCTATATTATATTGTGTCAGATATGATATGATATGATAATATTATATGATGATATGGTATGGTATGGTATGGTATGGTATGGTATGGTATGGTATGGTATGGTATGGTATGGTATGGTACAGTATGGTATGGTATGATATGATATGATATGATATTAGGGTGTCAGGTAATGATAGGACTGGGGGGAATGGAGCAAAACTAGAAATGGGTAGATTGAGATTGGATGTTAGGAAGAAGTTGTTCCCCATGAGGGTGGTGAGAGACTGGCAGAGGTTGCCCAGGGAGGTGGTGGAAGCCTCATCCCTGGAGGTTTTTGCAGCCAGGCTGGATGTGGCTGTGAGCAAGCTGCTGTAGTGTGAGGTGTCCTTGCCCATGGCAGGGGTTTGGAACTGGATGATCCTTGAGGTCCCTTCAAACCCTAAGAATTCTATGATTCTATATGATATGAATGATATTATATTTAAATGATTAATCTGTCTTTATCTCAACCCAGGAGTTTTCTCATTTTTGCTGCTCTGATTCTCCCCCCATTCCACTCTGGGGATGTAAGCCAGTGGCTCTGTGGGGCTCAGTTGCTGGCTGGGATCAAACCACAGCACCTTCATGAAAAAAAGATGAGGCTATGAATAATTAAAATGAGACCACATAGAATGGTTCTGGAAACAGATATTCCTCATGTTACAAATCTATTCTGCCTCTTCTACAAAAGGCCAATTAATAGACAAAATATGCTGATGCTGTTTTGAAAGTCAAATATGAATTATTTACATTTATTGCTCCCATGTAGTCATTTCCAATCAACATTCAACCAGTCAAATCTCCACTGGAGAGCTGCGGAATTCAAATGTGGGTCTTCAGGCTTCGGTCACCTCGGTCACAGAGGTGATACCTGAACTGTAATTCAGTTGCACAACGAGGTTCATGTATTGGTCAAGTGGAGTGATGTAAAGCCTCCAAGGTAACCTAGTTCTTGAGTTCCAGGAGCTGGACTCAGGTGAAATTGAGGGCATGAAATGCTGGAAACTCTGTGGGTGGCAAGTGACCTGCCTGGTGGATGTGGGGCAGGCTGTGGATGTAGTCTGCCTGGACTTCAGCAAGGCCTTTGACACCATCCCCCACAGCAAACTGCTGGCCAAGCTGTCAGCCCCAGGCTTGGACAGCAGCACTCTGAGATGGGTTAGGAACTGGCTGGAGGGCTGAGCCCAGAGAGTGGTGGTGAAATGGTGCCACATCCAGCTGGCAGCCAGTCACTAGTGGTGTGCCCCAGGGATCAGTGCTGGGCCCCATCCTGTTCAGTATCTTTACTGATGATCTGGAGGAGGGCATTGAGTCCATCATCAGTAAGTTTGCAGATAACACCAAGCTGGGGGCAGGAGTTGATCTGTTAGAGGGTTGAAGAGCTCTGCAGAGGGACCTCCACAGGCTGGACAGATGGGCAGAGTCCAAGGGCAGGAGATTGAACACATCTAAGTGCCGCGTTTTACACACTGGCCACAGCAACCCCATGCAGTGCTACAGGCTGGGGTCAGAGTGGCTGGAGAGCAGCCTGGCAGAAAGGGACCTGGGGGTGCTGGTTGATGGTAGGATGAACACGAGCCTGCAGTGTGCCCAGGCAGCCAAGAGGGCCAATAACATCCTGGACTGTATCAGGAACAGTGTGGCCAGCAGGAGCAGGGAGGTCATTCTCCCCCTGTACACTGCACTGGTTAGGCCACACCTTGAGTCCTGTGTCCAGTTCTGGGCCCCTCAGTTTAGGAAAGATGTTGAGTTGCTGGAAGGTGTCCAGAGAAGGGCAACAAAGCTGGGGAGGGGTTTGGAGCACAGCCCTGTGAGGAGAGGCTGAGGGAGCTGGGGTTGCTTAGCCTGGAGAAGAGGAGGCTCAGGGGAGACCGTATAGGGGTCTGCAACTCCCTCTTATGAGAGGTTCTAGCCAGGTGGGGGTTGGTCTCTTCTCCCAGGCAAGCAGCATCAGAACAAGAGGACACAGTCTCAAGCTGTGCCAGGGGAGGTTTAGGCTGGATGTTAGGAAGAAATTCTTCATAGAGAGAGCGATTGTCCATTGGCTCAATGATCTTGAATGCCTCTCCCAATCTGGTCTATTCTAGTCTATTCTAGTCTAGTCTAGTCTAGTCTAGTCTACTGCTGACAAACATTGAGGAGAAAGCTGTTTGCAAATGGTCTCTAGAGCTGAGCGCTCTGGAGCTGAGGGAAAGTGGTGAGAAATGGAGCCTAGTGTGGCTGTGTTTGTACAGCTGGGTGTAAGGCTGGATATCATAGAATTGTCAGGGTTGGAAGGGACCTCAAGGATCATCTGGTTCCAAATACCCTGCCATGGGCAGGGACACCTCACACTACAGCATGTTGCTCACAGCCACATCCAGCCTGGCCAAAAAATCTCCAGGGATGAGGCTACCACCACCTCTTTGGGCAACCTGTGCCAGTTTCTCACCACCCTCATGGGGAAGAACTTCTTCCTAATATCCAATCTGAATATTATTATTATTATTATTATTATTATTATTATTATTATTATTATTATTAGTATTAGTATTATTATTATTATTCTTTCCCCCAGGAATTACTATTAATTGCCCTGTCTCTGGTCTCCATTTACAGCTTGGTCTCCTATTGCTTTTTGGGGGGTGTGTTTGTGTCTGACAGGATTATACCTCATTAGAAATTAACACAAAGTAACCAAACCTAAACCAGACTAAAAATATCAGCAGCTGTGATAAATCACCTGGTCTGCACTTGCAAGCTCATTGTCCACAGGCAGTATTAAACTCAGTAATAAAAAGCTATCTGAGGCATAAACTCAGTAATGATTTACAGATACAAACCTCCAGAATTCTGTACAAAGCCACTTCATGTTTAGGTGGAATATAAATCACTGCACAACTGGAGCTTCACAGCAGTCTGCTTTGTACGTGGGGTCCTGGAAATCTATGCTTTTACTGATGGAGAGGGAGGGCACCAAGTCCTTCAGCAGATAAATTCACAGTGAAAGGTGAATTCTGCCCACAGAAATACATCTTTGAACAGCACAGCTTAACCTTTCACCCTTTGCATTAAGAAATGTCCACACATCACTTATTTATGGTCGACAATGCCAGCTTTAGCTAACAGGTTGCTCTTCTGTCAAGGGAAATGCTTTGCCCTGGTGAGGCCACATCTGGAGTATTGTGTCCAGTTCTGGACCCCTCAGTTCAGGAAGGACCTCAGAGAATTGCTTGAAAGAGTCCAGCACAGACCCACAAAAATGTTTAGGGCAGTGGAACTTCTTCCTTATGAGGAGAGCCTGAGGGAGCTGAGGGCTCTGGAGTTTGGAGAGGAGGGGCCTGAGAGGTGACCTCATTGCTGTTGATAAAGATGTGCAGGGTGAGTGCCCAGAGTCTGGAGCCAGGCACTGCTGGGTGATGCCCAATGCCAGCACAAGGGGCAGTGGTGGAAGCTGAGGCAGAGGAAGTTCCATGGAAACAGGAGGGAATTTTTTTTCCCTGTGAGGGTGACAGAGGCCTGGAGCAGGCTGCCCAGGGGGGTTGTGGAGTCTCCCTCTCTGGAGATATTCAAACCCCACCTGGGTGTGTTTCTGTGTGTTCTGCTCTAGGTGATGCTGCTCTGGCAGGGGGGTTGGACTGGATGAGCTTTTGAGGTCCCTTCCAACCCCTAACATTCTGTGATTCTGTGAAAAGCACAAGTGCAAAGAATCACATGGTACATGGTTGGTTGTGCTATTTATTTCTGTTAATGTTCAACTCCAATAGATATTCAGTTATTTCTATATCACCATTTCATTAGTGAAAAACTAATCTCTCATTACAGAAAACTGTTGCTAAGAATATTATTGCTCTCTACAGCTACCTGAAAGGACCATGTGGAGAGGTTGGTGCTGGTCTCTTCTCACAGGTCATTAGCCGTAGAACAAGAGGGAAGAGCCTCAAGCTGCAGCAGAGCAGGTTCAGACTGGACAGCAGGAAGAATTTTTCCCCATCAAGAGTAGTCAGGGCTTGGAATGTGCTGCCCAGGGAGGTGGTGGAGTCCCCAAGCCTGGATGCGTTTCAAGGTTGTTTGGATGTGGTGCTTGGGGCTGTGGTTTAGGGGTGATCCTTGTAGAGTAGGGTTCTGGGTTGGAGTTGGTGATCCTGAGGGTCTTTTCCAACCTGAATATCTCTGTGATTATGGGGATGCTTTCTGAAATGCTTCCAGAATCAACTCTGAACTTTCTCTTGCTAGAGTCCAAGTGAAGAGGCTTGTCTGCTGTAGGACTGAGTATTGACAGAATGCTGTGGTGCTTGCCCAGGCAGGTGGTGGAAGCCTCATTCCTGGAGGTTTTTAAGGGCAGTGTGAGGTGTCCCTGCCCAAGGCAGGGGGGTTAGAACTGCATGACCCTTGAGGTCTCTTGCAACCCTAACATTTCTCTGCTTCTAATAACTGGGAGGGAGTAATGCCAAAAATTGGATGAATATTCTTAAACTGAAATTTGCCTTGGTTAAAAATCTGTAGCACACTTACAGTACCCTTGATCCTCCACCTGGATGTTTCCCACAGCCTGATGTTTCACCATTTGCCACAACCTTCAAGGAAAGCTTTAAACAGCAATGCAGCTTGAGGTCATCTTGCTGTCTCACTATAAACAGCAATAAAGGAAAACCAAGCAAACAACTCTTTTCCAGGTGGATTATATTCTAAATTGATTAGGAGCAACACAGAACTCTACAGCTGCAGCCCATGGCAATCTTCTGCCCTTATCACATGCCTGGGAGGGTGGCAAAGCAAATTGATGATGGTAAACACCTGTTCTGTTCTTGACGATCCTCAGGTGCTCATCTCTTCATTTATGTTCCTTCAGAGCTTTTTTTTTTTGTTTCCTTGCCTCAGTTAAGGAAAGGAAGCTGCCTGTAACTGTTGTGCATCTACAGAGGTGGTTTGCACATTCACTTCCACCCTCTGAACTTGGTCGTCTTGGAGTGTAACTTTGGGACTTGCATGCAAGATGCTGGTTAAACATCTTAGAACTGTTGGCTGTCCTCTGGATCACAAACTTCATTGTTTTCTTGGAGAAGGTGGATGCCTTGGCCAGGCAAGGTAAGCAGAAGTAGTTCCTTATGATCTGGAAGTTTGGTAGAAATTTGCTTCACAAATAGTGGAGCTGTTTTCTCCTTTTTGACTGACAGTTGGTCATTTGGACTTGGTGAATTCAGGGCTTTTGTTAATGTGGGGCAGAGCTGAGAGGATGAGGCTGTGAGGGTGTCTTCTTGTGGTTCTTGCAAGGTTCCTATTAGAGCCTGATTTTCAGGCCCTGGAACAATATTATTTTATATGGATTTGGGAGTCTTGGGGAAGTAATGAGTGTGCTAACCTCCTGGGAAAGCAGAAATAACCCTGACCTCAGAGTCACTTGGAAACAGGTTAATTTTATGATGATAGAGTGGAATAATTTTGACTGCACATCAAGAAAACTGATGGTACCACAGTGTATTTCCCTGACTTCAAATGTAGCTGGGCTTGGATTTTTGATCTGCTGACTGCTTGGCAAATACAAGGAGCCTTGTGCTTGTTAAGCAGTGTGGCCAGCAGGAGCAGGGAAGTCATTCTGCCCCTGTACTCAGCACTGGTTAGGCCACACCTTGAGTCCTGTGTCCAGTTCTGGACCCCTCAGTTTAGGAAAGATGTTGAGATGCTGGAACGTGTTCAGAGGAGGGCAACAAAGCTGGGGAGGGGCTTGGAGCACAGGCCTGTGAGGAGAGGCTGAGGGAGCTGGGGTTGCTTAGCCTGGAGAGGAGGAGGCTCAGGGGAGACCTTATTGCATAGCTACCTGAAGGGAGGTTGTAGCCAGGTGGGGGTTGGTCTCTTCTCCCAGGCAAGCAGCACCAGAACAAGAGGACACAGTCCCAAGCTGCACCAGGGGAGGTTTAGGCTGGATGTTAGGAAGAAGTTCTTCCTAGAAAGAGAGATTGGCCATTGGAATGTGCTGCCCAGGGAGGTGGTGGAGTCACCATCACTGGAGGTGTTTAGGAAGAGACTGGTTGGAGTGCTTGGTGCCATGGTTTAGTTGACTAGATGGTGTTGGATGATAGGTTGGACTTGATGATCTCAGAGGTCTTTTCCAATCTGGTTAATTCTATTCTATCCAAGATGCCTTCCTTGCAGAGTGTTCTGAAAAGGGTGGAAAAAGGCATGTGTTACAGCTTTGCTCATTCATTGTTTAATTGGGGGGTGAGACAATGTCTGAAGCTGCAATAATCAGTGGGGAGCCTTCAGCTGGGTTCAGTGGCAGCATCCACAGGTGCTGAGTGATGTTTGAGATGTGTGGAAATGGCAACTGTGAAGATCTTGCTTCAGAGTTTTTGTTGTCTGCCTCTCTGGAGCTACTGGTGGAAAAGGGCTGTTTGTGAAAGGGAATCTTAATAGCAGAGATGTGAAATCAATCAAAACTTTTGGACAAAGACCTGTGACTGCATTTGTGTTGATATAAAGTAGCAGTTGAAAGCCAAAAAGGTAGGCAGGGAGGTAGCTGCATAGATCCAGCATTGAAATATAGGCAAGATTGGCTTGGAATGATAATGCAGCAGCTGAATAGGAGCCAAAGATGACCTGGCTGGGATCAGCAATGCTGTGTCCAGCAGCAGCAGGGAGGGGATTGTCCCCTGGCACTCAGCCCTGGGGAGGCCACACCTGGAGTGCTGTGTCCAGTTTTGGGCACCTCAAGACAAGAAAGATGTGGAGGTGCTGGAGCCAGGGCAGAGGAGGGCAAGGAAACTGGGAAGGGCCTGGAGAAGAAATCTGATGAGGGGCAGCTGTGGGAGCTGAGGCTGCTTTCTTTGAAAGAGAAGAGACTGAGGGGAGACCTCCTGGCTCTCTACAGCTCCCTGAAAGGAGATTGTGGAGAGGTTGCTGCTGGTTTCTTCTCACAGGTCATTAGTGATAGAACAAGAGGGAAGAGCCTCAAGCTGCAGCAGGGTAGGTTCAGACTGTCCAGTATGAAGGATTGTTTCCCAACAAGAGTGGTCAGGTGTTGGAATGTGCTGCCCAGGGAGGTGGTGGAGTCCCCAAGGCTGGATGTGTTTGAAGGTGTTTTGGACGTGGTGCTTGGGGCTGTGGTTTAGGGGTGATCCTTGCAGAGTAGGGTTCTGGGTTGGACTTGGTGACCCTGAGGGTCTTTTCCAACCTGAATGTTTCTGTGGAAAACCTAAATGCTAGCAAATATCTGCAGAGTTCCTAATAAGTGTCTTTCTAAAGGACAGAATTCAAGGGCATCACAGAGATCTAGCATTTCCTGCGGGGTAGCTGCTGTAATTGTTTTGTCACTCTGGATTCTTGGATTGATTAATTTTTATTGGAAAAGGATACTTTTAGTGGAAATCCATTGCAATTCCTCAAAGATATCTTTATTTGGCAAAAAAAAAAAAAAAGTCAATGAATTTTAATTTGGGTGGCTCATATCGTGTGTACAGACACATGATTTGGGCTGGTGTGGAGGAGTGTGGAGACACAAAACACATCTTTTGTGGAAACACCCTTTCTGCTTAGTCACTTCTCAATGCCTCTGCCTCACCTGTTCCTTCCTTTAAGGCCAATTGCTTTGCTCTTCCAATAGGATTTTTCAAGCCCTTTTCTGAAGTACTTTGACTGCCCCCTGATTTAATTTTTCACCCAAAGATCTTCAAAGTGCAATTAGAACATTTCTCGTGCTTCTGCTTAGTGTGCCAGCTCAGAGCAATTTTCACTGAATCACAGAATGGGAGGGACTGGAAAGGATCTTTGGAGATTACCAAATCCAACTCCCTGTCAAAACAGGTTCACCTAAGGCAAGCCACATAGAAACGTGCCCAGCTGGGTTTGGAATCTCTCAAGGAGAGTCCATGATCTCTCTGGGCAGCCTGCTCCAGTGCTCTGGCACTCTCACAGCAAAGAAGTTTTTTCTTCATGTTGAGGTTGGATTTTCTGTGTTCCAGTTTGTGCCAGTTGCCCCTTGTCCTATCACAGGGCACCAGTGAAAAGAGCCTGTCCCCTTCTTCTCGACACCCACCCCTCAGATGTTTATAGATGTTGACCCAATCCCCTCTCAGGCTTCTCCTCTCCAGACTAAACAGCCCCAGGGCTCTCAGTCTTCCCTCATAACACATATGTAACATTCCCTCAATCATTATTTAGTCATGAGGTCTGTGGTGACAGCTTGGACTTGATGATCTTTGAGGTCTCTTCCAACCTTGGTGATTCTGTGATCCTCTTAGCCCTCTTTTGGACTCTCTAGTAGAATCACAGAATCAATAAGGTTGGAAGAGACCTCAAGGATCATCAAGTCCAACCTGTCGTCCAACACCTCATGACTACTAAACCATGGCTCCAAGTGCCACGTCCAATCCCCTCTTGAACACCTCCAGGGATGGTGATTCCACCACCTCCCTGGGCAGCACATTCCAATGGCTAACAAATCTCTCTGGGAAGAATTTTCTTCTCACCTTCAGCCTCCATTCAGCTTCTCCTAAAAGCAGGTCCAGACCCAGCTCTCCGCTGCATGTGGAAAGCCAGGTTTGCTCTGGATACATCAGAGTGCATTTGGATACTAGGACCTAGGCTGTTGGCTGCTATTACTCTGAAGTCTCTTTTGGCTGTCACAGTACTTCTGACAGCTGCTCTAGGGATAGCTAATTCACAGGAGAAAAGGGCCCATGCTAATGACTGCCTCCTTTGGGAAGGGTATGGATCAGAAGTCTGCCAGGAAGTTACCCTGCCTCCCTTATCCTGGGGACCCCCAGTTCAGTGAAGCCCTGCTTAGCACAGTGTTTAGGCTCAATTACTTGCTTGGAGAGTTGTAAATAAAGATTGAGGTTGTGCCTGCTGGAGTGTTTTGTGCTCATCCTGTTGGTCAGTCCTAGCAGCATTGCCTCTTTGTATTGATTTATCCCTAAGCTCTGCCTCACCTCAAGTGCCAAGGCTTGACTCAGCTGTCAGAGTGCTAACTGGTTAGGATTGTTTTGGTTTTTTTTACTTCAAAGCTAAGTGAAAATAAAAATTTATGTCCCTGAGTGTCTTGCAGCAGTGCCAGTTAAAGCTGTGGCTCAAGTGCATGTCTGGGAAATGGGATTGTTAATGTCCTGTGCCACCCTCTGAGGTGCTGAGAGCTGGGTAAGACACTGATGTTCAATTGCCTGGGAAGTACCAGAAGAGCACATGCAAGGAGCTGCAGCTCTTGAAGCAGTGAAACAGGATGGTAGTGCTGAATCACAGGATGTTAGGATTTGGAAGGGATAATTGAGTCCAAGCCCCCTGCCAGAGAAGGATCAAAGAATCCAGCACAGGTCATATAGGAATGCATCCAGATGGGGCTGGGAAGTCTCTAGAGGAGAAGACTCCACAATCTCTCTGTGTAGTCAGCTCCAAGGCTCTGTCATGCTCACTGTAAAGAAGTTTCTCCTCATGTTGAAGTGGAACCTCCTGTGCTGTAGTTTATATCCATTGCCCCTTGTCCTGTGACAGGGTGGAACTGAACAGAGCCTCTCCCCTCCCTCTTGATATTGATAAACGTTTATTAAATCCCTTCTCAGTCTTCTCCTCTCCACACTAAACAGTCCCAGGGCTCTCAGCTTCTCCTCACCAGGCAGGGCTCCAGTCCCTTCAGCATCCTTGCAGCCCTCCCTTGGACTCTCTCCAGCAAATCCCTGTCCCTCCTGAACTGGGGAGCCCAGAACTGGATGCAATATTCCAGGTGAGGTCTCAGCAGGGCAGAGTAGAGGGGGAGGAGAACCTCCCTGGTTCTGCTGGACACACTCCTCTCAATGCACCCCAGGATCCCCTTAGCCTTCTTAGCTACCAGGGCACATTGCTGTCCCATGCAGAACTTGCTCTCCCCAGGACTCCCAGGTCATTGTTGCTCTGGTGTCTAAATGGCAAGCTTGGATAAAAGCGAGGTTATGGTCCCTTACTTTGAATATGAAAAGTCCCTGAATATTGTGGTATAGGGCTGTGGCACCTGGAGCCATGGTTTAGTTGTCCTAAGGTGTTAAGTATTAGGTAATGGGTTGGACTTGATAATCTCTGAGGTCTTTTCCAGCCTGGTTGATTCTGCACTAATATAAGACATGGTGGCAACTGAGTTGATGGTGTTTCTGTACAGTCAGGATGCTTCCTGGGGTTTTAAGCAAGATTAAGCAGCAGCAGAAGCCTAGGAGCACTAATTAGGGAGAAATTACAGCATCTCTTCATAATAATCTACTCTGCCCTGATAGAACAACTTCTCGTTATCTGCCTTAAACACTTGAGGCTTATGGAGTAAGCAGGTAGCAAATTTATTCCTGAAATAGATGTTCCTGTTATGTTTCCTTCTGTTTCAAACTGAGTTACAGCCTTCTCCTGGTGTCCTACAGAAGGGAAGCACTGTCTGTTGGTTAAAGCAAGGTAATGCGGCATGAGGTGCATGATCATTAGGTTTGGAGGGAACTGTCTAAGGGGGCAGCATCTTTCAGGCCACACCTTGAGTCCTGTGTCCTGTTCTGGGCCCTTCAGTTTAGGAAGGATGTTGACTTGCTGGAATGTGTCCAGAGAAGGGCAACAAAGTTGGTGAGGGGCTTGGAACACAGCCCTGTGAGGAGAGGCTGAGGGAGCTGGGGCTGCTTAGCCTGGAGAGGAGGAGGCTCAGGGGAGACCTTCTTGCTCTCTACAACTACATGAAGGGAGGCTGTACCCAGGTGGGGTTTGGTCTCTTCTCCCAGGCAACCAGCACCAGAAGGAGAGGACACAGTCTCAAGCTGTGCCAGGGGAGATTCAGACTAGATGACACCTGTCTGGGGAGGTGGAGTCACCATCACTGCAGGTGTTTAGGAGGAGACTTGATAGAGTGCTTGGTTGCATGGTTTAGTTGATTAGGTGGTGTTGGATGATGGGTTGGGCTCGACGATCTTGGAGGTCTCTTCCAACCTGGTTTACTGTATTCTATTTGGTGGGCTTGGCTGTGATGTGTGAAAGGTGGGACAGTTTTAGGCTGATGCCTAGGAGAATTTGCCACAGATAGAGTAGGAAAGTGGTAGGATGGAAATAAATTACCACTGGATGTAAAAGGGAAAATAAGGTCTGTGGTGACAGGTTGGACTCGGTGATCTTTGAGGTCTCTTACAATCTTAGGAATACTGAATACTAAATAATCCCCTTGGTGATAACTAATATAGAATCATAGAATCAACCAGGTTGGAAAAGACCTCAGAGATCAAGTCCAACCTATTGCCTAATACCTAACATCACCTGACAATTAAGCCATGGCTTCAAGTGCCACATCCAAGCCTTTTCTGAACCTCTTCAGGGATGGTGACTCCACCTCCTCCCTGGGCAGCACATTCCAATGGCCAATTGCTCTGTGTAATATAAAGTTAGTTGTGCAAACTAACTCTTTCTCTCTTCAGCTTCTTTGCTCTAGCTGATTCTGGCTGGTGCCTTTGCTCCTAGGAAAATGTTCTGCTTTTTGTGACTTGCATTATGCAACTTCTTTGTTCAAGTCACTTCTTGTTTATTGGATAAGCTCCTTTTGTCTATTGCATCTTTGGTGGGTGGGAGTGCAAGCATACAGTGTTAAAGAACATAGAATCTCAGAATGGTCTGGGCTGGAAGAGACCTCTAAAGGCCATCCAGTCCAAACCCCTCTGCAGTCAGCAGGGACATCCCCAGGCTGCCCAGGGCTTCATCAAGCCTCACCTTGAATATCTCCAGGGATGGGGCCTCAACCATCTCCCTGGGCAACCTGTTCCAGTGTTTCACCACCCTCATGGTGCAGAACTTGTTCCTAACATCCAATCTAAATCTGCTCTGCTCTACTTTGAAGCTATTGCCCCTCATCCTGTCCCTGCAGGCCGTTTACAAGAGCCTGGATGTGAGGCACTCAGTGCCATGGGTTAGTTGATTAAATGGTGTTGGGGGATAGGTTGGACTTGATGATCTCAGAGGTCTTTTCCAGCCTGGTTAATTCTATGATTCTACATCAGGATGTACTTAAGCATCAGGTTGTGGGGGAGATTTTAGGGTTTAGATTACACAGGGTGTGGTGTCAGGATGTACTTTGTGTATTTGGTAGAAGCAGGTGAGCAAATCCTTCCATAAGCCACAGCTTTAATCACTTTTGGTGTTTCCCAGATGAAATGCAAGGGAAACCTACCATTTCTGGATGAGGAATGGTGACTGGTTTGGCTTTTGTTTAGCACTTCATAGTGGAAAACATGAGACAACATGCTGCAGTAAATATTATGGGTTAGAGGCAACCCGTTTAATTTCTACAGGAGGCTCAGACTTCTGCTGATGCAGATGTTTAATGAAGTGAGCTGATTCCCTGCTGACTTTGCATTACCATTTTGAGTAATTTTCCAGACTTCTGGTGGTTTGTATGGTCTCATCAAAGTGAAATTAACAGCTGTCTTGTCTTGAGGTCTTCCTTAAAATTAGACTGGATGAGTCACTCGGTGCCAGGGATTAGCTGGTGTTGGGTGATAGGTTGGACTTGATGGTCTCGAAGGTCTTCTCCAACCTGGTTAATTCTGTGTTCTGTGTAGTGTTCTGAGGAAATCATCATTTTTAGTTCATACAAGTTGATAACAGCATGGCAGGGGTGAAGGGTGAAACCTGAAAACCAGCATTAGGGCTGTTAGTGATGGGTTTATGTTAAGCATTTTCTGCAGTTTTCCTGTCAACCTCGTTTCATTTAAAATACCTTCAGTGAAAAAGAAAGAGCAGCTGTGAAACATTCACCTTGCCACTCAGAGCTGTATTCAGCCAGCTTATGGCCTTGCTTCCAGGAAAATGTTCTACTTTCTGTGACTTGCGTTATGCAACTTCTTTATTAAAGTTACTTCTGGCTTATTGGAGGAGCTCTTTCAACCTTTGCGGCTCCAGTGAGTGGGAGAGTGCAAGCAGCACTGATCACAGTGTTATAGATCACAGAATCATAGAATGGTCTGGGTTGGAAGGGACCTCCAAAGCTCATCCAGTCCAACTCCCTCTGCAGTCAGCAGGGGACATCCTGAACTAGGTCAGGTTGCCCAGAACCTCACCTTGAATATCTCCAGGAATGGAGGCCCAACCACCTCCTTGGCCAACCTGTTCCACTGCCTTCATGGTGTAGAACTTGATCCTAACATCCAATTCAATATTCTCCAGTTTGAAGCCTGTCACTGCAGGCCTTTGTAAGTCAGTCCCTCTCCATCCTTCTTGTAGCCCTCTTCAGGTACTGGAAAGCTGCTATTAGTTCTTCCTGGAGTCTCCTCTTCTCCAGGTTGAACACCCCCAGCTCCCTCAGCCTGTCCTCATAGCAGAGCTTCTTCAACCCCCTGATCATGATTCTATGATCATTTTCATGGCCCTCCTCTGGACCTGCTCCATCAGGTCCATGTCCTTCCTGTATTGAGGGCTCCAGATCTGTGGCTTTGCTTTGATGTTACAGGCACAAAGACATTTTCTGGTTTAACCTAATCCCCACTGGATAATACAGGCTCTGAGAGACACAGGAAGGGATGAGGATCAGACACGACAACAGATATTGTTGCTGTCCCCAGCCCTTTGCTCCATAGCTTTGATGGATTCTCCTGTCCCTGGGGCAGGGGTGTCTGCTCAGCTCATGTGTTAGGTCCTGAAGAGCAGCGGTTTCCAGTCTGGCCTGGTGTGGTAACTTCTGCTTCAGTTTGCCTTACTGCAGAGGGATAAGTGCATAATACAAAGTGAAGTGAGAGCACAGCAGATGTGGTGTCTCCAGGATAGCAGTGTCTGGCATGGACATGGGCCACACAGGAAGGTAGTCACAATTTAGAAGTCCAGCTCTAGTTGTTTTCTGCAAGTTGCTCAGAGTTGTGAAATAACTGATGGGATTACAGATAACTGCACCAGAGGTAAAAACCACTGGCACAACTATTTGTTTGTGATTCATGAAGAAAGGAAGAGCAGGAGAGCCTTTGCCTACAGCAGCAAGGAACTGTGTGACCCTGGGATCAGTAGTGCACCCAGTTTTGTTCAATGTATTCATCAATGACCTGGGTGTTAGGTGCACCCTCAGGAAGTTCTAAAGGGTGGCTGACATCTGCCAGGCTGTGCTGCCATCCAACCAGAGCTGGACAGGCTGAGAGCTGGCTGCAGGCAAACCTCATGGAGTTCAATAAGGACAAGTGCAGGGTCCTGCATCTGGGGAGGAGTAACTGCAGGCACCAGGACAGGTTAGGAACTACCCTGCTGGAGAGCAGCTCCATGGAGAAAGACCTTGGAGTGGTGGTGGGCAGCAAGTTCTGCATGGGACAGCAATGTGCCCTGGTGGCCAAGAGAGCCAAGGGGATCCTGGGGGACATTAAGAAAAGTGTGGCCAGCAGGGCCAGGGAGGTTCTTCTCCCCCTCTGCTCTGCCCTGCTGAGACCACACCTGCAATACTGCATCCAGTATTGGGCTCCCCAGTTGAAGAGAGACAGAGACCTGCTGGAGAGAGTCCAAGGGAGAGAGCCAGGAGGATGCTTAGGGGACTTGAGCATCTCCCCTGTGAAGTGAGACTGAGAGCCCTGGGGCTGTTTAGTCTGGAGAAGAGAAGGCTGAGAGGGGATCTGCTCAATGTCTATCAATAGCTGAGGGCTGGGGGTCAAGGGGAGGGGGCCAAGCTCTTTTGGGTGGTGCACAGTGTAGTCTGCACAGGAATGCATCCAGGTGGGGTTTGAAAGACTCCAGAGAAGGAGACTCCACAACTTCTCTGGGCATCCTGCTCCGGGACACACTCACTGGAAAGAAGTTTCTCCTCATGTTGAGCTGAAACCTTCTCTGTTCAATCTTGAACCTGTTGTTTCTTGCTTTATTAGTGCACAGGTAATGAGCAATGTGTTGAACTCCTGTCCTGAATACAGCTGAAACTTGTCATGGGGTCTCCTGGTAAATTTGCCCTCAGACATGAAGCTGTTAAAAAAAGAAATGTTATTTACAGCACATGGAATGCCTTCCAAGTAGGATTTATCCTACTGGGATATTGGTTACCTCTACAAGAAAATCTTAGTCCTTCCCTTCTATTTGCTTGCTCTTCAACTAGGCACTCTTCATAGAATCATAGAATGGTCTGGGATGGAAGGGTCCTTCAAAGGTCATCCAGTCCAACCACCTCTGCAGTCCACAGGGACATCCTCAACTAGATCAGGTTGCCCAGAGACCTCTTCAGCCTCACCTTGAATAGCAGAAACCAGAAAGATTGGCCCTTGGTATGGGTTGCCCAGGGTAGTGGTGGAGTCACCATCACTGGAGGTGTTTAAGACGACACTGGATGAGGTACTTGGTGCCATGGTTTAGTTGATTAGATGGTGTTGGGTGATAGGTTGGACTTGATGATCTCAGAGGTCTTTTCCAACCTGGTTAATTCTATTCTGTCTCCAGGGATGGGGCCTCAACCACCTCCCTGGGCAACCTGTTCCAGTGTTCCACCACCCTCCTCATGCAGAACTTCTTAATATCCAATCCAAATCTGCTCTACTCTAGTTTGAAGCCATTGTCCTTGGTCCTGTTCCTGCAGGCCTTGGCTGGAGAGAGACTGTGTGCATTCTTGTAGCCCCCTTCAGGCCTGGAAGGTTGTTATTAGGTCTCCCTGGAGCCTTCTCTTCTCCAGGCTGAGCACTCCCAGCTCCCTCAGCCTGAGCACTCCCAGCTCCCTCAGCCTGTCCTTGTAGCAGAGCTGCTCTAATCCCCTGATCATTTTCATGGCCCTCCTCTGGATCTGCTCCATCAGGTCCATGTCCCTCCTGTGTTGAGGGCTCCAGACATTCTCGGATGTTTCAATTTTATGTCTCTCTCCAGCTTTCTTTTAGGGCCCCTTCATGTACTGGAAGGTCATAAATAGGTCTCCCTGGAGCCTTTTCCTCTCCAGGCTGAAAGTATTCAAATAATTTCAGATGTTTTACTAGTTTTCTTGGGTCCTAAAAAATCAATAGGAAGTAAAAAGTTATGGTAAAAGCAGAGTATAAATTTATTTCTGTGGTGTGGCTTTTTTTTTCCCCCTTGTCTGGGGATGACTGATTAATTAGTTAGAGATAATTTCATTCAGGCTTGCTGCCTCTTTTCTTTTGTCTGTAATTTCTCATTAGCTTTTTCTCCAAAGCATGAGTAATTGTGCCAAATACCCTCGGAATACAAATCAGACCTATCAGAATAATCTTGCTCCTAATTGCTGCAGATGACTTAATGAATACTTATGTGCTGTTTTCTTGGGTTTGAGTAAGCAAAGCAGAATTACATTCTGGGTGTGTTCTGAAGCTTTCAAAGCCTGCACATTGTTTCACTTGTCACACAGCTCTGTCCCCCCCCCCCCGCCACTCCAGCCCCCACCCAGTAACTTAACAGTAGGGGTGCTGTTTGTGGTTTTTTATTACTATTATTTGCATGCAAATGAAACCTCTAATTTGTTTGGAAATACTTCATTGCAATTCCCTGCAATGCTTTCAGGTGATACGGGGAGCTCTGGAGGCCTTCGTGGACATGCCAGATGTCATCTGATGAATTATGTGGAATTCATTTTAGCCCTTGCTGCTGGAAATAACTGTTCTGTGCACCATTAAATGGAATTGTGGCTCAGAGCCATAGCCAGCCTGGCCTTAAAAAACCTCCAGGGATCAGGCTTCTACCACCTGTGCCAGTGTCTCACCACCCTCAAGGGGAAAAACTTCTTCCCAACATGCAGTCTCAGTCTACCCACTTCTAGTTTTTTTTCCAGTCTTATCACCACCTGACACCCTAAAAAGTCCCTCCCCAGCTTTCCTGTAGCCCCCTTCAGATACTGGAAGGACACAAGAAGGTCTCCTTGGAGCCTTCTCTTCTCCAGACTGAACAGCCCCAACTCCCTCAGTCTGTCTCCATAGCAGAGCAGCTCCAGCCCTCCGCTCATCCTCATGGCCCTTCTCTGGACACCTTTCAGCACTTCCAGATCCTTCCTGGAATAGAGGCTCCAGAACTGGACACAGTGCTCCAGGTGGGGTCTCAGCAGAGTGGAGCAGAGGGGCAGAATCCCCTCCCTGGCCCTGCTGGCCACACTTCTCTGCCTGGCGCTCTGGACAGCAATTGCTCACTGCTGGCTCCTGTTGAGCTTCTTGTCCACCAGCACCCCCAGGTCCTTTTCTTCAGGGCTGCCCTCAAGCCAGTCCCTTCCCAGCCTATATTGGTGCTTGGGATTGCCCCAACCTAGCTGCAGGACCTTGCACTTGGTCTTGTTGAACCTCATGCAGCTGGCTTGGGCCCAGCTCTGCAGCCTGTCAGGTTCCCTCTGGATGGCATGTGGACTCAATCTCAAAAGTCTTTTCTAATGTGGTTGATTCTGTATTTGCTTCCTGTTTACAAGGTTTTAACCTTACACAAGGGGTAAGACTTTCTTTTTCAGGGGAGAAATACCTTTACAGCTGGAAGCCTATTGAAATCTCCCTGCTTTCGTGCTCAGTAGGGATGCCAGGATATGTCCCTTTAATTCTGGCTTTTAAAATAACTAACTAACTGAAAAATTCAGATGAATAAGCAATCAGTAATCATGAATATTGTGCCAGAACCACAGATCGAGTGCAGGAGGAGAGACTGATTGCTCAGTGCTTCTGCACAGAGGTATTTTTGCAGGCAATCTGCATCACAATGCATTGCTTCCCCTTGGATTGGATTTAATAAAACAAACCAGGGGTTCAGCATATTTTTTTTCCCCTAGCTTTCTCTTCCAGCAATGGCTGGATGTATTTCCCTCTAAAAATAATGTTATTCTGCAGCTGAGGAATAGAGAACGTTCTTCCAGTTACTGCAACATCAGCAGTGCTTTGCCATCACTTTTTCTTATCCCAAGCATGTGTGTTAAAATTCTCCCTCTTATGAATCTGGCCGTGTGTCAGCAGCAGGGCTGAGAATAACAGGGATGGATGGGAGCCATAAATCAAGAGTTAGACCCTCTTTGATTTAAGAACAATAATTTATACTTCGCTGGCTCAAGATCCTTAGAATCACAGAATTGTCAGGGTTGGAAGGGACCTCAAGGATCATCCAGTTCCAACCCCCCTGCCATGGGCAGGGACATCTCACGCTACAGCAGCTTGATCACAGCCACATCCAGCCTGGCCTTCAAAACCTCCAGGCCTGATCTAGTGTGGGGTGTCCCTGCCCATGGGAGGGGGGTTGGAACTAGTTGATCCTTGTGGTCCCTTCCAACCCTGAATGATACAATGAGGCTTCCACCACCTCCCTGGGCAACCTCTTCCAGTGTCTCACCACCCTCATGGGGAAGAACTTTTCCTAACATCCAATCTCAATCTACCCACTTCTATTTTACTTTTTTTCATCCCCCCTCCCCCACTTCTACCTGACACCCTAAAAGGTCCCTCCCCTGACCCTTGCATCAACTACTGCTGACTTTGGTACTTTAGCTTCATTTGGAGTAACCAATTCCCTTTATGAGGTAAATGCTCTATGTGTGTGTCCTCAGAAGAAAGGTTATAATTTAAGCTGTGAATGTTAGCTTGGTTTTGTTCAATACTGGGAATGTGATAGCACAGCAGTTAGAGATCCAAATCATTTAATGACTGATGCTTAGGGATCAAGATGAATGCACAGAGCCCTGCCTGGATTTGAGGTTGTGTTGGGGTGATGCCAGGGCCTGCACTTGGGTCACAACCCTAAGCAGTGCTGCAGGCCTGGGGAAGTGTGGCTGGAAAGCTGATGGCAGAAAGGGCCCTGAGGTTGCTAAGGGACAAGCAGCTGAAGAGGAGCCAGCAGTGTGCCCAGGTGGCCAAGAAAGCCAAAGGCATCCTGGCTGGGATTAGCAAGGCTGTGTCCAGCAGTAGCAGGGAGGGGATTGTCCCCTGGCACTCAGCTCTGGGGAGGCCACACCTGGAGTGTTGTGTCCAGTTTTGGGCACCTCAAGACAAGAGAGATGTGGAGGTGCTGGAGCCAGGGCAGAGGAGGGCAAGGAAGCTGGGAAGGGCCTGGAGAAGAAATCTGATGAAGAGCAACTGAAGGAGCTGGGGATGGTTAGTGTGAAGCAGAGGAGGCTGAGGGGAGACCTCATGACCTGAATGTGTTTGAAGGTGTTTTGGATGTGGTGCCATGGTTTAGTAGTCATGAGATGTTGGGTGACAGGTTGGACTTGATGATCTTTGAGGTCTTTTCCAACCTTATTTACTCTATGATTATATCTTTCAATGCTGTTTCAACACATCTGAAAAAGAGTATTCACCTTGTAACTTAGTTTGTAACAATTGTTGGTAGATCAGTTGAAGCCTCTTTCCTGCTTGACTGTGTTTTTTATGAACTCTGAAATGCCAATAAGTATTAACATAAAAATTATAAATTATCTTGGCAAGGGAAAGCCTGAGAAGGTGTTGAGAAGACCATCTGATTTTTGACAAGCTGAGATTTTTCTTAGAGTGGGATCTTGTAGCACAGCAGATAGAAGGAGGCTCTCCTTCCCCCTCTACTCTGCCCTGCTGTGACCTCAGCTGGAATACTGCATCCAGTTCTGGGCTCCCCAGTTCAAGAAGGACAGAGATCTGCTGGAGAGAGTCCAAGGGAGAGCTGCAAGGATGCTGAAGGGACTGGAACCCTGCCTGGTGAGGAGAGGCTGAGAGCCCTGGGGCTGTTTAGTGTGGAGAGGAGAAGACTAAGAGGGGATCTGATTTATCCTGTTCTAATGTCTGTCTATATCTGAGGGCTGGGGGTCTGGAAGGAAGGGACAGGGACAGGCTTTGCTCAGTTGCATCCTCTGACAGGACAAGGGGAAATGGATATCAACTACAGCACAGGAGTTTCCACCTCCACATGAGGAGGAACATCTTCACTGTGAGGGTGACAGAGCCCTGGAGCAGGCTGCCCAGAGAGGTTATGGAGTCTCCTTCTCTGGAGACATTCAAGCCCCATCTGGATGTGTTCCTGTGTGACCTGTGCTGGATTCTATGACCCTACTCTGGCAGGGGTTTGGTCTCTATGATCTCCAGAGGTCCCTTCCAACCCCTAACATTCTCTGCTCTTTCTTTTATATAAATTTCTTTTAATTTGGCAATATATTTTGGTTTCTAACTGCATCTCATCCTGACAAGCCATTAGCATTCTTTGTCAAGGGGAATATAGCTGCCTGATGCAGCAGTGTATCTCTCATAGAGTTTATTGTGCAGACATGTATGATGAGCTGAAGACAAACACACTTGAAAGGGGGCATGAAAATAAACTCCTATAATGTTAGGTTTAAATTTGCTAATCTCTAAACTGCACTTCCTGTGACAAGCTGAAGAAAGGCCTTGGTTAGCTGGAGTTATAAGAAATGAATAGGTTGCTCTGGCACATACATTCATCTTCCTTCTAATTGGGGGAACAGTCTGATCTGCAGCTCAGCCTGTCAACAACGTGTATAAAACTTCTTTGCCTGCCACTTGCATCACCTCAAATACTAATAAATCTATCAGGAATGATATCTGTGAGCACAAAGGCAGGAGAGGAGTAATTGAGTGACATGAAGTGGGTTTTAAAACCAAAAATAGAATCACAGAATTGTCAGGGTTGGAAGAGACCTCAAGGATCATCCAGTTCCAACCCCCCTGCCATGGGCAGGGACACCTCACACTACAGCAGCTTGCTCACAGCCATATCCTACCTGGCCTTAAAATTCTCCAGGGATGAGGCTTCCACCACCTCCCTGGGCAACCTCTTCCAGTGTCTTACCACCCTCATGGAGAAGAACTTCTTCCTAACATCCAATCTACCCATTTCTACTCTGGCTTCATTCCCCCCAGTCCTATCACTCCCTGACACCCTCAAAAGTCCCTCCTTAGCTTTCTTGTAGCCCCCTTGAGGTCCTGGAAGGCCACAAGTAGGTTTCCTCAGAGCCTTCTCTTCTCTAGACTGAACAACCCCAATTCTCTATCTCCATACAAGAGTAGCTGCAGCCCTCTGCTCATCCTCATGGCCCTTTTCTGGACACCTTCCAGGTAGGAGAGCATGGCCTGAAGCTGTGTTAGGGGAGGTTTAGGTTGGATGTTATGAAGCAATTCCTCAAGGAAAGGGCAATCAGTCACTGGAATGTGCTGTCCAGGGAGGTTGTGGAGTTGCCATCCCTGGAGGTGTTTAAGGCAAGATTGGATGTGGCACTTAGTGCCATGATCTGGTCAGTGTGGCAGTGTTAGGTCATAGACTGGACTCGGTGATCTCAGAGGTCTATTCCAGCCTCCATAATCCTGTGATTGTGATTTATCTGCCTGACCTGTGGCCTCTAGAGTTCTACCCTGGGTGGCTGGAACTTCAGGAACTTGCATATTAGTATGGTGCCTGTAGGAATAAGTGCTGGGAGCTGAAAAGAAACCCCCAACAAATCAACACACCAAAAAGATATTTGAAATTAATTTTAGGCTTTCATATTTTGGTTGTGGTTTTTTTGTTTGTTTTCAATGAACCATCTATGTTGTGCCACAACAGATTGTTAGCAGCAGAGAAAATTGCATGATTAGCTTTGCCAGCTTGCTCCACCTGAAGGCCAGTGTTCAGCTTGGCTTTTGTCATATCAATTAATTTGCTAATTTCTCTTTGGCTTGCACTGATTCATTAGAGACTGCACTGCTGCTTTGCCCACAGCAAAACTACAAGCAAAAGGATCTACACAGATGTCTTGCTGAGGCTTTTCCAGGTGTCTTTTAAGACCCTGACCTCAAGGATACATGTAAACTTTCGGTTTACTGCAGCAGTACAGGTTGGGAGGGGATCTGCTGGAGAGCAACCCTGTGGAGAAGGACCTGGGAGTGCTGGTGGACAACAAGTTCTGCAGGGGACAGCAATGTGCCCTGGTGGCCAAGAAGGCCAAGGGGATCCTGGAGTAGATTAAGATGAGGGTGTCCAGCAGATCCAGGGAATATAGACTACAGCACAGGAGGTTCTACCTCAGCATGAGGAGGAACTTCTTCACTGTGAGAGTGACAGAGCACTGGAACAGGCTCTGGAATAGAGGGGTTGTGGAGTCTTCTCCTTTGGAGCCTTTCCAGCCCTGTCTGGATGTGTTCCTGTGCTGGATTCTATGGTCCTGCTAGGGTGGGGGGGTGGGGGGGGGGGGGACTTGAAGATCTCCAGAGGTCCCTTTCAACCCCTAACATTCTCTGTGATATAGTTTCCATCCATTGCCCCTTGTCCTATCACAGGGTGAAACTGAGTTGAAGATGTCCCTGCTGGCTGCAGAGGGGGTTGGACTGGATGACCATCAAATGTCCCTTCCAACCCAGACCATTCTGTGATCTTGTAGAGAAACAGTAACTGGAGTCCCAGGTAAACCAGAAAAAGTGCTAAAGCCAACAGGAGCCAAAAGCAGGATCAAAGGCTGCCTGTCCCTTCCTTCCTGACCCCCAGCCCTCAGCTAATGATAGACATTGATCAGATCCCTTCTCAGTCTTCTCCTCTCCACACTGAACAGCCCCAGGGCTCTCAGCCACTCCTCACCAGGCACTGCTGCAGTCCCTTCAGCATCCTTGCAGCCCTCCCTTGGACTCTTTCCAGCAGATCCCTATCCCTCCTGAACTGGGGAATACATAACTCCTGTCCTGTGTGTAACTGAAGGTGTTTTACATCAAAATCTTTGAGGTCTCTTCCAACCTTAGTGATACTGAAAATACTGAAATACTGAAAATCTTAGACCAAGACTTGCTCTCAGAGTAGAGCGCTGTCCAATTCACTGGCATGATGCATTCACACTGCATGTAGCTTGTAAGAACTAGGGGGCTGGGGGAGATGGTAAAGCAGTGCTAAATGCTGCTTAAAAGCCTCTTCATCTGATCATGTAGCTGTTGGATGGACTTAAAAGAGTCATCTGAAAAAGCAACCAACTAAACAGCTTGGTGAAAGAGCAAAAGTAATTAACAATTACTTTATTTGCTAGGCATAAAAAATATCCTCTTCACACTTGGTATGCCATAATGTCATAGAATCATAGAATGGTCTGGGTTGGAAGGGACTTCCAAAGCTCATCCAGTCCAACCCCCTCTGCAGTCAGCAGGGACATCCCCAGCTAGATCAGGTTGCCCCAAGCCCTCTCCAGCCTCACCTCTAGTATCCAGGGATGGAGCCTCAACCACCTCCCTGGGCAACCTCTTCCAGTGTTCCACCACCCTCATAGGAAAGAACTTCTTCCTAACATCCAATCTAAATCTGCTCTACTTTGAAGCCATTGTCCCTGGTCCTGTCCCTGCAGGCCTTTGCAAACAGTCTCTCTGCAGCCTTCTTGTATCCACCTTCAGGTCCTGGAAGACTACTCTTAGGTCTCCCTGGAGCCTTCTCTTCTCCAGGCTGAACACCCCCAGCTCCCTCAGCCTGTCCTGGGAGCAGAGCTGCTCCAATCCCCTGATCATTCTTGTGGCACCAAGTACCCCATCCACTCTCTTCCTAAACACCTCCAGTGATGGTGAGAGGGGATGGCTGAGAGGGGATCTGATTGATCTGATCAATAGCTGAGGGCTGGGGATCAAGTGGAGGGGGCCAAGCTCTTTTGGGTGCTGCACAGCAATAAGCCAAGGAACAATGGAGACAAACTTGAACAGAGAAGGTTTCAGCTCAAGATGAGGAGAAACTTCTTTGCAGTGAGGGTGACAGAGGGGGGGCCCAGAGAGATTGTGGAGTCTCCTCCTCTGGAGCCTTTCCAATCCCACCTGGATGCATTCCTGTGCAGCCTACCCTGGGTGATCCTGCTTTTGGCTCCTGTTGGCTTTAGCACTTTTCCTGGTTTACCTGGGACTGCAGTTACTGTTTCTCTACAAGATCACAGAATGGTCTGGGTTGGAAGGGACATTTGATGGTCATCCAGTCCACCCCCCTCTGCAGCCAGCAGGGCCATCTTCAACTAGATCAGGTTGCCTAGAGCCCTGTCCAGCCTTAAATTGTATTCATAGTTTCACAGTGGTGTGTAAGAAAGTTAATCTTGAGAGAAAGCTGTTTAATTAGAACTCCATGGCCTTGAGATGTGAAAAAAGATCTGGTGATAAAAGTGAGTGATTTCTAGATCGTGTGATACTTAGGTACTTCTAATTACAATGAGGTTAACAATTGCTTGGTTTATATATTTATTAGCAGCTATATAGATTAGTGATATTCTGATCACATATTATTACTGATCAATTACCAGACAAATGTATCTATCAAGAAGTAGTGCCATGAGGATGATTAGAGGGGCTGGAGCTCCTCTCCTATGGAAATGGACTGAGAGAGTTGGGGTTGTTCAGTCTGGAGAAGAGAAGGCTCCAAGGAGATATTTATTGTGGCCTTCCAGTATCTGAAGGGGCCCTATGAGAAATCTGGGGAGGGATTTTTTAGGGTGTCAGGGAGTGGTAGAACTGGGGGGGATGGAGCAAAACTAGAAATGGGTAGATTGAGATTGGATATTAGGAAGAAGTTGTTCCCCATGAGGGTGGTGAGAGACTGGCAGAGGTTGCCCAGGGAGGTGGTGGAAGCCTCATCCCTGGAGGTTTTGAAGGCCAGGCTGGATGTGGCTGTGAGAAAGATGCTCTCATGTGAGGTGTCCCTGGCTATGGCAGGGGGGTTGGAACTGGCTGATCCTTGAGGTCCCTCCCAACCCTGACAATTCTGTGATTCTGTCCTTTATTCTAACCTTTCAATTTTGACAAATTTTGTTGTAATGTATTAGCATATTTTTGACACAAAGAAAATGTTGTAGAGTTGATCCTTCAATGAAAAATATGTCACAGGATCAGGGGATATTAGGGGTTGGAAAGGACCTCTGGAGATCACCAAGTCCTACCCTCCTGCCAGAGCACAGGAATGCATCCTGATAGGGCTGCTAAGTCTGCAGAGAAGACAACTCCACAATCGCTTTGGGGCTCCTGTTCCAGTGCCCTGTCACCTTCACAGTGAAGAAGTTTGTCATGATCTAGTGTGAGGTGTCCCTGCCCATGCCATGGGGGCTGGCAATAGATGATCCTTGATGTCCCTTTCAACACTCACATTTCTATGATTGTTTGCATGCAAAGGAAGGGAATTTCAGCACAGAATCACCAAGGCTGGAAGAGACCTCAAAGATCATCAAGTCTAACCTGTCACCATAGACCTCATGACTAAACCATGGCACCTGTCATCTCACTATATTTTGTGGCTGCACAGCAGTGCCTAATCTTGCTGCACATGGTGTGCTTGTTGCCATTTTCCTTCCAAACTGCAGGGAGTCTCTCTCACTTGAGGTATTTGCTGCCTTAGCTGTATTGCCAGATTTTTCCCCTGAAAGTGCTAGAGAAGCAATGCTAGTTGTGAAAAGCTGTGGCTCAGGTTTATCATAGCAATTTCATCTGGATATAACAGTTTTGTGATCTCCACTTAGCCTGGGGAAAATAAATAAATAAAGCAAGCAAGCAGGAAGCTGCAGACCAAAACTTTGTCAAATGTATTGCCCCAGATTTTCAGAATTCACTTCTGGGAATAATTCCAGCTGATAATTGCCATTTAAAAATGTCTTTTATGCCACTCTGCTTAATTACCCATGTAGATATGTATTAGAATATTAAAAGCACCCACAGATGCAGTAAAAAAAATGCAAGGGGAATGTGTGTGCTTGTAGATACAACAGAAATGAATTTGTTCTTTGATGTGTACACAGAGCTAACTAGAAAGCTAAATAATAGCAACAGCCTTTGAATGACACTGCACAATGCTGCTTGTCCCCCTCCTAGTCCTTGTAGGTCTAGGGCCAGCAGGTCAAGTGAGGTGATTCTGCCCCTCTACACCACTCTGCTGAGATCCCACCTGGAGCACGGTGTCCAGTTCTGGAGCCTCAATTACAGGAAGGATCTGGAGGTGCTGGAAGGTGTCCAGAGAAGGACTGAGAGGATGAGCAGAGGGCTGGAGCTGCTCTGCTCTGGAGAGTGACTGAGAGAGTTGGGGTTGTGCAGTCTGGAGAAGAGAAGGCTCCAAGGAGACCTTCTTGTGGCCTCCCACTATCTGAAGGTGGCTACAAGAAAGCCAGAGAGGGACTTTTTAGGGTGTCAGGGAGTGATAGGACCGGGGGGAATGGGACAAAAAGTAGAAATTAGTAGATTCAGACTGGATGTTAAGAAGAAGTTTTTCCCCATGGGGGTGGTGAGACACGGGAAGAGGTTACCCAGGGAGGTGGTGGAAGCCTCATCCCTGGAGGTTTTTCAGGCCAGGCTGGATGTGGCTGTGAGTAACCTGCTCTAGTGTGAGGTGTCCCTGCCCATGGCAGGGGTGTTGGAACTGGATGTTCCTTGAGGTCCCTTCCAACTCTAATGATTCTATGGTCAGGGTGGTATCTGAAGAACCCTTTCACTTTGTGTGTTGTAAGCACATTTGTTTTAAAGCTGCTGATGTGGTGGATGCTCTCAATGGCATTTCTTTTTCTGCTGTGAGTGGAATGGCATGGGCAGGTGAATTTAAAAATATGTGAGTACTGGAAACTTATAAACAAGCATTGCTTGGGTAAATGTATTTTGACTTGCATGTTTATGAGGTTTACTGTAGTCTTGGGTTCACCAACATGGGGTTGAAGCTCCAGTTGAAGCTTGCCTTGGTCAGATCCAAAAAGCGGTGAAAGGCAGAGGCCACTGATGTGCATGTTGTGCTGTTGAGGAAGAAAGGAGAGTAAACCACCCTTGTCTTCTAGTGTGACCAGCTCTCAACTGACATGTATTTAAAAGATTTTCAGGCTTTTCTGACCCCACTTTTATCCACTCTCTGTTGCTCTCCATGTTAATTCTGGGGCAGTGTGGCTGGAAAGCTGCTGGCACAAAGGGACATGGGGTTGCTAATGGACAAGCAGCTGAAGAGGAGCCAGCAGTGTGCCCAGATGGCCAGGGAATCCAAAGGCATCCTGGCTGGGATCAGCAATGCTGTGTCCAGCGGGAGAAGGGAGGGGATTGTCCCCCAGGACTCAGCTATGGGGAGGCCACACCTGGAGTGTTGTGTCCTATCCTGGCCACCTCAAGACAAGAGAGATGTGGAGGTGCTGGAGCCAGTGCAGAGGAGGGCAAGGAAGCTGGGAAGGGCCTGGAGAAGAAATCTGATAAGGAGTGACTGAGGGAGCCGGGGATGGTTCATTTGGGGATGGAGAAGCTCATGGCTCTCTACAGCTCCCTGAAAGGAGATTGTGGAGAGGTTGGTGCTGGTCTCTTCTCACAGGTCATTAGCCATAGAAGAAGAGGGAAGAGCCTCAAGCTGCAGCAGGGCAGGTTCAGACTGGACAGGAGGAAGAATTTTTTTCCCATCAGGAGTGGTCAGGTGTTGGAATGTGCTGCCCAGGGAGGTGGTGGAGTCCCCAGGTCTGGATGCGTTTGAAGGTGGTTCGGATGTGGTACTTGGGGGCTGTTGTTTGGGGTTCATCCTTGTAGAGTAGTGTTCTGGGTTGGACTTGGTGATGCTGAGGGTCTTTTCCCACCTGAATGCTTCTATCTTTCTATTCTACTGTGTTTTCTGCCAGTAACATCAAAGCAGTTTCTCACTTTGCTTCTGAGCCACAACTGTTTTGGGTTTGTGCTAAGGTAAAGAGCATCAAGTCCAGTATTCATTGGGACCTGAAGCAGGTCTACCTGGACATCCAAGCTGCCATATGAATGTGTTTTTTGTTGTGATTGTATAGTGCTTTCAGTTTTAATTTCCTACCAAAAGCTTAAATAGATGGAAGGAAAGAAAGAGCCTGTTGAACTGGATGCTCTTCACTTGAGGCAAGATGCCCAAGACAACACGAAAAGAGAACTGCTGTGTTGAAATAAGATGCTTTGGAACAAATATAATCTTGTAACCTCTGGAGGTCACTTCCAACCCCTAACATCCTGTCAGGAAGTTCCACCACAGCATGAGAAGGAACTTCATTCCTGTAAGGGTCATGGAGCACTGGAACAGGCTGCCCAGAGAGGTTGTGGAGGCTCCTTCTCTGGAGACTTTCCAGCCCCATCTGGATGTATTCCTGTATGACCTGCACTAAATAAACTTCTATTGCAGCCTTGTCTTTATGCTGACATGTTTCTCTGATCCATGTTTTCTATAGCTATCTTCTTTAGCACCTCTCCTGTAGCACTTCTGTGTTGCAGATGTCAAATCATCCAGGTAAACACCTGCAACACTGTTGTGAGGGGGAGCAGTACTCACACAGTGTCTAACACAGGCTAAACCTCTGTGGAATCAAAGCATGTGGGCCTTATGCTACGCTGATTCAAGCCTAAAGTTTGCCCTCTGCTGCCAAGTTAAAGTTGTCCAGGTTTGATAGTGTGGCACCACATGTCATCACTGCCAGAGTCACCCGCCTGAGGCAAGGAGGAACACTGGTTGGGTTTCCAAGAGGATTATCATCATGGGAGGGAGAAACTCAGCATGTCTCAGCTCACATTCATCACCAAAAGGTCAAAAAAAAGTCTTTGAAAGAAATTTTTAAAGCATTTTAATAGCTCATCTGTAATGCAAATACTTAGCAAAGAGTGTGGTTGGAGAAAGGCAGTGGAGTTGCCCCTGAGACACGGCAGCAGATGTGGTGTAGTCTCTTCAGGCTCTTCAGCTGCTGTGGGAGAGGGGCTTTTGGTTAAACTGAAGCACATGGGGTGAAGTAAATGTCATGGTTTGGGGCTGGTGCCTTTAAAAAAGCATAGAGTTGAGTCCTCCAAGAATGTCTGGAGCCCTCACTACAGACAGGAGATGGACCTGATGGAGCAGATCCAGAGGAGGGCCATGAAAATGGTCGGGGGATTGGAGCAGCTTTGGTATGAGGACAGGCTGAGGGAGTTGGGGATGTTCAGCTTGGAGAAGAGAAGGCTCCAGGCGGACCTAAGAGCAGCCTGCCAGTACCTGAAGGAGGCTACAAGAGGGCTGCAGAGTGACTGAAACCATTGTCCCTTATCCTGTACCTGCAGGCCTCTGCAGAATAGAGCAGAGCAGATTTAGATTGGATGTTGGGAACAAGTTCTGCACCATGAGGGTGGTGGAACACTGGAACAGGTTGCCCAGGGAGGTGGTTGAGGCTCCATCCCTGGAGATGTTCAAGGTGGGGCTGGAGAGGGCTCTGGGCAACCTGATCTAGTTGGGGATGTTCCTGCTGAGTGCAGAGGGGGTTGGACTGGATGACCTTTGGAGGTCCCTTCCAGACCAGACCATTCTATGACAATAAAGGTCTAGTGAAGGACCAAGAAACTATAATTGTGTCACTCAATGCCGTAATTCCACTATCTCTTCATAAATTGCCAGCAAGGCCAACTTGGTCTCTTTTCTCCCTCCTTTTGGCTCTCCATCAGGGCACCTTATCTGGTACCATGGAGGAGTAGGTCTGTTTATGGCCTTCAGAGGCTTCATCTTGTCCTGCTTAGCCAAGGGAGTCAATGGTGGGGGGGGAGGGGAGAAAAGGGGGACTGGGACTTGTGGTTTAGTCTGGTTGAGGGAAGCTTTTTGGTGGGTTTTCATGTATCCTGTTTATATATTAGGTGTCAAGGATCCATGTGTTCTGTATTTTCTTGTATATTTATGAATAGAATTCTGTAGTTGTCTCCCATTCAATGAGAGCCTCTTTATTTTACTTCCTTTTGCGGGTATTTCTGTCTGCCCTTTAAGACAGTAGCACTTACTCTACTGCATATTTAAATCCTCCAGTCCTGGTTAGTTCTGTGGCTTCTGTGTGCAGGGCATTTCAGAAGTTGTTCTGCAGTCCACAAGAGCTCATATCCCACATGAACCTGTTGCATCTTTCCCTTCCCTTTGAATTGTTGCTACTTTAGGCTATTAATATTCATGGAAGACAGACCAGGGTGCAGCTGACTGTTTGTGTTATAATGAAGAGGCAAATTCCCCTTCCCTACATTATTACTATGAAAAGGTTCAGAAGTGGTAGAGTCTTAGTGCTAATACTGATCATGGCAAGGGGGTGTTGTCATGGCAGTAGTTTATGACCTCGTACAGCCTCCCTACAGAGGTTGTGGAGGAAAGGGACAGATTCTGCTCCCTGGCAGCTTGTGATTGAGCAAGGGGGAACAGCACAGGAGGTTCCACCTCAACATGAGGAGGCACTTCTTCACTTTGAGAGCCACAGAGCACTGGAACAGGCTTCCCAGAGACATTGTAGAGTCATCTTCTCTGGAGACTTTCAAGACCCATCTGGATGTGTTCCTGTTTGACCTGTACTGGATTCTATGCTCCTGCTCTGGCAGGGGGGTTGAAGATCTCTAGAGGTTTCTTCCAACCCCTAACTTCCTGTGAGCTTGTGATTAATGTGTGCTTACCTGAATCTGAGTCTTTTGATGAAAACCTTAATCAAAATATAGTTTTTTCCACCCAATACTGTTTTAAAATCCTCAAGGAGAAAGGAAAAGATCCAGATGAAACATGTGGCTGAAACTCATAAATAGAGAGGGGGGGAAAAAGAAGCCATAGGGAGAGGCAGGATATGAGCAAAGCATCCAATAACCTTTCAAGCCTTTTACAAAGTGAAAGAGTAGGCAGCAATAAAGATTGGTAAGTCTGATAAAACACCTCCAGAGGACCTGATTTCGTTGCAATATTGTGGGCTTACTAAATCAAGGTCAGATGAGAACTAGATTAGCTGCATGATTAATGTGTATATTGGGCCTAACGCAGCAAAGTCAGCCAGCGTGCTGAGGACACTTCAATTATAAAGCTTGTGCAAATAATCAGCACTGTTGAACCATTAAGCAGATTTGACTGAAACAAGGAAGTTACTTCCAAAATGTTTGCCATTTGGTCATTCAGGTATCTGAAGGAGGCCTACAGGAAAGCTGGGGAGGGACTCTTGGGTGTCAGGGAGTGGTAGGACTGGGGGGAATGGAGCAAAACTAGAAATGGGTAGATTCAGATTGGATGTTAGGAAGAAGCTCTTCCCCATGAGGGTGGTGAGAGACTGGAAGAGGTTACCCAGGGAGGTGGTGGAAGCCTCATACCTGGAGGTTTTTGCAGCCAGGCTGGATGTGGCTGTGAGCAAGCTGCTGTAATGTGAGGTGTCCCTGCCCATGTCAGGGGGGTTGGAACTGGATGATGCTTGAGGTCCCTTCCAACCCTGACAATTCTGTGATTCTGATTGTCTTGAAGCCAGTTATCCCTTCTGCTGGGGACTGTAAACAGTCCCTGGAACAGCTGTTTAAGTAGACCACAATTAATACCAAAGTCCTGAGTTGTGGGGAGTTTCTGGAATTACAGGGGCAATGGATTCAAACTAGAGCAGAGCAGATTTAAATTGGATGTTAGGAACAAGTTCTGCACTGTGAATGCGTTGGAACACTGGAACAGGTTGCTCAGGGAGTTGGTTGAGGCCCCATGCCTGGAGATATTCAAGGTGAGGCTTGAGTGGGCTGTGGGCAACCTGATCTAGTTGGGGATGTCCCTGCTGCCTGCAGAAGGGGTTGAACTGGATGATCTCTGGAGGTCCCTTCCAACCTGGGTGGCTCTGTGACTTGTAAACATTGCCACTGATGTTATACATTTGAAATAATTACCACTTTTCAATATTCTTTTGAAAGCAAATGCCTTTGCAGTTGTAACTACCACCCCTTGCCTATAGACTCTTTGAACTGGGGGTGGTGATGGTGCTGTGGTGGAAACACTAATGAAGAGCAGAGAAATGGAGAGGAAACATCAAATAAGAATTAAGAAAGGGAAGGGAAGGAGTTGCTTGAATGTGTCTAGAGAAGGGCACCAAGGCTAGGGAGGAGTCTGGAGCACAGCCCTGTGAGGAGAGGCTGAGGGAGCTGGGGTTGCTTAGGCTGGAGAAAAGGAGGCTCAGGGGAGACCTTCTTGCTGTCTACAACTACCTGAAGGGAGGTTGTAGCCAGGTGGGGGTTGGTCTCTTCTCTTAAAAAGATGTTCTTCCCAGAAAGAGAGACTGGCCGTTGGGATATTCTGCCCAGGGAGGTGGTGGAGTCAGTGTTCCTGGAGGTGTTTATGAAAAGCCAGAATGAGTCACTTAGTGCTACAGTCTGGTTGATAGTTCAGGTTGGACTTCATAGAATCAATAAGGTTGGAAAAGACCTCAAAGATCATCAAGTCCAACCTGTCACCCAACACCTCATGACAACTAAACCATGGCACCAAGTGTCACATCCAATCCCCTCTTGAACACCCCCAGGGATGGTGACTCCACCACCTCCCTGGGCAGCACATGCCAGTGGCTAACAACTCTCTTTGGCAAGAACTTTCTCCTCACTTCCAGCCTAAACTTCCCCTGGTGCAGCTTGAGACTGTGTCCTCTTGTTTTGGTGCTGGTTGCCTGGGAGAAGAGACCAACCCCCACCTGGCTACAGCCTCTCTTTAGGTACTTGTAGAGAGCAATAAGGTCTCATTGCCCTTCTCTGGACATGTTCAAGAGTCTCAATGTCCTTCTTAAATTGAGGGGCCCAGTACTGGACACAGTAAAAGGGGAGCATCCTGCAATGCAAAGAGATGTTTATCACTCTTCAGCCTCTGTTCATCTATCAGGAAGGAGGACCCAGGTCAAAGAAAAGGAGGAGACACATGTCTGAATGAAGTCCACTGGAAAGTCTGGAGGTTCCGCTGGATGTACTCAATGGGCAGCTCCTTTCTCTCAGCCCATGCACTTCCACTGGGTTTGAACTCTCATGAAGTTTTATGCCATTCCCCCCAGCCAACTTCAGCAGCACTGAACGGAGTTTGGCGCCTCTCCTCCTAGCACAAGATGATCTTGGAAGTCTCTTCAAAGCACTCACTGAATTAACCTAGTTGCATGTGGAATGCTGGTGTTCAGTCTGGTTAGGAAAGAGACCCAGGCTGTTAAGAAACTGTTGCTGTGTTCTTATTTCCCCATTCCCTGATTCTAACTGGTTGTTGAAAGATAAATGTCAGTGGCACTCATCTGTAGAAGGTGTTATATTCTACATTTTTATTTACTTTCAGACCTTATTGACAAAGCCAGGTAGAAGGAGGAAGTTTACCAAGAGAAGAAACAGGTGGCAACAACATCCCTGGAAGTGTTTAAGGCCAGGCTGGATATGACCTTGATCAACCTCTTCTAGTGGAAGGTGTCCCTTGCCCTTTGCTAGGGGTTTAGAACTAGATGATCTTTAAGGTCTGTTCCAACCCAAACCTTTCTATGAATCTATGAACATGTGCCTTAAGTTATGAAAATCAAGACAAGCACCTGACAATGAAATTTCAGTTGTTCACTGTTTTTTTTTCCCTTTCTTCCTTTAAGCACAGCTGAGAATCTCTGAAACCACAGGAAAGGTGGAAACGAACAGAAAAAGAGCTCAGGAGTGGCTGATCAGAACATCTGTTCCCACTCTGCTTCTGCACAAGTGATGTCTTTTGTTGTGCTGTTTCTTTTTGCATGTTGCTCTCTTTTTTTTTTTTTTTTCTTCCATCTTGAACATCAGGTTGGACTTGATGATCTTCGAGGTCTCTTCCAACTTTGGTGGTTCTGTGATCAGCAGCTAGAGATTCAAACCTCGGAGTGGCTGGAGAGCTGCCAAACAGGAAGGGACCTGGGGGTGCTGATTGACAGCCTCCTAAACATGAGTCAGCAGTGTGCCCAGGTGGCCAAGAAGGCCAAGGGCATCCTGACCTGCATTAGGAATAGTGTGGCCAGCGGGAGCAGGGAAGTCATTGTGCCCCTGTACTCTGCATTGGCTAGGCCACACCTTGAGTACTATGTCCAGTTCTGTGCTCATCAGTTTAAGAAGGACATTGAGACACTTGAAGGTGTCCAGAGAAGGGCAACAAGGCTGGGGAGAGGCCTTGAGCACAGCCCTGTGTGGAGAGGTTGAGGGAGCTGGGATTGTTTAGCCTGGAGAAGAGGAGGCTCAGGGGTGACCTCATTGCTCTCTACAACTCTCTGAAGGGAGGTTATAGCCAGGTGGGGGTTGGTCTCTTCTCCCATGCAACTAGCACCAGAACAAGGGGACACAGTCTCAAGCTGCAGCAGGGGAAGTTTAGGCTGGAGGTGAGGACAAAGTTCTTCACTGAGAGTGTCATTCGTCATTGGAATGTGCTGCCCAGGGAGGTGGTGGAGTCACCATCCCTGCAGGTGTTCAAGAGGGGATTGGATGTGGCACTTGGTGCCGTGGTCTAGTCATGAGGTCTGTGGTGACAGGTTGGACTTAATGGTCTTTGAGGTCTCTTCCAACCTTGGTGATACTGTGATGTGTTTTTCTCCTTTGGCAAAGTAGCTGCTAATGCCATCTCTAATACTTGGAAGCTTGTCAAGCAAGAGATTTCTTTTAAGCTAAATTTTGTGATGAAAGGGAAGGAGAAGAGGTTTATATTTATATCTCTTCCTAACTTTTCTGTGTATCTTCAGTAATTTATTTTTTTTTTTGTTTGACTGTTGTGGTGGTTTGAGCCTTAACTGGGGCTTAAAAGCCTAGATGGGGGCAAGGCTGAGAATCCTTCCCCTGTTTCCCTCCTCCTCTTCCCCAACAGAGAGAGGGGAAAAAAATAAAAGGGAGGGGGGCAGATCCACCAAGAAATAATTTGGGTTTGGGTTGGAGGCTTGGAAGTAGAGAGGCAAAGAATTTTTCTTTAAAGAGTGTGTGTATATATATATTTATGTAACAATGACAGGCAGGGTCCACAAGGGTTAGGAACAAGGATGGATGGGAGAAGGAAAAGGGAAAAAACAAATATGAGATACAGAACCAGTCCTTTGCAAAGTGTGGAAGCAGCAGGGAAGACCACATGGCAGGGGAGCAGCAAGCCAGCAGCACCTCTTTCGTCCCCATGAAGGAGAAGGAAGGGAGAGAGGACACAGTCTCAAGCTTCACCAGGGGAGGTTTAGGCTCAAGGTGAGGAGAAACTCCTTCTGGGAAGAACTAATTGGCCATTGGAATGTGCTGCCCAGGGAGGTGGTGGAGTCCCCATCCCTCGAGGTGTTCAAAAAGGGATTGGATGTGGCACTTGGTGCCATGGTTTAGTAGTCATGAGGTGTTGGGTGACAGGTTGGACTTGATGATCTTTGAGGTCTTTTCCAACCTTATTGATTCTATGATTCTACCTCAACATGAGGAGGAACTTCATCACTGTGAGGGTCCCAGAGCATTGGAACAGGCTGACCAGAGAGGACTCCCAGGTCTTTTTCCCCTTCCCTGCTCTCCAGCAGCTCAGTCCCCAACCTATTCTGCTCCATGAAGTTGTTCTTTCCCAGGTGCAAGACTCTCCCCTTGGCCCTTGTTGAATTTCATTCCATTTCTCCCTGCCCAGCTCTCATCCTGTCCAGGTCTGGCTGAAGTGCAGCACAAGCCTCCTGTGTCAGCCACTCCTCCCAGTTTGGTGCCATCAGCAAACTTGATGGCAGTGCCCTCTGTGCCCTCCTCCAGGTCATTGATGAATATATCGAACAGCACAGGTCCAAGTACTGACCCCTGAAGGTCAGCATATATTATTTATGAGAATTTATGTGCTCAAATAACTATTGCTGTAGTTTACTAATAAAAAAGGTTCACTTTCATGTGCCCATTGTAGAATGATCCAGGCTGGAAGGGACCTCCAAAGCTCATCCAGTCCAACCCCCTCTGCAGTCAGCAGGGACATCCCCAACTAGATTTGGTTGCTTAGAGCCCTGTCCAGCCTCACCTTGAATATAGCCTGATACGGCAGAGCTATTGCTTCAGGGGCAAAATGTCTCCAGACAGAAGGGTTTTAACAGGACTACTGTCTTAGGAACCCCTTCTAGCAAGGTGTCTGAGAATTTCTGTTGAGTAATATTTATCTGGTTTAGCAGCCTGATCTCCCCATTCCAGGAGCATCCTGTTCCAGGTTTGATTGATGAAGTTAATTGTCATGCCAGCATTATCTCACAACAGCAGCACAGCTTCCCACTCAGCTTGTTATCACAGGTATTGAGTTGGTATTGACAGCCCAAACACCACCAAAAATGCAATTTTCATCTACCTCAGGATGTTAAAATGCACAGAAATTCCTCCTCCTCACCGCCAGTCTTCCAGGCAAATTCTCTTTCCATCCAGAGAGACCTTCAGTCCTTTATACCTAGTCAATTTTGAAATGGACAAACTTCCTCCTTTAGAGCAAACAAGCTTCCCCCTTAGAAAAAGGCATCAGAAATCCCTTAATCATTTCTATATTAGCCTGCTTACTGTGACTGAGGTCTTGTGTGTCAGTGGGGTGTGTAGAATATATTGAGGATATTTAGTTCTGAACACAAAAGTAGCTCGTTCAGTGAATAATAGGAGGTTGCAGCCAGGTGGGGGTTGGTCTCTTCTCCCAGGCAACCAGCACCAGAGGACGCAGTCTCCAGCTGCACCAGGGGAAGTTTAGGCTCAAGGTGAGGAGAAAGTTTTTCCCAGAAAGAGTAATTTGCCATTGGAATGTGCTGCCCAGGGAGGTGGTGGAGTCCCTGTCCCTGGTGGTGTTCAAAAAAGGCTTGGATGTGGCACTTGGAGCCAGGAGGTGTTAGATATTAGGTAGTCGGTTGGACTTGATGATCTCTGGGGTCTTTTCAAACCTGGTTGATTCAGTGATTCTATAGATCCACTGTCTGCTCTAGACCTCATCTTGTTTCATGCAGGATCCTCAATTCAAGTACTAGAGAGAGCTCCCAACATCTTTCAGCACAAAACTGGGAGGAGTGACTGGCACAGGAAGGTCATGCTGCCATTCAGCCAGAGTCAGGCTGAGAGCTGGGCAGGGAGAAAGTGAATGAAATTCAGTAACAGCAAGGGGAGAGTCTTGCATCTGGGAAAGAACAGCCCCATGGAGCAGGACAGGTTGGGGACTGAGCTGCTGGAGAGCAGGGAAGGGGAAAAGGACCTGGGGATCCTAGGACGGGAGGCTGACCGTGACCCAGCAATGTGCTCTGGTGGCCAAGAAGGCCAATGGCATCCTGGGGTAGATTAGAAGGGCTGTGGTTAGTAGGTTGAGAGAGGTTTTCCTTCCCCTCTACTCTGCCCTGCTGAGGCTGCATCTGGAATATTGTGTCCAGTTCTAGGCCCTTCAGTTCAAGAAGGACTTCAGGGAACTGCTTGAAAGATTCCAGTGCAGAGGGAGTTGAGCAGGGAGAAATTGAATTACATTTAATTATCAATGTATTGATACTATATTGTTATATAGTATTATTACTAATATACTAATCTTTAATTATTAATTGCTTACTATAATAATACATATATTAATTGCATACATGTGCATAATTACACAGAATCACCAAGGTTGGAAGGGACTTCAAAGATCATCAAGTCCAATCTGTTACCACAGACCTCATGACTAAACCATGGCACCAAGTACCGTGTCCAATCCCCTCTTGAGCACCTCCAGGGATGGTGACTACACCACTGCCCTGGCATGTATAAAGATAATATCCACTCTCATATCTATTTATGTTACAGACATATGTGCCCACACACCTCCAAAGTGCAAATGAGAGTGCCCAGCATGCTTGGTGTCCTTTGAAACATTTGTTCATGTGGCAGCAATAATGGAAGTCAAGTTTGGTTTTAAAAGTTTTATTACCTCCTACTTCTCCCATTGAGGCTTGTGCTTAAGTTTTCAACAAAGAATGTAACTGTGTTGTCTTGAAAGCTTTTTTTGGTCTTCCCATTAAAAGTCAATGGATTTCTGAGCAGTGCCTTAGGCATTTGCTTAAATTCAAGTAATGCTTGAACAAGGCTGTGCTCAAGCTCTCTCCTGACTGCTACCTTGAAACTGGTTTATGCCAAGAACTCCAGGGGTATGAACAAGGGTTTAATCCACCATGGTGGAAGTCATTGGCAGCCACAATACATTAGAGGTTGGAAGGGACCACCAGAGATCACCCAGTCCAACCCCCCAGCCACAGCAGGATCACCCAGGGTAGGCTGCACAGGAATGAATCCAGGTGGGGGTGGAAAGGCTCCAGAGAAGGAGACTCCACAACCTCTCTGGGCAGCCTGCTCCAGGCCTCTGTCACCCTCACTGCAAAGAAGTTTCTCCTCATGTTGAGCTGAAACCTTCTCTCTTCAACTTTGTCTCCATTGTTCCTTGGCTTATTACTGAGCACCACCCAAAAGAGCTTGACCCCAGCTCTCAGCTATTGATAGACATTGATCAGATCCCCTCTCAGCCTTCTCTTCTCCAGACTAAACAGCCCCAGGGCTCCCCAGTCTCTCTTCAGAGGGGAGATGCTCAAGTCCCCTAATCATCCTTGTGGCTCTCCTTTGGACTCTCTGCAGCAGGTCTCTGTCTCTCTTGATCTGGGGAGCCCAGAACTGGACACAGTATTGCAGGTGTGGTCTCAGCAAGGCAGGGTAGTGGTGGAGAAGAACCTCCCTAGCCCTGCTGGCCACACCTTTCTTGCTTCACCTCAGGATCCCATTGGCCACAAGGGCACATTGCTGTCCCCTGCAGTACTTGCTGTCCACCAGCGCTCCAAGGACTTCCTCCATGAAGCTTCTGTCCAGCAGTGCAGCACCTAACTACTGAAGTTGTTGATGGCTCTGGAAGCTGTCCCTTAAGTTTGACATCTAAAAGTTGTTTTTCTGATGGAGTGAACCTATGCCAGTTTAGAAAGGATGAGGGAGCTTAGCCACTGGGCCATTCTTCTGCTGGCATATCTACATCTCCTGTATGCTCAGCATCCCCTGTTGCATTTCAGCACCATGCAGCTTCTCATAGAACACAGGTCTGCCTCCCTCTTCTCTTTGTGTGTTCACAAAAGTGACTCACACTTTGCATGTAACAGCTTATTGATTGCAGCAATTACCCATAGAGGAGAAATGAAAATTCATTTAAATGCTGCTGCTCAGAAGAAATGAAAGCTACATTCTTTTGAGGGCAGAAGGTGCCGACTTCAAAACTCTCTTTTGAGTAACTGTTGGTTTGGAATTGTGCCTTGACATGTTGAATGTCCCTTTATGCACAGAAGAATTTATGTGCATAGGAATTGCTGGCTTCAGGAATTGCTGTTGTAGACTGAACACTCCTAGAACTTGGAGTGACAGACTTCAAATACAGGCCTGAGCAACTTCATGGAAGCTCATTGAGTAGCAGGCTCCCTGAAGGTCCCTTTTAGAATCATAGAATGGTTAAGGTCTGAAGGGACCTCAAGGATCATCCAGTTCCAAGCCCCCTACCATGGGCAGGGACACCTCACATTAGAGCAGGTTGCTCACAGCCACATCCAGCCTGGGCAACCTCCAGGGATGAGGCTTCCACCACCTCCCTGGGCAACCTCTTCCAGTGTCTCACCACCCTCATGGGGAAGAACTTCTTCCTAACATCCAATCTACCCATTTCTACTTTGGCTCTGAATCTACACACTTCAAGTTTTGCTCCATTCCCCCCAGTCCTATCACTCCCTCACACCCTAAAAATTCTCTCCTCAGCTTTCTTGTAGCCCCCTTCAGGTGCTGGAAGGCCACAAGAAGGTCTCCTCAGAGTCTTTTCTTCTCCAGACTGAACAACCTCAGTTCTCTCAGTCTGTCTCCATAGCAGAGCAGCTCCAGCCCTCTGCTCATCCTCATGGCCCTTCTCTGGACACCTTCCAGCACCTCCAGATCCTTCCTGGAATAGAGGCTCCAGAACTGGACACAGTGCTCCAGGTGGGGTCTCAGTAGAGTGGAGCAGAGGGGGAGGATCCCCTCCCTGGCCCTGCTGGCCACACTTCTCTTGCTGCAGCCCATCAACTGGAATAAGAAAGAGCAAAATGAGAATATGAAAAAGCATATACACACTCTTAAATCTCTTGTAGAAACAGGACTGTAAATTAATATGTACCTGCCTACCTCTGCATGTAGATTAGATCACCTCAGCAGCATCTGATACAGAGATTTGAGTTGGTAAATTTGTACTAGCTAGACCTGGGAAAAAAAACAAACATAGCAAACCATAGTGCTTTCTTCTATCTGTGTTTTCTGCCCTTCAGGGATGAGGTGCCTCGCACATAGGGCATTTGTAATTGTGCAGTTAGATGGAGTTGCTTAGGTAAGCACCTAAAAAGAACTTTATCTTCTCTGAAAGCCTTGGTGTGTTGGCAGTGAATCAGAATGGTCTGGGTTGGAAGGGACCTCCAAAGGTCATCCAGTCCGACCTCCCTGCAGTGAGCAAGGAGCACCCTGTCCATCCTCACCTTGAATGTCTCCAGGGATGGGGCCTCAACCACCTCCCTGGGCAACCTGTTCCAGTGTTCCACCACCCTCATGATGCAGGACTTCTTCCTAACATCCAATCTGAATCTGCTCTGTTCTAGTCTGAAGCCATTCCTCCTTGTCCTGTTCCTGCAGGCCTTTGCAAACAGTCTCTCTCCATCCTTCCTGAGGCCCCCTTCAGATACTGGCAGGTTGCTCATAGGTCTCCCTGGAGCCTTCTCTTCTCCAGGCTGAACACCCCCAGCTCCCTCAGCCTGTTGTCATAGCAGAGCTGCTCCAACCCCCTGATCATTTTCATGGTCCTCCTCTGGACCCTCTCCATCAGTTCCATGTCCTTCCTATATTGATGGCTCCAGACCTGTACACAGCATTCCAGATGAGGTCTCACTAGAGCTAAGTGGCAGAAATAGTTCAAGGTTCTTGACTACTTCAAGAATCTCCCTAGACTGATTGTATTTGTTTGCTTTGTGGATCCATGGTGCTTCCCTGCTCGGTCCACTCCCTCATGTGGAAATCCCTGTTGCCAAAGGTGCGTTTTGGGCATCTAAACCAGTTTAAGATTAGCTTGGGCATCTTCATAATAACCTGCAGTTTAGAGGTATTCTGAGCTATAACTTCTCCTTTGTACAGTGTGAAAACAGATGAGAAAGGAACTATGAAGCCTTCAAAAATGAATTTTCAGCAGAGTTTTCCCCTTCCCCTTGGGTTTCCATTAGAAGTGGATTACCTTGTGCCCCTGGTAATCATTGAATAAATATGTTAAGAAGTGCTCCATCATTTCACAAGTACACCCCTGTGGCTTCTGGAAGTGCCTTGTTTGAATGTTCAACATTTTTTTTCCCCCTTCTGCCTTCCTGGCTTGACCTTTTCAATATTATTTAAAAAGGGAATGTGATATAATCTGCAGCCAGCAGATAAAGGCTTACAAGCAAAAGGACAATAATTTTGTTGGAGGATTTGCTGTGTTTAAGAGCAGCTTGGCCTTTGAAGGTCTTGTGAAATAGCAATTAAATTATTTTTTAAGAGAGGAAAAAAAACACAATAAGAGTAAAAGGCTATAGCTTATAACCTGAACTTGGAAGTTAGAATAGAATAGAATTAACCAGGTTGGAAGAGACCTTCGAGATCATTGAGTCCAGCCCATCACCCAACACCATCTAATCAACTAAACCATGGCACCAAGCACCCATCCAGTCTCTTCCTAAATACCTCCAGTTATGGTAACTCCACCACCTCTCTGGGCAGCACATTCCAATGGCTAAGAACTTTCTCCTCACCTCCAGCCTAAACTTCCCCTGGTGTAGCTTGAGACTGTCTCCTCTTGTTCCCATGCTGGTTGCCTGGGAGAAGAGACCAACCCCACCTGGCTACAACCTCCCTTCAGGGAGTTGTAGACAGCAACAAGGTCTCCCCTGAGCCTCCTCTTCTCCAGGCTAAATAATCCCCAGCTCCCTCAGCCTCTCCTCACAGGGCTGTGCTCCAGACCCTTCCCCAGCTTTGTTGCCCTTCTCTGGACAAGTTCCAGCAACTCAACATCTTTCTTAAAGTGAGGGGCCCCATTTGATCTGATTTTCCTTTTCTTTTGTGTGTGTGTGTGGGCTTATTTTGCTCCTCATTAGTCACATATGGGCTGGATGAAAGGTATTTTTATAGCCAGATAGCTTAGATGGAGGAATGCAGTGAAAGTTGCCTTTTTTCACCTTTAATGTAAGGATTATACAGCTGTTGGGTGCATGTGAAGGATCTGCAGGTTTTACTGGAATTTGAATAAGGAGGACAGTAGGAAATTTTTTTGTCACAGCAGTATTGTCCCCTGGGACTCAGCTCTGGGGAGGCCACACCTCGAGTGTTGTGTTCAGTTTTGGGCACCTCACGACAAGAGAGATGTGGAGGTGCTGGAGCCAGTGCAGAGGAGGGCAAGGAAGCTGGGAAGGGCCTGCAGAAGGAACCTGATGAAGAGCAAGTGAAGGAGCTGGGGATGGTTAGTGTGAAGCAGAGGAGGCTGAGGGGAGACCTCATGGCTCTCTGCAGCTCCCTAAAAGGAGGTTGTGGAGAGGTTGATGCTGGTCTCTTCTCACAGGTGATTAGCCATAGAACAAGAGGGAAGAGCCTCAAGCTGCAGCAGGGCAGGTTCAGAGTGGACAGGAGGAAGAATTTTTTCCCATCAAGAGTGGTCAGGGCTTGGAATGTGCTGTCCAGGGAGGTGGCTGAGTCAGCAACCCTGGAAGTGTTTCAAGGTGTTTTGGATGTGGTGCTTGGGGCTGTTGTTTGCAGGTGATCCTTGTAGAATAGGGTTCTGGGTTGGACTTGGTGATGTTGAGGGTCTTTTCCAACCTAAGAGCTTCTGTGATCCTGTGAAGTAAAAGGAAAAGATTTCACAGAAAACCCCATACATAAATACGTGACTAACATCAATGTATACAAATGTTTGAGGTTTTTATTTTTGCTCATTTCATAATTGTTTGGAATTCAAGTGCATATTTTGGGCTTGTTCCACATAGTGACTGTAGAACAGAAGTTTCATAGAAACATAGAATTGTCAAGGTTGGAAGGGATCTCAAGGATCATCCAGTTCCAACCCCCTCCTATGGGCAGGGACACCTCACACTAGAGCAGCTTGCTCACAGCCACATCCAGCCTGGCCTGAATAAACCTCCAGGCATGAGGCTTCCACCGCCTCCCTGGGCAACCTCTTCCAGTCTCTCACCACCTTCATGGGGAAGAACTTCTTCCTAACATCCAATCTCAATCTACCCATTTCTAGTTTTGCTTTAGGCCATTTCTGTTTTTCTCCAGCTTGCAGGCTGTGAATTCTCCTAGGTGTTGCTGTCCTATGAGAGGTTTGAGGGTGAATTCCAAATATTGCATGAGTTGATCATGTTTACAAATATGAATGTTCTACACAAATATTCTCTCAATGTTATTTCCTGGAGGACCTTTGCATTTTATTGCAAGAAAGTCTGTGCTTTAAACAGTGAGTGTCCAGCAGATCAAGGGAGGTTCTCCTCCCACTTTGTTCTGTTCTGGTGAGACCACACCTGGTATATCATATTCAGTTCTGAGCTCCCCAGTTCAGGAGGGACAGGGATCTGCTGGAGAGAGTCCAAGGAAGTGCTACAAGGATGCTGAAGGGACTGGAGCACTGCCTGGTGAGGAGAGGCTGAGAGCCCTGGGGCTGTTTAGTGTGGAGAGGAGAAGACTGAGGGGGGATCTGATCAATGTCTATCGATATCTGAGGGCTGGGGTCCAAGAGGGATGGACAGGCTCTGCTCAATTGCACCTTGTGATATGACAAGGGATAATAGATATGAACTGCAGCAGAAGAGGTTCGACCCCAACATGAGGAGGAACTTCTTCACTATCAGGGTCCCAGAGCTCTGGAGTAGGCTGCCCAGAGAGGTTTTGCAGTCTCCTTTCCATCCCTGTCTGGATGTGTTCCTGGGCATCCTGTGCTAGATCCTATGGTCCTGCTCTGGCAGGGGGGTTGGACCTGAAGATCTTTAGAGGATTTTTCCAACCCTTAATTAACATGCTGTTAACACTGGCCACTTTGGCACTATGTGTACTTTCCAAGGACTTATTTTCTTTTGTTCTTTCTAGAGTTAGCCTTTCTGTCTGTAAGCCTGGAGCTATATCTGGCCAAGGAAGAATTTACAAAGGTCTTTGCAACAAAAGTGGACCAGAACGAGGCCTTTCTGCCAGCTGGGGACTACAAATGCATCTCCTTGGTGTAGTGTTACAGTCAGGCTCCACTGACTCTAATTGATCCATTAGGGAGACCACTGAGACTATAAAGAGTGAACAGTAGCTCCCTCTGACCTTGACCTAGGTCCAGAATGACAAACAAAATACTGTGTGAAACTCAGACTCTATTAAACACTGTTCTTTCCTTAGCATTCATCAGCTGCTGACATTTAACAGGGGAAGGGTAAGCAGTAACAGCAGTAAGAAGGCTGCCACTGATAATTGTTGTTTGAAACAAGTGGTTGCTGCTTTGCTTCTTAAACTACAGGAAGAATAATAAAGTTTAGGTGGCACACAAGACACTTCAAAAACCTTTCTATCAGCTGAGGTCACTTTTGTGCTTTCCAATCCTTATTTCTTTTTGTCTTGTTGAGGTTCCTTAAAGTCAGGCTGGTAGGAATTCACCTTGTGCTTAACCCTAGGCTTAATCTTTTCCTCTCAGGTGGCAGCTAAAACGCTTTTGTGCTGAAATCAGTAAATGCTTGCCAGGTACTAAGTATCAAAAAAACCCTAATTTCATAGAATTGTTAGTGTTGGAAGGGGCCTCTGAAGGTTATCTAGTTTAATCCCCTCTGCAGTCAGCAGGGACATCCCCAACTAGATCAGGTTGCCCAGAGCCTCACCAAGCCTCACCTTGAATATCTCCAGGGATGGAGCCTCAACCACCTCCCTCAGCAACCTGTTCCAGTGTTCCACCAACCTTGTGGTGCAGAACTTGTTCCTCACATCCAACATCTTATTAAAAAGGATTTATAACACTTAATTTTATACTCCTATAAACTAGAAGCACTTTAGAGGTATTTTATTTTGCTACTGATTTTTTGTCATCTTTCCTAGAGCTTTAGCAGAGAACTTTCCCACATTTCTGAAAAGATTAGGAAGAAGATAACTCAGGACAGAAATGGTTAATCATCTTAGACAGCCTCAAAGACACTTTGGCATTTTGGAGGCACACAGAGGTATTGGAGTGTGTTGCCCAATGAGGTGGTCATAACACTCCCAAGCAATGGTGCAGGCTTGGAGCATTGTGGCTGGAAAGCTGCTGGCAGAAAGGGACCTGGAAGTTTGGATAAGGGGAACAGTAGGAAAATTTTTTTGTCACAGGAGTATTGTCTTCTGGGACTCAGCCCTGGGAGGCCACACCTCAAGTGTTGTGTCCAGTTTTGAGCACCTCAAGACAAGAGAGATGTGGAGGTGCTGGAGCCAGTGCAGAGGAGGGCAAGGAAGCTGGGAAGGGCCTGGAGAAGAAATCTGCTGAAGAGCAACTGAAGGAGCTGGGGAGGCCTAATGGCTCTCTGCAGCTCCCTGAAAGGAGGTTGTGGAGAGGTTGGTGCTGCTCTCTTCTCACAGAGTAATAGAACAAGAGGGAAGAGCATCAAGCTGCAGCAGGGCAGGCTCAGACTGGATAGTAGGAAGAATTTTTCCCCATCAAGAGTGGTCAGGGATTGGAATGTGCTGCCCAAGGAGGTGCTGGAGTCCCCAAACCTGGATGTGTTTGAAGGTGTTTTGGATGTGGTGCTTGGGGCTGTGGTTTAGGGGTGATCCTTGTAGAGTAGGGTTCTGGGTTGGACCTGGTGATCCTGAGGGTCTTTTCCAACCTGAATGTTTCTGTGATTCTTTGATTGTGTTGCTGGAAACAAGACTTAATATGGCAGCAGGCAGAATGATCTGAATGGGATTAATGAGTCTTGAAGAGAGTCTCAGTGGGACACAATGACCATCTGTAATGGAAGGAGCTCTGCAGATGAGGCTTTAAGGATGAGGAAGTTGTGCCTTCTGTGTTCAGGACTGTACAACATTCCTGCACCTGAGAGTGACTTACAGCTATTGTGGACTTCATTAAATGTTCTCTGATGAGAAATATCCTGAGGAAAGCTGCACTTCTCTAAATAACAGCTCTGTTTTAGTACCATTCCAGAGAGAGCTCAGTATTCCTGAAGCTATTCCTTTGTTGTTCCTTGGAGAACTTGGGGACTCAAAGAATTTTGTTGAATGGCAACAAAGGATAAGGTGACTTCAAAAATCATCAGGGCTTTATCATTTATGAGATTTAACAAGTCCCAGTGTCAGGTTTTATACTTTGGCCACAACAACCCCATGCAGTGCTACAGGCTGGGATGGGAGTGGCTGGAGAGCAGCCATGCAGAAAGGGACCGGGGGTACTGGTGGACAGCAGCTGAACAACAGCCAGCAGTGTGCCCAGGTGACCAAGAAGGCCAACGGCATCTGGGACTGGATCAGGAACAGTGTGGCCAGCAGGAGCAGGGAAGTCATTCTGCCCTGTACTCAGCACTGATTAGGCCACATCTTGAGTCCTGCGTCCAGTTCTGGGCCCCTCAATTGAAGACAGATGTTGAGATGCAGGGTGGTGTTCAGAGAAGGCAAACAAGGCTGGGGAGGGGTTTGGAGTACAGCCCTGTGAGGAGAGGCTGAGGGAGCTGAGGTTGTTTAGCCTGGAGAAGAGGAGGCTCAGGGGAGACCTTGTTGTCTACAACTACCTGAAGGGAGGTTGTAACCAGGTAGTCTCTTCTCCCAGGCAACCAGCATGGGAACAAGAGGACACAGTCTCAAGCTGCACCAGGGGAGGTTTGGGCTGGATGTGAGGAAGGAATTATTCCCAGATGGAGAGACTGGCCATTGGGATGTGCTGCCCAGGGAGGTGGTGGAGTCACCATACCTGGAAATGTTTAAAAACAAGCTGGATGAGGCACTTGGTGTCATGGGTTAGTTGCTTTGATGGTGTTGGGTGACAGGTTGGAGTTGATTGTCATGGAGGTCTTTTCCAAGGTGGTTGATTCTGTGATTTTACTGAAGTCTAAGCCTCAGTGTTTGCATGATGCTATGCGGCATCTAAATGTCCCAATTTCATCTGAGCTTAAGCCTAGCAAAACTGCTCTTTGCTTCTTCGTAATATGAATGGAATTAGGGCACTCATTTACCTCCCTTTCCAAGAGAGGAACTCAACTGCACTCTACAAAATGCTTCATCAGCAGTTTTTCTTACCCCCACTGCAGCAGGTGGTGTTTTAACTTCTAACAGGAGCACTTCATATTGTCTTAAGAGCAAAAAAAGTTATCAATGCTAAACACTGTAAGTATTAATACTTCAACTGACTTTCTTCTGGTTTGTTTTGTGTTTATCCTTTTTTAGGGTAGAGTCATAGAATTGTCAGGGTTGGAAGGGACCTCAAGGACCATCCAGTTCCAACCCCTGTGACGTGAGCAGGGACACCTCACACTAGAGCAGGTTGCTCACAGCCACATCCAGCCTGGCCTTCAAAACCTCCAGGCATGAGGCTTCCACCACCTCCCTGGGCAATGTCTTCCTGGGTCTCATCACTCTCATGGGGAAGAACTTCCTAACATCCAGTTTGAATCTACCCATTTCTAGTTTTGCTCCATTCCCCCCAGTCCTATCACTCCCTGACACCCTCAAAAGTCCCTCTCCAGCTTTCTTGTAGCCCCCTTCAGATACTGGAAGGCCACAAGGAGCTCTTCTTGGAGCCTTCTCTTCTCCAGACTGAACAACCCCAACTCTCTAGGTCTGTCTGCATAGCATTTAGGAAGGTCCTCCTACTGGAAGGCTACAATAAGGTCTTCTTGGAGCCTTCTCTTCTCCAGAGAATATGTAAGGCATCCTAGTGAGCTGCTAGCATCTTGACAGTTTAAAAAGCACTTTGAACATTATTTTTTCTTTCAATAGTACCCATTAGTTTATTTTTCCCAGAGCTGAGAAACATCATTGCTAATATCTTCTCAGTACTTCCATCAGGCTGTGTGGCATGCTGGCATGAAGAGGCTTGAATTTCCAGCATATTTAATAATTGCTTTTAATGATGCCTCATTAAAACCACAGATTTGTATTTCTGATGTGGGTTTCAATCTACCCTCAGGTCATGGTGGGACACACCAGCCCTGCCATTTCATCTCCCATGCTTTTTCATTTTTCGCAATGGAATTCATAGTATCAGTCATGGTTGGAAGGGACCATAAGGATCACCTAGTTCCAACCCCCCTGCCATGGGCAGGGACACCCCACACTAGATCAGCCTGGCCACAGCCTCATCCAGCCTGGTCTTAAACACCTTCAGGGATGGGGCCTCAACCACCTCCCTGGACAACCCATTCCAGGGTTTCACCACTGTCATGGGGAAGAACTTCCTCCTCACCTCCAGCCTGAATCTCCCCACCTCCAGCTTCATTCCATTCCCCCTAGTCCTATCACTACCTGAGATCCTGAGAAGTCCTTCCCCAGCCTTCTTGTAGGCCCCCTTCAGATACTGGAAGGCCATGATAAGGTCACATCAGAGCCTTCTCTTCTCCAGGCTGAACAGCCCCAACTCCTTCAGTCTGTCGTCATAGGAGAGCATCTCCAGCCCTCTGATCATCCTCGTGGCCCTTCTCTGGACACCTTTCAGCACCTCCACATCCCTCTTGTAATAGGGGCTCCAGAACTGGACACAGTACTCCAGGTGGGGTCTCACCAGGGCTGGGTAGAGGGGGAGGATCACCTCCGTCGACCTGCTAGCCACACTTCTCCTGATACAGCCCAGGATCTGATTGGCTTTGCGGGCTGCAAGTGCACACTGAGAGCTCATGTTGAGCTTTTTGTCCACCAGCACCCCCAAGTCTCTCTTCTCAGGGCTGCTTTCCAGCCAGTCACTGCCCAATTACTATAAAGCAGGAATTTTACCCACCTTAATTTATATTTTTTATCTGTTTTTCTATTTTCTGATTGTCATTCAGATTGTGTGGTTCCTTTTTTGAAAGCTACTGTTTGTCTTGTAACCACCAACTACAGTGATAACAAAGAATGTCTTAAATTCAGGGGACAGGGTTCTGCACCTGGGCCAGAATAATCCTGAACTATCTATAGAGTAGGGAATCTGATGGAGCAGGTCCAGAGGAGGGCCATGAAAATCATCAGGGGGGTGGAGCACCTCTGCTATGAGGATAGGTTGAGAGAGTGGGGGGTGTTGAGTCTGGAGAAGAGAAAGCTCCAGGGAGACCTAATAGCAGCCTGCCAGTACCTGAAGGGGGCTACAAGAAGGATGAGGAGGGACTGTTTGTAAAGGCCTGAGGGAGCTGAGGGCTCTGGAGCTTGGAGAGGAGGAGCCTGAGAGGTGACCTCATTGCTGTTGCTAAAGATGTGCAGGGTGAGTGCCCAGAATTGGAGATGAGTTGAAGCTGCAGCACGATGAAATAATCTCTATTACACTAAATTGTCTTAATGAGGTAAAGAGAATACAACTTTTGTCCAGCCTGTGCCCAAGATCTTTCTCTCATCTGAGTCTAGCATCAGCAAATGTGCAGATGACACCAAGACGAGTGGTGGTGTTGATACACCAGAGGGATGAGAGGTCATCCAGAGGGACCTGGAGAAGTTGGTGCCTAGGGGAACCTCATGAGGCTCAACAAGAGCAAGTGCAGGGTTCTGCACCTGGGCTGGAACAATCCTCACTGTCAATACAGGCTGGGGGAGGAGGGGATAGAAAGCAGCCCTGAGGAAAAGGACTTGGGGGGGAGAAGCTGGACAGGAGCAGGCAGGGTGAGCTTGCAGCCAAGGGCAGCCTGGGTTGCACCCAAAGCAGCATTGCCAGCAGAGCCAGAGAGGTGATTCTGCCACTTTGCTCTGCTCTGCTGAGACCTCACCTGCAGTGCTGTGTGCAGGTCTGGAGCCCTAAGTACAGGAAGGACATGGACCTGATGGACAGGGTCCAGAAGAAGCCATGAAAATGATCAGGGGGTTGGAGCAGCTCTGCTGTGAGGACAGGCTGAGGGAGCTGAGGGTGTTCAGCCTGGAGAAGAGAAGGTTCCAGAGACACCTAAGAGCAACCTGCCAGGACCTGAAGGGGGCTACAAGAAGGCTGCAGGGAGACTGTTTGCAAAGATCTTCAGGAGCAGGACCAGGGGCAATGGCTTCAAAGCAGAGTAGATTTAGATCGGATGTTAGGAACAAGTTCTGCACCATGATGGTGGTGGAAGGCTGGAACAGATGGCCCAGGGAGGTGGTTGAGGCTCCATCCCTGGAGATATTCAAGGTGAGGCTGGAGAGGTCTCTGGGCAGCCTGATCTCGTTGGGGATATCCCTGCTGACTGCAGAGGGGTTGGACTGGATGATCTCTGGAGGTCCTGCCTAGTCCATTCTATGATTCAAGTACAGCTCTTAGTTATTGGTCTGTGTATACAAATGCCCCAAAACAACAGTTGGGGAATAATTTTACAGAATGTTTTCTTTGATATGAAATTCCCCTACAGAGGTAGTCATTCTCTGCATTAGGAGTTGTGGATTAGTTTGTTTTAAGAGAAAATGGTGTTGTTGAGAGATTAGTGTGCGTTCATGAAATGTGCTCTTGTGGCCAAGAAGGCCAATGCCATCCTGGGGTGGATTAGAAGGGCTGTGGTGAGTAGGTTGAGAGAGGTTCTCCTCTCTCTCTACTCTACCCAGGTGCGGCTGCATCTGGAGTATTGTTTCTAGTACTGGGCCACTCAGTTCAAGAAGGACCTCAGGGAACTGCCTGAGAGAGTCCAGTGCAGAGCCACAAAAATGATGAAGGGAGAATGGAACATCTTCCTCATGAGGAGAGCCTGAGGGAGCTGAGGGCTCTTTAACTTGGAGAGGAGGAGCCTGAGAGGTGACCTCATTGTTGTTGCTAAAGCTGTGCAGGGTGAGTGCCCAGAGGCTGGAGCCAGGCTCTGCTGGGGGATGCCCAATGCCAGCACAAGGGGCAGTGGTGGAAGCTGAGGCAGAGGAAGTGCCATGGAAACAGGAAGAATTTTTTTTTTTCCATGTGAGGGTGTTGGAGCCCTGGAAAAGGCTGCCTAGGGGATTGTGGAATCTTCCCCTCTCTGGAGATATTCAAGACCCACCTGGATGTGTTCCTATGTGACCTGCTCTAGGTGATGCTGCTCTGGCAGGCAGATTTCTAAAGGCCTGCAGGGACAGGACCAGGAACAATGACTTCAAACTAGAGCAGAGCAGATTTAGATTGGATGTTAGGAAGAAGTTCTGCACCATGAGGGTGGTGGAACACTGGAAGAGGTTTCCCATGGAGGTGGTTGTGTTAGAAGTGAGGCTGAGGAGGGCCCTGGGTAATCTGATCTAGCTGGGGATGTCCCTGCTGAGTGCAGAGGGGGTTGGACTGGATGGGCTTTGGAGGTCATACAATTTTGTGATTCTAAGAAATAAGGAGACCTTATTGTTGTCTACAACTACCTGAAGGGAGGTGGTAACCAGGTGGGAGATGGTCTCTTCTCCCAGGCAGCCAGTACCAGAACAAGAGGACACAGTCGCAGGCTGCACCAGGGGAGACTTAGGCTGGATGTTAGGAAGAAGTTCTTCAAAGAAAGAGAGACTGGCCATTAGGATGTGCTGCCCAGGGAGGTGGTGGAGTCACCATCACTGGAGGTGTTTTAGAGGGGACTGGATGTGGCACTGGGTGCCATGGTTAATTGATTAGATGGTGTTGGGTGATAGGTTGGACTCAAGGATCTCAAAGGTCTTTTCCAACCTGGTTAATTCTATTCTATTCTAACATGAGGAAGAACTTCTTCGCTGTGAGGGCCACAGAGCACTGGACCAGGCTGCCCAGTGAGGTTGTGGAGGCTCCTTCTCTGGCGACTTTCCAGACCCATCTGAATGTGTTGCTGTGAGATCTGTGCTGGATTTGATGGCCCTGTTCTGACAAGGGCATTGGACTCGATGGTCTCCAGAGGTCCTTTCCAGACCCTAGCATCCTGTGACCTGAAGAAGAGGAGGCTCAAGGGAGACCTTCTTACTCTTTATAACTACTTGAAAGGATGTTGTAGACAGGTGGGGCTTGGTCTCTTTCCCAGGCAACCAGCACCAGAACAAGAGGACACAGTCTCAAGCTGTGCCAGGGGAGGTTTAGGCTGGAGGTGAGGAAGAAATTCTTCATAGAGAGAGTAATTGGCCATTGGAATGTGCTTCCCAGGGAGGTGGTGGAGTCACCATCCCTACAGGTGTTCACAAAAGGCTTTGATGTGGCACTTGGAGCCATGGTTTAGTTGTCAGGAGGTGTTAGGTATTAGGTAACAGATTGGACTTGATTCTCTCTGAGGTCTTTTCCCACCTGGTTGATTCTGTGAATCACTTTTCAGGGTTTCAGTAGCAGAGACCATTTGAAAAAGTCTTGAAAAGATCTGCAAGAAATGGTTAGAGTAGGATTTTTCCATTGCTTAATTACAAAGCCCTTTCCCTTCAAAAGGAGATGTTGTCATTATCATTGTTATCCTTCTTGGCCTTGAAAGAATTACTTTGTGGGGGGGAGTACTTAGTAAATCTTTTAGATGTTGGTGATGCCTATGAATGTGGGATTGCCACTGCTGTGTTTAAAGCTGAGGTGGCCTGCAGGCTGTTTCAGCTTTGTGATTGCTGGCAGGGCTAAGCATTGAGTTGCAACATGCTTGAACAGCCCACTAGTTCTAGTTCACTGACGCCAGTTATCATTTAATTGTTTTTATTTATGCCTGCCATAATGGAGACTTCAGGGGGCTTGAGATTACCCAGACTGAAAATGGATATTAGTCCCTCTCCTCCTCTGTTAGCTGCTGCATGTGTTGTGTCTTGGTGCACAATTTATGGGTGTCTAATGGGACATCTGTGTGGGCATGTGGTGAACTTTTAAAGCCTGTGCTTAATTTTAAATAAGAATAGAATTAGAATTAACCAGGATGGAAGAGACCTTTGAGATTGAGTCCAACCTATCATCCAACACCATCTAATCAACTAAACCATGGCAGCAAGCACCCCATCCAGTCTCTTCCTAAACACTTCCAGGGATGGAAGTGTTTAGGAACCTCCCTGGGCAGCACATCCCAATGGCCAATCTCTCTTTCTATGAAGAATTTCTTCTTAACATCCAGCCTAAACTTCCCCTGGCACAGCTTGAGTGTGTCCTCTTGTTCTGGTGCTGCTGGTTGCCTGGGAGAAGAGACCAACTCCCACCTGGCTACAACCTCCCTTCAGGGAGTTGTAGGCAGCAAGAAGGTCTCCCCTGAGCCTCCTCTTCTCCAGGCTAAGCAACCTCAGCTCCCTCATCCTCTCCTCACAGGGCTGTGCTTCAAACCCCTCCCCAGCCTCATTGCCCTTCTCTGGACATGCTCCAGCATCTCAACATCTTTATTCAATTGAGCAGACCAGAACTGTGAAGAGTACAGATTTTAATTTTGTTCTAGAGAATTAAGTCCAGGGGTTGGATGATTTGTTTTTTCTTCTCAGTCTCTGAACAAGTAACAGAGGTCAGCAACAGGCACCAGCATAAGTTAAGGACTGCCCTGATGGAAAGTAGCTCCGTGGAGAAAGAGCTTGGAGTGTTGGTGGGCAGCAAGTTCTGCATGGGACAGCAATGTGCCCTTGTGGCCAAGAGAGCCAATGACAGCCTGGGGTGCGTCAGAAAAAGTGTGGCCAGCAGGGCTAGGGAGCTGCTTCTCCCCCTCATTGCTGTTGATAAAGATGTGAGTGCCCAGAGGCTGGAGCCAGGCTCTGCTGGGTGATGCCCAATGCCAGCACAAGGGGCAGTGGTGGAAGCTGAGGTGGAGAAAGTTCCATGGAAACAGAAGGGAAAAAAATTCTTCCCTGTGAGGGTGACAGAGGCCTGGAGCAGGCTGCCCAGGGGGGTTGTGGAGTCTCCCTCTCTGGAGATATTCAAACCCCACCTGGATGTGTTCCTGTGTGACCTGCTCTAGGTGACCCTGCTCTGGCAGGGGGATTGTGATGGATGAGCTTTTGAGGTCCCTTCCAAACCCTAGCACTCTGTGATTCAGTCACAAAAAGGTTAAGGTGATGTAAATTTCTGAGCCCATTTTTGGACAGAATTTAACATTGAGACCTATGCCATCATTTTGGTATCTGAGCTGGATGGGACCCTTGAGGTTAAGGGAGCATCACTTAGCACTCTGCACAGGCTTCACTGGAGGCTTTGGAGAAACTTTATATCCCAGGCTGCTTAGAGCACCTTTAATTTCAGATGTGGATAGCTGCTTGGGTATTCAAGGAATGGCTGAGGAGAGATTGTCATCTTTCATTACTGCATTAACCTTTAGAACTGACCACAGTGTGCCAGCTCACAATAATTGAGCAGGGGTCCACACAGAATTAGTTTCTTACCTTGTGGTTGTCCATAGGGTCAGCTCATTCATGGTCAGGAGTTGTTTTGCCAATGACAATTCCCTTCACACTAAATTTAGCTTCATTTTTTTCATTACTAGTTGAGGTTCTTATCTTTTTAAAATACTCATCCTAGAGCCAGAGGGGAAGAATGGAAGCTACACCTCTGCATCCCTTGAAACCTGGAGCTCACAGCTTTTCCAGCACTGCTTTTGTGGAATTTCATAGAGCCTGGGTGTGAAGTAATTTCTGTTTGTGTGTTTGGAAGGAATAAGAAGTGTGTGGGACATCCTTTTGATATAGAAAGTCTAATTTTGTGTTCCATAGAATCACAGAATGGTCAGGGCTGGAAGGGACCTCCAAAGCTCCTCTAGTCCAACCCCCTTGCAGTCAGCAGGGACATCCCCAACTAGATCAGGTTGTCTACAGCCCTGTCCAGCCTCGCATTGAGTGTCTCCAGGGATGAAGCTTTAACTATCTCCTCAGGCAACCTCTTCCAGTATTCCACCACTCATGGTGCAGATCTTGTTCCTAACATCCAATCTAAATCTGCTCCAAGCTAGTTTGAAGACATTGCCCCTCACCCTGTCCCTGCAGGCCTTTGAAAACAGTCTCTCTGCAGTCAGGTACTGGAAGGTTGCTCTTAGGTCTCCCTGGAGCCTTCTCTTCTCCAAGTTGAAAACCCCCAGCTCCCTCAGCCTGTCCTCAGAGCAGAACTGCTTCAACCCCCTGACCATTTTCACGGCATCCTCTGGACCCTCTCCATCAGGTCCATGTCCTGCCTGTGTTGAGGGCTCCAGACCTGGACAGGTGAGGTCTCAGCAGAGCAAAGGAAAGTGGCAGAATCTCCATGTCTGGCCATGCTGCTTTGGATGCAGCCCAGGCTGCCCTTGGCCTTCTGTGCTGCAAGCTCACACTGCCTGCTCCTGTCCAGCTTCTCATCCACCAGCACCCCCAAGTCCTTAGGGCTGCTTTCTATCCCCTCCTCCCCCAGCCTGTACTAATAGTGAGGATCCTCCCAGCTATCAGCTTCCCTTGGTCACTGACCAGGGGGGTCCTTGTGCTGCTTATTAATTGTACATACCTGTAAATATTGTAACTCCTGTATATTTTGTACACATTGATTGTATTCCATTGTAGATTGTAGTTTTGCTTGTAAATACAGCTTTCATTTGCTTCCAGCTGAGCTGGCCTGGGGGGGGGAGGGGGTGGTGGTGGATTTTCAACCCACCACAGCAATATTTTTCTTTTCCAACAATAAGAAAACAAATAGTAGCTTTTATTATGGTGCTGATAGTTGTCCAAGACACTTAGGAGAGATAATCAGCCAATTTTCAAAGTACTTATCAAGTGAATTGGAGATGAGTTGAAGCTGCAGTACGATGAAATAATCTCTATTACACTAAATTGTCTTAATGAGGTAAAGAGAATACAACTTTTGTCCAGCCTGTGCCCAAGATTTTTCTCTCATCTGAGTCTAGCATCAGCAAATGTGCAGATGACACCAAGACGAGTGGTGGTGTTGATACACCAGAGGGATGAGAGGTCATCCAGAGGGACCTGGAGAGGTTGGTGCCCAGGGGAACCTCATGAGGCTCAACAAGAGCAAGTGCAGGGTTCTGCACCTGGGCTGGAACAATCCTCACTGTCAATATAGGCTGGGGGAGGAGAGGATAGAAAGCAGCCCTGAGGAAAAGGACTTGGGGGTGCTGGTGGGGGAGAAGCTGGACAGGAGCAGGCAGGGTGAGCTTGCAGCACAGAAGGCCAAGGGCAGCCTGGGCTGCATCCAAAGCAGCATTGCCAGCAGAGCCAGAGAGGTGATTCTGCCACTTTGCTCTGCTCTGCTGAGACCTCACCTGCAGTGCTGTGTGCAGGTCTGGAGCCCTCAACACAGGAAGGACATGGACCTGATGGAAAGGGTCCAGAAGAGGCCATGAAAATGACCAGAGGATTGGAGCAGCTCTGCTCTGAGGACAGGCTGAGGGAGCTGGGGGTGTTCAGCCTAGAGAAGAGAAGGTTCCAGAGACACCTGAGAGCAACCTGCCAGGACCTGAAGGGGGCTACAAGAAGGCTGCAGGAAGACTGTTTGCAAAGATCTTCAGGAGCAGGACCAGGGGCAATTGCTTCAAAGCAGAGTAGATTTAGATTGGATGTTAGGAACAAGTTCTTTCATATGAGGCTGGTGGAACACTGAAACAGGTTGCCCAGGGAGGTGTTTGAGGCTCCATCCCTGAAGATATTCAAGGTGAGGCTTGACAGGGCTCTGGGTAGCCTGATCTAGTTGGGGATGTCCCTGTTGACTGCAGAGGGGGTTGGACTGGATGATCTCTGGAGGTCCTGCCTGGCCCATTCTGTGATTCAAGTAGAGCTCTTAGTTATTGGTCTGTGTATACAAATGCCCCAAAACAACAGTTTGGGAATAATTTTACAGAATGTTTTCTTTGATATGAATTTCCCCTACAGAGGTAGTCATTCTCCACATTAGGAGTTGTGGATTAGTTTGTTTTAAGAGAAAATGGTGTTGTTGAGAGATTAGTATGCGTTCCTGCAATGTGCTCTTGTGGCCAAGAAGACCAATGCCATCCTGGGGTGGATTAGAAGGGCTGTGGTGAGTAGGTTGAGAGAGGTTCTCCTCTCCCTCTACTCTACCCAGGTGAGGCTGCATCTGGAGTATTGTTTCTAGTACTGGGTCACTCAGTTCAAGAAGGACCTCAGGGAACTGCTTGAAAGAGTCCATTGCAGAGCCACAAAAATGATGAAGGGAGAATGGAACATCTTCCTCATGAGGAGAGCCTGAGGGAGCTGAGGGCTCTGGAGCTTGGAGAGGAGGAGCCTGAGAGGTGACCTCATTGCTGTTGCTAAAGACGTGCAGGGTGAGTGCCCAGAGGCTGGAGCCAGGCTCTGCTGGGGGATGCCCAATGCCAGCACAAGGGGCAGTGGTGGAAGCTGAGGCAGAGGAAGTGCCATGGAAACAGAAGGAAATTTTTTCTCCCTGTGAGGGTGACAGAGGCCTGGAGCAGGCTGCCCAGGGAGGTTGTGGAGTCTCCCTCTCTGGAGATATTCCAAACCCACCTGGGTGTGTTGCTGTATGACCTGCTCTAGGTGACCCTGCTCTGGTGGGGGGGGTTGGACTGGATGAGCTTTTGAGGTCCCTTCCAGCCCCTAACACTCTGTGGCTCTGTGAATTTATTCCAAAATGATTCTCCATGTTAATTATCAAGTACTGGTAAGCTAGAGGGGTTTGAGTGCTCTGCTGTAATGGTTTTATGGAATTAGAGGCAGGAAGGATCCCCAAAGTCACCCAGCCTGATGGAGCCATGTATCAAAGTCCCTAAAATGTCACAGTCTTATCCCTGTAATTTATTTGCCTTACATATAGCCAACAACATTTTGGTTTTTACTGTAAAGTGGAATCTTCTGCCAAGGTAATCAGCTTTTCTAAATTCAAAATACTGGGGGGGGGGGGGGGGGAGGGGGAAACTCCACTGCAGTTACAGTTCATTGCTCACACAGTCTAAAAATATTTGCCCTCATTCCTCCTTAAGTCTCCCATAGCTTAACTTTCCCTATGGAGAAATTGTGATGAAGTAGAGCAACACAACTGCTCGCTTGCTGTTTTGTTTTACTCTTGTTTTGGCTGGTTGGTTGGTTTGATTTTTTTACCTTTTTACTAAGGTGCTTGGCAAGCAGCTTAATTTCTCACTGTAATCTCTGGAAATTTTGCTGACCACCTTTGTAAATGCAAAGCTGTCTTTGCAGCTCCAGTGAAACCAATCTGTGATGTTTGGGAGTGGAAATGAAAGGAGGTTGTAGCCAGGTGGGGGTTGGTCTCTTCTCCTAGGCAACCAGCACCAGTCTCAAGCAGGACACAGTCTCAAGCTGCACCAGGGGAAGTTTAGGTTAGAGGTGAGGAGAAAGTTCTTCCCAGAAAGAGTAATTTGCCGTTGGAATGTGCTACCCAGGGAGGTGGTGGAGTCACTGTCTCTGGAGGTGTTAAAAAAAAGCTTGGATGTGGCACTTGGAGTCATGGTTTAGTTGCCCTGAAGTGTTAGGTAATAGGTTGGACTTGATGATCTCTGAGGTCTCTTCCAACCTTATTGATTCTATGATTCTGTCAAGGATCTTTTGGCACAATTCACAGAATCACCAAAGTTGGAGGAGACCTCAAAGATCATCAAGTCCAACCTGTCACCCAACACCTCATGACTACTAAACCATGGCACCAAGTGCCACATCCAATCCCCTCTTGAACACCTTCAGGGATGGTGACTCCACCACCTCCCTGGGCAGCACATTCCAATGGCTAACAATTCTCTCTGGGAAGAACTTTCTCCTCACCTCCAGCCTAAACTTCCCCTGGCAGGGTCACCTAGGCTGATGTGATGCTAAACAATTAAAACTTGCCTGGCTACTTTCCAAAGTCTTACCTGGCTGCTGCGGGGAAAAAAAGTGTTTCATGGAGGACTTGATGCATAAATTTTCCATTTTCTGTTACTAATAGAACTGCTTTTAATTAAATACATTTATTTCTTAATTCATTGTGGACATCTGGATGTGTTCCTGTGTGATCTGCTCTAGGTGATCCTGCTCTTGTAGGGGGTTTGGCCTGGATGAGCGTTTGAGGTCCCTTCCAGCCCCTGACATTCTGTGGTATTTTGCAAGCCCTCCATTTCTTTGGCTTGTTTCTACAGGATCCAAGGATGGTTAGGGGTTGGAAGCAGCCTCCACAGATAAATCCATCCCCCCTGACAGAGCAGAACCATAGAATCCAGCACAGGTCACACAAGAATGCATCTGGATGGGTCTGGAAAGTCTCCAGAGAAAGACTCCACAGCCTCTCTGGGCAGCCTGTTCCAGTGCTCTGTGACCTTCACAGTGAAGAAGTTCCTCCTCACGTTCGTATCCATTGTCCCTTGTCCTATCACAGGGTGCAACTGAGAAGAGCCTGCCCCCTACAATCCTTTTGGCAGTTGAAAACAGTTTGAGGACCTACTGCAGTTTTCTCAAGTTTGTGAACATGTTTTTCTCTGCAAGGAGAAGTTTAGGCTTGATCTTAGAAAGCAGTTCTTCCCAGTCTCAAGCTGGTTTGGGCTGGATGTTGGGAAGAAGTTCTTCCCAGAAAGAGAGATTGGTCATTGGGATGGGCTGCCCAGGGAGGTGGTGGGGTTGATGTCCCTGGAAGTGTTTAAGAGAGGACTGGCTGTGGCACTCAGTGCCATGGTTTAGTTGATTATATGGTGTTGGGTGATAGGTTGGACTGGATGATCTTGGAGGTCTCTTCCAACCTGGTTGATTCTGTTCATCTCTGCAGTTCTGTCAGTGAATATCACAATGCCTGCTGATGCAAATATTGTTAATCAAAGTTCAACATCTCCCAGATGCTTATGCTAAAGTAGTCATACTGCTCCTGATTAATCACTCAATTAGCTGCTGCTTCCAGTACCTTGGCTGAATATTCTGGTTCCTAGGTCAATATTGTGCTTTTCCAGTTCCTTCAGGGATCCCAACTGCTACATGTGTGGCAGTTTGAATCACAGAAAAATTCAGGTTAGAAAAGACCCTCAGGATCACCAAGCCCAACACAGAACCCTGCTCTACAAGGATCACCCCTAAATCAGAGCCCCAAGCGCCACATCCAAACCACCTTGGAACACATCCAGCCTTGGGGACTCCACTACCAAATGTCCAGTCAGAACTTGCTCTGCTCCAGCTTAAGGCTTGTCCCTCTTGTTCTATCACTAAAGACCTGTGAGAAGAGACCAGCACCAACCTCTTCACAATGCCCTTTGTGGTAGCTGTAGAGAGCAATGAGGTCTCCCCTCAGTCTCCTGTCCTTCACAGTAGCCATCCCCAGCTCCTTCAGTTGCTCTTCATCAGATTTGTTCTCCAGGCCCTTCCCCAGGTTCCTTGCCCTCCTCTGCACTCTTGAGGCTGGATGCCTTTAAGAAAGCCACAAATCTGCCATCCTCCAGGGGATAGACAGTCCAGGAGTTAGACCCAGGAAATTGTGATTTTGATGTTCAATGCCATAATTCTGCTGTCTCTGTACAAGTTGGCAGCAAGGCCAGCCTGGTCTCTCTTCTCCCTAATTTTGGCTCTCTATAGATAATAATGGGGGAGGAGGAATGATTATTGCCTTCAAAGGTCAATAATTTTCCCTGTGCAATCTTGATCTGCTAATGCAAGAGAGGCAATGGTGGTGGGGAGGGGATGGAAAGGAACACTGGGGCTTGTGGTTCAGTCTGGTTGGGGGAAGCTTTTTTGAGGTTCTCATGTATCCTGTTATATGTATTAGGTGTTAAGGATCCATGTGTTCTGTATCTTAATCATAGAAATGTCAGGGCTGGAAGGGATCATCCAGTTCCAAACCCCCTGCCATGGGCAGGGACACCTCACACTAGAGCAGCTTGCTCACAGCCACATCCAGCCTGGCCTGAAAAACCTCCAGGGATGAGGCTTCCACCACCTCCCTGGGCAACCTCTGCCAGTCTCTCACCACTCTCATGGGGAACAACTTCTTCCTAACATCCAGTCTGAATCTACCCATTTCTAGTTTTGCTCCATTCCCCCCAGTCCTATCACTCCCTGACACCCTAAAAAGTCCCTCCCCAGCTTTCCTGTAGTCCCCTTCAGATACTGGAAGGCCACATTTAGGTCTCCTTGGAGCCTTCTCTTCTCCAGACTGAACAACCCCAACTTTCTCAGTCTGTCCTAGGTCACTTCAAAGTTGAAGAAATACAATTTCTGCCCCACAATGTTTTCTTCAATGCCAAGTGCCACACAATGATTATAATGAGAGCAAAGACTGAATATGTACTTACATTAATTAGCAATTATTCAAAGACAGGGCCCTGTGATTACTGCTTTGCAGGGATGAAAATTAATTCCTTCCTAAAACCCCATTGTCACCAACTGAACATCTGATCAGCTTGAGCACATCAAAAGGGGAAAGAAAAAAAGAGCATATTAAATAAATGAGTAATCAAGTGCCAAAGCCTCTCATTTGTATAAATTATTAAAGGCCAATCTCCCATTTTGATTGAGATCCTCAGCTTCACAGAGGTTATTGTAGCCAACTGGGGGATGGTCTCTTCTCCCAAGCAGCAAGCAGCACCAGTCTCAAGCAGGACGCAGTCTCAAGCTGCACCAGGGGAGGTTTAGGCTGGAGATGAGGAAGAAGTTCATGGGAAGAGAGATTGGCCATTGGAATGTGCTGCCCAGGGAGGTGGTGGAGTCCCCATCACTGGAGGTGTTTAGGAAGAGACTGGATGGGGTGCTTGATGCCATGGTTTAGTTCATTAGTGTTGGGTGATAGGTTGGACTCAATCTTGAAGGTCTTTTCCAACCTGGTCTGGTCTAGTCTAGTGTTTTCCACGCAGCAGGCAAAGATAGGAGAAGCATTCATAGAATCACAGAATCAGCCAGGTTGGAAAAGACCTCAGAGATCCTCAAGTCCAACCTATTACCTAATACCTAACACCTCCTGACAACTAAACCATGGCTCCAAGCGCCACATCCAAGCCTTTTGTGAACACCTGTAGGGATGGGGACTCCACCACCTCCCTGGGAAGCACATTCCAATGGCCAATTACTCTTTCTGGGAAGAACCTAAACTTCCCCTGGCATAGCATAAGACTGTGTCCTCTTGAAGGGGGCCCTCAAGGATCATCTAGTTCCAACCCCCCTGACATGGGCAGGGAAAATTCACACTAAAGCAGGTTGCTCAGAGCCATATGCAGCCTGGCCACCACCTCCCTGGGCAACCTCTTCCAGTGTCTCACCACCCTCATGGGGAAGAACTTCTTCCTAACATCCAATCTCAATCTACCCATTTCTAGTTTTGCTCCATTCCCCCTAGCCTTATAATTTCCTGATACCTTAAAAGTCCCTCCCCAGCTTTCTTGGAGCCCCCTTCAGATAATGGAAGGCCACAAGAAGGTCTCTTTGGAGCCTTCTCTTCTCCAGACTGAACAGCCCCGACTCTCTCAGTCTGTCTCTATAGCAGAACAGCTCCAGCCCTCTGCTCATCCTCGTGGCCCTTTCCTGGACACCTTCCAGAATCTCCAGATCCTTCCTATAATAGAGGCTCCAGAACTGGACAAAGCACACCAGAGATGTTCCCAATACTCTGTTAACAATCCCTCCACCCATGTCTTGTTTCTGTTATTGTTACACTGAACAAATTCCAGTGTGATTTTATAGAGGTCCCCTTGGTATGACTGCTGTTAAATTCTTGGGTTTTTAAGGGGTTTTGGGGTTTTGTTGGTTGGTGCTTGTTTGTTTATTATTTGAGCATGCATTATCAGGTAGAAGCAAGCATCCCAACAATTTGCTAGGCAATCACAAAACGATTCTGCACTATGGAGTGTTTTAAACTTGGAGAAACAAATTAATTTGCATATATCCCTGGTGCATTCTAAAGGATTAGCTGAAGCTATTTCTGTGTAATGTAAATTTTTAGCTCCCTTTTTTCTTTATTTTTTTCAATTCTTCCCTTTCAGTTAGGGGCAAACCCAGGCTAAATGTGATGAATAAATTGTCCCCTGCAATGAGCTTGCTCAAGTCTAGTTGGGGAGACTAATCTTAAAGACATTTTTGGTTTTTCCAATCCAAAACTAATTTTGTTAAATCACCCAACACGGTGTCTAAGGATTTCCTCTGTTTACTCTGCTCTGCCTCTCTGTAATCCTTCATAAAGTTTGTTTATGCTTAGGCAAGGCTTTCATGCTTTGGCTTCTAGGAAATAAACTAGAAGGAAGAATGAACTGCAGCAGTACAGGTTGGGAGGGGGTCTGCTGGAGAGCAGCCCTGGGGAGAAGGACCTGGGAGTGCTGGTAGACAAGCAGTTCTGCAGGGGACAGCAATGTGCCCTTGTGGCCAAGAAGGCCAAGGGGATCCTGGGGTGCACTGAGAGGAGTGTGTCCAGCAGATACAGGGAGGTTCTCCTCCCCCAGTACTCTGCCCAGGCCACACCTGGAATATTGCATCCAGTTCTGGACTCCCCACTTCAGGAGGGACAGGGGTCTGCTGGAGAGAGTCCAAGGGAGGGCTCCAAGGATGCTGAAGGGACTGGAGCCCTCTCTGATGAGGAGAGGCTGAGAGCCCTGGGGCTGTTTAGTCTGGGGAAGAGAAGACTGAGAGGGGATTTAATCAATGTTTCCAAATATCTGAAGGCTGGGTGTCAAGAGGGAAGGGATAGCCTCTGCTCAGTTGCACCCTGTGATAGGACAAGGGCCAATGCATATAAACTGCAGCACAGGAGATTCCACCTCAACATGTGAAGGACCTTATTCACTGAGAGTGTCACAGAGCACTGGAACAGGATGCCCAGAGAGGCTGTGGAGTCTTCTTTTGTGGAGACTTTCCAGCCCTTTCTGGATGTGTTCCTGTGTGGCCTGTGCTGGATTCTATGGTCCTGCTCTGGCAGGGGGGTTGAACTCAATGATCTTTCGAGGTCCCTTCCAACCCTTAAGAACCTCTGCTCCTCTGAGTGAACCAGACATTTAGAGCTACATGTTTTTGTTTAGTTAGTTGTGACCATTTAATTGTTGTATGCCTTGGAAATGTCTTTAATTGGCTGGTACAGGGTTACCCTATCAGGAAATGGTTTCTTTAAAAAGAGAAACTACCAACCAACCAAATCTCCATTTCAGAAGTCTGTTTATTAGAAATATTGTCTCATTTGGGAATTAAGTACTCTCTTCTCCTCAGTTCAGATCCTTCAAAGGTTGTGAGGGGTCTGAAGCACAGCCCTATGAGGAGAGGCTGAGGGAGCTGGGGTTGCTTAGCCTGGAGAAGAGGAGGCTCAGGGGAGACCTTCTTGCTGCCTACAACTACCTGAAGGGAGGTTGTAGCCAGGTGGGGGTTGGTCTCTTCTCCCAGGCAACCAGCACCAGAACAAGAGGACGCAGTCTCAAGCTGTGCCAGGGGAGGTTTAGGCTGGATGTTAGGAAGAAGTTTTTCCCAGAAAGAGAGATTTGCCATTGGGATGTGCTGCCCAGGGAGGTGGTGGAGTCCCCGTCACTGGAGGTGTTTAGGAAGAGACTGGATGGGGCACTTGGTGCCATGGTTTAGATGATTAGATGGTGGTGGATGATAGGTTGAACTCGATGGTCTCAAAGGTGTTTTCCAACCTGGTTAATTCTATTCCATTCTATTCACTTTCTCTGCTGTAACCACAACTTTGCCTGCAGCCCTACAGCTTTGATAATTTGGTCTGCATTTCACTGGCAGCAGTGCATCTGTCAGGTCAAAGTGCAAATTGGATTCCTATCTTGGGGAGAATTTTGATGTTCTCTGTGATTCATGGCACTGAGCTTCATCCACCTCACTCTTTGATTTGGAGATCTGACTCTTCAATGTGCTCAGTTAACTTGTCCAGGCTTCATGCTGTTGCCTAAGTATGAGAGGAAATTGGAATATACTTGTTCCTGCCTTCCCTCCCAGGTCTTCTGTGTTTGCCATAGAATCATGGAATCAATCACCTGGGTTGGAAGGGACCTCCAAAGGCCACCCAGCCCAAACCTCTCTACAGCAGAGACATCCCCAACTAGATCAGGTTGCCCACAGCCCTGTTAAGCCTCACCTTGAATATCTCCAGTGAAGAGGCCCCAGTCACCTTCCTGGGCAACCTGTTTCAGTACTCAGCCACCCTCGTTGTAAAGAATTTGTTCCTAACATCCAATCTAAGCCTGCTCTAATTTCAAAGCATTGTCCCTTACCATATCACTGCAGTCCTTTGCAAACAGTCACTCTTCGTGTTTCTTGCAGGCTCCTTTCAGGTACTAGAAGGTCTCCATGGAGCCTCCTGCTCTCCAGGATGAACACCCCCAGCTCCCTCAGCCTTTCCTCAGAGGTGCTCCAACCCCCTGATCAATTTTGTAGCCCTCCTCTGGACCTGCTCCATCAGGTCCATGTCCTTTCTGTGTTGAGGGCTCCAAAGCTGTACACAGCCCTCCAAGTGAGGTCTCACCAGGTCAGAGTAGAGTGACAGAATCACTTCTCTCCATTTGCTGGCCACAATTCTGTTGGTACTGGTGAACTCTGAGAATGTCATCTTTAAATTGCCTGGGTAGAAGAACTTCATGCAGCCCACCAGCACCCTCCTATTTTGGGATACACTTCTATTTCTCAGCTAATTGCAGAGTGAAGTGGAGCATAGACAGTCCCTACTACCACCTGCACTCAGGGAAAATTGTGCTCAGGTGCTTGCCAGTGTACTCAGCCAAGTCTAACACCTGGTCCACTTCTCTGAGGATACTGTTTGAGAGGTTATCTACTTCTAATCAATTAAATGGCAAGTGGTAGATTAGTAACCTTCATGGATTGCTCATGCTTTGCAAGTATTGTGTACAGGAAGGCTCATAATTTTTTGCTATTTAACTGCTAATTAATAATCAGAGTACAACTTTTCCTCACCTCTTGAATGAACAGGGGATATATATTTTTATTTAGGAAAATTAAGGAAGGAAACATGCTTCTTTTATGAGCCTATTGGCATGTGCCTATGCATAAATAAATGCCCTAATAATGTTTGTGAGCAGGTGGACAGAAGAATTGCCACTATATGAATGAAACTGGAGGTGGGGAGATTCAGGCTAGATGTGAGAAGGAGGTTCTTCACCATGAGAGTGGTGAGACCCTGGAATGGGTTGTCCAGGGAGCTGGTCGAGGCCCCATCCCTGGGGGTGTTTAAGAGCAGGCTGGATGAGGCTCTGTCCAGCCTGATCTAGTGTGGGGTGTCCCTGCCCATGGCAGGGGGGTTGGAACTAGATGATCCTTGTGGTCCCTTCCAACCCTGAATGAAACTATGAAACTATATAGAATCACAAGGGTTGGAAGGGACCTCAGGGACCATCCAGTTCCAACCACCCTGCTATGGCTAGGGACACCTCACACTAGAGCAGCTTGCTCACAGCCACATCCAGCCTGGCCTGAAAAACCTCCAGGGATGAGGCTTCCACCACCTCCCTGGGCAACCTCTTCCAGTCTCTCACCACCCTCATGGGAAAGAACTTCTTCCTAACAGCCAATCTCAATCTACCTATTTCTAGTTTTGCTCCATTCCCCCCAGTCCTATCACTATCTGACACCCTCCCTCCCCAGCTTTCTTGTAGCATTCTTCAGGTACTGGAAGGCCACAAGAAGGTCTCCTCAGAGTCTTTCCTTCTCCAGACTGAACAACCCCACCTCTCAGTCTGTCTCCACAGCAGAGGAGCTCCAGCCCTTCCAGATCCTTCCTGTAATCATAGAATCAATAAGGTTGGAAGAGATCTCAAAGATCATCAAGTCCAACCTGTCACCTAACACCTCATGATTACTGCCATGACACCAAGTGCCACGTCCAATCCCCTCTTGAACCCCTCCAGGGATGGTGACTCTACCACCTCCCCGGGCAGCACATTCCCATGGCTTGATGGGGTACTTGGTGCCATGGGTTAGCTGTTTGGGTGGGTTGGATTGGTTGATGGGTTGGACACGATGATCTTGAAGGTCTCTTCCAACCTGGTTTGGTTTATTCTAATAAAGGTTTATTCAATTGAGGTGCTGGAGCAGGTCCAGAAGAGGGCAACCAGACTGGGGAGGGGGCTGGAGGGAAGAGCTGATGTGGAAAGGCTGAGGGAGCTGGGGGTGCTCAGCCTGGAGAAGAGGAGGCTCAGGGGGGACCTTATCACTCTGTATAACTACCTAAAAGCAGGTTGTAGTCAGGTGGGGGTTAGGCTCTGCTCCCAGGCAACCAGTGACAGGACCAGAGGGCATGTCCTGAAGCTGTGCCAGGGGAGGGTTAGGCTTGGATATTAGGAAGCACTTCCTCACAGAAAGGCTGATTAGGCACTGGGATGGTCTGCCCAGGGAAGTAGTGGATTTGCTATCCCTGGATGTCTTTGAGAAAAGCTTGGATGTGGCACTTGGTGGCATGGCTTAGCTGATGTGGTGGTATTAGGTCACAGGCTGGACTTGATCTCAGAGGTCTTTTCCAGCCTCAAGAATTCTGTGATTCTGTAATAATCTAAACCAGACAGACTCTGGGGTTCTTCTCTGCTCGTGTTCCTGGCAGAGGGAAACCAGGTGCTGTGATGCTTATATGTTCAGACTTGAAGTCACTGAGGAAATAAGCAGGAGGGAAGGGACTGCTGAGCTCTGTTTTGTGGAGTGAGTGTGAAGCATCTGTGAAAATCAGCCACTAAACTGATAGTGGTTTGCTTACTCCCACTTTATTGATATTTTTAGTAGTAACTCTGAATTCTGGATTCTTTTTGATTTGACACAGTTTTAAGATTATTTACTTGCTTTTTTTTTTCCCCCTCTGCTCTCACTCTGCAACTCATTATTTTTAGCTGCACATTGACATGTTTCACGAGCAGGGGGCTGGAGCTCCTCTTCTATGGAGACAGACTGAAAGAGTTGGGACTGTTCAGACTTGAGAAGAGAAGGCTCTGCGGAGACCTTCTTGAGGCCTTCCAGTATCTGAAGGGGGCTACAAGAAAGCTGGGGAGGGACTTTTTAGGGTGTCAGGGAGTGATAGGACTGGGGGGAATGGAGCAAAACTAGAAATGGGTAGATTGAGATTGGATGTCAGGAAGTAGTTCTTCCCCCTGAGGGTGGTGAGAAACGAAGAGGTTGCCGAGGGAGGTGGTGGAAGCCTCATCCCTGGAGGTGTTTCAGGCCAGGCTGGATGTGGCTGTGAGCAAGCTGCTGTAGTGTGAGGTGTCCCTGCCCATGGCAGGGGGGTTGGAACTGGATGATCCTTGAGGTCCTTTCCAGCCCTGACAATTCTGTGATTCTATGATTTCTCTGGGCAGGTGAGGTTGCCTCTGCTTACTACAGAGGGGGTTGGACTTGATGAACTTTGGATGTCCCTTCCCATCCAGACTTTTCTATGACAGGAGAACTGGGGGTAGAAGGGATAGCGGGAGGTCCTATCAGACACCACAGTAGTCAAGCATATTTAATGCCATCACATACTGTTTCTCTTCATTTCTTTTTAGAGTAGATCCTCTGAACTAATGTTGGCTTTAGGTTTTAGTTTGGTTTGTTGTTCTGGTTTGTTTTTGTTTTTACCTTTTACTTTGCTAGAGTTTTCTGAATCTTCTAAGTGTGACCACAATACCCATGACAAATAATGATCTATTGCATTTCAGTGTGTTCCCAGCTCTCCTCTTTCCCCCAAGTCACTCAAAGAATCAGATCTTAAGTTTTCACCTGAACCTCTGCTGCTTTAAAGAATTCTCTCTTCTTTAGTGTCTCCCAATGAAATATTCTCGCAAGCATCACACATTTGTGTCAGAAGAAGGCAAAGTCCAAAGCCTTTAAGCTGCTTATGTGAAAAGAAGATTCCATGAAGCCCAAAATGAGGGAAATGAAGTAAAAGTAATATTGCTGCACATAGAATCATAGAATTGTTAGGGTTGAAAGGGACCTCAAGGATCATCTACTTCTATCACCCCTGCCATGGGCAGGGACACCTCACACTGGATCCACACCCAGCCTGGCCTTAAAAACCTCTAGGGATGGGGCTTCTACCACGTGTGAAAGTGCCAGATTGCTTGGTTCAGCTCTTGAGAGAGAGGGATGCAAATGCCTGAGTTGTGACCATACTTCTCTTCTTTGCCTGGGCTGCTTATAATAATTCTAATTATTATACTATTGTATGGCTTATCAAAAAGTTGCAGCTCTGCCACTGTCAATCCTGTCAGCATGTTGGAGAGAATTATAGCAATGTGCCCACTGACACTTGCCCTGCAATGCTTCCAAGTGCAGCTGTTGTGGGATGGATTTGGACCTCCAATGAATCAGTGATTCACCCCCAGATTGGAGATTTACCCCGTCCCACCATCAATCACCAGACAAACTTAGAGCTGGGAAGCAAAAAGTGAAGTTATAGTTACAAAAATGCTGGTAGGGTTTGACTTGATGATCACTAGAAGTCCTTTCCAAACCGTAACATCCTGTGATTCTTAAGCTTCAGAAGAAGAGGCTGAGCGGAGAACTTACCACACTCTGCAACTCCCTGGAAGCAGGTTGGAGCCATCATGGGGGTTGGTCTCTTCTCACATGCAACAAGTGACAGGACAAGAGGAAACAGCTTCAAGTTCTGGAGGATATTAGAATCATAGAATGGTTAGGGTTGGAAGGGACCTCAAGCATCATCCAGTTCCAACCCACCTGCCATGGGCAGGGACACCTCACACTACAGCAGCTTACTCACAGCCACATCCAGCCTGGCATTATAAACTTCCAGGGATGAGGCTTCCACCACCTCCCTTGGCAACCTCTTCCACTGTCTCACCACCCTCATGGGGAAGAACTACTTCCTGACATCCAGTCTGAATCTACCCATTTCTAGTTTTGCTCCATTTCACTCCCTGACACCCTCTAAAGTCCCTCCCCAGCTTTCCTGCAGATACTGGAAGACCACAAGAAGGTCTCCTTGGAGCCGTATCTTCTCCAGACTGAGCAATCCCAACACCCTCAATCTGTTCTTGTGTTCTCATAGGAGAGCAGCTCCAGCCATCTTCTCATCCTTGTGTCCCTTCTTCTCTGGACACCTTCCAGCACCTCCAGATCTTTCCTGTAATAGAGGCTCCAGAACTGGACACAGTGCTCCAGGTGGGGTCTGAGCAGAGGGGGAGAATCCCCTCCCTGGCCCTGCTGGCCGCACTTCTCTTGATGGACCCATTTCTTCCCAGAAAGGGTTCTCAGGCATTGGAATGGGCTGCCCAGGGAGGTGGTGGAGCTGCCATCCTTGGAGGTCTGTAAAAACCCTGTGGATGAGGTGCTGAGGGATGCTGTTTAGCAGTAGTGGCTTAGGAGTAGCAGTGGGATTGTGATCTCTAGGCAAGAGGCTGGGCTTAATCTGAAAGGTCTTTTCCAACCTCCACAGTTGTATGTATGATTTCTGGTAGTGGGGAATGTCAGTCTTTTTTGTTTCCAGCCACCACAGAGCTGATTCTGATTGCTTGCCTATGGTGAAGAGAGGTCTAACTTATGAGGCTGTTTATTTCCACTGTGGATTTACAGTTAAATTCTTCTAATGGATGTATAAGGGGAACTCTCTTTGAAAGCAGTGTTCAGAGTTACCCTCACTGATTGGAATCTCTGGGCAGCCTCATGTAGTGTGAGGTGTCCCCGCCCATGGCGCAGGGGGTTTGGAACTGGATGGTCCTTGAGGTCCCTTCCAACCCTGACAATTCTATGATTTTAATGATCTCATTTAATCTTCATTGATCTTCACATAACCCTAATAGCAAAATTAATTTTCTTTTTTATCAAGGAAATAAATAGAACCTGAGGGAGTTGGGGTTGTTCAGTCTGGAGAAGAGAAGGCTCTGAGACCACCTTCTTGTGGCCTTCCAGTATCTCAAGGGGGCTACAAGAAAGCTGGGGAGGGACTTTTTAAGATGTCAGGGAGTGATAGGACTGGGGGGAATGGAGAAAAACTAGAAATGGGTAGATTGAGATTGGATGTTAGGAAGAAGCTTTTCCCCATGAGGGTGGTGAGAGACTGGAAGAGGTTGCCCAGAGAGGTGGAGGAGGCCTCATCCCTGGAGGTTTTTGCAGCCAGGCTGGATGTGGCTGTGAGCAACCTGCCCTAGTGTGAGGTGTTGCTGAGGGGTTGGAACTGGATGATCCTTGAGGTCCCTTCTAACCCTAACAATCCTGTGATTCTATGATATTAAACCAAAGCAAATTAAGCTCAGCTTTACAGTGTTGCAAGGATCCATGTTAAAGGACTCTGGATGCCCGAGACTTTCTGTTTAAATGCTGAATGTAGAGCCTCAACTCAGTGGAGATTAGTTACCAAAGAACTTCTAATTGAAGTAGTTTTGAAAGCATAAGCACTTAATTATTCCTGAAAGTGTAGTCCTTTCAGTCTCTGATCTTGTAAGTTTCTTTTCTGTCCTCTCTTTCCTTGTTTTCTGCTCTTTCTGAAAAACTCTCATTGGTGTTGGACAGCTAATTCCACTCCTTTTGTGTATTTTGTTTTTAAGCACTCCATTTATTTTCAGTCCAAGAGGACTGTGCAGCCTGGTAACTTCCTGCTCACCCCTCATCTCCTTCCCCAAGTGGATTTATTTCCTTTGAAAATCCAAAGCCTTTAAACAACCCAAACTAAGGAATGTAGATGAGCCTGGAGGCATACAGTAAAAGTGAAAGCCAGGTTTTAAAAGTAGAAACATAAATCCAAAAGGTCTAAAGGCTCACAATCCTACATTATTGCATGATGAAAGAGCTGGTAAGATTGCTGGAGGCCTTTTAATCACACCCAGCACAATGCATTGATTGTCAGCCTTTGTGTGGTTCTGGACAAGTTATAAACGGTGTGTAAATAACCTGAGTTGTCAGGAATTTCATCCAGCCACCCACACAAGGAATACTTCTGTGTGTTCTTAGGTGTTTGCAAAACACCACCACCCCTGTCCCCCTCCCCAGAGCTTCTTTCCCCATCTTTTCCTTTTGTGTGAAGCAGATGCTTGTATAAAAGGGCTGGAGCCATTAGATTCTTGATACTGAATTTTGGACTCAAATGCTGATGGCAACCTATTGTCCTACTAATGTTAGTCAGAGGAAGCCTCATAGAAGGTTAGGAGCTGCCCTGATGGAGAGCAGCTCCATGAAGAAAGACCTTGGAGTGCTGATGGACAGCACGGGACAGCAATGTGCCCTTGTGGCCAAGAGAGTTAATTTCATCCTGGGGTGCATCAAGAAAAGTGTGACCAGCAGGGCTAGGGAGATGCTTCTCCCCCTCTGCCCTGCCCTGCTGAGACCACACCTGCAGTCCTGTGTCCAGTCTGGGGCTCCCCAGGTCAAGAGAGACAGAGACCTGCTGGAGAGAGTGCAAGGAGAGCCAGGAGGATGCTTAGGGGACTTGAGCATCTCCCCTGTGAAGAGAGACTGAGAGCCCTGGGCCTGTTTATTCTGGAGAAGAGAAGGCTGAGAAGGGATCTGATCAATGTCTGTCAATAACTGAGGGCTGGGGGTCAAGTGGAGGGAGCCAAGCTCTTTCGGGTGGTGCTCAGTAATAAGCCAAGGAACAATGGAGACAAAGTTGAAGAGAGAAGGTTTCAGCTCAACATGAGGAGGAACTTCTTCAGTGTGAGGATGTGTCGTAGTTTGGGCTGGGTGCCCTCTGCTACAGAGGTGTTTCCTGTGTCCAGAAGTCCAGCCCAGTGGGAGGACACAGGAAATTAGGTTATTTCTTACCATGATCCCTTGCACCACTATAAGTCTCACGTAGGGGTCTGGCACTTCCTCTTTCCTTCCTCCTCGCCACCTGGTAACTGGGGGAGAGATCTCCCGGCCATGAGCCTGGCTAGGCCCAAGGCCATGGGGGGGATGGGCAGTCACAGATCTGGCCAGCTGAGACTAGCCTAGCAGTAAGGGGGGGGAAGGAGGAGCCCTGGGGGTTTTGGATGCACCCTCAGGTGGGGATGGGATCTCTCTGGGTCTGTTTTGGGGTTCTTCTTGTCACTGTGTTTCTAGCTCTCTGCACGTACTCACTGCTCTCTATTTAAACTTTCCATCATTTTTGCAATCTCTTTGTCTGAGTCATCATTTCTGCGTGTGGTGGGGAGTGGGTCTGCCCCAACCCATTACAGGGTGACAGAGCAGGCTGCCCAGAGAGGCTGTGGAGTCTCCTGTGGAGACATTCAGACCCTTTTTGGATGCATTCCTATGCAGACTACCCTAGGTGATGCTGCTCTGGCAGGGGGTTTGGACTGGATGGTCACTGGAGGTCCCTTCCAACCACCAATGTACTGTGATGCTGTGAGGGATAGATGATATTTCTGCTGAGTCTAATAGTGGGCATAATGAAGTGCCACCAGATCTGAAATCCAGCTGTATGTGGTGTCAAGGTCAGGAGGGATGGAGTCAGTTAAAAATTGCTTCCATCCACAAGCTTTCTGGCAGTAATTTCCTGTAACTTCACACATCCAAGGGACTGTTCTACTTTTATACAGCAGCCTTATTCAAATGGAAAGCCTTCATTAATTTCATCAGTACGCCTCTCATTCATCAATCACTTGCTGAGCTTCTCACTCAGCTGAAAGAAAAGCTTGGTATAGCTTACATCCCAGCTCTGTGGCTTCATCTGGATGCCTGACTTACAGAGAATCCTGAACTTCCAGTGGCACAGGAAATGGAGAGATAAAGGTGGTGAGGCTCTGGAACAGGTAGTCCCAGAGTGGTTGTGGATCACAGAATGTTAGAGGCTAGGTGGGACTTGAAGTTTTTCAACAAAACTGATACACGAAGTCCTCCTAATTCTTGGTGAGCAATTAACATTTAAATACACAGCTCAAAGTAGTCACAGGTTGATGGTTGCACATTGGATAAGTGTCTGAAATCAAGATGCAAATAATAGATTTTGCTTTCCTTGCAATTTAATTTGGAGCTGTTTGATGGTGCTGGTAATAGCAGTTGCCTATGATCCAGATCACTTGTCTTTGTGTTAAGTATATGTGGTAGGAGGCAGGTACTAAACTCATCCCTGCCAGTGTACTATTGAGTATCATAAGACTCTCTACTTCTGGTGTAGCTGCAGCTCGTGTACAAAGTGCACCTACAAGTGTTGTGGAGTCATCTTCTTAGAGACTTTCCAGCCCTGCCTGGATGTGTTCTGTGACACCTGTGCTGGATTCTATGCTCCTGCTGTGGCAGCAGGGTTGCACTGGATGATCTTTGGAGGTTTCTTCCAACCCCTAACATCCTGTGATCTGTGCTGGGATCCTTCACTGCTCCTAAGGAGCTGTATGTAAAACAGAGTCACAGTATCACAATGCACTAGAGGTTGGAAGAGATCATTCAGTCCAACCCACCTGCCAGAGAAGGACCACCCAGGGTAGTCTGCACAGGAATGCATCCAAGTGGCATTCAAAAGTCTCCAGAGGAGGAGACTCCTTAACCTCTCTGGGCAGCCTGCTCCAGGGCTCTGTCACCCTCACTGGAAAGAATTTTCTTCTCATGTTGAGTTGAAACCTGTTGAGCTGAGACCACAAGTAGGTCTCCTTAGAGCCTTCTCTTCTCCAACTTTCTCAGTCTGTCCTCATAGCAGAGCAGCTCCAGCCCTCTGCTCATCTTTGTGGCCCTTCTCTGGACACCTTCCAGCACCTCCAGATCCTTCTTGTAATAGGGGATCCAGCTTGATGGAAATAAAGGAGTTTAGAAAATGGATATATTGTTTCTTTGTTTGAGTATAGCTGTTGAATTAAAAAATGCTGGATCAAGCTGGAAAAGTCAGGCTTGAAATGGAACAGGCAGCTAGCAGGAGTTTGGAGTTTTGTTTCTTTTAATATTTTATGGTTTACTTAACAAAATTTAATCTTAGTGACTCATTTGAATACTCCCAGTTGAAATGTTGGAGCTTTCCCCCTCTGCAACTCCCTGAAGAGAGGTTGTAGCCAGGAGGGGGTTGGTCTCTTCTCCCAGGCAATCAGTGCCAGAACAAGAGGACACAGTCTCGAGCTGCACCAGGGGAAGTTTAGACTGGAGGTGAGGAGAAAGTTCTTCACAGAGAGAGTTGTTGGCCATTGGAATGCGGTGCTCAGGGAGGTGGTGGAGTCACCATCCCTGGAGGTGCTCAGGAGGGGATTGGACGTGGCACTTGGTGCCATGGTTTAGTAGTCATGAGGTATTGGGTGAGAGGTTGGACTTGATGATCTTTGAGGTCTTTTCCAACTTTATTGATTCTATGATAGTCCATGATACTACGATTCTATGATACTCCAGGTGAGACCCCACCTCTTCTGGTGGCCTCTTCTGTAGCCTCTATTACAGGAAGGATCTGGAGGTGCTGGAAGGTATCCAGGGAAGGGCCATGAGGATGAGCAGAGGGCTGGAGCTCCTCTGCTAAGGAGACTGAGAGTTGGGCTGGTTCATTCTGGAGAAGAAAATCCAAGCTTAGCTGAAGTCTGAGGAAAGTTAAGAACTGCTAAGTCAATTTTTTATTGTCAGAATTAAGCAGACTGGTCTGTAAGACTATTATTAAATTGAATATTATGAAGTAGAACATATTTTTTCCTTCCCCTCCAACTAAGCACAGGGCCATAAATATTGTTTCTACTTACTCACTACAATTGCACAGTCAACTTTGCTGTAAAATGTTTTAAAGTAATTAATCCAAACCCTGCCTGCTAATGATGATTACTGACCAAGGCAAAAAATGTTTCCATCTAATTAACTGGAGACCAATCATACACTCTTGGAATTCACTGTTAATCCTTCCATCGCTGGCAGGAGCAGTTAGGTGCTAGCAGCACTAATGTCAGACTGGGGTTGTGCTTCTCTCTCAAAGTTGTTGGGGTGAATGTGTGGTTAATAATGTTTGGTGAAGGGTTAATATTATAAGGTTAAAAAAAATTAGACCAAGTGCAAGGCCCTGCACCTGGGTTGGGGCAATCCCAGGCACCAGTATGGGCTGGGCAGGGACTGGCTTGTGAGCAGCCCTAAAGAAAAGCACTTGGGGGTGCTGGGGGATGAGAAGCTCAACAGGAGCCAGCAGTGAGCACTTGCAGCCCAGAAAGCCAAGCAGAGCCTGGGCTGCAGCAAGAGAAGGGTGGCCAGCAGGGCCAGGGAGGGGATTCTCCCCCTCTGCTCCACTCTGCTGAGACCCCACCTGGAGCACTGTGTCCAGTTCTGGAGCCTCTATTCCAGGAAGGCTCTGGAGGTGCTGGAAGGTGTCCAGAGAAGGGCCATGAGGATGAGCAGAGGGCTGAGCTCCTCTGCTATGAGGACAGACTGAGGGTAATTGGGGTTGTTCAGTCTGGAGAGGAGAAGGCTCCAAAAAGACCTTCTTGTAGTCTTCCAGTATTTTAAAGGGACTGTAAGAAAGCTGGGGAGGGACTTTTTAAGGTGTCAGGGGGGGCTGGGGGAAATGGAGCAAAACTTGAAGTGGGTATACTCAAATTGGATGTTAGGAAGAAGTTGTTCCCCATGTGGGTGGTGAGAGACTGGAAGAGGTTGCCCAGGGAGGTGGTGGAAGCCTCATCCCTGGTGGTTCTTAATGCCTGGCTGGATGTGGCTGTGAGCAACCTGTTGTAGTGTGAGGTGTCCCTGCCCATGGCAGGGAGGTTGGAAGTGCATGATCCTTGAGGTCCCTTCCAACCCTGGCAATTCTGTGATTCTGTGATCACAGGGTCAGAGGATGTTAGGGGATTGAAGGGACCTCTGGAAATTGAGTACAATTCCCCCTCCTCCAACCCCCATCAGTGCATCAACGTCCAATGCACAGAATCACAGAATCACCAAGGTTGGAAGAGATCTCAAAGATCATCAAGTCCAACCTGTCACCACAGACCTCAGGACTAGACCATGGCACCAAGTGCCACATCCAATCCCCTCTTGAACACCTCTAGGGATGGTGACTCTACTATCTCCCTGGGCAGCACATTCCAATGGCCAATTACTCTCTCTGGGAAGAACTTTCGCCTCACTCCCAGCCTAAAACTCCCCTGGCGCAGCTTGAGACTGTGTCCTCTTGTTCTGGTGCTGCTTGTCTGGGAGAAGAGTCCAACCCCCACCTGGCTACGACCACCCTTCAGGTAGTTGTAGACAATAATAAGGTCTCCATCATCCATCATTGAGCTCCCTTGCAACCCTAAGAGTTCTGTGATTCTTTTGTGTGATGACACCATAAGGTTCTCTCTTTAAATGAGATCATTAAAAAGTTACAATCCCATAACATAATGGGATTGATTAGTTCAGGGTTTGCTTTTCTTACTCTAAAAAGAGATTAAAAACACAGGAGGCAGGGAGGGGTTGGACCTGATGATCTCTGGAGGTCCCTTCCAACCTTTGTGCTGTGATATTTCACTTAATACAAAAAAAAAAAAAAAATCACTTCATGAGGCTTTTTAAACTGAATTTCATCAAGACCTGAAGGGGCCTTCAAAGGTATTGATTATTTGGCATCAAGTTATAAGAATAAACCAGGTTGGAAGAGACCTTCGAGATCATCGTGTCCAACCTATCATCCAACACCTCCTAATCAACTAAACCATGGCACCAAGCACCCTATCAAGTCTCCTCCTGAACACCTCCAGTGATGGTGACTCCACCACCTCCTGTGTGGAGAATTCTTGGGGTAGAAATTGCTGATGTGTAATTAAATGCTTGCCATTGGAAAATGAAGCTGCTTGATAAGATGCAGACACCTCATGTTGCCATGGGTTAGCTGTTTGGGTGGGTTGGATTGGTTGATGGGTTGGACACGATGATCTTGAAGGTCTCTTCCAACCTGGTTTGGTTTATTCTAATAAAGGTTTATTCTCATGGAGGTTATGTTTCTTGTTTCAATGATTCTTGGCTTATAGAGAGCAACTTGTATGGATCTAACATTTCAGACAAACATTCTGTCATCAAACTGGCGTGTTTGCATTAAATAAATGCAACAGAAGACTGAATGATTTATGTAAATACTTTTAAAGAGGCAGCAACCTGTTCACCAACTTTTATTTCTCTGTTCCCCTAGAGTGGAGTCTCCTTATCTGGAGACAGGGAGGTGGTCGAGGCCCCGTCCCTGGAGGTGTTTAAGAGCAGGCTGGATGAGGCTCTGTCCAGCCTGATCTAGTGTGGGGTGTCCCTGCCCATGGCAGGGGGGTTGGAACTAGATGATCCTTGTGGTCCCTTCCAACCCTGAATGATACTATGATACTATGCATTCCTCTGTGACCTGCCCCAGGTGATTCTGCTCTGGCATGGGGCTTGGACTTGATAATCACTGGAGGTCCTTTCCAGCCTCTAATCTGCTGTGGTTCTGTGAAATTTATAACAACTTTGGATCCTTCCTGGGTGTAAATAAAGCTTCTTTATTTTATAAATCATAGTATTGTTAGGGTTGGAAGGGACTTCAAGGATCGTCCAGTTCCTAGCCCCCTGACTGAAGAGGGGGTTGGACTGGATGACCTTTGGAGGTCCCTTCCAACCCAAACCATTCTGCAATTCTCTGATCATTCTGGAATTGAAAATGTCATGGAATCATATAATTGTCAGGGTTGGAAGGAACCTCAAGGATCATCCAGTTTCAACCCCCCTTACATGGGCAGAAACACCTCACACTACAGCAGCTTGCTCACAGCCACATCCAGCCTGACTTTAAAAACCTCCAGGGATGAGGCTTCCACCACCTCCCTGGGCAACCTCTTCCAGTGTCTCACCACCCTTATGGGGAAGAACTTCTTCCTCACATCCAATCTCAATCTACCCATTTCTAGTTTTGTTCCATTCCCCCCAGTCCTATCACTCCCTGACACCCTCTAAAGTCCCTCTCCAGCTTTCCTGTAGCCCCCTTCAGATACTGGAAGGCCGCAATGAGGTCTTCTGGGATCCTTCTCCTCTCCAGACTGAAGAGCCCCAGCAATTTTCTAATGAAAGAAAAAAAAAATAATAAATACAGTTTTCTTAATCCAGTTGAAGCTTTATCAGGAGCAGTTGGGGGTTGTTGTAGCTAGTATGACATCTGTGCATAATTGTGCATCCCATCGCTCTTCCTTGCACTACTCTACTCTTTCTGTATTAAAGAGGGTCAGGACAATGCTGCAAGCATAATAGGTCTGGGTTTTAATCAGCACAGGCACAGCACTCAACTGTTCATTAGCAACATTAGAACCAAGCATGGCTTTAGATTGCAATTTCTAATGAAAAGCTGAATTTGTTAGCTAAGCAAAATGCTCTCAATGCATTCCTTATTCTAGATGTGGTTTCCATCCGGCTCAGTAGATGAGTGACAGAGAAGGGGTGATGGGCTCAGTGTTGGTGGACACGGAGGGGAACGTTGTGATAAGGGTTGAGGAAAAGGCAGAGATACTTAACACCTTCTTTGCCTCAATTTTTACTAGCAGGACAGAATGTCTTCCAGACAGCTGGCCTCTAGAGCTGGCAGAAGGAGCCAGGGAGCAGCATAGTTTTCCACTGTTCCAAAATGGGGTAGTTGGTGATCTGCTCAGCCGCCTGGATCCCCACAAGTCCATGGGACCAGATGGGATCCATCCTAGGGTGCTGAGAGAGCTGGCAGAGGAGCTGGCCAAGCTGCTCTCCATCATTTTTCAGCAGTCCTGGCTCACTGGAGATGTCCCAGAGGACTGGAAGCTGGCCAACGTGGTGCCCATCCACAAGAAGGGCCGGTTGGATGAGCCAGGGAATTACAGGCCTGTCAGCCTGACCTCAGTGCCAGGCAAGATCATGGAACAGGTCATCCTGAGTGCATTAACACAGCACTTAGAGGATGACCAAGGGATCAGGCCTAGCCAACATGGATTTAGGAAAGGTAGGTCCTGCCTGACCAACCTGATCTCCTTCTACGAGCAGGTGACTGCCTGGTGGATGTGGGGAGGCCTGTGGATGCAGTTTACCTGGACCTCAGCAAGGCCTTTGACACCGTCTCCCATAGCAAACTCCTGGCCAAGCTGTCAGCCCATGGCTTGGACAGCAGCACTCTGAGCTGGGTTAGGAACTGGCTGGCTGGCCGAACCCAGAGAGTGGTGGTGAATGGTGTCACATCCAGCTGGCAGCCAGTCAGTAGTGGAGTCCCCCAGGGATCAGTGCTGGGCCCCATCCTCTTTAACATCTTGTCTTGAAACACAAGCCCTATGAGGAGAGGCTGAGGGAGCTGGGGCTGCTTAGCCTGGAGAGGAGGAGACTCAGGGGGGACCTTATTGCTCTCTACAACTACCTGAAGGGGGGTTGTAAACAGGCAGAGGTTGGTCTCTTCTCCCAGGCAGCCAGCACCAGAACAAGAGGACACAGTCTCAGGCTGCACCAGGGGAAGTTCAGGCTGGAGGTCAGGAGGAAGTTTTACACAGAGAGAGTGATTGCCCATTGGAATGGGCTGCCCAGGGAGGTGGTGGAGTCACCGTCACTGGAGGTATTCAGGAGGAGACTTGACAGGGTGCTTGGTTGCATGGGTTAGTTGATTAGGTGGTGTTGGATGATAGGTTGGACGTGATGATCTTGAAGGTCTCTTCCAACCTGGTTTATTCTATTCTATTCTATCTCTGTTTAATATCTTCACAGATGACCCTGTTGAAGACATAGAGTGTCTGCAGTAAGTTCTCAGATGACACCAAGTGAAGTGTCAGTATTGATCTGCACCAGGGTAGGGTGGCTCTGCAGAGGGTCTTGGATAGATTGGATCCATGGGCAATGCTCACAGGAGAAGCTTCAGCAAGGTCAAGTACCAGGTCCTGCCCTTTGGGTCCCAACAACCCCAAGCAGTGCTCCAGGCTTGAGGCAGTGTGGTTGAAAAATTGCCTGGCACAAAGGGACCTGGGGGTGCTCATGGTCAAGCAGCTGAAGAGGAGCCAGCAATGTGCCCAGCTGGCCAAGAAAGTCAAAGGCATCCTGGCTGGGATCAGAAATGATGTTTCCAGCAGCAGCAGGGAGGAGATTGTCCCCTGGCACTCAGGTCTGGGGAGGCCACACCTCGAGCGTTGTGTCCAGCTTTAGACACCTCAAGACAAGAGAGATGTGGAGGTGCTGGAGCCAGGGCAGAGGAGGGCAAGGAAGCTGGGAAGGGCCTGGAGAAGAAATCTGATGAAGAGTGACTGAAGGAGCTGGGGATGGTTAGTGTGAAGCAGAGGAGGCTGAAGGGAGACCTCATGGCTCTCTACAGCTCCCTGAAAGGAGGTTGTGGAGAGCTCAGTGCTGGTCTCTTCTCCCAGGTCATTAGCCATAGAACAAGAGGGAAGAGCCTCAAGCTGCAGCAGGGCAGGCTCAGACTGGAGAGTAGGAAGAATTTTTCCCCATCAAGAGTGGTCAGGGCTTGGAATGTGTTGCCCAGGGAGGTGGTGGAGTCCCCAAGGCTGGATTTGTTTGAAGGTGTTTTGGATGTGGTGCTTGGGGCTGTGGTTTAGGGGTGATCCTTGTAGAGTAGGGTTCTGGATTGGACTTAGTGATGCTGAGAGTCTTTTTCAGCCTGAATGTTTCTGTGGTTCTGTAAAAGAGGGAGATTCAGACAGGTAAAAGGAAGAAAGTTTTTCTACTGAGGGTGGTGAGACCCTTGCTTAGGTTGCAGAGAGACGTGACAGATGTCCCAGCCCTGGAACCATTGCAGGTCAGGTTGTTTGCAGCTCTGAGCAGCCTGCTCCAGGTGAGGATGCCTGTGCTCACTGCAGGGATGTTGGACTACATGCCCTTGAAATGTCCCTTCCAGTCTGTGATTTCTAAGCCTGTGAAAAGGAACTTTTTGGCAGCCTAATGAATTCTTTGATCACGCTGTCACTGCCAGACTAGTGTTTCGCCCCTTTGAAATGTTCATATAGATCTGTAAGTGTTTCTTCAGAACATCTTGCTACAGGGAAAGGTCTCTCTCCATATTTGTATTTCACACAAACAGATTAAGTCAGGAAAATGTCATGTTTGCATTCAAATGGAAGAGAACAATTCCATTGGAACTGTTAGTTTTGTTTTGCCATATATTGATCCTGTTAATTCTGGGTTTGCTTTAACTTCTGGAAGCTCCCCTGAAATTTGGAATTCATCTCATTGTAATGTGAAGCAGCAAAGAGGGGAACACAGAGGAATTAAACAGAGAAAATGTGGCCTCCTTCCAGTGTGTTAGAATAGAATAAACCAGGTTGGAAGAGACATTCAAGATCATCGTGTCCAACCTATCATCCAACACCACCTAATCAACTAAACCATGGCACCAAGCACCCTATCAAGTCTCCTCCTGAACACCTCCAATGATGGTGACTGCACCACCTCCCTGGGCAGCCCATTCCAATGGGCAATCACTCTCTCTGTGTAAAACTTCATCCTAACCTCCAGCCTGAACCTACCCTGGTGCAGCTTGAGACTCTGTCCTCTTGTTCTGGAACTGGTTGCCTGGGAAAAGAGACCAACCTCTGCCTCTCTACAACCCCCTTTCAGGTAGTTGTAGAGAGCAGTTAGGTCACCCCTGAGTCTCCTTTTCTCCAGGCTAAGCAACCCCAGCTCCCTCAGTCTCTCCTCATAGGGCTTGTGTTCCAAGACCCTCACCAAATTTGTTGCCCTTCTCTGGACACTTTCCAGCAAGTCAACCTCCTTACTAAACTGAGGAGCCCAGAACTGTGTTGAAACAGTTCCAGCAAACAGGGCTTGTGGTGGTGAAAATCAACAGGCATAAGATATAGTTTCATTCAGGGTTGGAAGGGACCACAAGGATCATGTAGTTCCAACCCCCCTGCCATGGGCAGGGGCACCCTACACTAGAGCAGGCTGGACAGAGCCTCATCCAGCCTGCTCTTAAGTACCCCCAGGGATGGGGCCTCGACCACCTCCCTGGACAACTCATTCCAGGGTCTCACCACTCTCATGGTGAAGAACCTCCTCCTCACATCCAGCCTGAATCTCCCCACCTCCAGCTTCATTCCATTCCCCCTAGTCCTGTCACTACCTGAGATCCTGAGAAGTCCCTCCCCAGCCTTCCTGTAGGCCCCCTTCAGATACTGGAAGACCACAATTAGGTCACCTCGGAGCCTTCTCTTCTGCAGACTGAACAGCCCCAACTCCCTCAGTCTGTCCTCATAGGAGAGGTGCTCCAGCCCTCTGATCATCCTTGTGGCCCTTCTCTGGACATGTTCCAGCACCTCCACATCCCTCTTGTAATAGGGGCTCCAGAACTGGACACAGTACTCCAGCTGGGGTCTCACCAGGGCTGAGTAGAGGGGGAGGATCACCTCCCTTGACCTGCTGGCCACACTTCTCCTCATATAAAAAACCAGAATGAAATGTCGGTATAAATGCAGTGATCATCAAAATTGCAAAGTGTAGCTGTGAAAGCTAGCAGATGAAATTCAGTGTCTAGCCTTACTGACAATGCTCAGTGGTGCAGTGTTTCCTCAGCTGACAATTTGCTGCCAACCAATTCGCTTCCAGTGAAGGGAGCAAAGGTTTGCAGCTTTGTGGTTTCACTGAGCCTGTTTGATCCTTGTTTGAGTGCACTTTGAATTCTATGGTCAATATGCAGGCATTTTCTGGTTTGAATCAAAAGCTTAGGCAGTGATCCATGGTGCAAGGCATACTAGTTTGCAACAGGTATTTTATGACCTTATGCCAAGTGTCAAAGCACCAGCAAGGATGTTTAGAGGACCTCCTCCTGAGGATCTGTTCCTGAGTGTGGCAAGCAGGTCAAGGGAGGTTCTCCTTCCCCTCTACTCTGCCCTGGTGAGGCCTGATCTGGAGTATTATGTCTAGTTCTGGGCTCTTCAGTACAAGAAGGACATCAGGATGCTGCTTGAGAGAGTACAGCAAAGGGATATGAAAATGGTGAGGGGGCTAGAATGTTTCTGTTATGAAGAAAGGGTGAGGGACTTGGGATATTTTCACCTGAAGAATGCCAAGGGAAGATCTTATCTATGCTTATAAGCATGTAAGGGGTAGGTGTCAGGAGAATAGGACCAACCTTGCCCTGCTGAGGCCACACCTGGAGTCTTGTGTTCAGTTCTGGGCTGCTCAGTTCAAGAACCTCAGGGAACTGCTTGAAAGAGTCCACAAGAGAGCCACAAGGATGATGGAGTGGAACATCTTCCTCATGAAGAGAGACTGAGAGAGCTGAGGGCTCTGCAGTTTGGAGATGAGGAACCTGAGGGTGACCTCACTGCTGGGGATGAAGATGTGCAGGGTGAGTGCCCAGAGGCTGGAGCCAGGCTCTGCTGGGTGATGCCCAATGCCAGCACAAGGGGCTCCCTACTATCTGGTGATAAGATGAGAGAAAATGGCCTGAGGTTGTGCCAGGGGAGGTTTAGTTTGGATATTAGGAACAATTTCTTTCCTGAAAGAGTGCTCAGAGATTGGAACCATTTGCCCAGGGAGGTGGTGGAGTCACCATCCCTAGAGGTGTTCAAGAAACGTGGGGCCATGGCACTTGGGGGCAAGGCTTAATGTCCATGGGGGTGTTAGGCTGACTGTTGGAGTCAACAATCCATGAAGTTATTTCCAACCCAAACAATTCTGTATATCCATGAATGATTTCCAGAGGTTTCTTTGCCTTCTGTTACATATTTGGTAGTCTAGCTTTCAAATGCAAATGCCTCATTCACTTCATTGCTGCAGCCAGCTGTTTGGGTTTTGCAGGGAGCTGGGTAGATAAGAGCCTGATATTGATAGACCAGTAGTGAAAAACAAAAGATCTGTATTCCATTGCTCTTCTCTGGTAGAACAAACATATACCTGTGCTTTTCTGGCAGGTGTTCCCCAACTGTGGAGCTAAATTGGCCAAGCTGAACATTTGTGAGCACCCCCCTGATAAAACAAGCTTTTTAGTTATGAACATTTATGCAGCTTACCTAGAAAAGGACCAAAGTTTGGCATCTGGAAAACTGTTTCTCCTCTTCTCCCTGCCAAGAATTTCCATTTATAATGTCAAATTAAATTAAGCACATTGTAGCCTGACCAATGAATGCTGCAGTGACATTAAGAAACATATTTGGGAAGCGGCTTTGAGAGTCTCTGGGGCAGCAGATTGCAAGCAGGGAGGCTACAGAGTGGAGAGGCAAAAGAGGTGTGTTGGAGTGTGTCAAGTCTTGAGCTCGTGAATGCTGTGACAGAATTCCATTTATCCTTGGTTTGAGTTCCTCACCATGATTTCTGTTTTAGTTCTTGTGGAATAAAGAATGCAGTGGTGTTTGGGGCAGCAGCTTTGTTCAGCTCGTTGATGAGTCGAAGAGATATGCCAGCTCCTGCTCTTGGGTCACAACAACCCCTATGAGTGTAAAGGCTAAAGAGTTCAAAGAGAGCATATCCCTGGCTCAGTGATGGGACCACTTCTGTTTAGCATCTTCATTGATGACCTTGATGAAGACACAGAGTGTGTCAGCAGTTAAGTCTGCAGATGACACTGAGTGAGGTGGCAGTGTTGACCTGCACCAGAGCAGGAAGGCTCTGCAGGGGGTCTTGGATAGATTGGATCCATGGCCAGCGTGACCAGGAGGAGCTTCAACAAGGCCAAGTGCCAGGGCCTGCACTTAGGGCACAACAACCCCAAGCAATGCTCCAGGCTTGTGGCAGTGTTGCTGGAAAGCTGCTGGCAGAAAGGGACCTGGGGGTGCTAACAGACAAGCAGCTGAAGAGGAGCCAGCAGTGTGCCCAGGTGGCCAAGAAAGCCAAAGGCATCTTGGCTGGGATCAACAATGCTGTGTCCAGCAGGAGCAAGGAGAGGATTGGCCCTTGGGATTCAGCTCTGGGGATGCTGCACCTCGAGTGTTGTGTCCAGTTTTGGACATCCAGGGTTCGCATGTTAAATAGTGGGCAGAATTGTTCTACAAAGTGTTGAAAAGAGAATGACGTCTTAAATGGGCACAGCTCAGTGAGTGAATGGTACATTACATCATGCCACATCTCAGGTACTGTGTTCAGCTTGGGGCACCTCAAGACAAGAGAGATGTGGAGGTGCTGGAGCCAGGGCAGAGGACAGCAAGGAAGGTGTGAAGGGCTTGGAGAAGAAATCTGATGAAGAGTAACTGAAGGAGCTGGGGATGGTTAGTTTGGAAAAGAGGAGGCTGAGGGCAGACCTCCTGGCTCTCTACAGCTCCCTGAAAGGAGTTTGTGGAGAGCTTGGTGCTGGTCTCTTCTCACAGCTCATTAGACATATGTGGCAGTTTAGGTTGGGTGCCTCCTGTCACTGCCACCAAGAACAAGAGGACACAGTCTCAAGCTGCTCCAGGGGAAGTTTAGGCTGGAGGTGAGGAGAAAGTTCTTCACTGAGAAAGTTGTTAGCCATTGGGATGTGCTGCCCAGGGAGGTGGTGGAGTCACCATCCCTGGAGGGGTTCAAGAGGGGATTGGATGTGGCACTTGGTGCCATGGTTTAGTAATGAGGTCTGTGGTGATGGGTTGGATTCGATGATCTTTGAGGTCTCTTCCAACCTTGGTGATTCTGTGATTAGGGGGAAATGCAAAATAATTAGAATTAATATTAGTAATAATTAGAAATCATATTAGTCATAACTAGGAAAATACCTCTAATTAATTTCAAGGGGTCACTCTGTTTATGATCAGATCAAATGACAGAGTTCTAGGCAGGGATTTCCTTGTTTTGACCACTCCCAATTGGTTCTGTTCAGGGTGTGAATTAATTTCAAAATGCAAATTATGATGTGTTATGTTGTAGGTCCTCTTTACTTCAGGGAAACTTTGATTTCTGACTGAAAACAAATCTTTCTATTGGCATCAGAAGATAATTGTTCAAGTTTCCTTGTCTGTAGTACACATCAGCCTGCCTTTGAGTGTATTAAGGTGGTCTATAGAAAGCTGGGGAGGGACTTTTCAGGGTGTCAGGGAGTGATAGGGCTGGGGGGAATGGAGCAAAGCTAAAAATGGGTTGATTGAGACTGGATGTCAGGAAGAGGTTCTTCCCCATGAGGGTGGTGAGAGACTGGAAGAGGCTGCCCAGGGAGGTGGTGGAAGCCTCCTGCCTGGAGGTTTTTTCAGGCCAGGCTGGATGTGGCTGTGAGCAACCTGCTGTAGTGTGAGGTGTCCCTGCCCATGGCAGGAAGATTGGAACTGGATGATCCTTGAAATCCCTTCCAATCATTCTATGATTCTTGGCTTGTCAGCCCACAGATTCTGCAGTTAGCATCCATGCTGTGTACCGCCGATCTCTCTGCCCTGTGCCAGTGCCTTATTTATTCTCCTCAGACCTTGCCTTCCTAAAACAAAACAAAAAAAAACAAATCAGGGCATTGTGTTGCTTTCTCATCTCTAAGCAAATATTCATCATTAATCTCTTTTGGAGTACAGCATGGTTTGTGACCTGGCAGTAATAGATCTGACACAAGCAATCAGGTTAAATGCTGTTGTAAGGCAAGCAGGCCAGAGAAAAAGTGTTGAGAATTAATAAGAGAATAAAATCACAGAATTGTCAGGGTTGGAAGGGACCTCAAGGATCATCCAGTTCCAACGCCCCTGACATAGCCATGACCACCTCACACTAGTGCAGGTTGCTCACAGCCACATCCAGCCTGGCTTGAAAAACCTCCAGGGATGAGGCTTCCACCACCTCCCTGGGCAACCTCTTCCAGTGTCTCACCACCCTCATGGGGAAGAACTTCTTCCTAACTCTTCCTAACTCCTAACTTCCACTCTGAATCTACCCATTTCTAATTTTGCTCCATTCCCCCCAGTCCTATCACTCCCTGACACCCTAAAAAGTCCCTCCCCAGCTTTCCTGTAGCCCCCTTCAGATACTGGAAAGCCACAAGAAGGTCTCCTTGCAGCCTTCTCTTCTCCAGACTGAACAATCAAATCTGTGAATTTTATCTATTTGTTTTTCTTTGAGCAGCTTAGAAAGAAATTGTTTTGTCATGCTGTTAGGTCATAGGCTGGACTTGATGTCAGAGGTCTTTTCCAGCCTCAGTAATTCTGTGATTCTCTGATTCCATAAATCTCCTGCATAGTGCTTGTGATATAGCTGCACCAGCTTGATCTGCCATTGTCCCAACAAGGCAGAGGTGTTAAAGCCTCTTGGCTTTAGTGTTTTTAGCCTCTTGGAATGCTTGTCCTTCTTATATGGAGAATCTAAGTGAGCAACAGAGGGTGATCCAAAGCTGAGATAAATGTGTTTTAGCCTGGAGAACAGGAAGCTCAGGGGAGACCTATTTGCTCTCTACAATTACCTGAAAGGAGATCATAGCCAGGTGGGGGTTCATCTCTTCTCCCAGGCAACCAGCACCAGAACAAGAGGACACAGTCTGAAGCTGTGCAGGGGGAAGTTTAGGCTTGATCTTAGAAAGACATTCTTCCCAGAAAGAGAGATTGGCCATTGGGATGGGCTGCCCAGGGAGGTGGTGGAGTCACCATCTCTGGAAGTGTTTGAAACCAGCTTGGATGAGGCACTTAGTGCCATGGTTTAGTCGATTAGATGGTGCTGGGTGATAGGTTGGACTTGATGATCTCAAAGGTCTTTTCCAACCTGATTAATTCTGTATGATCCTGTATGACACTCCCTTCATCATATTTGTGGCTCTGAGCTGGACTCTTTTCAAGCAGTTCCCTGAGGCCTTCCTTGAACTGAGGGGCCCAGAATTGGATGCAGCATTCTAGTTGTGGCCACATAATGAATAACCATTAATTAATTTTGAGGGAGGGTAATTTAATTTTGAGCAAGGGATTTTTGTTTGGTTTTGGGTTTCTTGTTGTTGTTTCTTTGTTTCTTTTGTTTGGTTTGGTTATTGATTCTGATTCTTAGTATTTGTTCACTTCAAATTGATACCTTTGAGTTTGAGAGGAACACTTCTTGTGGTGCTTTGGGCTTGTCTCTTGAGACACAATTATAGCTACCCAGAACAAGAAAAGATAGATTCTTCCATTGGGTATGGCTTCAAATTGTCATTTTGGAGACAGCTTATAAATGAAGCAACTTCCTTTGAGAGAAGGATGATGTCAGGTAAACAAGAGGCTGGTTGGCTGCATCCACAACACTGATAATTCATGGGGTAAAAAAACAAACAGCAAATATTGACTTCAGTGGTGTTACACTGATTTAGTTTGGCTCAGAACCAGGTGTAGGTTGTTACAGCAAAAAAGGCAAAGAAAAATCTATCACACATTCTTTCTGGAGTATTCTCTTCTGAATTATTTATTGCATTTTATGTTTCCCTTCACCTCCATGTATTATTAGGCAGAGAAAATGTGCATTTCACTAGGCAGGAATCATCAAACCAGCAGCTGGTGAGAGGGGAAGTGTCAAAGGACAGAGGGATGATTGCTTTTTGTGTTTTTAAAGTGTCATAGCGGTGTTTAGAGATCAGCTGGAAATGGAAGCAATCCCATGGGTACCAATGGTGAAGCTGTATGACTAGGAAGGGTTGCTAATCTGGGACATTTCCACCCAAATCTCAGCATTTTGCTGTCAAGATTACTGGACAATGTTTTCCTGCCACAATAAATTACAAATTAAAATTATTATAATCAGAATGGAGTTAATTCACAATGGAAGTTGAAATTCAGACCAAGTGAGCAGAGGGCTGGAGTACCTTCTCTGTGAAGACAAACTGAGAGTGTTCAGTCTGGAGAAGAGAAGGCTCCCAGGTAGACCTTCTTGTGGCCTTGCAGTATCTGAAGGAGGCTACAAGAAAGCTGAGGGGGGACTCTTTAGGGTGTCAGGGAGTGATAGGACAGGGGGGAATGGAAAGAAACTAGAAATGGGTAAATTCAGATTGGATGTTAGGAGGAAGTTGTTCCCCATGAGGATGGTGAGAGACTGGCAGAGGTTGCCCAGGGAGGTGGTGGAAGCCTCATCCCTGGAGGTTTTTAAAGCCAGGCTGAATGTTGCTGTGAGCAAGCTGCTTTAGTGTGAGGTGTCCCTGCCCATGGCAGGAGGGTTGGAACTGGATGATCCTTGAGGTTCCTTCCACCCCTGATAATTCTATGATTCTGAAGTATACTTTAGACAAGCTCTTGGAAGAGAATTCTTTTGGATGGGAAATCGATGCCAGGTAGGATTGTACTTTGGAGGGAGACGGCTACGTGTGCTTGGCTTCTTTTGCCCATTGCTTAGGTTTCTGTGACAAACAAAGGAATGTTGGGAATGTGTGATTTGGTGAAGGAAGCTAGGCTGGGTCAATCCCAACCCCTGCTCTCTGAACTAGTCAGCCGAGTTTGGCAACAAGGAGGTCTTCTGAGCCTTATCTGACTTAATGAGCGGAACAGTGACTTGAAAAAAGCCATCTTTGATTTGAAATAGAAAGAGGTTTTGCTTTGCTTTGCTGGTGCTTTGAAGATGAAATGCCCAGGGTTTCTCAGATCTGTTTGTTTCCTCCTTATCCCTGCTCCTGCAGTCACTGCTCTCTGGTGCCCAGCACCTCGTGGTGCTTTCTGTTTTCAAAGATGAAGTGGTTTGTACTTTGGGGTTCTGCCTTTTCCAGGGGAAGGGGAGACCTTAGACACAGCCAGATGCCTGTTGAAGGAATCCTGTGTTTGTATCTGGTTGAAAAGATAATGTTCTGCAAAAGAAATATTTTCTCCATCTTTTGGTTTTTTTTTGTTTGTTTGTTTTGTTTTTACTTCAGTTTTGTTTTCAAACACTTTTGAGTTCAGTTTATTGAGCATCAGGTTAAGAGAATGGTGGAAGTGAATAATTTAGTAAATCTGCTGGGGAGAGTCCAAGGGAGGGCTCCAAGGATGCTGAAGGGACTGGAGCACTGCCTGGTGAGGAGAGGCTGAGAGCCCTGGGGCTGTTTAATCTGAAGAGGAGAAGACTGAGAGGGGATTTGATCAATAGTTATCAATATCTGAGGGCTGGGGATCAAGAGGGAGGGGACAGGCTCTGCTCAGTTGCATCTTGGGATAGGACAAGGGCCAGTGGATGGAAACTATAGCCAAGGAGGTTCCACCTCAACATGAGGAGGAACTTCTTCACTGTGAGGGTGACAAAGCAGTGGAACAGGCTGCCCAGAGAGGTTGTGGAGTCTCTTTCTCTGGAGACATTCAAACCCCAGCTGGATGCATTCCTGTGCAGACTCCCCTGGGTGATGCCGCTCTGGCAGGGAGGTTGGACTGGATGATCCCTGGAGGTCCCTTCCAACCTCTCATGCTCTGTGATGCTGTGAGTTGTTCTTTTGGAATAATATTAATTTGGAAGGCAAGAAGAACAATGACCACTGCCTTTCTCTGCAAAGATTTGTCCATACCAGTTAGTTATTTCCCTCTGATTGTACTCCAACCTGAAGAAGTGCTGATATGTGACTTGATTGCTTCCTTTCTATATTCTGTAGCCTTCTTCTAATATTTAGCTGTAATAATAAGATTATTTCAGTGATCAGCAATGAAACTAAGTACCACTTGACATGGGAGGCTTGTGAAGTGTGGGAAGATGTGTACAGGTACACAGATCTGTGTACTTCACTGGGGTGTGAGAAACTTCATCTTTACCAAGCTTGTGCAATTTATTTTTTGAATTTATTTTCCTTTTGCATATTAACACTACTGAATGCAGGGAAAAGATAATTTAGTGATGGACTTACACTGGCTTCTATGAAAAGGGGGATCTTGAGCACTCCATACTCCACTCTGGTGAGAATCCACCTGGAGCACTGTGGCCAGTTCTGGAGCCTCTACTGCAAGAAGGATCTAGAGGTGGTAGAAGGTGTCCAGACAAGGGCCACAAGGAGGAGCAGAGAGCTGGAGCTGCTCTGCTGTGGAGACAGACTGAGAGAGTTGGGGTTGTTCAGTCTGGAGAGGAGAAGGCTCTGAGGAGACTTTCTTGTGGCCTTCCAGTATCTGAAGAGGGCTACAGGAAAGCTGGCAAGGGACTTTTTAGGGTGTCAGGGAGTGATAGGAGTGGGGGGAATGGAGCAAAACTAGAAATGGGTAGATTGAGATTGGATGTTAGGAAAATCTTCCCCATGAGGGTGGTGAGAGACTGGAACAGTTTGCCCGGGGAGGTGAATGAGGCTCCATCCCTGGAGATATTCAAGGTGAGGCTGGACAGGGCTCTGGGCAATCTGATTTAGTTGAGGATGGCCCCGCTGACTGCAGAGGGGATTGGACTGGATGACCTTTGGAGGTCCCTACTCACCTGCATGATTCTATGATTCTGTAATCAGTATTGGAAGGGACCTTAAGGATCATCCAGTTCCAACCCCACTGACATGGGCAGGGACACCTCACACTACAGCAGATTGCTCACAGCCACACCCAGCCTGGTATTGAAAACCTCTAGGGATGAGGCTTCCTCCACCTCCCTGGGCAACCTCTTCCAGTCTCTCGCCACCCTCATGGGGAAGAACTTCTTCTTAACATCAAATCTCAATCCACCCATTTCTAGTTTCTTTCCATTCCCCCCAGTCCTATCACTCCCTGACACCCTCAAAAGTCCCTCCCCAGCTTTTCTGTAGCCCCCCTTGAGGTACTGGAATGCCACAAGACGGTCTCCTTGGAGCCTTCTCTTCTCCAGACTGAACAACCCCAACTCTCTCAGTCTTTCCTCCTAGGAGAGGTGCTCCAGGCTTCTATCTTCAAGCAAGCTTATAGCAGCAGGACTTGCACGCACAAATCCATATGGAGGAAAGCATCAAGTTCAAAACGCTTCAATCACTTCCCCAAAATGCTCATTTTGTGTTGACAGTTGTGCTGCCTGAACCATTTGCAGGTTCAGGGTGAGGCAAAAGCATGCCATTTACTTTGGCAAAGGTGAGCTAATGTGATGCTCTGGAAAGACAAGGGGGACCTGGAGAAGAGATCTAATTAGAAGTGCAGCTTATTTCCATAGCATTTCAGTGACAGTGGTGGAAACAGTCACCTGTAGCAGAAAGATCAGTTAGAGGTTTGGGTTTTCTTTTTTCTTTCTGGGCTTCTCAATTTAAGAAGGACATTGAGACTCCTGAATGTGTCCAGAGAAGGGCAACAAAGCTGGGGAGGGGTCTGGAGCACAGCCCTGTGAGGAGAGGCTGAGAGAGCTGCGATTGTTTAGCCTGGAGAAGAGGAGGCTCAGGGGAGACCTTATTGCTCTCTACAGCTCCCTGAAGGGAGGTTGTAGCCAGGTGGGGGTTGGTCTTTTCTCCCAGGCAACCAGCACCAGAACAAGAGGACACAGTCTCAAGCTGCACCAGGGGAGGTTTAGCCTGGAAGAAGTTCTTCCCAGAAAGAGAGATTGGCCACTGGAATGTGCTGCCCAGGGAGGTGGTGAAGTCCCCGTGCCTGGCAGCGTTCACAAAAGGCTTGGCTGTGGCACTTGGAGCCATGGTTTAATTGTCAGGAGGTATTGGGTAATAGGTTAAACTTGATGATCTCTGAAGTCTTTTCCAGCCTGGTTGATTCTGTGATTCTATACGTATCAAGGAACACATTTGTTTACTGCTGCAAATTAATTCACATCCTTTTCATAGTCTGAGACCACCAAACAGAGTGCCACTAGATTGTGTGTCACATCCAGGGCCACCAGGCACTCTTTTTGACATCAGAATAATCAGCTGGAAGTCCTTTCTCCTTCCTTTTTCATAGGCATGACAGAGTCTTGGGCAATTACTTAACAATTCTAGACAGTCATCATTAAAATCTCAACCATTTGGGCTGAAACAAAGCTTTTTATTCCTCTCAACGCTTTGAATCACAGAACCATAGAATTGTCAGGGTTGCAAGGGACCTCAAGGATCATCCAGTTCCAACCCCCCTGACATGGGCAGGGACACCTCACACTACAGCAGCTTGCTCACAGCCACATCCAGCCTGGCCTGAAAAATCTCCAGGGATGAGGCTTCCAACACCTTCCTGGGCAACCTCTTCCTGTGTCTCACCACCCTCATGGGGAACAACTGCTTCTTAACATCCAGTCTCAATCTCCCCATTTCTAGTTTTGCTCCATTCCCCCAGTTTCATTTAGGCAAATATAAATATCACATTTCTTCAACTGCAATTAATTATGAAATGGGTGGATGGTGTAAATATCCCTGAAATTCCAAGGAGGCTCTTTTATTTCACCTGCTGTGTCACACAGGATAACTGGATGTAAGGGGTTGCAAAGATCTTCAAGTCCACCTACCTGCCAGAGCAGGAGCATAGAATCCAGCACAGGTCACACAGGAACACATCAGACAGGGCTGGGAAGGCTCCAGAGAAGGAGACTGCACAACCTCTCTGGGCAGCCTGTTCCACTGCTTTGTCACACTCACAGTGATGAAGTTCCTCCTCATGTAGAGGTGGAACCTCCTGTGCTGCAGTTTCCATCCATTGCCCCTTGTCCTATCACAGGATGCAACTGAGCAGAGCCTGTCCCCTCTCTCCTGACCCCCAGCCCTCAGGTATTGATAGACATTGATCAGATCAGTCTTCTCCTCTCCACACTAAACAGCCCCAGGGCTCTCAGCCTCTCCTCACCAGGCAGTGCTCCAGTCCCTTCAGCACCCTTGCAGCCTTCCCTTGGACTCTCTCCAGCAGATCCCTGTCCCTCCTGAACTGGGGAGCCCAGAACTGGATGCAGTATTCCAGCTGAGGTCTCCTCAGGGCAGCACAGAGGGGGAGGAGAACCTCAACTGTCTGAATGTAATTTCCTACTACAGAAAACCTCTTTTATTTTTTTTTTTTTTTGTCCTCTTTTCCTTTTTTTTTTTCCCCTTCCCTAACATTTGTATCAATAACTGCTGTTTTGCTGGAGTCAGAAGGGAGGAGTTGAGGTAGTAAATATTTGCAAAGTGTTTGTTGTGCTCTGCTAGTTAAGACGTGTGCTGCTACAGATTAAAATACTATGTAGGCTCTGCACTGGGAAAAGCTATTTAAGGAAAGCTCTCCCTTTTTTCTTTTTTTTTTTTTTTTTCCCTTTGATATTGAGGGTGTGGAAGGAGGTGAAGACTGCTCAAGAATAATTGGTTATGAATATTTCAGCCACGAAGGAGTTTTCGGCGTGAGAAAGAAGATAACAGAGGCAGAATGGGATGGAAATAGCCTTGGGCCTCAGGAAAGGGAGGGAAGAAAAACCCCAAACACCCAAAACAGTCTCCCTTGCAGTTTTTATTGTGGGAAGAGGCAGTGGAGATGATGCTGTGGGTGAGGAGAATCTGCACAGGATCAGGTTGTGCCTTTCCTGCCTTCTCTCAGTGCTGATTGTTTCATCCTTTGGTCACTGCCCACGATAAAGATAAATATAGAAAGAAACCATCCAGCAGAGGGGAGTGGTATTTAATTCTCTAAATAGAACTTCATCTCCTTTTTGATATTGCATTTTTTTCCCCTTTCTTCCTTTTCCTGCTGGTCCACTGGATGGCTCTCTGATCACTTACTTGCTGTAACCCAGGCAATTCTCTGTAGTGTCATCATTTGCTTAATATCCTGCCTTTGTTTTTCAGTCTTGGAGGCAAATAAGGCTCCTTTCAGCAGCAGAAACAATTAACCAGAAAACAGTTCTGTACCAAGAGCAATGGCACAGGGAAAAGCATAATTAAGGTGGCTTTAGACAGGCCCTTGGGCAGCTCTTGTTTTGTATCATCTTGAAATCACAGAATCACCCAGGTTGGAAAGGACCTCCAAAGGTCATCCAGTCCAACTCCCTGCAGTCAACAGGGACATCCTCAACTATATCAGGTCTACCCCTGTAGAGCCTCACCTTGAATATTTCCAGGGATGGGGCATCAGTAACCTCCCTGAGCAACCTGTTCCAGTGCTCAACCACCCTCACGGTGAAGAACTTTCCTAACATCCAACCTACATCCACTCTTCTCTGATTTCAAACATTGTCCCTCATACTATGACAGCAGGCCTTCAAAACCAGTCCTCCTTCAGCCTTCTTGCAGGCCCTTTTCAGGTACTGGAAGGTTGCTGTTAGGTCCGCCTGTAGCCTTCTCTTCTCCAGGCTGAACACCCCCAGCTCCTTCAGCCTGTCCTTGTAGCAGAACTACTCCAACCCCTATCATTTTCTTGGTCCTCCTCTGGACCTGCTCCATCAGGTCCATGGCCCTCCTGTACAGACCTGTACACAGCACTCCAGGTGAGGTCTCAGCAGAGCAGAGCAAAGTGTCAGAATCACCTCTCTGGCTCTGCTGGCAATGCTGCTTTGGGTGCAGCCCAGGCTGCCCTTGGCCTTCTGTGCTGCAAGCTCACACTGCCTGCTCCTGTCCAGCTTCTCATCCACCAGCACCCCCAAGTTCTTTTCATCAGGGCTGCTTTCCATGACCTCCTCATCAGCCTGTATTGACAGTAAGGATTTTTCCAGTTCAGCTGCCTCTGCAGAGTTGCTCAAATAGGTGAAGAAGAGGGTAGCAGGTTTATAGGGTGCTACCTTATTCAGACAAGGTTTAGTGTAAGTGAACATCTGGGATAATGGGAGACAATGGAGTCCTACATGAAAGCTGGTGAGGGACATTTTAGGGTGTTAGGGAGTGATAGGGTTGGGGGGAATGGAAAAAAAAACCTGGAAATGTGTACTTACAATAGGTAGAATAGAATTAACCAGGTTGGAAAAGACCTTCATGATCGAGTCCAACCTATCACCCAACACCATCTAATCAACTAAAGTTACACAAGTATAGGTCTATATTCATGCAGGCACATCTCTCCTAGTTGTACAGGTACAGGAAATCCACATAAACATCTCTGACAATCACAGAACGGTCTGGGTTGGAAGGGACCTCCAAATGTCATCCAGTCCAATCCCCTCTGCAGTCAGCAGGGGCATCCCCAACTAGATCAGGTTGCCCAGAGCCCTGTCCAGCCTCACCTTGATTATCTCCAGGGCTGGGACCCCAACCACCTCCCTGGGTAACCTGTTCCAGTATTCTACCACCCTCATGGTGCAGAACTTGTTCCTCACATCCAATTTAAATCTTCTCTGCTCTAGTTTGAAGCCATTGCCTTTTACCTTGAATGATCTTAGGTCATGGCTAGTAGGTCAAGAGAGGTTCTCCTCCTTCTCTACTCTGCCCTGCTGAGGCCTCATCTGGAATACTGTGTCCAGCTCTGGGCCCCTCAGCTCAGGAAGAACCTCAGAGAACTGCTTGAGAGAGACCAGCTCAGAGCCACAAAGATGATGGAGTGGAACATCTTCCTCTCAAGGAGAGCCTGAGGGAGCTGAGGGCTCTGGAGCTTGGAGAGGAGGAGCCTGAGAGGTGACCTCATTGCTGTTGCTAAAGATGTGCAGGGTGAGTGCCCAGAGGCTGGAGCCAGGCTCTGCTGGGGGATGCCCAATGCCAGCACAAGGGGCAGTGGTGGAAGCTGAGGCAGAGGAAGTTCCATGGAAACAGGGGGAAGGATTTTTTCCCTATGAGGGTGACAGAGCCCTGGAGCAGGCTGCCCAGGGAGGTTGTGGAGTCTTCCTCTCTGGAGATATTCCAAACCCCACCTGGGTGTGTTGCTGTGTGACCTGCCCTAGGTGACCCTGCTCTGGTGGGGGGGTTGGACTGGATGAGCTTTCAAGGTCCCTTCCAACCCTTAACATTCTGTAATTCTGTCATTCCCCATCTTCTCTACAATGTCTGAAAGGCTGGAACTTTTATTCCTTTGCTCTTCAGCCTACCTGAACACAAAACCACTGTCCTGTGTCCTTGGCAGATGTTTCTCCAGCTGATCTAATGGCTGCCCAACAGGATCAGTAATACATAGATTCACAGAACGGCTTGGGGTTGGAAGGGACCTCAAAATCTCATCCAGTCCAACCCCCCTGCCATTGGTTGGGACACCTTCCTCTAGAACATTACTGAGATGTAATTTCTCAAATTTCATCTCAACACCAAAAAAAATAAACCCCCCCAAAAACATCACTGCAACTCCTCAGGGAAAATCAATCTCCTCATGCTGTGCTACACTTCAAGGACTGAAAAAAGATGGAAAATGCACCCATGAGTTAAATTTTCAACTTAATTGCCACATCACATCTCTAAATGCATCCTCAAGCATTCAAAGTGCTGTTTCAACACCCACCCCCCCGAAGGCTTGGAATTAGCCAAGCATCCACAGAGGGTTGGGGGCTGCATGACTGAGGAAGGGAAGCCTGAAGAAAGAGAGAGAGGGAGAGGGAGATGTCAGAGATTTCTGTAGCAAACAGAGGAAGAAACTGTATTAAAGATTTAACTTCAAAAAGCTTTCCAGGGCAGGGAGTCAGCCTTTGTAGAGGAGGGAAAAGGGACGAGCAAGACAGGCAGGAGAGAAGGGGAAGGTGATAGCCCCATCTAAGCTCAGAGGCAGTGGAGTTTCCATGGCCAAAGCTGTAGCACAGAAGTATTCTTCCATAGCAGATAGAAGAGATTTATGACTTAGTCATCAAAAAGTTAAGGCTCAACTCTTGGTTGTTTTGAAGTATTATGTATTTATGGAGTATTATGCAATGTTTATAAGGAAACTTTGGTGTCTTCCTTTTCTTAGAGTAAGAGGAAGCAAGGAAGTTAGAGCTGGAGGGAAGTGATGCCATCCAGAGGGACCTTGATAGGCTGGAGATGTGAAACCGTGACAACCTCATGAGGTCCAGCAAGACCAAGTGTGCAAGGTCCTGCAGATGTATTGGGGCAATCCCAAGCACTGATCTAGCACAATGGTGTTCCTAGGGCAAGGAAAAAATCTGATCTCTGTCCATGTTCATGCTTTTCAGCCTTTGCCCACAGTATCACAGTACACTAGTGGTTGGAAGTCACCTTCAGAGATCATCCAGTCCAAGCCCCCCGCCAGAGCAGCATCACCCAGGGTAGGCTGCACAGGAATGCATCCAGGTGGGGTTGGAAAGGCTCCAGAGAAGGAGACTCCACAACCTCTCTGGGCAGTCTGCTCCAGGCCTCTGCCACCCTCACTGCAAAGAAGTTTCTCCTCATGTTGAGCTGAAACCTTCTCTCTTCAAGTTTGTCTCCATTGTTCCTTGGCTTATTGCTGTGCAGCACCCAAAAGAGCTTGGCCCCCTCCACTTGACCCCCAGCCCTCAGCTATTGATAGACATTGATCAGATCCCTTCTCAGCCTTCTCTTCTCCAGACTAAACAGCCTCAGGGCTCTCAGTCTCTCTTCACAGGGGAGACGCTCAAGTCCCCTAAGCATCCTTGTGGCTCTCCCTTGGACTCTCTCCAGCAGGTCTCTGTCTCTCTTGAACTGGGGAGCCCAGAACTGGACACAGGATTGCAGGTGTGGTCTCAGCAGGGCAGAGCAGAGGAGGAGAAGAACCTCCCTAGCCCTGCTGGCCACACTTCTCTTGCTGCACTCCAGGATCCCCTTGGCTCTCTTGGCCACAAGGGCACATTGCTGTCCCATGCAGAACTTGCTGCCCACCAGCACTCCAAGGTCTTTCTCCATGGAGCTGCTCTCCAGCAGGGCATTCCCTAACCTGTCCTGGTGCCTGCTGTTACTCCTCCCCAGATACAAGACTCTGCACTTGTTCTTGTTGAACTCCATGAGGTTTGCCTGCAGCCACCTCTCCATCCTCCAGCTCTCCAGTAATACCACAGCAGCTCCATGCAGGTGACTTGTATAAAATAATGGTGAAGTGGTAAAATGAGCAGACTTCCCTCAGTACTTGTGTGAGCTGTCAGCACCACTGAATCTGTGGAATTCAGAGCTTCGTCTCTGGATGGAGAAGCTGCAGCAGGAAAGGAAAGGAAAATGTGGCCCACTGGCAAGACAGCAGCAACTGTTAATTAATTTGGGAAACTAAAGAGGGAGGAAAAAAATAATCTCTTCAGCAGCTTGGACTTGAGCTAAAATGGTACAGCAAGATTAAAATCAGTAATTGCCAGGGGTGTTAATTAGATCTGGGACCACACATCCAAAGTGTCTCCCAGAATATACTAAAGAAGTCATGTCTGAGTCAGGTTACAGAGAATTATGGTTTTGCTTTAGCCTGTCTTGTATTAAATAATATTTTGCCTCCACACAGTGCTTGTAGTCATCAGGGAACAGAGCTTATTAGAACTTAAATGATAGCCAATAGATTTGCCTTCATGCTTTCAAAGGTTGAACTCCCCTCCCTCAGCTTCAAAGCTGCAAACTCAGCCGCAGTATTGAGGATCTGGTGATACCTCACCTGGAGCACTGTGTCCAGTTCTGGAGCCTCTGTTCCAGGAAGGATCTGGAGGTGCTGGAAGGTGTCCAGAGAAGGGCCACGAGGATGAGCAGAGAGCTGGAGATCCACTGCTCTCATCAGAGCTTGGGCTGCATCAAGAGAAGTGTGGCCAGCAGGGTGAAGGAGGTGATTCTCTCCCTCTTCTCCACTCTGGTGTCTATACTGTGGACCTTCTCTATCAGGTCCATGTCCTTCCTGTATCGAGGGCTCAGCACACAGCACTGCAGGTGAGGTCTCAGCAGAGCAGAGCAAAGTATCAGAATCACCTCTCTGGCTCTGCTGGCAATGCTGCTTTGGATGCAGCCCAGGCTGCCCTTGGCCTTCTGTGCTGCAAGCTCACCCTGCCTGCTCCTGTCCAGCTTCTCCCCCACCAGCATCCCCAAGTCCTTTTCCTCAGGGCTGCTTTCTATTCCCTCCTCCCCCAGCCTGTATTGATAGCAAGGATGGAGCTTTTTAGTTTTATTGGGAGTTTGTCCATCTTGTGCTAGAGATGGGAAGCAACAAAGGTTCTGCTAACTAACAGGGAGAAAAAACCCCACGGATTCTTAGTAAGCACTCGCATTAAATCAAGTTCCTGTTCTTCCTGTTGGCAGTGTGTGCAGTCAGGCATAAGGCAGAACCATATGTGCTTCTCTTAAGTGCTGATTTGCTGAAGTATTATTAGCTAGATTTAAGTGTTCTCTTTTAACTGTTCTGGGACACTGAGTTATGGTCTAGAAAATCTCCATGGGTGGTTTGGGGTTTTTTGTTTGTTTGTTTGTTTTTTCCCCCAATCTTTCAAACTGAGGTTTGGTGCTAGAATGGAGAAAACAATTTGCTTTGATTGTTTAGGTTTGTTTTATTTACATGTATATTCTCTACTCCATTCTGGTGAGACCCTACCTGGAGCACTGTGTCCAGTTCTGGAGCCTCTGTTCCAGGAAGGATCTGGACGTGCTGGAAGGTGTCCAGAGAAGGGCTACAAGGATGAACAGAGGGCTGGAGCTGCTCTGCTATGAGGACAGACTGAGAGAGTTGGGGTTGTTCAGTCTGGAGAAGAGAAGGCTCCAAAGAGACCTTCTTGTGGCCTTCCAGTATCTGAAGGGGGCTACAGGAAAGCTGGGGAGGGACTTTTAGGGTGTCAGGGAGTGATAGGACTGGGGGGAATGGAGCAAAACTAGAAATGGGTAGAAGAAGTTAGGAAGAAGTTCTTCCCCATGAGGGTGGTGAGAGACTGGAAGACGTTGCCCAGGGAGGTGGTGGAAGCCTCATCCCTGGAGGTTTTTACAGCCAGGCTGGATGTGGCTGTGAGCAAGCTGCTGTAGTGTGAGATGTCCCTGGCCATGGCAGGGGGGTTGGAACTGGATGATCCTTGAGGTCCCTTCCAACCCTGACAATTCTGTAATTCTATGTTGTTCTTAAGTTCTCCTAAGTGGTGATTTGCTGAAGTGTTGTTAGCCAGATTTAAGTGTTCTGCTTTCACTGTTCTGGGACTCTGAGTTATGGTCTGGAAAACTTCTATGCTTTCATTTTTTTTCCCCCCAATATTTCAAACTGTGCCTAGGTGCTGGAATAGAGGGAAAAAACACAAAAAATCACTTTGATTGTTTAGGTTTGGGGCTTTTTGTATATATTCACAGATTGCATTAGATTGGAAGGCACCCTCAAAGGTCATCTTGTCTACCCTCCCTGTTAGCATGCATGAAATTGCATGAACACAGTACACAAATTTAACTGCAGGATGTGAGAATGAGAAACTGGTTTTTGTGTACAATAGAAATGATTGCTCATGCTGAATAGAAGTTCCAAATCAAATGCTTCTCTTTTCTGCTCCCAACCAACCCTTTGTTTTGCACAGTCCTCTTCCTAGGGTCATAATGCCTTAGGCATGAGCAGTACTCCAAATGTATGTGAAATCTTTCTAGGCTCAATGTCTGGGCTCAGGTCTGATACAGTATCACAGTATCGCTTAGGTTGTAAAGGACCTCGGGGATCATCGAGTCCAACCTATCAACACAGACCCCATGACTAGACCATGGCACCAAGTGCCACGTCCAATCTCCCCTTGAACGCCTCCAGGGTCGATGACTCAACCACCTCCCTGGGCAACCGGTTCCAATGCCGAATGACTCGCTCGGTGAAGAACTTCCTCCTCACCTTGAGTCTAAACCTCCCCTGACGCAGCTTGAGACTGTGTCCCCTTGTTCTGGTGCTGGTTGCCTGGGAGAAGAGGCCAACTCCCTCCTGGCTACAACCACCCTTCAGGTAGTTGTAGAGGGCAATGAGGTCACCCCTGAGCCTCCTCTTCTCCAGGCTAAACAATCCCAGCTCCCTCAGCCTCTCCTCATAGGGCTTGTGTTCAAGGCCTTTCCCCAGCCTTGTTGCCCTTCTCTGGACACGTTCAGGTGTTTCGATGTCTGTTTTAAACTGAGGGGCCCAGAACTGGACACAGGACTCAAGGTGTGGCCTAACCAAAGCAGAGTCCAGGGGCACTATGACCTCCCTGCTCCTGCTGGCCACACTATTCCTAATGCAGGACAGGATGCTACCTTCAAGACTCTCTTTGTAACTTAGCTGTATGAGTCCTTAGGAGTAGAATCATAGAATCAACCAGGTTGGAAGTGACATCCAAGATCATCAAGTCCAACCTATCACTCAACTCTAATCAACTAATTCACACAGAATCACAGAATCACCAAGGTTGGAAGAGACCTCAAAGATCACCACGTACAACCTGTCACCACAGACCTCATGACTAAACCATGGCACCAAGTGCCGCATTCAATCCCCTCTTGAACACCTCCAGGGAAGGTGACTCCACCACCTCCCTGGGCAGCACATTCCAATGGTGAACGACTCTCTCAGTGAAGAATTTTCTCCTCATCTCCAGCCTAAACTCATAGCACTAAGTGCCTCGTTCAGGCTTTGTTTAACATCTCCAGGGGCATTGACCCCACCACCTCCCTGGGCAGCACATTCCAATGACAAATCTCTCTTTCTGTGAAAACTTCTTTCTAAGATGAAGCCTAAACTTCCCCTGGCACAGCTTCAGACTGTGTCCTCTTGTTCTGGTGCTGGTTGCCTAGGAGAAGAGACCAACCCCCACCTGGCTACAACCTCCCTTCAGGGAGCTCTAGAGAGCAACAAGGTCTCCCCTGAGCCTCCTCTTCTCCAGGCTGAGCAACCCCAGCTCCCTCAGCCTCTCCTCACAGGGCTGTGCTCCAAACCCCTCCCCAGCCTTGTTGCTCTTCTCTGGATATGTTCCAGCATCTCCACACCTTTCTTAAACTGAGGAGCCCAGCACTGGACACAGGACTCAAGGTGTGATAAAAGTATTTTTAGTCTGCTATCTTCCTTTGTTATTTTTGCCTTTTTATGCCAAAACTACTTTCAATTATCTGAAAGTTTAGTGCATGGACGAAGGACTTTTCATAGAATCATAGAATGCACTGGGTTGGAAGGCAACTCTGGAATTCACCTAGTCCAACCCTGCTGCTGTAAGCAGGGACAGCCCCAATTGGATGGGGCTCCTGGCAACCTGCTCTAGCCTGACCTTCAATGTCTCCAGGAGCAGACTGATGTTCTCCACCACATCCTTGGGCAACCTGTTCCAGTGCTCTGCTGCCAACTTTGTAGTCAAGAACTTCTTCCTAATGTCCAATCTAAATCTGCCCTGCTGTAGTTTCAAGTCATTCCCACTCATCCTGTCATTACAAACCCTTGTTAACAGTCCCTTCTCAGCTTTCTTGTAGGCTCCCTTCAGGTACTGGAAGGCTGCTATAAAGTCTCCCCAGAGCCTTCTCTTCTCCAGATTCAACAACCCCAACTCTCTCAGCCTGTCACTGTAGGAGAGATGCTTCAGCCCTCCAACCATTTTTGTAGTCTCTTCTGGACCCTCTTTCCATCAGGTCCATGTCTTTCTTGTGTTGTGCTGGATACAGTACTCTAGGTGAGGTTTTACCAGAGCACCGTAGAGTCCTAGAATCATGTCTCTGGATCTGCTGGCCCTCACCACACTGCTATGGGAACAGGTCAGCCTTTTGTTTCACTAAGCCCAGTCTCAGCCTTTGAGAGCTAAATTCTCCCAGGCAACCTGTGACAGGAGGAGAGGACACAGTCTCAAGCTGCACTAGGGGAGGTTTAGGATGGATGGAAGGGAGCTGGGGGTGTTTAGCCTGGAGAAGAGGAGGCTCAGGGGGAGATCTTGCTTTTCACTACAATTCCCTGAAGGGAGCTTGCAGCCAGGTGGGGGTTGATCTCTTCTCCCAGGAACGAGTGACAGGAGAAGAGGACACAGTCTCAAGCTGCACCAGGGAAGGTTTTGGCTGGATGTGAGGAAGAAATTCTTCCCAGAAAGAAAGATTGGCCATTGGGAGGTGGTGCAGTCGTCATTCCTGGAAGTGTTTAAAAAGAGGCTGGATGTGGCACGTAGTGCCTCGCTTAGATGGTGTTGGGTGATAGGTTGGACTTGATGATCTCGAAGGTCTTTTCCAACCTGGTTAATTCTGTAGCCTGTAAATCTCCAGTGAGGCATTGCTTTATGAGTAACTGAGTAAGGCTAGCTCCGAAAAGAAATCTATTTCCCATTTATTTCAGAAGTCCTTCTGATCCTCAAGAAAAAGCAAGCAAGTGTGGTACAAAGGCTGGAAGAAGGGATCACATCAATAAGAGGGTGTGAGCAGGAATAGCCAAGCAGACGGGAGGGAGGCGGGGAGCAGCATCACAACACAAACCCAGGGTCTCCTTCTCCAGCCTGGTAAAAACAAAAACAGGTAAGAAGTCTGGAGTACACAACCAAGACTTCCTTCTCAAAGCTGAAGTACAATCTGTTCTGCACATCTGTGGATGCAGATGGTCACTGTTCTCAATGATGAAGCATAAGAACTAACACGCTTGCTTTTGACTGAGGTAAAATCCAACCCCACGGATGTAGCTTATGTCATTCATCTAGCTGCCCCAGCTACATGTGCAGCAAAATAACAGCATGGTGACTGCTTTGACAACAACAAGACTGCATGGTATATGGGATAGTCAAAATAAATTGTATTTGATTAAATACGTAGCAAAATAGGTGCTCTGCTCACTTGCACCCTGCAATAGGACAAGGGGCAATGGATGGAAGCTCCAGCACAGGAGGTTCCACCTCAACATGAGGAGCAACTTCTTCACTGTGAGGGTCACAGAGCACTGGAACAGGCTGCCCAGAGAGGTTGTGGAGTCTCCTTCTCTGGAGCCTTTCCATCCCTGTCTGGATGTGTTCCTGTGTGATCTGTGCTGGATTCTATGGCCCTGCTCTGGCAGGGGAGTTGGACTTGATAATCTCTGGATGATGATGATCTCCCTTCCCAAGTCCTAAGGTTCTCTGATCCTGTGAAATGAAGTTGGTTTGATGTTAATAGGAAATGTAACCTTTCCCCCATGTTCCATTGCAAAGATTTTACGTCACTTTGTGTTTTGACTTGGGTACAGACTGTTTGCAAAGGCCTCCAGTGACAGCCTGTGCGTAGAGGCATCTGTGTTGTGTGTTTGGAAGGAAGATGAGTTCAGTATCTTTAGCAGAACCAACAGATCTCAGTGCTGTGCTTACAGGCTTCTGTGTTGTGTGATTTGGGAGGAAGGTGAGTTCAGTATCTTTAGCAGAACCAACAGATCTCAGTGCTGTGCTTACAGGCTTCTGTGTTGTGTGATTTGGGAGGAAGGTGAGTTCAGTATCTTTAGCAGAACCAACAGATCTCAGTGCTGTGCTTAGAGGATTCTGTGTTGTGTGTTTGGGAGGAAGGTGAGCTCAATATCTAACAGAAGCCACAAACTTCAGCGCTGTGCTTAGAGGCTTCTGTGTTGTGTGTTTGGAAGGAAGGTGAGTTCAGTATCTTTAGCAGAACCAATGAACTTTAGTCCTGTGCTGACAGGCTTCTGTGTTGTGTGATTTGGTTCCTCCTAACTGGGAGGAAAAATCCCCAAATGAATGATGGTGATGATGATCACACCATTAAGTGTCCAGAGAAGGGCAACAAAGCTGGTGAGGGGTTTGGAGCACAAGCCCTATGAGGAGAGGCTGAGGGAGCTGGGGTTGTTTAGCCTGGAGAAGAGGAGGCTCAGGGGAGACCTTCTTGCTCTCTACAATTACCTGAAGGGAGGTTGTAGCCACGTGGGGGTTGGTCTCTTCTCCCAGAAAACCAGCACCAGAACAAGAGGGCACAGTCTGAAGCTGTGCCATGGGAGGTTCAGGCTGGAACATATTCGTTGATGATCTGGATGAAGGGGTAGAGTCAGTCATCAGCAAGTTTGCAGATGACACAAAGTTAGGGGCAGATGTTAGTCAGTTAGAGGGTAGAAAGGCTCTGCAGAGGGACCTCGACCGACTGGACAGATGGGCAGAGTCCAATGGGATGGCTTTCAACAAGTCCAAGTGCCGAGTGCTGCACTTTGGCTATGGCAATCCCATGCAGAGCTACAGGCTGGGGTCGGAGCGGCTGGAGAGCTCCCAAACAGAGAGGGACCTGGGTGTGCTGATCGACAGCCACCTGAATATGAGCCAGCAGTGTGCCCAGGTGGCCAGGAGGGCCAATGGCATCCTGGCCTGCATTAGGAATAGTGTGGCCAGCAGGAGCAGGGAGGTCATAGTGTCCCTGTACTCTGCTTTGGTTAGGCCGCACCTTGAGTACTGTGTCCAGTTCTGGGCCCCTCAGTTTAAGAAGGACATCGAAACACTTGAGCGTGTCCAGAGAAGGGCAACAAGGCTGGGGAGAGGCCTTGAACACAAGCCCTATGAGGAGAGGCTGAGGGAGCTGGGATTGTTTAGCCTGGAGAAGAGGAGGCTCAGGGGTGACCTCATTGCCCTCTACAACTACCTGAAGGGTGGTTGTAGCCAGGAGGGAGTTGGCCTCTTCTCCCAGGCAACCAGCACCAGAACAAGGGGACACAGTCTCAAGCTGCGTCAGGGGAGGTTTAGACTCGAGGTGAGGAGGAAGTTCTTCACCGAGCAAGTCATTCGTCATTGGAACGGGTTGCCCAGGGAGGTGGTTGAGTCATCGACCCTGGAGGCGTTCAAGGGGAGATTGGACGTGGCACTTGGTGCCATGGTCTAGTCATGGGGTCTGTGTTGATAGGTTGGACTCGATGATCCCCGAGGTCCTTTACAACCTAAGTGATACTGTGATACTGTGATAACTTGTTAGGAAGAAGTTCTTCTCAGAAAGAGAGATTGGCCATTGGGATGTGCTGCCCAGGGAGGTGGTGGAGTCACCATCCCTGGAAGTATTTAAGAGGAGGATGATCACATCATTAAGTCATCAAAATTCAGTTCTTCAGAGCAATTCCCTTTCTTTAATTTTTTTGCTGCTGACATACCACTTCTTTAGAATTTGTTTACAGAAGACTCCAGAAAAAAAACATGAGCTTGACTTGAGTTGAATGTTCTTTATCAGTGTCGTCCCCATGCTCCCTCTTTCTCAGTGGCTTTAGCTCATTTTTGTTGTGTGCTCTTTCTTTTGCCTTTATTGCAATGAATTGGTAACGGCACCAGTGTAATCAAGAAGGCCGTGCTGGTGTAAAGCTGATGCACAGCTCAAATGGAAATCAGGATCTGTCAGTGCTGCATGGAGCCCTTTTCTCTTCAAATGATCCAATTCCTCACACCCTGTGATTTGCACCTACTTATCAGCAGCATTTTTCTGTCTCTTTCTCAGAGAGGAGGGTTTTTTTTGTTGCAATTCAGGTGCATGCTCCCTTCAGTGCTATCTCTGGAAGAAGCTCTACTTTTGACTTGTCAGGCACTGTATGATTAAACCTATGGATAGATGCTTATTTTGGTCTGAATGGTTTCAGCAAGTCTGTCTGTTAACCTGCTGCCTTGAAAATTCCTCTGCCTTTTACAGCCCTGCAAAGATATTGCTCTGTCAATAATGAGAACACAGCTCTCTATGTAGATAAGGAGAGAAATATACATTCATTGTCCACATAACTAAAGATTCACCTTTATTTACCTTTGCAAGGCTATCATCTGCTCTATAAAATCCTGTGTAAGGACACCTGGGAGTGCTGGCTGACACCCCAGTTCAGGCTGTGTTGACATCCAAAAAGGGCTGGAGAGGCTGAGAGCTAGGTGCAGGCAAACTTCATAGAGTTCAGTTGGGGCAAGTGCAAAGTCCTTGATCTGGGGAGGAATAGCAGCAGGCACCAGGACAGGTTAGAGGCTGCCCTGCTGGAAAGCAGCTTCATGGAGAAAGACCTTGGAGTGCTGGTGGGCAGCAAGTTCTGCATGGGACAGGAATCTGCCCTTTTGGCCAAGAGAGCCAAGGGGATCCTGGGGTGCAGAAAGAAAAGTGTGGCCAGCAGGGCTAGGGAGTTGCTTCTCCCCCTCTGCTCTGCCCTGCTGAGACCACACCTGCAATACTGTGACCCGTTTAGGGCTCCCCAGTTTAAGAGAGACAGAGATGTGCTGGAGAGAGTCCAAGGGAGAGCCATGAGGATGCTTAGGGGACTTGAGCATCTCCCCTGTGAAGAGAGACTGAGAGCCCTGGGGCTGTTTAGTCTGGAGAAGAGAAGGCTGAGAGGGGATCTGATCAATGTCTATCAATAGCTGAGGGGTGGGTGTCAAGGGGAGGGGGCCAAGCTCTTTTGGGTGCTGCACAGCAATAAGCCAAGGAATAAAGGATACAAACTTGAAGAGAGAAGGTTTCAGCTCAACATGAGGAGAAACTTCTTTCCAGTGAGGGTGACAGAGGCCTGGAGCAGGCTGCCCAGAGAGCTTGTGGAGTCTCCCTTCTCTGGAGCCTTTCCAAACCCAGCTGGATGCATTCCTGTGCAGCCTACCCTGGGTGATGCTGCTCTGGCAGGGGGGTTGGACTGGATGATCTCTGAAGGTACCTTCCAAGCTCTAATGTACTCAGATACTGTTAAAATGCTGGCCTAATTACTTTTCTGTGGCTGGAGTTCCCTGAAAAAATCCTGGGCCTATGCAAGTTTTTAATGCCTGAATTTGAATTGCTAAAACTGATATTTGAAAATGGACTTTGCTGGGATTTTAATACAGTGCTCAGGGAGGAGAAAAAAAGCAACCCAAAACTTGCCAGGCAATGATAGCACTAGGGCGAAGGGAAAAACAAAAAAAAACAACACCTAGACATGAGTAGATTGAGATTGGATGTGAGGAAGAAGTTCTTCCCCATGAGGGTGGTGAGAGACTGGAAGAGGTTGCCCAGGGAGGTGGTGGAAGCCTCATCCCTGGAGGATTTTAAGGCCAGGCTGGATGTGGCTGTGAGCAAGCTGCTGTAGTGTGAGGTGTCCCTGCCCATGGCAGGGGTATTGAACTGGATGATCCTTGAGGTCCCTTCCAACTCTGATTCTATGATTCACCATCAACAATTCGAAATGAAGCAGCCAATACAGCTGCTATTCAGGGTGAAACTAAGGGCTCCTTTCAGAGAAAAAAATACATAAATAAATGATTAATTTGTAAATGATGATGGTATATGTGTTGGAATGCATGCCTAAAATCAAACTGTTGCTTGCTAGTCACCACCAATTTCAAGTTGTAAACTTTAAGGCAGGGACTAAACCCCAAATGTTCTGTCCTGAATACTGACATGAGGCAGAATTGTCGAACAAGAGGGTGATCATAGAGAAGGAGGAAGAACCTGGCTGAAGGAAGGTCCTGGAGGTCAAAGGACTGTGTGGAGCTAGATTCAGGAGCAGTAACTGTGGGCAGCTGGACAGCACAAAGTGAAATTACTGGAGGTGTTCAAGAGGGTATTGGATGTGGCACTTGGTGCCATGGTCTAGTAGTCATGAGGTCTTGGGTGACAGGTTGGACTTGATGGTCTTTGAGGTCTTTTCCAACCTTGTTGACTCTATGATTCTACTAATGTGTCCAGTTCTGGGCCCCTCAGTTTAAGAAAGATGTTGAGACGCCGGAATGTGTCCAGAGAAGGGCAACAAGGCTGGGGAGGGGTGTGGAGCACAGCCCTGTGGGAAGAAGCTGGGGGTGTTTAGCCTGGAGAACAGGAGGCTCGTGGGAGACCTTGTTCTCTACAAGGGTCCAGAGGGACCTTGACAGGCTGGAGAGGTGGGCACAGGCCAACCTCATGAAGTTCAATAAGAGCAAGTGCAGGGTCCTGCATCTGGGTCGAGGCAATCCCAGGCACAAATCCAGGCTGGGCAGTGACTGGCTGGAAAGTAGCCCTGAGGAGAGAGACTTGGGGGTGCTGGTGGACAAAAAGCTCAACATGAGCTCTCAGTGTGCACTTGCAGCCCGCAAAGCCAATCAGATCCTGGGCTGCATCAGGAGAAGTGTGGCTAGCAGGTCGAGGGAGGTGATCCTCCCCCTCTACTCAGCCCTGGTGAGACCCCACCTGGAGTACTGTGTCCAGTTCTGGAGCCCTTATTACAAGAGGGATGTGGAGGTGCTGGAACGTGTCCAGAGAAGGGCCACAAGGATGATCAGAGGGCTGGAGCACCTCTCCCATGAGGACAGACTGAAGGAGTTGGGGCTGTTCAGTCTGCAGAAGAGAAGGCTCCCAGGTGACCTAATTGTTGCCTTCCAGTATCTGAAAGGGGCCTACAGGAAGGCTGGGGAAGGACTTCTCAGGATCTCAGGTAGTGATAGGACTAGGGGGAATGGAATGAAGCTGGAGGTGGGGAGATTCAGGCTAGATGTGAGGAGGAGGTTCTTCACCATGAGAGTGGTGAGACCCTGGAATGCGTTGTCCAGGGAGGTGGTCGAGGCCCCATCCCTGGGGGTGTTTAAGAGCAGGCTGGATGAGGCTCTGTCCAGCCTGATCTAGTGTAGGGTGTCCCTGCCCATGGCAGGGGCGTTGGAACTAGATGATCCTTGTGGTCCCTTCCAACCCTGAATGAAACTATGAAACTCCCTGAAGGGAGGTTGTAGCCAGGTGGGGGTTGGTCTCTTTTTCCAGGCAACCAGCACCAGAACAAGAGGACACAGTCTCAAGCTGCACCAGGGGAGGTTTGGGCTGGATGTGAAGAAGGAATTCCTCCCAGAAAGAGAGATTGGCCATTGGAATGGGCCGTGTAAATGAGTTGGACCAGAGGCTGTCATGAGGTCCATTTCAGCCCTCTGAGATGATGTAAAAGAGACTGATTCTGAATTCATCCCATTTGGGCTTTGCTTCAGAACAATCATTGAGCAATGTAAGAGAAATATAGGCTGGAGGCTGGAAAAGTCATCTGAAGTATTACTGCAGCAAATTTTCTTGCTGTGGAGCAGAACTGCAGCATTTGTCACAATTTTAGGATCAGTGGGGATAAAAGACAGTAGGGATGAGAGACATCACAGTGTCATTTCCTCTTAATTAATCTCAGAGATCTGTGACAGTGGTTTCTCCTATTTGAAAGAAAGTCCAGAGGTCAGGGGTTTGCATACTGAAAGTCAGGAAGAAAAATCTCTTCAACTCTTTCTGCAAAGGAGGCTCTAGCTCTGGCAGTGGGCATGAAATAGCAATCCCTTTGGCCATCTAGGTTTTTTTCCCACTAATATATCAAGTAGAGGTATGAGAAAATATTGATTTAAGGGAATAAACAAGGAAGTTGCCATCACCTGTATCTGACCTTACATGAGTCACAAAATCATAGAATATTTAGGGTTGGAAAGGACCTCAAGGATCATCCAGTTCCAACCCCCTGCCATGGCCAGGGACACTTCACACTACAGCAGCTTGCTCACAGCCACATCCAGCCTGGCCTGAAAAACCTCCAGGAATGAGGCTTCCACCACCTCCCTGGGCAACCTCTTCCAATCTCTCACCACCCTCATGGGGAACAACTTCTTCCTAACATCCAATCTCAATCTACCCATTTCTAATTTTGCTCCATTCCCTCCAGTCCTATCACTCCCTGACACCCTCAAAAGTCCCTCCTCAGCTTTCCTGTAGCCCCCTTCAGATACTGGAAGGCCACTAGAAGGTCTCCTTGGAGCCTTGTCTTCTCCAGACTGAACAACTCCAACTCTCTTAGTCTCTTTCCATAGCAGAGCAGCTCCATCCCTCTGCTCATCCTCATGGCCCTTGTCTGGACACCTTCTAGCACCTCCAGATCCTTCTTGAAATAGAGGCTCCAGAACTGGACACAGTGCTCCAGGTGGGGTCTCAGCAGAGTGGAGCAGAGGGGGAGAATCCCCTCCCTGACCCTGCTGGCCACACTTCTCTGGCTGCAGCCCAGGCTCTGCTTGGCTCTCTGAGTTGCAAGCTTCAAAGAGCTGTGCTTTTCTTGATGGAAATGTATCTGTGGTGCTGGTCAAGCTGTTTTCACCTCGTTAGGTATTGACAACAGCAGTGACTGATGCTTGCATGAGCTTCCTCTGCTAATATCTTCTTTAAAGGGCATTAATGCAGTCGTAAGATTGGGTGAAGTTAATAGCAACGTGTACCAGAGAGAGTCTGTCACCTGTTACAATGATTCTCCTGGATGCCACCTTGTAATTACACAAATGAATCGGAGATGTCTATCTTGGTTGGATTTTTAATTGATTGCATGGCACAGGTTGTTAATCAAGCTAGAGTCAGCGTTACAAGCCCTGTGTGGGAGGATTTCTCCTCCGGTTCTCTTTATTGTTTTTCTTCTTGTTGTTTGTTTTCTTGCCTTGGCTTTTTATTAATCTATCTAGAAGGCTAAAAAAGCCACACCAGGAGAAGCAGAAGCTTCTCACTTTCATGGTTTCCCAACAGATCAAGGAAAGACAAAAGAAAAAGAGACTGAAAGTCTGTTAAGAATATCTGTTTCCAAACCAATCTTTTACAGATAACAGTATGAGAAGAAGAAGAATTTGGGGGGTGGGGGTGTGTGTTTTGTTTTGGCTTTGTTTTTCCTTTCTGATGGAAGGTATTCACGTAGCAAAAAGATAAAATACAGTTTCAGGCTGGCTCAAAACATTTGGAATTCTGGTGGAAAGTTGTTCTTTTTCTCTCTCCATGATTCTCCAACAAGCCTCTTCTGTGATGGACTGATGAGGCAGGAGATGCTGAAACATTCACCCTGTTGCTGGGTGTTCCAGTTCCAGCAGAATTCTTCACAGATGCTCCTGCTGGGGTAGCCAGCACCTTGAGAAACAGATTTTCCTCCTTCCTTTTCACAGTCACTCTTTAGGGAAGAGTCTGGTTCTCAGCCCTATGAGGAACATGCTCAGAGAAGGGTACCAAGGCTAAAGAGGGGTCTGGAGCACAGCCCTGTGAGGAGAGACTGAGGGAGCTGGGGGTGTTCAGCCTGGAGAAGAGGAGGCTCAGGGCAGACCTTTGTGGCCGGTTGACGTTGCCCCCTTAAGAAAGGGAATATGGTGGACGGAAGTTGGTAAACGGAAGGAATAGTCTAAACTAATTTCATTGGACGAGTGGGAGGAAGCACTTCTGAGCTGGGACTATACTGGACATTTCCAGCACTTCTCAGTCAGTCTTGCTTCCGCCTCTTCTTCAGGCAACAGCTTTCTGTCCTGGGCTTTCTGCCAAGGCTTCGGCCTTGAGGCCGATAAGATACCAGGCCTGTATATTAACTCCTTTCCAATTAACACGAACTGCTTCTAACTTTTTTTTTCCTCTCTTTCTCTTTCTATCCCACTCTGGGGAAAGGGGGGGGAGAGAGGGGAGAGCGGAGGTGGGGGACCCCTCTGCCGAGGGGGGATTACTCTCATTTCTGTGTTGCTTTGTTGTATATCTTTGTATATATTGTAGATATTGTAAATTTGTAAATATTCCCCTGCATTCCCTACATTGCTTTGTAAATATAGCTCCACTGCTTTGCTAATTCAGCTTGCGAGTTTTTTTTTCCTTTCCCTTCAATTTTTTTTTCCCTTTTACTTTACAAGGGGGAAGGGAGGAGGCTTCTTGGCCTTACCCTTCCACCCACCACATTTTTTTTTATTGGCGTACCCAACGTGCGGCAGATAATTAGTTTAATTTATTATTTGATTGATTTAGTGTTTTCCAGCTGAATTAGCAAACATGAAGGTATTGTGGTTTGTGGAGCGATTATTCTTTTCAATTTTTGGGGCTCTGGTTTACAGATATTGTTTGGGTTTGATTTTGGATTACCTGGGTAAATATTTGGTGCGGACAATTTATATGTGGGTTATGTATAGAGTTAAATTATGGTATGGAAAATGTATTAATTTATTATGGCCAGTGAGATACAGGAATGTTACCTCCACCACTCTCCCAATTGAGATAAAGAGTTTTAAGATTCCGCCTGAGGAGACAGTAACTTTAGGTGATGCCTGGGATCCAAAAGTGATTTATTTGATGTGTATAATCCTGCTTTCAGTGATAATTAACGTGTATCTCCTGATTTCTTTGCGGCGAGAGAGAAAGGTGTCCAGGGCGTGTTTTGTTATTAAAACTAGATCAAAAAGAAAACGCCGTGGCTCTCGATCAGTCCCAGAGTCATCTAGTGATGAGGACTGTGGAGAACCCGTGTCAGTTAAAAAGAAGGCTAAAAAGTTAATTGGTAAGGCAGCTCTAAATGACTTTGCTGATTCTGGCAAGCAGCCAAGGGCATCGGCTGGTATCAACATGGCACCTACTCCTTCTCCCACTCCTTCTCCTCCTTCTTTTTCTCCATCGGCCATTAACGGAGCAACGTCACTTCCACCCACTCCCTCGGTGGGACCGGAAGTCACTGCCCCAGCAGCTGATTTATCTCAGGACCTGTCAGCTTCCATTAAGGTGGCTGTAAATTCAAACACAGCTCCAGTTAAGGTGGCTCCTTTAAAGACTAGAGCTGGAAAGGGCAAAGATGGAGAAGAAGAAGAGGAGACTGATCCTGGTGAGGGGCCCTCTACTCTAAAAGATCCTGCTCAGGAAGAAGAGAAGGTTTGTTTTAAAGATCTAGCTAACCTAGTGAGATCAAAGCAGGATAGAGATGAAGCTAGGAAAGCAGCTGGCAAAGGTGGTTCTCAGCTTAAAGAGATCCTTAGGAGAATGACAGCAGGATTTTATGGGCAAAGAATTCAGGGAGATGAAGATGAAGATGATATTACGGACTGTTCGTCACCACGGGAAGAATTGCGAAATGTCCGTAAAGATTTCACCAGGGCAGATAAGGAGCCAGTTCTAGCTTGGCTTAGTAGATGTTATGATACAGGTGCTTCAGCTCTAACAGTTGGAGACAAGTCAGCAGCTCAGTTAGGAACTCTCTCAAGGGACAATGGAATAGATAGACATCTAGGCGAAGCTCTCGGTAAGGTTAATCTGTGGATACGCCTTTTAATAGCGGTTGCCCTGAGATACCCTTCCCGAGATGATCTTCCCTGGAATCCTAAACCCTGGACTACCATAGATGAGGGAATTAAGCGCTTGAGAGAATTTGCTGTTAGAGAGCTACTCTATGGTGAACATGAAACTTTGAATCCTGATGACATTCCTGTGGGTATTGGTCTTGCTAAAAAGATCATCAAACTTGCTCCTTCTAATTATGCAAATATTCTGGCAAGCAGAATTGTGTCAAGAAGTTATGGTGGAGCTTCTCCCACGGTTGGCCAATTCAGTGATCAAATGAGACAATTGGAGGATAGCATGACACGTGGTTCTTTGGTTTCGGCCATCAAAACTATGTCTGGTGATATTCAGAATTGCATAAGAGAGTTAAAAGATGAATTTAGAAATTCCATATCCCAATTGGCACAAAGGGATAATTTCAATTCTTCCTCCAGGTGGGTACAAGTCTCATCTGTGAGGAATACACGTCCTCCAAGGAGGTCATTCCAAAACAGGACATTCCAAAACAGGTCATTCCAAAACAGACCACCAAGGCAATCACGTAGAATTATTTGGATAACTCTGCGTGATCAGTTTGGTGAGAACATGAACCGCTGGGATGGCCAACCAACTTCTAATCTTTTCAGGAGACTGAGGGAATTGCAAAGTGGCAGAACCCGAGGTAGCAATACCAGAAGGGTAGCTGTTACTTCCACAGTTCCCCAGAACGACTCTTATGGCTCCAACAGTGGCTCCAGTTATAACATGCAAAGTTATAACCCTGCAAACTATGTGCAATGCACATGTGCGCATGTTCCCCATAACTAGGGGTGCCCTGCCTCCCGCCAGGGGGAGGAGAGGGATAACAGAGATAACAGAATCTATTGGGATGTGTACATCCAGTGGCCTGGCACTTCACAATTTCGGAAGTACAGGGCCTTGGTTGACACAGGAGCTCAGTGCACCATAATACCATCAAATTATCAGGGATCAGAGTCTATAACTATTCTGGGAGTCACTGGTGGATCTCAAGAGTTAAGTAAGGTAGAGGTTAATATAAGTTTAACTGGTAAACAATGGAGGAAGCATACAGTTGTGACCGGACCTGATGCACCTTGTATTTTGGGAATTGATTTTCTGAGAGAAGGGCGTTTCAAAGACCCTAGAGGTTACAAATGGGCTTTTGGAGTAGCTTCAATAGAAATTGATGGACAAAAATTGAAGCTGTCTGCCAGACCTGAACTTTCTGATGAATCTGCAGTTGTGGGACAACATAAGATACAGGACATTAAATTGCCGGTTGCTTCTCAGACTGTGCATCACAGACAATACAGAACCAACCGTGACTCTTTGTTGCCCATTCAGAATCTGATTCGTCAGTTGGAAAGTCAGAAAGTCATCAGCAAAACTCATTCACCTTTCAACAGTCCAGTGTGGCCTGTGCGGAAGCAGAATGGAGACTGGCGTCTGACGGTAGACTACCGAGCCCTAAATGAAGTGACACCACCTATGAGTGCAGCAGTACCAGACATGATGGAGCTACAGTATGAGCTGGAATCAAAAGAGGCCAAATGGTATGCTACCATAGACATTGCTAATGCATTTTTCTCTATTCCCATAGCAGAGGAATGCAGGCCTCAGTTTGCTTTCACCTGGAGAGGAATCCAGTACACTTTCAACAGATTGCCAATGGGCTGGATCCACAGCTCAAGCATCTGTCATGCAGTGATCCACGATGCTCTGGAGAAAGGAGGTGCTCCAGAACACATCCAGTTCATCGATGATATCATCGTCTGGGGTAAAACTGCTGAGGAAGTCTTCAAGAAAGGTAACAAAATCATTGACATTCTTCTGAATGCAGGTTTTGCCATCAAGCGAGACAAGGTGAAAGGACCTACCACAGAAATTCAGTTTCTGGGAGTGAGGTGGCAGGATGGACGCCGACACATTCCAGTGGATGTGGTAAATAGAGTCTCTACCATGGCAAGTCCCACAAACAAGCAAGAGACCCTACGTTTCTTGGGGATAGTGGGATTTTGGAGACTGCACATTCCTGGATACAGTCAAATTGTGAGACCTCTGTATGATGTAACTCGAAAGAGAAACCATTTCCACTGGGGACCTGAACAACAAGCAGCCTTTGACCAGATAAAACAAGAGGTAATTCAAGCAATGGGTCTGGGACCTGTCCGAGATGGTCCAGACATTAAGAACATTTTGTACACGGCTGCAAGTGACAATGGTCCAACCTGGTGCTTGTGGCAAAAAGCTCCAGGTGAGACACGTGGACGACCTCTTGGTTTCTGGAGTCGAGGTTACAGAGGTTCAGAGGCTAATTATACTCCAACAGAGAAAGAAATTTTAGCTGCCTATGAAGGAGTAAAAGCATCTTCTGAAGTAATTGGAACTGAATCACAACTTCTCTTAGCTCCCAGATTACCAGTTTTGAATTGGATGTTCAAAGGCAAAGGATCCACACCACATCATGCCACAGACTCAACATGGTCTAAGTGGATGGCTCTGATAACACAGAGAGCTCGAATGGGAAATCTTGAAAGACCTGGTCTAGTGGAGGTGATCTCAAGTTGGCCTGAAGGCATCAACTGTGCTAAGCCTCCAGAGGAGAAAGTAACTCGTGCTGAGGAAGCTCCTCCTTACAATGACCTTTCTGATGATGAAAAGAAATATGCTTTGTTCACAGACGGTTCCTGTCGTCTTGTTGGAAACAAGCGAAGGTGGAAGTCTGCAGTGTGGAGTCCAACACGCCGAGTTGCAGAGGCGAAAGATGGAGAAGGAGAATCCAGTCAGTTCGCAGAGGTAAAAGCTGTCCAGCTAGCTCTCGACGTGGCTGAACGTGAGAGATGGCCAAAGCTTTATCTCTACACCGACTCATGGATGGTAGCCAATGCTCTATGGGGTTGGCTAAAGAACTGGAAGAAGAGTGGTTGGCAGAGAAAAGGAAAACCCATTTGGGCAGCCAACCTATGGCAGGACATTGCTGATCGAATTGAGAGAATTCCAGTGAAAGTGAGACACATCGATGCTCACATTCCTAAGAGCAAAGCTACTGAGGAACAGCAACACAACCATCAGGCAGATCTAGCTGCAAGAGTTTCTCAAGTAGACATGGACTCTAATCTTGATCTCGACTGGAAACACCGAGGTGAGATATTCTTAGCTCGGTGGGCTCACGATTCGTCAGGACATCAAGGCAGAGATGCAACATACCAATGGGCTCGTGACAGATCCATAGACATTTCCATGGATGCTATCACACAAGTCATCCATGACTGTGACATTTGTGCTGCTATTAAGCAGGCAAAACGACTTAAGCCCTTGTGGTATGGTGACAGATGGTCCAAGTACAAGTATGGTGAAGCTTGGCAGATTGACTACATCACTCTACCACGTTCTCGTTCTGGTAAGCAATACGTGCTTACTATGGTAGAGGCAAACACTGGATGGTTGGAAACTTATCCAGTTCCACATGCAACTGCACGCAACACCATTCTCGGTCTGGAGAGACAGATCCTGTGGAGACACGGAACTCCGGAGAGGATTGAGTCAGACAACGGAACTCATTTCAAGAACAACCTTGTAAGGAACTGGGCAAAAGAGCACGGTATTGAGTGGATATTCCACATTCCCTACTATGCACCAGCTTCAGGGAAGATTGAACGCTACAACGGTTTGTTGAAGACCACTCTCAAAGCCATGGGAGGTGGATCTTTGAAAAACTGGGAAAAACATTTAGCACAAGCAACCTGGCTGGTAAATAGTAGAGGTTCAGTGAACCGAGCTGGACCTGCACATTCAGATTTGCTACGGAAAGTAGAAGGTGATAGAGTTCCTGTTGTTAAAGAAAAGAATCTGTTAGGTAAAACTGTTTGGGTATTTTCACCCTCAGGAGAGGCTAAACCTGTCCGAGGGGTGGTTTCAGCTGAAGGTCCGGGTCACACTTATTGGGTAATGCAAGAGAATGGTGAAATTCAGTGTATTCCACAAAGAAATTTAACTTTAGCTGAAAGAGGTTAATTTCAAACTGTTGTACAGCTACATCGCGTCCAGAGGAAGAACCAACGAGGAGTCTACGGTGCACGAACCCTGAGATCCCTGAGAGCCCTGAGTCAACTAAGAGACCCTGAGATTTCCCTGTTTCCCTTTTCTTCGCTTCGTCAGTGAAGAAATGAACTGTTTTCCATTTTTCTCATTTTCTGATTTTCTTGGACTTTTGAATCATCTACATCTGAGCATAGCCGGAATGGACTATGAACTTTACTCACGAACTGTAAATATCGTTTTGGATTAGATGGACAGTATGAACAGCCAATGAAATTGTTTAGAAGGGGTGGACTGTGGCCGGTTGACGTTGCCCCCTTAAGAAAGGGAATATGGTGGACGGAAGTTGGTAAACGGAAGGAATAGTCTAAACTAATTTCATTGGACGAGTGGGAGGAAGCACTTCTGAGCTGGGACTATACTGGACATTTCCAGCACTTCTCAGTCAGTCTTGCTTCCGCCTCTTCTTCAGGCAACAGCTTTCTGTCCTGGGCTTTCTGCCAAGGCTTCGGCCTTGAGGCCGATAAGATACCAGGCCTGTATATTAACTCCTTTCCAATTAACACGAACTGCTTCTAACTTTTTTTTTCCTCTCTTTCTCTTTCTATCCCACTCTGGGGAAAGGGGGGGGAGAGAGGGGAGAGCGGAGGTGGGGGACCCCTCTGCCGAGGGGGGATTACTCTCATTTCTGTGTTGCTTTGTTGTATATCTTTGTATATATTGTAGATATTGTAAATTTGTAAATATTCCCCTGCATTCCCTACATCGCTTTGTAAATATAGCTCCACTGCTTTGCTAATTCAGCTTGCGAGTTTTTTTTTCCTTTCCCTTCAATTTTTTTTTCCCTTTTACTTTACAAGGGGGAAGGGAGGAGGCTTCTCGGCCTTACCCTTCCACCCACCACAACCTTCTTGCTCTTTACAACTGCCTGAAGGGAGGCTGTAGACAGGTGGGGGGTTGGTCTCTTCTCCCAGGCAACCAGGGACAGAAGGAGAGAGCACAGTCTCATGAAGGGGGAAGTTTAGGCTTGATCTTAGAAGTTCTTCCTGGAAAGAGAGATTGGCCATTGTGATGTGCTTCCCAGTGAGGTGGTGAGGTTGATGTCCCTGGAGGTTTTGAAGAAAAGATTGAATGTGGCACTTAATGCCATGGTCTGGTTGATAAGTTAGGGTTGGGTGATCAGTTGGACTTGATGGTCTTGGAGGTCTCTTTCAACCTGGTTGATTCTGTGTAATTGCCAATTAGCTTCCTTCTGTGTCGTCCTGCTGCCCAGCACACCACCAAAGCTGCCAGATCCCTGGGAGGGTTTCCCAGCAGTGTGGACCCTGTCTTGAAGGACAGCATCCAAACATATTTCATGAACATCTTAAATGGTATCTTATTAATCATCAGGAAGCTGCTATCCTTTACTGTCTATTGGATCATCCAGTTCCAGCCCCCATGCCATGGGCAGGGCCACCTCACACTACAGCAGGCTGCTCACAGACACATCCAGCCTGGCCTGAAAAACCTCCAGGGATGAGGCTTCCACCACCTCCCTGGGCAATTTCTTCCAGTGTCTCACCACCCTCATGGGGAAGAACTTCATCCTCACATCCAATCTGATTTTGTCCATTTCTTTCCCTAGCTTAATTTCTAAACCTATTCCCTGACTTTTCTGTTCCCTGCTTGTTCCAATCACTATTAATGAATTACCAGTATGTGGTGTGTGCTATCACCTCTTTTAGAGATGGGGATGATTTCTGCTGTCTTCCACTTGTCCTTTCCTTTCTCCAAATGCCTTTGACCTGTTCCCTGGGTGGATGTTGTGGTCCAACCTAGGGGTGGTTTTTAAGTGCTGTCAGGGTCTTCTGTGAAGGACAGAAGATGTGGAAGCCCTCAGATGGGGGCATGCAAGTCAGTCTGAATGCCATCTTCTGTGCTAGCAGTGCCCCTCACAGACTGCCCCAGCCAAAATGTTGATGTCTAAGTGGTTTTTGAGTAGGAATAGGTCCCCCAGACTCCCATCCAGATGTCGGAGGTTGATGGCAATAGCAGTAAAGAGCCAGCAGTTTGGTCTTTACCTCTTAATGCTCTGCTGACATGTGACAAAAATAAGCATAATAATTTTAGAGCTGCTTTCCCTCCTCCCCCCACCCTTTTATTTCTGCCTTTCTTTCCAAGACATAGCTGCATTAATCTGACAGCTGATTTATTACTATTTTTTTTCAAGGTCAGAAGTGCCTGGCTACCAATTGATGAGCTCTTACCCGTGTCTGGGCTTGCTTTGATGGGGCTGTGTTAGCAATACACATCCAGAACAGCCCATAAAAACTCCATTTAAGGATATTAAAACAGACCTGGGACATTTAATCAGGTTAGAGTATTCCTGTCACCTGGCTGTAGGCATAGTGTTGTTCAGTCAGAGGATCACAGAATTGTTAGGGTTGGAAGGGACCTCAAGGATCATCCAGTTCCAACCCCCCTGCCATGGCCAGGGACACCTCACACTAGAGAAGCTTGCTCACAGCCACATCCAGCCTGGCTGCAAAAGCCTCCAGGGGTGAGGCTTCCACCACCTCCCTGGGCAACTTGTTCCAGTGTCTCAGTCCATTGTTAACAAAGAGCATGCGGAATATAAAGACAAATGACAATGACATTAGTTCAGGTGTCACTGGAATGAGTTCAGGTTTCACCTGGAGCACTGTGTCCAGTTCTGGAGCCTCTATTCCAGGAAAGATCTGGAGGTGCTGGAAGGTGTCCAGAGAAGGGCTAAGAGGAGGAGCAGAGAGTTGGAGCTACTCTCCTATAAAGACAGACTCAGAGAGTTGGGGTTGTTCAGTTTGGAGAAGAGAAGGCTGCAAGGAGACCTCCTTGTGCTTTTCCAGTATCTGAAGGGGGCTACAGGAAAGCTGGGGAGGGACTTTTGAGGGTGTAAGGGAGTGATAGGACTGGGGGGAATGGAACAAAACTAGAAATGGGTGGATTGAGATTGGATGTCAGGAAGTTCTTCCCCATGAGGGTGGTGAGAGACTGGCAGAGGTTGCCCAGGGAGGTGGTGGAAGCCTCATCCCTGGAGGATTTTCAGGCCAGGCTGGATGTGGCTGTGAGCAAGCTGCTGTAATGTGAGGTGTCCCTGGCCATGGCAGGGGGGTTGGAACTGGATGATCCTTGAGGTTTCTTCCAACTCTGACAATTCTCTGCTTCTACAAATGACCTTTTTGTTTTGAGCATTTGGCTGGATGGTTCAGTGGAAATATATTGCACAACTGTGGGTACACGGCGGTCTGGCACTTTGCTATAAGCTGCAACCAAATGGACAGAGCAAAGCAGAACAGAAAGTATTTCCAGTATCACAATCAAAGCTTTTGTAAAAGGAATAATTGCATTTGGCAGCAAAAAAAATAGAGAGAAAAAGTATTAAAAAGTAGATTGTTTTGTCAGCTTTCACTGTTTAGTCTTTAAGGAGTAACTTTGCTGGGGCTGTAATGCTCTTCTTAAGCAACCTTACCATCAACATCAGAAATGCTTGCAGTTAAAAGTAGATATTTTTAGAGATTTTGGGGATTTAATAAATGTTTCTAAATATCTGAGGGCTGGGGGTCAAGAGGGAGGGGACAGGCTCTGCTCAGTTGCACCCTGGGATAGGACAAGGGCCAATGGAAATTACAGCACAGGAGGTTCCACCTCAACATCAGGAGGAACTTCTTCACTGTGAGGGTCACAGAGCCCTGGAGCAGGCTGCCCAGAGAGGTTGTGGAGTCTCCTTCTCTGGAGACATTCAAACATCATCTGGATGCATTCCTGTGCAGACTCCCCTGGGTGATGCTGCTCTGGCAGGGGGGTTGGACTGGATGATCCCTGGAGGTCCCTTCCAACCTCTCATGCTCTGTGATGCTGTGAGTTGTTCTTTTGGAATAATATTAATTTGAAAGGCAAGAAGAACAATGACCACTGCCTTTCTCTGCAAAGATTTGTCCACACCTGTTAGTTATTTCCCTGTTATTGTACTCCAACCTGAATAAGTGTTGATATGTGCCTTGATTGCTTCCTTTCTATATTCTGTGGGGTTTCTCTAATATTTAGCTTCTAATATTTAGGGGCAATGGATATAAACTGCAGCACAGGAGTTTTCACCTCAATATAAGGAGGAAATTCATCACTGTGAGGGTCACAGAGCACTGGAACAGGCTGCCCAGAGGGTTTGTGGAGTCTCCTTCTCTGGAGACTTCCCAGCCCTGTCTGGATACTGAGACTCTTGAATGTGTCCAGAGAAGGGCAATGAGGCTGGGGAGAGGTCTGGAGCACAGCCCTGTGAGGAGAGGCTGAGGGAGCTGGGGTTGCTTAGCCTGGAGAGGAGGAGATTCAGGGGAAACCTTCTGGCTGTCTACACCTACCTGAAGGGAGGTTGTAGCCAGGAGGTGGTTGGTCTGTTCTCCCAGGCAACCGGCACCAGAACAAGAGGACACAGTCTCAAGCTGTGCCATGGGAAGTTTAGGCTGCAGGTGAGGAGAAAGTTCTTCCCAGAGAGAGAGATTTGCCATTGGAATGTGCTGCTCAGGTAGAAGGTGGAATCATCATCTCTGGAGGTGTTCAAGAGGGGATTGGTTGTGGCACTTGGTGCTATGGTTTAGCAGTCATGATATGTTTGGTGACAGGTTGGACTTGATGATCCTTGAGGCCTTTCCAACCTCATTGATTCCATGATATACATTCCTGTTTGACCTGGATTCTATGGCCATGCTCTTGCAAGGGGCTTGGACTGGATGACCTCCAGAGGTCCCCTCCAACCACTACAATCCTCTGATCCTTGAGGTACTGGGAGTTTTACTTGGTAACAACCAAAAAGTGTGATATTTATTCCAAGACTAGACACTGTGTCAAGTCTGTGAGATAATGTTGTGTGTAAAGTCCCATTACACAAGCTCCAAGTTAAATTGTCCCTTTTAAAATTGAATTTGAAGTAGCTGCAAAAGCAAATGGGTCTGGGAATGAAAACAAAGCTGGGCATTGGAATTGCACCTTTAATGTAGATTAGATTTCTACATGTAGTAAAGGCTTTTGTTAAGCACAAAGGTATTCTTAAAACAAATAATACTGATTTTGAACAATTCAGCAGGGAGGGGATTCTCCCCCTCTGCTCCACTCTGCTGAGACCCCACCTGGAGCACTGTGTCCAGTTCTGGAGCCTCTATTCCAAGAAGGATCTGGAGGTGCTGGAAGGTGTCCAGAGAAGGGCCACGAGGATTTTGTTACTGGGTAATGTTTTCCTGCCACGAGAAATTACAAATTAAAATTATTGTAATGAAAATGGAATTAATTTAGAATGGAAGTTGAAGTTCAGACCACATGAGCAGAGGGCTGGAGCTGCTCTGCTATGGAGACAGACTGAGAGAGTTGGGGTTGTTCAGTGTGGAGAAGAGAAGGCTCTGAGACCACCTTCTTGTGGCCTTCCAGTATCTGAAGTGGGCTACAAGAAAGATGGAGAGGGACTTTATAGGGTGTCAGGGAGCGATAGGACTGGGAGGAATGGAGCAAAACTAGAAGTGGGTAGATTGAGATTGGATGTGAGGAAGGAGTTCTTCCCCATGAGGGTGGTGAGAGACTGGAAGAGGTTGCCCAGGGAGGTGGTGGAAGCCTCATCCCTGGAGGTTTTTGCAGCCAGGCTGGATGTGGCTGTGAGCAAGCTGCTGTAGTGTGAGGTGTCCCTGCCCATGGCATGGGGGTTGGAACTGGATGATCCTTGAGGTCCCTTCCAACCCTAACAATTCTATGATTCTGTTGCCCGTTAAGAGTATGCCATGTGAGCATCACTTCATAATTTACCTTTTAATCCTATCTTGGCATGGTGGTGGGGGTGGCTGGGTTTGGTATGGTTTGGTTTGTTTTTTTGCCTTCTCCATAAAAGGAAGAGAAGTAGCCTGGAGAGTTCCCTTACCTAGGGTAAGTTCAATGTCACTTTGCCCTGGAGACTTTGCCCACGTGTGCAGTTCTTGAGGGTTTGTTCCCCCATTCTGGCAGAGTCTGGCTGGCCAAAGGGTGAATAATGCTCCTGCCTGCCAAGATGTGGGCTGCTTCTCCCCCAGCCCACAGCACTTCTCTTCTGAAACTGCAGCCAGCTTGGCACCCAGTGAAGGTTTTGATAGGAGGCAGTTCTCCAATGCTGGCTTTTGGATGATGAAAACCTATTAAGTTAGCTGTTCCCCTGGCTGAGCTGGAGTGAAGAAGGAGTTCCTCTGAGCTAGATTATGCAAGTGGAAAGCCTTCAGTGCTTTCAAGGTGAAACACATCAACTCACTGCTTTGCTGAATAATTAAGTAATTGCAGTAGTGCTAAGGAAGCAGAGAGAAGAGCAAAGATCTGGATTTAAAGGTTTCCTCTCCTTCCACTTCAAGTCCTCTTTGCCACAACTTTCTCTTCACAGAATCACAGAAACATTCAGGTTGGAAAAGACCCTCCAGGATCACCAAGTCCAACCCAGAACCCTGCTCTGCAATGGTCACCCCCAAAACCAGAGCCCCAAGCACCACATCCAAATGACCCTTAAGTACATCCAGGGTTGGCATGTTGAATAGTGCACAGAATTGCTCTACAAAGTGTTGAGAAGAGTAATGACATCTTAAATGGGCACAGCTCAGTGAATGGTACATTGCATCATGCAATCTCAAGTATCATGTCCAGCCTGAGGAACCTCAAGACAAGAGAGATGTGGAGGTGCTGGAGCCAGTGCAGAGGAGGTCAAGGAAGCTGGGAAGGGCCTGGAGAAGAAATCTAATGAAGAGCAACTGAAGGAGCTGGGGATGGTTAGTTTGGAAAAGAGGAGGCTGAGAGGAGACCTGATGGCATGGACGAGGCTGTGGAGAGGTTGGTGCTGGTCTCTTCTCACAGGTCATTAGTGATAGAGCAAAGGGAAGAGCCTCAAGCTGCAGCAGGGCAGGTTTAGGCTGGGCATTAGGAAGAACTTTTTCCCAACAAGAGTGGTCAGGCATTGGAATATGCTACCCAGGGAGGTGGTGGAGTCCCCAAGGCTGGATGTGTTTGAAGGTGGTTTGGATCTGGTGCTTGGGGCTCTGGTTTAGAGGTGATCCTTGTAGAGTAAGGTTCTAGGTTGGACCTGGTAATCCTGAAGCTCTTTTCCAACCTGAATGTGTCTGTGATTCTATGATCATGGGACTTTGTAAGAATAGCTGAAGCCATTTTTCAGCTGTTTACTATGGTGGGATGTGCTTAATACTCCCAGCAAAGGCACTCTTAGGAAAATGTGAAGAATGGAAGGAAGAATAGCTTTGATTTCAGTATCTATATCAAGATTTATTCCCTCCCCCCCCCCCCCCCCCCCCTTAGTATATAACATAAAAGTGAAAAAAACAGAACTCAGAAGTTTATAAAAGGCTTTTTATTAAAGCAATAGAGCTCCAAATACTTGTCTTTTTCATCAATATAATTCAAGCTGAAGCTATTTGGCAAGAAAAATCCCAGCTTCAGTGAGCACTTTAGAACTGTTTTACTTCCTAGGACTGGATGTGCTAACTCCAGGATCTGACGCCTTACAGAGGAAGAAATGTGCTGAGACATTCCTTACTAAGTACCAGGAGATGTTTTTGCAGAGGTTTTTATAGATAAGTCTTTCTACTAAGTAGTGATTGAGAGCCTCCAAAATGCCAGCCTTCTTCCAGGAGGCTGGAAGTCCAGCAGTGGCTGGGGAGCAGTACTCACTCACTCACTGGTAGAGAGGTACTTGGGGGGTGCTAATGGACAAGCAGCTGAAGAGGAGCCAGCAGTGTGCCCAGCTGGCCAAGAAAGCCAAAGGTATCTTGGCTGGGATCAGCAATGCTGTGTCCAGCAGGAGCAGGGAGGGAATTGCACCCTGGCACTCAGCTCTGGGGAGTCCACACCTCGAGTGCTGTGTCCAGTTTTGGGCACCTCAAGACAAGAGAGATGTGGAGGTGCTGGAGCCAGTGCAGAGGAGGACAAGGAAGCTGGGAAGGGCCTGGAGAAGAAATCTAATGAAGAGCAACTGAAGGAGCTGGGGATAATTAGTTTGAAGCAGAGGAGGCTGAGGGGAGATCTCATGGCTCTCTACAGCTCCCTTGTTGTGGAGAGGTTGGTGCTGGTCTCTTCTCACAGGTGATTAGCCATAGAAGAAGAGGGAAGAGCCTCAAGCTGCAGCAGGGCAGGTTCAGACTGGACAATATAATTTTTTCCCATCCAGAGTGGTCAGGCCTTGGAATGTGCTGCCCAGGGAGGTGGTGGAGTCCCCAAGACTGGATGTGTTTGAAGGTGGTTTGGATGCGGTGCTTGGGGCTGTGATTTAGGGGTGATCCTTGTAGAGTAGGGTTCTGGGTTGGGCTTGATGATCCTGAGGGTCTTTTTCAACCTGAATGTTTCTGTGATTTTATTGATTTTTAATTCTTTTTTTTTTTTTTTTTTAATGTGCTTCTTATTGGAAGCCAACCACTGATTCCTAGTAAGTTATCACACTTATTTCCCCCCTACTATGAAGTAGTGACTGTTAATCCTTTGCTAATTATATAATACAAAACCTAACCACAGACTGAGATGTTTATTGGCAATTTTCCCTCACCATAAATTGACTTTATTTTCCAGTGTTTGGTTAGTATTGTTAGAACAAAGTACTCAGCTATTCATATAGACCATAAAATACTGCTGTGCCACTGGTATTAATAAGTAGTAATATTGCTAAGAGTAGCAGTCTCTCCACATCACTCATTTTAAGCCCTGAAATTGTTTGGGGGTTTTGGTTTGCTTTTTCACATCCTTGGTCTAATCTCCCTGCTCTTACTGTTCAATGAATACCTTAAGACAGCATTAAAGTCTTTACTTAAATAGAATCATAGAATGGTCCAGGCCTGAAGGGACCTCCAAAGGTCATCCAGTCCAACCCCCCCTGCAGTCAGCAGGGACATCCCCAACTAGATCAGGTTGCCCACAGCCCTCTCCAGCCTCACCTTGAATATCTCCAGGGATGGGGCCTCAACCACCTCCCTGGGCAACCTGTTCCAGTGTTCCAGCAAGCTCAGGGTGAAGAATTTGTTCCTAACATCCAATCTAAATCTTCTCTGCTCCAGTTTTATGACATTGACTCTGGTCCTGTCCGTGCAGGCTTTTGCAGAGTCTCTATGCAGCCTTCTTGTAGCCCACTTCAGAGGCTGGAAGGCTGCTATGAGGTCTCCTTGGAGCCTTCTCTTCTCCAGACTGAACACCTCCAGCTCACTCAGCCTGTCCTTGTACCAGATCTGCTCCACCCCCTGATCATTTTCATGGACCCTCTCCATCAGGTCCATGTCCTTCCTGTGTTGAGGGCTCCAGAGCTGGGTGCAGCACTCCAGGTGAGGTCTCAGCAGAGCAGAGCAAAGTGTCAGAGTCACCTCTCTGGCTCTGCTGGCAATGCTGCTTTGGATGCAGCCCAGGCTGCCCTTGGCCTTCTGTGCTGCAAGCTCACCCTGCCTGCTCCTGTCCAGCTTCTCCCCCACCAGCATCCCCAAGTCCTTTTCCTCAGGGCTGCTTTCTATCCCCTCCTCCCCAGCCTGTATTGACAGTGAGGATTGCTCCAGCCCAGGAGCAGAACCCTGCACTTGCTCTTGTTGCACCTCATGAGGTTCCTCTGGACACCACCCCTCCAGCCTGTCCAGGTCCCTCTGGATGCCATCCTGTCCCTCTGGGGTATCAACAGCACCACTTAGCTTGGTGCCATCTGCACACTGCTGATGGTGCATTCAATCTCTGTGTCTGTGTCAGTGATAAAAATATTAAACAGTGCAGGTCCCAGTAGGGACCCCTGAGGGACACCACTTGTCCCAGGAGTGTAAGCCTCTGGATTTACTTCCCTGCTCTTCTGCCTGTAGATGATGTACTCAGGCTCAATATTTAAATGCAGCTTGGAGCCTGGCTCAGGGTTTGAAACTCTGTGGTGTTCTACAAATCACTTTCAGAGCTGGTTGGCTCCCACCCTCATTTTGTAGTAGCAGCAAATTCGTTTCTAGGTTGAGGTGGTGAGGATAATCTGTGTCATGGCACTTGTAGCAGACAAGGATCTGCTAGTAACACTTCTAAAGTAGCAGCATAGCATCTTAAGGAAGCCTGCTTGAAGGTACTGCGTGATGAGAAGCTGGGCAGTGAGTAGAGGGAAATGTCTCATTTCATTTAGGCACTTATGCAGTACAAAGAAAGCTGCCAGCAGAACTGAGTTACAACTTTCCTTATGCTCAGTGTATGAGCAGTGAGGAATCTCCTTGGGATCCTGCTTGCATATGTTCACACTCCATGAGATGTGCAGCTGGGGGTACCTCAGCTGCTCTGTGTGAGCTGAGGAGCTCTCTGGTCTCCTGAAGGACTGTTTTGCTGCATATTTTATATTGTTCTGGCAGCCCTAAACAAGAATTTCACTACTTGTATCACAGAATTGTCAGGGTTGGAAGGGACCTCAAGGGTCATCCAGTTCCAAACCCCCTGCCATGGCCAGGGACACCTCACACTACAGCAGCTTGCTCACAGCCACATCCAGCCTGGCTGCAAACACCTCCAGGGATGAGGCTTCCACCACCTCCCTGGGCAACGTCTGCCAATCTCTCACCACCCTCATGAGGAAGAACTTCTTCCTAACATCCAGTCTCAATCTCCCCATTTCTAATGTTGCTCCATTCCCCCCAATCCTATCACTCCCTGACACCCTCAAAAGCCCCTCCCCAGCTTTCTTGTAGCCCCCTTCAGATACTGGAAGGCCACATTTAGGTCTTCTCAGAGCCTTCTCTTCTCCAGACTGAACAACCCCAACTCTCTCAGTCTGTCTCCATAGCAGAGCTACTCCAGCCCTTTGCTCATGCTCGTGACCCTCCTCTGGATATCTTCCAGCACCTCCAGGTCTTTCTTGCAGCAGGGGCTCCAGAACTGGCCACAGTGCTCCAGGCGTGGTCTCACCAGAGTGGTGTAGAAGGAGAGAATCACCTACTCATCTTCACATATGGGATGGCCAAGGAGAAGGCTTTTGCTCCTGTGCTGCTTCCCTTCTAAGAATGATCTGCCAAGTTTTCCTGATTTCCTTGCAGCTGTTTCCAACAACCTGGAGACAGATTTATGGTCATTTTTTTTTTGCACCCTGCCCCCCAAAATTAAGGTGTATGTGGATACCAAGTGGCTGTGAGCAACCTCTTCTAGTGTGAGGTGTCCCTGGCCATGGCAGGGGGGGTTGAAACTGGATGATCCTTGAGATCCCTTCCAACCCTGACAATTCTGTGATTATATTCCAGGCATAACAATCAAATTATTGCATCAGCCTGGTAACATCTTGCATGGGGTGGCAGCATGCCAGGTGGTGGTGCTGATGAATATATTTCTTCATAATTTTTCAATTTAAAACTGCAATTAGAAAAAAACCAAAACCAACAAAAAAACCCCACCAATTTCTCAGCTACTTGTAAGAAAAAAGGGAACAAAAAGGAAAGAAGTGGGGAAAATGTTAAATTGGGAGGGAAAAGGAAAAAGGGTGGGGAAAAGAAGGAAAAATTATAAAAGGGTGAAAGGGGAAAAAAGAAAGAACAATGGGGAAAGGGGGGAATAGGGCAAAAGAGGGGAAAAAAGGAGAAAAGGGGGAAAGTGGTAAAGGAAAAAGGGAAAGGAAAAGGGGGAACCAGGGGAAGGAAAAGGAGGGGGGAAAGGAAAGGAAAAGGAGGGGGGAAAATAAAGGAGGGGGAAGGGAAAGGAGGGGGGAAAATAAAGGAGGGGGAAGGGAAAGGAGGGGGGAAGGGAGAGGAAAAGGAGGGGGGAAGGGAGAGGAAAAGGAGGGGGGAAGGGAGAGGAAAGGAGAGGGGGGAAGGGAGAGGAAAGGAGAGGGGGGAAGGGAGAGGAAAGGAGAGGGGGGAAGGGAGAGGAAAGGAGAGGGGGGAAGGGAGAGGAAAGGAGAGGGGGGAAGGGAGAGGAAAGGAGAGGGGGGAAGGGAGAGGAAAGGAGAGGGGGGAAGGGAGAGGAAAGGAGAGGGGGGAAGGGAGAGGAAAGGAGAGGGGGGAAGGGAGAGGAAAGGAGAGGGGGGAAGGGAGAGGAAAGGAGAGGGGGGAAGGGAGAGGAAAGGAGAGGGGGGAAGGGAGAGGAAAGGAGAGGGGGGAAGGGAGAGGAAAGGAGAGGGGGGAAGGGAGAGGAAAAAGGGAAAATGATTGTGGTTAACTCCAAATACTCCTAAAGAACCACATTATCTGCTGTCAGCTGAATAAGGGTGGTGAAGCTGGTGAAAAGTCTGCTGCTTGGAGAAAGACAGCTGTCAGTTCATGTGATGTCCTCAGGCTTTTGCAGAAACAATTATGAGATGGAAATTTTTCCTCCCTCCTACAACCTGCTCCTTCTCTTCTACTTGATCCAAAGATGTGCATTTTAATGGCACCCTATGGCCTTTATAAATCCATTAGGATGTGACTATTTTGGGTGTCTAACTCTGCAGTCCAACCACTACTCAGATTTATTTTTCTCCCCATTAGCTTTTTATGACAGAATCCCAGAATCAGTTTGGTTGGCAAACACTTCTAAAATCATTGAGTCCAACCATTGACTTAACACAGGGTCAGAGGATGGTAGGGGTTGGAAGGGACCTTTGGAGATCTTGGAGACCAACCCTCCTGCCAGAGCAGGACCATAGAATCCAGCACAGGTCACACAGGAACACATCCAGACAGGGATGGAAAGTCTCCAGAGAAGGAGACTCCACAATCTCTCTGGGCAGCCTGTTCCAGTGCTCTGGGAACCTCACGGTGAAGAAGCTCCTTCTCATGTTGAGGTGGAGCCTCCTGTGCTGTAGTTTACATCCATTGCCTCTTCTCCTATCCCAGGGTGCAACTGAGCAGAGCCTGTCCCTTCCTTCCTGACCCCCAGCCCTCAGATATTGATAGACACTGATCAGATGCCCTCTTAGTCTTCTCTTCAGACTAAACAGCCCCAGGTCTCTTAGCCTCTCCTCATCAGGCAGTGCTCTAGTTCATTCAGCATCCTGGTAGCCACTTGTCCTATCACAGGGTGGAATGAAGAAGACCATGGCACCCCCCATGGCCTTTAAACCTTGTCCTCCAGTTCCATGGCCACACATTTCTTAAACACCCCCAGGGGTGGTGACTCTACCACCTCCCTGGGCAGCCTGTTCCAATCCCTGACCACTCTTTGCACAAAGAAATTTTTTCCTTATATCCAAACTAAGCATCCCCTGGCACAATTTCAGGCTGTTTCCTCTCATCCTGTTGTCAATGGCCAATTTCTCTGTGAAGAGCTTTCTTCTCAAATCAAGCCTAAAATTGACTCTGCACAGCTTAAGACTGTGTGCTCTCCTTCTCCCACTGGTTGCCTGGGAGAAGAGACCAACCCCCACCTGGCTGCAGCCTCCTTTCAGGTACCTGTAGAGAGCCATGAGATCTCTCTCAGCCTCCTCTTCCCCAGATTAAACAACTCCAGTTCCCTTAGCTGCTCCTCATGAAACTTGTCCTCTACACCCTTCACCAGCTTTGTTGCCCTTCTCTGGACATGTTCCAGCACCTCAATGCCTTTCTTTTAGTGAGGGACCCAGAACTGGACACAGGACTCAAGGTGTAGCCTCACTAGTGCCGAGTACAGGGGCACCATCACTTCCCTGCCCTCCTGGCCACACTATTCCTGATTCAGGCCAGGATGCTCTTGGCCACCTGGGCACACTGCTGACTCATGTTCAGCTGCTGCCAACCAGCACCCCCAGGACCTTTTCTGCCAGGCAACCTGTAGTGGTTTGATGGTCTAATCCACCCACACCAGCAATAAAGCACAGCTAAACTCAGCCGGAGGAGCAAATGGAGGCTGTATTTTACAAGCAATAAGGAAATGCAATGAGTATACACAATATATACAGTATTTACAATATTATACAAGAATGTACAGAAAAGAGCACAACACAGGAAAAATCACCCTCACAGGAGGACCCCACCTCGGGTTCCCCCCCTACCTTTCTCCTCCTTCCCTTTCCCCTCCAGTTAATCAGACAAAAAAGGAGAAAGAGAGAGAGAGAAAAGGATATTAAGGGAAATTTGTTAGCTCAAAGAAGTAGTTAAGAAGTTAGTTTTCTTATCTTATCAGTTTCAGTCCAGGGTCAGCAGCATGCATTCTGGCCAAGAAATGAAAGACAGACAGACTGAAGGTGGACTGAGTGAGAGAAAAGAACGCTAGAGATATTTGCTATGGTACATCTCACGTCTGATCAATGAAACTGTGTGTCCAGTTCTGGGTCCCTCAGTTTAACAAGGAGGTTGACTTGCTGGAATGAGTCCAGAGAAGGGCAATGAAGCTGGGGAGGGGTTTGGAGCACAGCCCTATGAGGAGAGGCTGAGGGAGCTGGGATTGCTTAGCTTGGAGAAGAGGAGACTCAGGGGAGACCTTCTTGCTGTCTACAACTACCTTAAGGGAGGTTGTAGACAGGTGGTGGTTGGTCTCTTCTCCCAGGCAACCAGCACAAGAAGAAGACGACATGGTCTCAAGCTGCTCCACGGGAGGTTTAGGCTGGATGTTAGGAAGAAGTTCTACACAGAGAGAGTGATTGCCCATTGGAATGGGCTGCCTGGGGAGGTGGGGGAGTCACCATCACTGGAGGTGTTCATGAGGAGGCTTGATAGGGTGCTTGGTGCCATGGTTTAGTTGATCAGGTGGTGTTGGGTGATAGGTTGGACATGATGATATCAAAGGTGTCTTCCAACCTGGTCTGGGCTGGTCTATTCTATTCTATTCTATTCTATTCTATTCTATTCTATTCTATTCTATTCTATTCTATTCTATTCTATTCTATTCTATTCTATTCTATTCTATTCTATCTTTATTTTCCTTCTTACACCTAAGCATTCAGCTAGAGAGTTCTGCAGCTAGCCTTTTCTTCAAGGCACAGCCTAAACTGTCACACAACCTTTCAGCCAAGCTTGTTACCGGTTACCTAAGGAAATATTTTAAGTTGCATGTTCCAAAGGCTTTCATTTTCAAGTAAAAGACCTGAAGAGCTAGATTTGCTTTCAGATGATCTGATGACAATTTTCTTCTTATTTCCTAAGCACACTCCTCTGGCACAAGGCAGGGTCTTAGCCCCTCTGTAGGCCATTTTTAATGGATTGCTCTTGATGTTGTTTTAACTAGGTCATAAAATATACAGACTGTGCAGGGCAGCCCGAGAAAACATTGCAGCAGCACTCTCTCTCTTCAGCCTTTAATTAAACTGCTCTGTGTTTTCACCTGATGCAAATCCAAAGGCTGTGAGCTGCTGTTTATAGCACAGGATGCTCTGCACGGTGGGGTTCACAGAGGTGAGAGTCTCCTCTGCCTGGGAGGTGAAATGAGCATAGTTTGGTAGCCGCCTGTAATGTTTCCTGCACAACAGGAAGGTCCTGATGCAGGGAAGGTGTGAGGTGCTGGTCTCTTGTCACAGGTCATTAGTGATAGAACAAGAGGGAAGAGCTCCAAATTGCAGCAAGGTAGGTTCAGACTGGACAGGAGGAAGAATTTTTTCCAAGCAAGAGGCATTAGATTGTGCTGCCCAGGGAGGTGGTGGAGTCCCCAAGGCTGGATGTGTTTGAAGGTAGTTTGGATGTGGAGCTTGGGGATATGTTTTAGGGGCAACCCTTGTGGAGTTTAGTTCTGGGTTGGACTTCACAGAATCACAGAATGTTAGGGGCTGGAAGGGACCTCCAAAGATTATCCAATCCAACTCACTTGCCAGAGCAGCATCACCTACAGCAGGTCACACAGGAACACACCCAGGTGGGTTTGGAATATCCTCAGAGAGGGAGACTCCACAACCCCCCTGGGCAGCCTGCTCCAGGGCTTTGTCACCCTCACAGAGAAATAATTCTTCCTCCTGTTTCCGTGGAACAACTTCTGCCTCAGCTTCCACCACTGCCCCTTGTGCTGGCATTGGGCACCACCCAGCAGAGCCTGGCTCCAACCTCTGGGCACTCACCCTGCACATCTTTATCAACATGAATGAGGTCACCTCTCAGGCTCCTCCTCTCCAAGCTCCAGAGCCCTCAGCTCCCTCAGGCTCTCCTCATGAGGAACTTTACGATCCCAAGGGTCTTTTCCAACCTGAATGATTCAGTGATTCTGCCATCAGGGGAAAAAAAATAACATCTCTAAGAGAGGCAGGAATTTCACAGCCAAAATGCAGATGCTGTCAGTTTTGTTCTGTGGGATTACTTGGAAGGAAGAACCAGTCCTGGGCAGCTGGGAGTTCTTTGCAGCACATTCAAGATTTGCTCTGTGAGTCATGTTCCCTTGTGTTGTTGAGGGGTTGTGTTGGGGGAATCTGAGTCTTTCATTGTGAGGAGAGCAGTGGGGAAGCTGCCAGCAATGGGCTGTATGTAAGAGATCTGAGAGGATAATACACACTCACCAGCTTTATGGGCAAGGCAGGGCTCTATTTTTAGGAACTAATGACTTTCTGAAATAAACAAATCCCAATAAAACCCTACAGCATCTTGCCATCAAAAAGAGAAATGACAGAGGTACATTAATTTCTGTGATATTTCCTATTTTCCACTTCAGGAACTGCCAAGTGTTAGAAAAACATACTGTACTCTGGATTCTTTTAAGTCATTGCAATCTGGTACTTGAAGCCATTGTATAAGCCAAATAACATCTGCTGCTCAGAGAGATATTACAACATTTTATGAGAACAGAAGCTGACTGCAGGAAAGGAGCTCGTATCACAGGATGTTAGAGGTTGGAAGGGGCCTCTGGAGCTCATATTGAGTCCAATCTGCCTAAGGATGGTAATGTGGTAAAAGGCAGTCAGCTGCAATTGAACCTTGCACAGTTTGGGGGAGTCTTTCTCACAGAATCACAGAAGTGTCAGGGTTGGAAGTGACCTCAAGGATCATCCAGTTCCAACCCCCCTGCCATGGGCAGGGACACCTCACACTACAGCAGCTTGCTCACAGCCACATCCAGCCTGGCCTGAAAAACCTCCAGGGATGAGGCTTCCATTACCTCCCTGGGCAACCTCTGCCAGTGTCTTACCACCCTCATGCTGAGGAACTTCTTCCTGACATCCAATCTCAATTTTGCCTCCTCTAGCTCAGATCCATTCCCCCCAGTCATGTCACTCCCTGACACCCTAAAAAGTCCCTCCCCAGCTTTCTTGTAGCTTCCTTTGGATACTGGAAGGCCACAAGAAGGTCTCCTGGGAACCTTCCTTTCTCCAGACTGAACAACCCTAACTCATTTTGTCCTCACAGCAGAGGAGCTCCAGCCTTCTCTTCATCATTGTGGCCCTTCTCTGGACATAGAATAGAATAGAATAGACCAGACCAGACCAGGTTGGAAGAGACCTTCAAGATCATCCTGTCCAACCCATCATCCAACACCATCTAATCAACTAAACCATGGCACCAAGCACCCCATCCAGTCTCCTCCTAAACACCTCCAGTGATGGTGACTCCACCACCTCCCTGGGCAGCACATTCCAATGGCCAATCACTCTCTCTGTGTAGAACTTCTTCCTAACATCCAGCCTAAACCTCCCCTGGTGCAGCTTGAGACTGTGTCCTCTTGTTCTGGTACTCATTGCCTGGGAGAAGATATGTTCCAGCATGTCCATATCCTCCTTGGGGTTTTCTCACCTTACTTACTTTATCCTTATCTGCTACCCTTATCTTTCACTTTGATATTGTCAGACTCTGCCAATGCCTTGACTAATCCCCAAACATAGCATCCTCCTGGCTGCTATTAGGAGGCTGCTCAAACTCTGAGGACTTGCCCAGTGTCATAAGCCCCTGATTTGGCAGCGACTGGAAATGTGCTGGAACTGAGATTCTCTAGTAAGTTCAGTAGGAAGAGAATCTGGGTTTTTCAGGGGAAGTTTAGGCTTGAGGTGAGGAGAAAGCTCTTCCCAGAAAGAATTATTGGCCACTGGAATGTGCTGCCCAGGGAGGTGGTAGAGTCCCCATCCCTGGCGGTGTTCAAAAAGGCTTGGATGTGGCACTTGGAGCCATGGTTTAGTTGTCCTGAGGCGCCAGGTATTAGGTAGTAGGTTGGACTTGTGGATCTCTGAGGTCTTTTCCAACGTGGTTGATGCTATGATTTTATGATACATCATTTTCCCCTGCTTCTCTTGAGATTTATGGGTCTGGAGTTGAAAATGAGTGCAAATATCTTGGAGCACAGTAACAAAAAATTATCTTAAAACCCAGATTAAACCAGAGGCAATAATGTCTTTGACAGGACAGGTTGCAGCATATTTAATAATCTGTATGAGATGTCCACCTGGAGCACTGTCTCCAGTTCTGGAGTCCCTAGTACAGCACCTGGAGGTGCTGGAAGGTGTCCAGGCCATGAGGATGAGCAGAGGGTTGGAGCAGTTCTGCTATGGAGCGAGACTGAGGGAGTTGGGGTTGTTCAGTCTGGAGAAGAGAAGGCTTTGAGGAGACCTTCTTGTGGCCTTCTAGTATCTGATGGGGGCTACAGGGAAGCTGGGAAGGGATTTTTTAGGGTGTCAGGGAGTGATAGGACTGGGGGGAATGGAGCAGAAATACAAATAGGTTGGTTGAGATTGGATGTTAGGAAGAAGTTGTTCCCCATGAGGGTGGTGAGAGACTGGAAGAGGTTGCCCAGGGAGGTGGTGGAAGCCTCATCCCTGGAGGTTTTTCAGGCCAGGCTGGATGTGGCTGTGAGCAAGCTGTTGTAGTGTGAGGTGTCCCTGGCCATGTCAGGAGGGTTGTAACTGTATGACCCTTGAGGTCCCTTCCAACCCTGACAATTCTATGATTCTATAACTATTACAAAATGCATTTCAAGGGAAGCCTACTGCTATGCAAAGTGACTGGAAAAAGGCAAAACCAATGTAGAGCAAAGCAGATATTCATAGACTGCACCTCTTGCAAATTATTAGGGAGCTCCTTCTGTTTTCAATTATTCATTGGTTTGCCTGTTTTCTAAAGATATATTTCAGCCAGTGCACATTTTGTTTCCTGGTTCCTTACTAAAGGACCAGCTTCAAATATTTATGGTTTCACATGTGAACTGGTTTTAATGTGCCTGGAGATAATAAACTGCTCTGGAAAGTATATTTTAAGACACTTCAGTCAATACTTTTTGCATGAAGAGTCATTTGCTTGGGTACACTTGCACTGTAAATGAATTCAGAATGCAGTCAGAATGTATTTGTTAAGTGACACTGAACAAAACAGTGTAAAAATAATATTTGGGGGTTTATTTGTGTAGTTTTGAAGTCTGGAACACTTTTACCTGCTCCTTCCACCATATAAAACTTATCTGAAATGTGTGTTTTTTTCAGGCAATATAGCCTAAGTAATTTTGAGGATGTTTCCTCATGTTGTAGTTTCCCCCCTGCAATTCAAAGAATCACAGAATGTTAGGGGCTGGAAGGGACCTCAAAAGCTCATCCAGTCCAAACGCCCTGCCAGAGCAGCATCACCTGCAGCAGGTCACAAAGGAACACAGCCCTTCTTCTAGAAAAGAATAGCATCATAGAATCAATATGGTTGGAAAAGACCTCAAAGATCGTCAAGTCCAACCTATCACCCAACACCTCCTGACTATTAAACCATGACACCCAGTGCCACGTCCAATCCCCTCTTGAACACCTCCAGGGATGGTGACTCCACCATCTCCCTGGGCAGCACATTCCAATGGCTAACAACTCTCTCTGTGAAGAACTATATCCTGACCTTGAGCCTAAACTTCCCCTGGCACAGCTTGAGACTGTGTCCTCTTGTTCTGGTGCTGGTTGCCTGGGAGAAGAGACCAACCGCTTCCTGGCTACAACCAAGAATAGAATAGAATTAACCAGGTAGGTCTTGAATAGCTCCAGAGAGGGAGACTCCACAACCGCCTTGGGCAGCCTGCTCCAGGCCTCTGTCACCCTCACACTGATTTTTTTTCTTCCTGTTCCCATGGAACTTCCTATGCCTCAACTTCCACCACTGCCCCTTCTGCTGGCATTTGGCATCACCCAGCAGAGCCTGGCTCCAGCCTCTTGGCACTCCCCCTGCACATCTTTAGCAACAGCAATGAGGTCACCTCTCAGGCTCCAAAACTACAGAGCCCTCAGCTCCCTCAGGCTCTCCTCATGAGGAGGATGTTCCTTTCTCTCCAACATCTGTGTGGCTCTGCACTGGACTCCCAAGCAATTCCCTGAGATCCTTCCTGAATTGAGGTTCTTAGAACTGGACACAATACTCCAGCTGCATCCTCAAATGCAGGAGCCAAATTTGGATGATGAAATAAGCCATCACAGGTTGAACTTCTTGCATATTTTCTGGAAGTTGGTCCTGGAAATACAGCCTTGGGTTTTCTCCATCCGTGTGGCGAAGAGGGCCAATGGCATCCTGGCTTGCATTAGGAATAGTGTGGCCAGCAGGAGCAGGGAACTCATTGTGCCCCTGTATTCTGCTTTGGTTAGGCTGCACCTTGAGTCCTGTGTCCAGTTCTGGGCCCCTCAGTTTAAAAAAGACATCGAAACACTTGAACATGTCCAGAGAAGGGCAACAAGGCTGGGGAGAGGCCTTGAGCACAGCCCTGTGAGGAGAGGCTGAGGGAGCTGGGGTTGTTTAGCCTGGAGAAAAGGAGGCTCAGGGGTGACCTCATTGCCCTCTACAACTACCTGAAGGGTGGTTGTAGCCAGGAAGGGGTTGGCCTGCCTCTTCTCCCAGGCAACCATCACCAGAACAAGGGGACACAGTCTCAAGCTGCACCAGGGGAGGTTTAGACTCGAGGTGAGGAGGAAGTTCTTCACCGAGCGAGTCATTCGTCATTGGAATGTGCTGCCCAGGGAGGTGGTGGAGTCATCATCCCTGGGGGTGTTCAGGAGGAGATTGGACGTGGCACTTGGTGCCATGGTCTAGTCATGAGGTCTGTGGTGACAGGTTGGACTCGATGATCCTCGAGGTCCTTTCCAACCTAAGTTATACTGTGATACTGTAACTAAGGTGGCTGTTGTGCAGAGCATGTATTTAAGCATCTCCTCAGGAGTGTTTTTGTGGCCTTGTGTGAGTGAACATGCAGTGCATGAGTTTTTGCAGTTTCACTCAGTTCTAACTTCATGCAGTGTCATTAAAGCCTATTAATCCTATTAATGCAGTGCCATTAAATCCTATCAGGGCTACAGAGATGATCAGAGGGCTGGAGTATCTCTACTGTGAGGTCAGACTGAATGAGTTCGGGTTGCTCAGCCTGGAGAAGAGAAGGCTCTAAGGAGACCTTCTTGTGGCTTTCCAGTATCTGAAGGGGGCTACAAGAAAGCTGGGGAGGGAATTTTTAGGGTGTCAGGGAGTGATAGGACTGGGAGGAATGGAGCAAAATAAAAGTGGGTGGTGTTGTGGTTTGGGCTGGGTGCCTTCTGCTACAGGGGTGTTTCCTGTGTCCAGAAGTCCAGCCCAGTGGGTGGACACAGGAAATTAGGTATTTCCTATCATAACTCCTGCACCACTATAAAATCCACGTTGGGGTCTTCCTCCTTGCCACCCTGTAACTGGGGGAGATGTCTCCTGGCCATGAGCCTGGCTAGGCCCAAGGCCACAGGGGGCTGGGCAGTCTCAGACCTGGCCAGCTGAGACTAGTCTAGCAGTGCGGGGGGGAAGGAGGAGCCCAGGGGATCTTAGGTGCACCCTCAGGTGGGGATGGGATGTCTCTGGGTCTGCTTTGGGGTTTCTCTTGGCACTGTGCTTCTGGCTTTCTGTACACACTCACTGTTTTCTATTTAAACTTTCCATCACTTTTGCAGTCTGTTTGTCTGAGTCGTCATTTCTGCCTGTGGTGGGGAGGGGGTTTGCCCCAACCCATTACAGGTGGATTCAGATTGTATGTTAGGAAGAAGTTCTTCCCCATGAGGGTGGTGAGAGACTGGAAGAGGTTGCCCAGGCAGGTGGTGGAAGCCTCATGCCTGGAGGTTTTTCAGGCCAGGCTGGATGTGGCTGTGAGCAAGCTGCTGTAGTGTGAGGTGTCCCTGGCCATGGCAGGGGGTTTGAAACTGGATGATCCTTGAGGTGCCTTCCAACCCTAACAATTCTATGATTCTATGAATGATCAAAACCTTACAGCTGGCAGGAGACCAACCAAAACAAATTAGAAATGGAACTACACAACAGGGCTTAAAAAACAAATGAAGAGAAAAAAAAATATTGATAGAGCAGTGCAAGTTTTTACATTTTTCAATCAACTTTTGTGCCTGGCATGTTTTTTTAATAGATCTGAGTTCATTGAAAGGAGGATTTCCTCTGGGGAAAAAGATAAAATACTAGAATTATCCTTCCAGTGATAAAAATCATCAATTAGAAAGCATAAAGCAAGATCTCAGGCATTATAAAATTTTATATGAAAGTCTCTATTTCTGAAGAGAGGTGGAATAGATAACTACCTCTTTAAACACCTGGATACATATGTAATATTATTTAATAGCCCTCATCTTCAGAGGGAAAGAAAAAATTCTTTCTTTCCTTTTTATTTTTTTAAGGTAATAGTTTTCCAGAGTTGTTCTATCCCAGGCTAATCTCTTTGCTGAATGACATTTAATGGGCTTGGGTTTAGTAGCAAAAAAAAGCAGCTGGATGTAGCCAGGATGGGGCTGGTCTCTTCTCCCAGGCAAGCAGCACCAGAAGGAGAGGACACAGTCTCAAGCTGTGCCAGGGGAAGTTTAGGCTGGAGGTGAGGAGAAAGTTCTTCCCAGAGAGAGTTGTTAGCCATTGGAATGTGCTGCCCAGGGAGGTGGTGGGGTCACCCTCCCTGGAGGTTTTCAAGAGGCACTTGGTGCCATTGTTTAGTTATGGGGTCTGTGGTGACAGTTTGGACTTGATGATCTTTGAGGTCCAACCTTGTTGATTCTGTGTGACAAATTTAGCCTCTGAGACAGCAGAAGCCTGCAAGTTCGAGCTTTGGTCACAAGCTGTTCAGATCAATCTGACACTCTCAAAGTCATTCACAAGCCAAAACTGGAGTGGAACAGTCCACCCCTCTCTGCTTTTGACCCACACAGTGACTGCCAAATGTTTTTTCCATAAGGTATATAGGCTGGAAAATAGTTTTCAGTTGTACATATGCTTCAAACTCCTTGTAAAAATTTGGTTTGAGAGTTAATTTCATGACTGGAGGGGAGAAAAATTGATGTAAACTGAATTGACTAAAATCTGCTCACAAATACAATCTGCTCAGCTGTTGGGACAAGGAAAGATCCTGGGATGTCTTAGAATCAATCACAGAACCACAGAGTTGCAGGTTAAACAATTATAGCATCAATCATAGAATGGTCTGGGGTGGAAGGCACCTCCAAAGGTCATCCAGTCCAAACCCTTCTGCAGTCAACAGGGACATCCCCAACTAGATCAGGTTGCCCACGGCCCTGGCCAGCCTCACCTTGAATATCTCCAGGGATGGAGCCTCAACCACCTCCCTGGGCAACATGTTCCGGTGTTTCACCAGCCTCATACTAAAGAACTTGTTCCTAACATCCAATCTAAATCTGCTCTGCTCTAGTGTGAAGCCATTGCCTCTTGTCCTGTCCCTTCAGACCTTTGCAAACAGTCTCTCCCCATGCTTCTTGTAGCCCCCTTCAGGTCCTGGCAGGTTGCCCTTAGTTCTCCCTGGAGCCTTCTCTTCTCCAGGCTGAACATCCTCAGCTCTCTCAGCCTGTCCTCGTAGCAGAGCTGCTCCAACCCCCTGATCATTTTTGTGCCCCTCCTCTGGACCTGCTCCATCAGGTCCCTTCCTGTGTTGAGGGCTCCAGACCTGTTTGAAGCAATTGCCCCTCATCCTGCCCTTTTTATTTTTAAATGTTGAAGTCCCAAACTTTGTGGACTTTATTTAGAAGGAAGAGAAGCTGGAAAACACAGGAAAAACCACCACTGTCCTTTCAAACTCGGACACAAATTTACATTCCAGGGTCTTAACCTCATCACACTAATAGGTTTATATTTAAACAGACTTTCGGCAGTGCAGGAATGTTTTTTGCTCTCTAATACATTTACAACCTTGAAGGACTTTCCCTTTTTATCTGTTATTTTCATTCCTGGCTCCTTCCATTGACCTTTTGCTGGAACACACTTTTAAACTGTGAAGTGGCAAATGTCGGAGAGCTTTGCTGGAGGCACGTGAAGCACCTCCTAAGCACAAATGCTACTGTACAAAGTTCACAAACTTGCATTTGTTTTTCCACCCTGAGAAGAAAGGTTAAATATTCTGGGGGTTGGTTGGTTGGTATGTGTTTTTTTTTAATCATTTAAAGCAATATTTGTGCAGTGACAAGTGGAAAGCCTCTTAAACCTGAGTGGCTCTTGAAAACACTGCTTTGGTTTGTGGGTGATTATTAAACCAGTTCACTGCACTGGTTAGGCCACACCTTGAGTCCTGTGTCCAGTTCTGGACTCCTCAGTTTAGGAAGGAGGTTGACTTGCTGGAACATGTCCAGAGAAGGGCAATAAAGTTGGTGAGGGGTTTGGAACACAAGCCCTATGAAGAGAGGCTGAGGGAGGTGGGGTTGTTTAGCCTGGAGAAGAGGAGGCTCAGGGGTGACCTTATTGCTGTCTACAGCTCCCTGAAGGGAGGTTGTAGACAGGTGGGGGCTGGTCTCTTCTCCCAGGCAACCAGCACCAGAACAAGAGGACACAGTCTCAGGCTGCACCAGGGGACGTTCAGGCTGGATGTTAGGAAGAAATTCTTCACAGAGAGAGTGATTGCCCATTGGAAAGTGCTGCCTGGGGAGGTGGTGGAGTCACCATCACTGGAGGTGTTTAGGAGGAGACTGGATGGGGTGCTTGGTGCCATGGTTTAGTTGATTAAACAGTGTTGGATGATGGGTTGGATGTGATGACCTTGAAGGTCTCTTCAAACCTGGCCCATTCCATTCCATTCATTCCATTCCATTTATCATAGAATGATCTGGGTTGGAAGGGACTTCCAAAGCTCATCCAGTCCAACCCCCTCTGCAGTCAGCAGGGTCATCCCCAACTAGATTACCTTGCCCAGAGCTCTCTCCAGCCTCACCTTGAATATCTCCAGGGATGGGCGCTCAACCACCTCCCTGGGCAATCTGTTCCAGTGTTCCACCACCCTCATGGTGCAGAACTTGTTCCTAACATCCAAATGAAAACATTTATTTTTCTATGCTTCTGAAACATGATGATTGAATGGCTCACCAATGTCTATCAGTAGCTGAGGGCTGGGTGTCAAGTGGAGGGGTCAAGCTGTTTTTTTGTGGTGCACAGTAATATGCCAAAGAACAATGGATTTAAACTTGAACAGAGACGGTTTCAGCCCATCATGAGGAGAAACCATCCCTGGAGGTGTTTAAGCAGCCTGTGGACCTGGTGCTTAGGGGCATAGTTTTCGGGACATCACCCTTCAGTGTCAGGCCTGAGGTTAGACTGGATGATCTTCCAGGTCTCTTCCAACCAAATAGGTTCTGTGATTTTGTGAAACATTTGTTTTCCACTTTGAATTATGTCTAGTCCAGTGCTATGAACTGAATGCTCACTACTTGTGGAAGTGCTTTAGATGCCCCACTGGACCAATAGCTATTTTGCTTCATTTCACCCAAAAGAAACCCAGGTCATGCAGTCAAAGGGTGCTCATTGTGGGAACTCATGCAGGAAAGTTTAAAGTGGATGGTGGTGAGACCTTCCTGGTCTTGACTGAAATGCTCCATGACGTTCCTTGCCTTGATTTTGAATTTCTTGAGTTGGCTTTTGCCCTTCAAAGTTTGGAGGTGTTTACGTCTAAACTCTGTTTTTGCCTGAGTCTTAAGAAAGAATAAGTGGTTAGATTATTTTCTTCACTGTTCAGACCTCTGACCAGCTGAAATACTGTTGAATCTCCACTGGGCCATGCTTGGAGCTCTTTCTGCTAGTGCTTTTACATAGAATCACAGAAACATAGAATTGTCAGGGTTGGAAGAGACCTCCAGGATCATCCAGTTCCAACCCCCCTGCCATGGCCAGGGACACCTCACACTACAGCAGCTTGCTCACAGCCACATCCAGCCTGGCCTGAAAAACCTCCAGGGATGAGACTGCCACCACCTCCCTGGGCAACCTCTTCCAGTCTCTCACCACCCTCAAGGGGAAGAACTTCTTCCTAACATTCTAACTAGGACTTCTTCCTAATGTCTAATCTAAATCTCCCATCCTGTAGTTTTGCTCCATTTCCCCCCCAGTCCTATCACTCCCTGACACCCTGAAAAGTCCTGCCCCAGCTTTCTTATAGCCCCCTTCAGATACTGAAAGGCCACAAGAAGGTCTCCTCAAAGCCTCAACCACCTCCCTGGACAGCCCATTCCAGGGCTTCACCACTCTCATGGTGAAGAACTTCCTCCTCACATCCAGGCTGAATCTCCCCACCTCCAGCTTCATTCCATTCCCTCTAGTCCTATCACTACCTGATATCCTGAGAAGTCCCTCCCCAGCTTTCTTGGAGCCCCCTTCAGATAATGGAAGGCCACAATTAGGTCACATCGGAGCCTTCTCTTCTCCAGACTGAACAACCCCAACTCTCTCAGTCTGTCCTCACAGCAGAGCAGCTCCAGCCCTCTGATCATTCTTGTGGCCCTTCTCTGGACATCTTCCAGCACCTCCAGATCCTTCCTGGAATAGAAGCTCCAGAACTGGACACAGTGCTCCAGGTATGGTCTCAGCAGAGTGGAGCAGAGGGGGAGAATCCCCTCCCTGGCCCTGCTGGCCACACTTCTCTTGCTGCAGCCCAGGCTCTGCTTGGCTTTCTGTGCTGCAAGTACTCACTGCTGGCTCCTGTTGAGCTTCTCATTCCCCAGCACCCCCAAGGCCTTTTCTTCAGGGATCCTATCAAGCCAGTCCCTGCCCAGCCTGTGTGGTGAGAAACAATTTCCACTGCTATTGGCCACCTATTTATTTATTTATTTTTAAATAGTTTTGCACAGTCCTTACAGTTCCTGATGGCTCTGTACACTGAGTTCCCATCTCTTTCTTACCCCCTTCCAGTGTGTGGGAAGGGGCTCTGTTTGCAGTTAGTGCCTGCTGGAGTGGATTTGCAGATGATCAGCAATGTTTTCCCATATGGAAGCCGTCAAGCAGTGCAGAGCCCCGTTGGGAACTAGCATTCACCCTCACTGAAAGCACTGAACAACTGTGGCCTTGTGGGTGTGACACCCTGCATTTCTCACTCCCATTTTGTTCTCAACCTGTTGTCATGCATAAAAATTCCATCTGAGAGGGAGGGAGGAACCACAGAGTATTTTTGTACTGCTGGTTTCTTTCCATCCTTGTTCCCATTTTGAGGCTTTGTCCCTACACAGATTCCAGTCGTCAACATTGTTCTCTGTGAACAGTTGTCTGGGACATGAGTTAGCACTGGCTGAAAGTACAGCTTTTAGCTCCACTTCTACAATGGTTTTGGGATTTATGTTTTGACAAGTAGTGTTTGGGTTGCTACAGCACTTTTAGTCATTTTCCTTTGTGAAGATGCTCAGTGTGGAGAAGAGAAGGCTCCAGGGAGACCTAATAGCAGCCTTCCAGTACTTGAAGGGGGCTACAAGAAGGATGGGGAGAGACTGTTTGCAAAGGCCTGCAGGGAGAACATGAGGAGCAATGGCTCCAAAATAAAGCAGAGCAGATTTAGGATGGATGTTAGGAACACGTGCTTTACCATGAGGGTGGTGGAACACTGGAACAGGTTTCCCAGGGAGGTGGTTGAGGCCCCATCCCTGGAGATATGCAAGGTGAGGCCGGAGAGGGCTCTGGGCAACCTGATCCAGTTGGGGATGTCCCTGCTGACTGCAGAGATTTTGGGCTGGATGACCTATGGAGGTCCCTTCAGGCCTGGACTGTTCAATGATTCTGTGATTGATTCAGTGATTCTGTGGTTGAGTCTGTGATGCTATGATTGAGTCTGTGATACTATGATTGTTTCTATGAGTCTGTGATGCTGTGATTGAATCTGCGATGCTATGATTGAGTCTGTGATGCTATGATTGAGTCTGTGATACTATGATTGTTTCTATGATTGAGTCTGTGATGCTATGATTGTGTCTATGATTGAGTCTGCGATGCTATGATTGAGTCTGCGATGCTATGATTGAGTCTGTGATGCTATGATTGTTTCTATGATTGAGTCTATGAATCTGTGGTTGATGCTGTGATTGAGTCTGTGATGCTATGATTGAGTCTGCAATGCTATAATTGAGTCTGTGATGCTATGATTGTTTCTATGATTGAGTCTGCGATGCTATGCTTGAGTCTGTGATTCTATGATTGAGTCTGTGATTGATTCTATGAATCTGTGGTTGATGCTATGATTGAGTCTGTGATGCTGTGGTTGAGTCTGTGATGCTATGATTTGGTCTGTGATGCTAAGATTGAGTCTGTGATTGATTCTTTGATTCTGTGGTTGATGCTACGATTGAGTCCGTGATACTACAATTGTTTCTATGATTGAGTCTGTGACACTATGATTGTTTCTATGACTGAGCCTACAATGCTATGCTTGAGTCTGTGATGCTATGATTGTTTCTATAATTGAGTCTGTGATGTTATGATTGAGTCTGTGATGCTACACTTGAGTCTGTGATTGATTCTATGAATCTGTGATTGATGCTATGACTGAGTCTGTGATGCTGTTATTGAGTCTGTGATTGATTCTATGATTCTGTGGTTGATGCTATGACTGAGTCTGCGATGCTACGATTGAGTCTGTGATTCATTCTATGATTCTGTGGTTGATGCTGTGATTGAGTCTGTGATGCTTTGACTGGATCTGTGATGCTATGAGTCTGTGATTGATTCTATGGTTGATGCTATGATTGAGTCTGATGCTATGATTTGAGTCTGTGATTGATTCAATGAATCTATGATTGTTTCTATAATTGATTCTGTGATGCTCTGATTGAGTCTGTGATGCTCTGATTGAGTCTATGATTCCATGATTCTGTGGTTCTGTGATTCATTCTTTGATTCTGTGAAACAAACTCTGGATCTTCTATTTCTTCTGCTACTCAAGACGCCAGAACACTCAGTAGTCCTGACAGCTGTGTAGCAGTTTCAGCATAGTGTGTGAGCCTCCAGCAGCATCTGTTTTCTGCGCATCAGGCCGGTCATTTACTTGAACAATTGAGCTTATTTGACTTCTAGATGGAGTAGTTGCTGTAATGAATTCATGAAATATGGATAGAGTGGACTAGAGAAAGCTATCAAGCCTCATGCATTTTGCATGGGGCTCGCTCACTTGTTTTCCCCCCACCCTCTTCCCACAGGTCTCCTCCCTCCTGGATAACGTGGCTTAGTGAGTAAGAGCCTTACACTTTCAATAAATGCAGGGGGAAAACTCTTCAGGAGCCTTGTTGCTGAGAAGCTCATTTGCATTTTTAAGTGCAGGTGTTAAGCCAGATTTATTCCAAAACTCTCAAGCTCCAAAACCATCAGGGAAAAAAAAGATGCTCCAAAGTGGAAGGTAAGGGTTGCAGAAGATGGTTCTGTTTTACTGTTTGCTGAGGTTTTTCAGTGCAGCTTAAACACCAGTGGGCAGCATCCCAAAAGCCAGAGTCAGGAAGCAGAAAATTCGGCAGCATCTCTTTCATGCATTAAATGAAGCCCTGGGCAGCCCTCTGAGCGGAGCTGCATCTGCTGAGTGCTACCACGCAGCTCAGCTGCCCTTTCTCCTGCTTTGGCTGTCCTTCAGCTCTCCTTAGAATCGTAGAATTGTCAAGGTTGGAAGGGACCTCAAAGATCATTCAGTTCTACCCCCACTGCCATGGCCAGGGACATCTCACACTACAGCAGCTTGCTCACAGCCACATCCAGCCTGGCCTGAAAAACCTCCAGGAGTGAGGCTTCCACCACCTCCCTGGGCAACTTCTTCCAGTGTCTCACCACCCTCCTGGGGAACAACTTCTTCCTGACATCTAATCTAAATCTACCCATTTCTAGTTTTTCTCCATTCCCCCCAGTCCTATCACTCCCTGACACCCTAAAAAGTCCTTCCCCAGCTTTCTTGTAGCTCCCTTCAGATACTGGAAAGCCACAAGAAAGTCTCCTTGGAGCTTTCTCTTCTCCAGACTGAACAACCTCAATTACCCTCAGTCTATCTTCATTGCAGAGCAGCTCCATCCCTCGGCTCATCCTTGCAGCCCTTTTCTGGACACCTTCCAGCACCTTCAGATTCTTCCTGTAATAGAAGCTCCAGAACTGGACACAGTGCTCCTGGTGGGGTCTCAGCAGAGTGGAGCAGAGGGAGAGAATCCCCTCCCTGGCCCTGCTGGCCACACTTCTCTTGCTGCAGCCCAGACTCTGCTTGGCTTTCTGGGCTGCAGGTGCACACTGCTGGCTCCTGTTGAACTTCTCATCCCCCAGCACCCCTAAGTCCTTTTCTTCAGGGCTTCTCTCAAGCCAGTCCCTGCCCAGCCTATATTGGTGCCAGGAATTGGCCTGACCCATCTGCAGAACCTTGCATTTGGTCTTGCTGAACCTCATGAGGTTATCATGGGCTCATCTCTCCAGCCTGTCCAGGTCCCTCTGGATGTCCTGCATTCCTTCCAGCCTGTCTGCTGCACCACACAGCTTGGTACTGAGGGTGCCTCAGTGCCACTGTCCATGTCACCAACAAAGATGTTAAACAAGCCTGGTCCCAGTACTGATCCCTGAGGGACTCCACTTGTCACTGGCTTCTTTCTTTGGTTCTTCCTGCACTTTTAAGGTTCCTCCTGCTCTTTTGTCCAGCAGTGAGAAAGAAAAAAAATCCAGACACCACTCCTGGGCTGTGATGGCCCAAGGATGGGGCCATGCCACAATCCCAAGATTGAACATTGGAAGGATTTGGAGATGTGCAGAACCAGCACAGTTCTGTGGCATAAAATGGAAGAATATTCAGAATACAGAATCAACCAGGTTGGAAAAGACCTTTGAGATCATCCAGTCCAATCTGTCATCCAACACCATCTAATCAACACACCCACGGCACTGAGTGCCTCATCCAGGCTCTTTTTAAGCACTTCCAGTGTTGGTGACTCCCTTGGCAGCCCATCCCAATGGCCACTCTCTCTTTAGCTTTGTCTCTGGAAGAAGGAAATGTCTGGGGGACTGATCAGAGACTCAGTGCGTTTGAGGAACAACTGAAATAAACACAAGGGAGCTTGGACTTTCAAATGCTAATTGGCAGGCACAACACAATGAAATGTCACATTGGATGAAAACTGAGGAAAGCTGAATTATTTTTGTGTGTGTGTGCCTCTTGCCTCTCTGGACCCAGAGGATTGCAGTGAACATAGTTCATCCAAATGACTTTGCCATGGTAGTGATAAAAGTTTCACTCAGAATGTTTGTGTGTAGAATTCCTGTGTGAGGGTCCCACACCGCAATAATAACAGCCAGCAGAAAACCTTGGCTCCCCAGTTCAGGAGGGTCAGGGATCTACTAAAGAGAGTCCAAGGGAGGGATGATGGAGGGACTGGAGGATGAGGAGAGGCTGAGAGCCCTGGGGCTGTTTAGTCTGCAGAAGAGAAGGCTGAGAGGGGATCTGATCAACATCTATCAATAGCTGAGGGCTGGGGGTCAAGTGGAGGGGGCCAAGATGTTTTGAGTAGTGCACAGCAATGAGCCAAGGAACAATGGATTCAAACTTGAAGAGAGAAGGTTTCAGCTCAACATGAGGAGAAACTTCTTTCCAGTGTGGGTGACAGAGGCCTGGAGCAGGCTGCCCAGAGAGGTTGTGGAGTCTCCTTCTCTGGAGACATCCAAACCCCACCTGGATGCATTCCTGTGCAGACAACCCTGGGTGATGCTGCTCTGGCAGGGGGGTTGGACTGGATGATCTCTGGAGGTCCCTTCCAACCTCTAATGTACTGTGGTGTTGTGATTTTGCTCAAAGAAAACTACATCACTTTTTCCAGCAAAACCAAATGGGTGAAGTACTTTGGTTTGGTTTTTTTTCCCCTTTTATTTTTTTCTTGTTGTTTGCAGAAAGAAAGGAAAACTAGTTGGAATAATTTAAAGGAAATTCTGGATGGAGTTTTGTTGAGGAGCTAACTACAGCACTCTTGAAAGCATTTTAGGTCCTAATTCAGATTGAACCTAGCCTCAGAAATGAAAGAATCATCGAATCAAGCAGGTTAGAAAAGACCTCAGAAATCATCAAGTCCAACCTATTACCGAATACCCAACACCTCCTGACAACTAAACCATGACTCCAAGTGCCACATCCAATCCCCTTTTGAACACCTCTTTGCCCAGGGAGGTGGTGGAGTCACCATCATTGGAGGTGTTTAGGAGGAAACTTGATGGGGTGCTTGCTTGCATGGTTTAGTTGATTAGGTGGTGTTGGATGATGGGTTGGACACGATGATCTTGAAGGTCTCTTCCAACCTCCTCTTGTCTCTCCTCTCTGAACCTCTCCTCTCCTCTCCTCTCCAAACCTCTCCTCTCCGAACCTCTCCGAACCTCTCCTCTCCGAACCTCTCCTCTCCGAACCTCTCCTCTCCGAACCTCTCCTCTCCTCTCCGAACCTCTCCTCTCCGAACCTCTCCGAACCTCTCCTCTCCGAACCTCTCCTCTCCTCTCCGAACCTCTCCTCTCCGAACCTCTCCTCTCCGAACCTCTCCTCTCCGAACCTCTCCTCTCCGAACCTCTCCTCTCCGAACCTCTCCTCTCCTCTCCGAACCTCTCCTCTCCGAACCTCTCCTCTCCGAACCTCTCCTCTCCTCTCCGAACCTCTCTTCTCCGAACCTCTCTTCTCCGAACCTCTCCTCTCCGAACCTCTCCTCTCTGAACCTCTCCGAACCTCTCCTCTCCGAACCTCTCCGAACCTCTCCTCTCCGAACCTCTCCTGTCCGAACCTCTCTTCTCCGAACCTCTCTTCTCCGAACCTCTCCTCTCCGAACCTCTCCTCTCCGAACCTCTCCTCTCCGAACCTCTCCGAACCTCTCCTCTCCTCTCCGAACCTCTCCTCTCCGAACCTCTCCTCTCCTCTCCGAACCTCTCTTCTCCGAACCTCTCCTCTTCTCTCCGAACCTCTCCTCTCCTCTCCGAACCTCTCTTCTCCGAACCTCTCCTCTTCTCTCTGAACCTCTCCTCTCCTCTCCGAACCTCTCTGAACCTCTCCTCTCCGAACCTCTCCTCTCCGAACCTCTCTGAACCTCTCCTCTCCGAACCTCTCCTCTCCGAACCTCTCCGAACCTCTCCTCTCCGAACCTCTCCTCTCCGAACCTCTCCTCTCTTCTCCGAACCTCTCTTCTCCGAACCTCTCTTCTCCGAACCTCTCCTCTCCGAACCTCTCCTCTCCGAACCTCTCCTCTCCGAACCTCTCCGAACCTCTCCTCTCTTCTCCGAACCTCTCCTCTCCGAACCTCTCCTCTCCGAACCTCTCCGAACCTCTCCTCTCCGAACCTCTCCGAACCTCTCCTCTCCTCTCCGAACCTCTCCCCTCCCCTCCCCTCCCCTCCCTTCCCCTCTCTTATCCTTCTGGTGCTGGTTGCCTGGGAGAAGAGACTAACCCCTTCCTAGCCACAACCACCCTTCAGGTAGTTGTAGAGAGCAATGAGGTGACCCCTGAGCCTCCTCTTCTCCAGGCTAAGCAACCCCAGCTCCCTCAGCCTCTCCTCACAGGGCTGTGCTCAAGGCCTCTCCCCAGCCTCGTTGCCCTTCTCTGGACACATACAAGTATCTCAATGTCCTTCTTAAGCAAGCAAAACAAGAAGAGAATAAAAAAAGAGATTAAAGCTGGCTTCACTTTTGATGCATTACTTTATCTGAATACAGGCCATAACTTATCCCAAAAATCTTAAACAAAGAAATCATAAAATAAATCTCCTGCTTACTTTATCTCTACAGTGATTAATCTCTGTTCCTCTGCTTCTTGCAGGTTAAAACTACATTGCTATAGCACATCTTTAGTTTGAATGCCATTATCTATGTATTGAAATTGAGCCCCACTGATATTTTGAATCCAGGCCTTTTTGTCATATGAACTGTAGAACCTGAAGCAAAACTGTAGAGTCCACAGAGCTCTGTAGTGTGGGGAGGACTGTTAGATTCATACCTACAAGAGAAGTGTGGCCAGCAGAGCCAGAGAGGGGATTCTCCCCCCCTACTTTGCTCTGCTGAGACCCCACCTGGAGCACTGTGTCCAGTTCTGGAGCCTCTATTACAGGAAGGATCTGGAGGTGCTGGAAGATGTCCAGAGAAGGGCCATGAGGATGAGCAGAAGGCTGGAACTGCTCTCCTATGAAGATAGACTGAGAGAGTTGAGGCTGTTCAGTCTGGAGAACAGAAAGCTTTGAGCAGACCTTCTTGTGGCCTTCCAGTATCTGAAGGGGGCTACAAGAAAGCTGGGGAGGGGCTTTTGAGGGTGTCAGGGAGTGATAGGATTGGGGGGAATGGAGCAAAACTAGAAATGGGTAGATTCAGATTAGATGTCAGGAAGAAGTTGTTCCCCATGAGGGTGGTGAGGCGCTGGAAGCGGTCACCCAGGGAGGTGGTGGAAGCCTCATCCCTGGAGGTTTTTCAGGCCAGGCTGGATGTGGCTGTGAGCAAGCTGCTCTAGTGTGAGGTGTCCTTGCCCATGGCAGGGGTTTGGAACTGGGTGATCCTTGAGGTCCCTTCCAACCCTGACAATTCTGTGATTCTGTTGTGCAAGTAGTGAAATTCCTGTTTAGGGCTGCCAGAACAATATAAAATATGCAGCAAAACAGCCCTTCAGCAGACCAGAGAGCTTCTCAGCTCATACAGAACATCTGAGGTACCCTCAGCTGCACATCTCTCAGAGTGTGAAGCCTCATCCCTGGAGGTTTTGAAGGCCAGGCTGGATGTGGCTGTGAGCAGCCTGCTCCAGTGTGAAGTGTCCCTGGCCATGGCAGGGGCGTTGGAATTGGATGATCATTGAGGTCTCTTTCAACCCTGACAATTCGATGATTTTATGATTCCCTGTTTACTTCAGGCTCAGCTCTCAGAAATGTCATTGTCTTGCATGTTGAACTGTACCATATGCTGCCTCTCTGGACCACATACAAACCTCAGAAGTTTTCCAGTGGGTTTGCACTCTGACTGACACGGGCAAGAAGCATTTTCTCTAACAGAGAGGGAAAGTAACAGACTCTGCAGCATGTCAGTATGGTATTGAGGAGAAAGATCTGATTTTTAGTATCTCATGCTTGCTGTTGCTATGTAATGACCTTTTTGCTCATCTGTAGCTGCATCTGTAGGTAGTGAGAGCAATGCTTTCTGGCAATTAAACGGCCTTCAGAGCTGCTAATGGGGGCTTACTGTGTGAAAGCTTGGAGCAGCTATTGTGACAGCCTGGGCTGCAGGATGGCAGTCAGCAAAGCTGACAGGAGGAGATCAGAGATTTTTGATTTGCTTTTAAATGTAAGCTACAATACTGCCAAGTGCTGCTTTGGAGCTACTGTGATTGTAGTAAGAGGTGCATTGGGTGCTGCAGGATTTTCTAGGCTGAAGTTAAGTTGCTACAGATCATGTATCATTAGACTGAGACTTGGTTTGAGGTCATCACCATCATTTCTATTTTAATTCTTGTGGAAGTATAACTGATGGAGTGGTGTGTGTGGCAGCAACTTTGTTCAGCTTGTTGATGAGTCTAAGAGGTATGCCAGGGCCTGCACTTGGGTCACAACAACCCCAAGCAATGCTCCAGGCTTGGGGCAGTGTGGTTGGAAAGCTGTCTGGCAGAAAAGGACCTGGAGGTGCTTATGGACAAGCAGCTGAAGAGGAGCCAGCAGTGTGCCCAGCTGGCCAAGAAAGCCAAAGACATCCTGGCTGGTATCAGCAATGCTGTGTCCAGCAGGAGCAGGGAGAGGATTGTCCCCTGGCACTCAGCTCTGGGGAGGCCACACCTTGAGTGCTGTGTCCAGATTTGGGCACCTCGAGACAAGAGAGATGTGGAGGTGCTGGAGCCAGGGCAGAGGAGGGCAAGGAAGCTGTGAAGGGTCTGGAGAAGAAATCTGATGAAGAGCAACTGAAGGAGCTGGGGATGGTTAGTTTGAAGCAGAGGAGGCTGAGGGGAGACCTCATGGCTCTCTGCAGCTCCCTTGTTGTGGAGAGGTTGGTGCTGGTCTCTTCTCATAGGTCACTAGTGACAGAACAATAAGGAAAAGCCTCAAGTTGCAATAGGTAGGTTTAGGCAGAACATTAGGAAAAAAAATGTTTACAGCATGAGTGGTCAGGCTTTGGAATGTGCTGCCCAGGGAGGTGGTGGAGTCTCCAAGCCTGGATGTGTTTCAAGGTGTTTTGGATGTGGTGCTTGCTGTCTACAACTCCCCGAAGGGGGATTGTAGCCAGGAGGGAGTTGGTCTCTTCTCTCAGGCAACCAGCACCAGAACAAGAGGACACAGTCTCAAGCTGCACCAGGGGAAGTTTAGGTTGGAGGCGAGGAGAAAGTTCTTCGCTGAGAGAGTTGTTGACCATTGGAATGTGCTGCCCAGGGAGGTGGTGGAGTCACCATCCCTGGAGGTGTTCAAGAGGGGATTGGACGTGGCACTTGGTGCCACGGTCTAGCCATGAGGTCTGTGGTGACAAGTTGGGCTTGATGATCTTTGAGGTCTCTTCTAACCTTGGTGATTCTGTGATATGGTTTAAGGGTGAACCGTGCTGAGCAGAGTTATCATTAAGACTTGGTGATCCTGAGGGTCTTTTCCAACCTGAATGTTTCTGTGATTCTGTGATGGGTTTTATTTTCTGTTTATTTTTTAATCATCAAGGAATGGAAACTCTCACTGGCTCTTTTTTTGTCTGCCTCCTAATGAACTCTCCAGCAGAGAGTTGCCTTTCATCTCCTACCCCATCATCTGAGCAGGTTTGGAGTCCAGAGGTGGTGGTGGGTTTCTGGCTCAGGTTAATCTATGAGTATTTCAAAAGCTGACTTATTAAAAGGAAAACTCCAATCCTCTTGTGCATTATAGGGTTTGATATTTTCCTCTGGCACCTTCCCAAGACAACAGGCTTCAAGGGCACACCAGGAACAGGACTGTATTTCACTTTTTCAATCAGATGTTGCACGCTTAGCTTTCTGCTGCTCAGCAGATTGCTGCCTGTGAAATGCAAAAATGGATTATTGGGTGATTAAAATATTTCAAGTTTATGGGGGAGTTTGGAATCAATAAAATGTTCTTATTTCAGTGGAATGGAGCTATATGTCTGTTAGCACAGAATCCTCTAAGTTATAGAGGAAGGGAAGTAAAACTAATAGGCACTTTCCATCTCCTTTGAGCTTGTTGTCTCCTGGATGTTATGTTTACAACCAGGATTGGTTTTATATATATATATATATTTAAATATCTCATTTAAATATCCTAAGAGATGGACCTCATAATGTGCCTGTTCTTATTCACATGCAGTTTTGAGAAGCACCTCTCTTCAGCACAATCATTTAGGGTTGCAATTGTGATTTGGAAGACACCTTAGCATCTGAAATGCAAAGCAGCCTAACACCTCTTAGTACTGAGACTTGAGGACAGCCCAGGATCTCTAGTCAAAATGTTGATCGCATAGCTTGGAAGGGACCTCTGGAGAACTTTGAGTCCAACCCCCTTCCGAGAGCAGTACCATAGAATCTGGCACAGGGCACCCAGGAACACATCCAGACAGGGCTGGAAAGGCTCTAGAGAAGGAGACTCCACAACCTCTCTGGGCAGCCTCCTCCAGTGCTCTGGGACCCTCCCAGTGAAGATGTTCCTCCTCATGTTGAGGTGGAACCTCCTCTGCTGTAGCTGGTAACCATTGCCCCTTCACCTATCACAGGGTGCAACTGAGCAGGGCCTGTCCCCTCCCTCTTGAACACCAGCCCTCAGATATTGCTAGATATTGATTAAGTCCCCTCTCAGTCTTCTCCTCTCCACACTAGACAGCCCCAGGACTCTCAGCCTCTCCTCACCAGGCAGGGCTCCAGTCCCTTCAGCAGCCCTCCCTTGGACTCTCTCCAGCAGATCCCTGTCCCTCCTGAACTGGGGAGCCCAGAACTGGATGCAATATTCCAGGTGAGGTCTCAGCAGGGCAGAGTAGGGGGGGAGGAGATCCTCCCTGGATCTGCTGGACACACTCCTCTTGACAATTAAGGGAGATCAATAGCATAGCTGAGGAAAAAGAAGATGAAGATTTCTTAGTGCTCCAAGAGAAGCTGTTCTGAATGAAAAATGAAAGAAAATAAGGGGGGGGGGAATAATTTTTTGTATGTTTTTTGTTACCATAGTAATTCCTGTTGCAGATTTTACAGAAATGTCACCTGTCAGAGACACAGAGACTTTGACTTTGAAGAGAAAAATACTTTCAGGTGTATAATTTTGTCAGCTGTAATGTTAGCATTTGTCATGGCCAACTCTTTGCCACTGATAAACGTTGCTCGGTTTTCCAGCGTTTCATTTTCCTCCCCCCTCCCCACCCCCCCGTGACATTTTTAAAGCAATGCCTTGCAAATGTCAGGATTTTTTTTTTAATTTACATCTTGGAAAGGTGGAAGGTTAAAGAGTTATGTATTGAGATGCAGAAACAGAATAGAAACAAATTGAAGTTTAATGAGGCTTTGGAATAGAGGGCTTTTAAGAGCAGTCTTCTTGAAGTGGGCTATTTGTACATTCTTTAAAACATAGAATCAACCAGGTTGGAAAAGACCTCACAGATCATCAAGTCCAACCTATTACCTAATACCTAACACCTCAGGACAACTAAACCATGGCTCCAAGTGCCACAGCCAAGCCTTGTTTGAACACCTCCAGGGATGGTGACTCCACCAGCTCCCTGGGCAGCACATTCCAGGGGTCAGTTACTCTTTCCATGAAGAACTTTCCCCTCACCTCCAGCCTAAACTTCCCCTGGCACAGCTTGAGACTGTGTCTTCTTGTTCAATTGCTGGTTTCCTGGGAGAGGAGACCAACACCCACCTGTCTACAACCTCCCTTCAGGGAGTTGTAGACAGCAATGAGGTCTCCTCTGAGCCTCCTCTTCTCCAGGCTAAACAACCCCAGCTCCCTCAGCCTCTCCTCACAGGGCTGTGCTCAGACCTCTCCCCAGCCATGTTGCCCTTCTCTGGATACATTCAAGAGTCTCAATGTCCTTCTCAAATTGAGGGGCCCAGGACTGCACACAGTACTCAAGGGGTGGCCTAACCAGTGATGAATAATATGGCCACAAAAAAAAAACCCAAACCCCTCCTGTTACCTAATTCCCTGGATTTGATTATTTCAATAAGGAAATACACCTGCAAGAGAATGAAACCTGGCAATCAGTTAACCCAGCATTTAAAAATTACATTTACAGCTGATGGGAAAATCATAAATAAGAATTGAAGTCCATTTGAAAATGACCCTGGGGATATAAAACTCATTATGGTGTGGCAGAAATATCATAGTTTCATCGCTGGCAACATGGACAGTGACATTGAGTGCACCCTCAGCACTAAGCTGTGTGGTGCAGCAGACAGGCTGGAGGGAAAGGATCCATCCAGAGGGAGCTTCACAGGCTGCAGAGTTGGGCCCATGACAACCTCATGAGGATCAACAAGACCAAGTGCAAGGTCCTGTAGCTGGGTCAGGGCAATCCCAGGCACTGATATAAGCTAGGCAGAGACTGCCTTGAGAGCAGTCTTGAAGGAAAGGACTTGGGGGTGCTGGGGGATAAGAAGCTCAACAGGAGCCAGCAGTGAGCACTTGCAGCCCAGAGAGCCAAGCAGAGCCTGGGCTGCAGCAAGAGAAGTGTGGCCAGCAGGGCCAGGGAGGGGATTCTCCCCCTCTGCTCCACTCTGCTGAGACCACAGCTGGAGCACTGTGTCCAGTTCTGGAGCCTCTATTACAGGAAGAATCTGAAGGTGCTGGAAGGTGTCCAGAGAAGGGCCACAAGGATGAGCCGAGGGCTGGAGCTGCTCTGCTCTGGAGACAGACTGAGAGAGTTGGGGTTGTTCGGTCTGGAGAAGAGAAGGCTCCAAGGAGACCTAATTGTGGCCTTCCAGTATCTGAAGGGGGCTCCAAGAAAGCTGGGGAGGGACTTTGTAGGGTGTCAGGTAGTGATAGGACTGGGAGAAATGGAGCAAAACTAGAAATGTGTAGATTGAGGTTGGATGTTAGGAAGAAGTTCTTCCCCATGAGGGTGGTGAGAGACTGAATGAGGTTGCCCAGGGAGGTGGTGGAAACCTCATCCCTTGAGATTGTGAAGACCAGGCTGGACGTGGCTGTGAGCAAGCTGCTGTAGTGTGAGGTGTCCCTGCCCATGGCAGAGGGGTTGGAACTGGATGATCCTTGAGGTCCCTTCCAGCCCTAACAATTCTATGGTTCTCTAATGTCACAGTTTCTTGAAGGTAAATTGGACACAGCCATCATTGAACAAAGAAAATCGGTTTTATACTTTCTGTAGTTCTATTCTGTTCTATTCCATTGCTATTGTCATTTGGGAAATGAAGCTGTGATGGAGAAAAAAAATCCTTTTGTTGTTGTTGTTGGTTTGGGGTTTTGGTTGGTTGGTTGGTTGGTTTGGCTTTTGTTGGTTGGGATATTTTTGTTTGGTTTTGTTTTCGATATTGATTTGGTTACCATTTTTCCTGCATTTTATTTTTACTATGAGAGTGGTTAGACCATGGAGTGGGATGCCCAAAGAAGTTGTGGACACCTCATCCCTGGAAATGTTTAAGACCAGGCTGGATGAGGCTTTGAGCAGCCTGGTTGTGTGGGAGCTGTCCCTGCCCATGGCAGTGAGGGTAGGACTAGATGATCTATAAGATCCCCTCTAACTGATTCTATGATTCTATTTTGTTTCTTGGCGAAGATGCCAGGTTTCATTGGAAGAGTTCCTATTGGCCTTCAATGCTAAAAATTGGGAAGAGATCAACTGATTATCAAAGCTTAAAGCTTGAAGATTTAAATGCAGTGAAAAATCAGCAATTTGAAGAAAGTTTTGAAGTAGAAAGAATAGAATAGGATAAAACAGAATGAGATAGGATGGAATGGGATAGTATGGGATAGGATAGGATAGGATAGGATAGGATAGGATAGGATAGAATAGAATAGAATAGATTAGAATTAACCAGGTTGGAAAAGACCTTTGAGATCATCACATCCAACCTATCATCCAACACCATCTGATCAACTAAACCATGGCACCAAGTGCCTCATCCAGTCTCTTCCTAAACACTTCCAGTGATGGTGACTCCACCATCTCCCTAGGCAGCACATTGCAATGGCCAATCTCTCTTTCTATGAAGAACTTCTTCCTAACATCCAGCCTAAACCTCCCCTGGTGCAGCTTGAAACTGTCCTCCTGTTCTGGTGCTGGCTGTCTGGATGAAGAGACCAACATCTGCCTGTCTACAACCTCCCTTCAGGTAGTTGTAGAGAGCAAGAAGGTCTCCCCTGAGCCTCCTCTTCTCCAGGCTAAACAACCCCAGCTCCCTCAGCCTCTCCTCAGAGGGCTTGTGCTCCAGACCCCTCACCAGCTTTGTTGCCCTTAAAGTACTTTGCCCTCACTGGAATCCTGCAGAGATTTCAACCTTTAGCTCCTTGACTCGACATTGTAAATACTGAAAGGCAAGGCTGACTAATAAACAGAAGAGAATTAACAATGCAGAATTAACAATGCAGAATTAACGTGATTACTGGTTGAGCACAGGGATGACATCATTCACAGAGCATGCACAGGAGAAAAGTTGATTAGAATTTGTGTTTCTGCATCTGAAAATAAACCCAAAGAAAGTTATTGTCAGTACTTAGATGAGAGAGCTGCTTTGAGAAACGTACAAAGCATGAATCGTTCCTTCAGAGGTTTGAACCTCAGTGTGAAATGTGTGCTACTGTTTTTCTCTATGCCTTGGAATTCATGCCAAGGAATGTGGATCAAACTCTATTTTGCTTAAACTCAGTGTCTGGGGGACAACAAAACCAGAACAGGAGACCCTGCAAAATGTTTTGCTTCTCTTTTTAACATTGTGGGGGGGGTTGTACTTATTAAGTATTTAACTGCTTCACTTTAACATTATTAATTGTTTTATTTGGGGTGTTTAAAAACACAAAATCATAGAAGGGTTTGGGTTGGAAGGGACCTCCAAAGGTCATCCAGTCCAAACCCATCTGCACTCAGCAGGGACATCCCCAACTAGATCAGGTTGCCCAGGGCTCTGTTGAGCCTCACCTTGAAAATCTCCAGGGATGAAACCTCAACAACCTCCTGGGCGACCTATTCCAGTGTTCCAACACCCTCATGGTAAAGAACTTATTCCGAACATCCAATCTAAATTTGCTCTCCTCTAGTCTAAAGCCATTGCCCCTGGTCCTGTTCCTGCAGACTTTTGCAACCAGTCTCTCTGCAGCCTTCTTGTATCCCCCTCAGGTACTGGCAGGTTGCCCTTAGTTCTCCACAGAGCCTTCTCTTCTCCAGGCTGAACACCCCCAGCTCCCTCAGCCTGTCCTCACAGCAGAGCTGCTCCAACTCCTTGATCATTTTCCTCACCCTCCTCTGGACCCTCTCCATCAGTTCCATGTCCTTCCTGTACTGAGGGCTCCAGACCTGCACACAGTACTTCAGGTGAGGTCTGAGCAGAGCACAGTGTCAGAATCACCTCTCTGGCTCTGCTGGCAATGTTGCTTTGGATGCAGCCCAGGCTGCCCTTGGCCTTCTGTGCTGCAAGCTCACACTGCCTGCTCCTGTCCAGCTTCTCATCCACCAGCACCCCCAAGTCCTTTTCCTCAGGGCTGCTTTCTATCCCCTCCTCCCCCAGCCTGTATTGACAGTGAGGATTGTTCCAGCCCAGGTGCAGAACCCTGCACTTGCTCTTGTTGAGCCTCATGAGGTTCATCTTCTTCATATTGTTTCTATGCTTTTGCAGATGTAACAATCTGTTAGATCAACTTCTTTTTTTTTCAGTGCGGGTTCCCTCACTGAACTTTAGGCTGAAATCCTGTAGTTGTGGGAGGTGGAGGGTTTTGAAGTGAAATAATTTGGGTGATTTAGTTTGTCACAGCACATTGAGCAATGATTGAATCAGTGAAATAATAAGAATTGGCTTGGTTCCAATGCAGGTGTTCTACTCTTGGGTTCTGAGGTTATTCATCCACCTGTTTTCTCTTCTTATGGATTATGCCTTCAGATTGCCATATGTACTTCTTTGGGAGCTGACTGCTTCTACCTCAAAAGGCAGGACCTGTCCTTCCCAAGATTCCTGCCCTTGCAAAAGTGTCCTCAGCCAGTCTGTCTTCTGAAATGCTCCTGCACCCTTTCACAGCCCTACGTTAATCATAGAATCACAGAATTGACAGGGGTAGAAGGGAGATCAAGGACCATCCAGGTCCAACCCCCCTGCCATGGGCAGGGACACTTCACACTACAGCAGCTTGCTCACAGCCACATCCAGCCTGGCTGCAAACACCTCCAGGGATGAGGCTTCCACCACCTCCCTGGGCAACCTCTGCCAGTCTCTCACCGCCCTCATGGAGAAGAACTTCTTCCTAATATCCAATCTGAATCTACCCACTTCCAGTTATTTTTCCATTCCCCCTAGTCCTATTCACATAATACTTCTTGATCAGCAGTGAATGGACATTTCCAGACACCTGTACTTCCCTTTCTTCTCTTGGCAGCACAGCTAAAACCGAATGCTTCCCATCAGCTTGCTTAGCTGGGTTTCCTGATTAATAGCTATGAACAGTTGGTCTCTGAAGCTCTTTTCCCTTGTTTTTGCTGTTTCTTTTTGCATTTATAAAGTAATATGAATGGAAGCATTTGCAGCATTATTCTATTTCTGGTGCTGTTCTTTATCATAGAATCATAGAATCAGTCAGGGTTGGAAGGGACCACAAGGATCAGCTAGTTCCAACCCCCTGCCATGCGCAGGGACACCTCACACTAGATCAGGCTGGACAGAGCCTCATCCAGCCTGCTCTTAAACACCTCCAGGGATGGGGCCTCAACCACTTCCCTGGACAACCCATTCCAGGGCTTCACCACTCTCATGGTGAAGAACCTCCTCCTCACCTCTAGCCTGAATCTCCCCACCTCCAGCTTCATTCCATTGCCCCTAGTCCTATCACTACCTGATATCCTGAGAAGTCCTTCCCCAGCCTTCCTGTAGGCCCCCTTCAGATACTGGAAGGCCACAATTAGGTCACCTTGGAGGCTTCTCTTCTCCAGACTGAACAGCCCCAACTCCTTCAGTCTGTCCTCATAGGAGAGGTGCTCCAGCCCTCTGATCATCCTCGTGGCCCTTCTCTGGACACCTTCCAGCACCTCCACATCCCTCTTGTAATAGGGGCTCCAGAACTGGACACAGTACTCCAGGTGGGGTCTCACCAGGGCTGAGTAGAGGGGGAGGATCACCTCCCTCGACCTGCTAGCCACACTTCTCCTGATGCAGCCCAGGATCTGATTGGCTTTGCGGGCTGCAAGTGCACACTGAGAGCTCATGTTGAGCTTTTTGTCCACCAGCACCCCCAAGTCTCTCTCCTCAGGGCTACTTTCCAGCCAGTCACTGCCCAGCCTGGATTTGTACCTGGGATTGCCTCGACCCAGATGCAGGACCCTGCACTTGCTCTTGTTGAACCTCATGAGGTTGGCTTGTGCCCACCTCTCCAGCCTGTCAAGGTCCCTCTGGATGGCCTCCCTTCCCTCCAGCATGTCTGCTGCACCACACAGCTTGGTGTCATCAGCAAACTTGCTGAGGGTGCACTCAATGCCACTGTCCATGTCCCCCACAGAGATGTTGAACAAGACAGGTCCCAGGACTGATCCCTGAGGGACTCTGCTTGTCCCTGGCCTCCACTGGGACATGGAGCCATTGACAGCCACTCTTTGGGTGTGGCCATCAAGCCAGTTCCTTATCCGTCTAGTGGTCCACCCATCAAACCCATGTGTCACCAGTTTGGAGACCAGGATGTGGTGTGGGACAGTGTTGAAGGCTTTGCTCATGTCCAGGTAAACGACATCAGTTCTATGGTTACGGGCTGCAGTGTCCCTGCTGGTGAGGGGTTTGGGGCACAAGCCCTGTGAGGAGAGGCTGAGGGAGCTGGGGAGCTGAGAAGAGGAGGCTCAGGGGATACCTTATTGCTCTCTACAACTCCCTGAAGGGAGGTTGTAGCCAGGTGGAGGTTGGTTTCTTCTCCCAGGCAACCAGCACCAGAACAAGAGGACACAGTCTCAAGATGTGCCATGGGAGGTTTAGGCTGGATGTTAGGAAGAAGTTCTTCATAGAAGGAGAGATTGGCCATTGGGATGTGCTGCCCAGGGAGGTGATGGAGTCACCATCACTGGAGGTGTTTAGGAGGAGACTGAATGGGGTGCTTGGTGCCATGGTTTAGTTGATTAGATGGTGTTGGGTGATAGGTTGGACTTGATGATCTCTAAGGTCTGGTCTATTCTATTCTATTCTATTCTATTCTATTCTATTCTATTCTATTCTATTCTATTCTACCAAGACTGGTGTAACAATTTACATAACTGGAAATCAGGATTCTTCACTTGAAAGTTTTTATGGATCCAGTACCTATTCTCTTATAACAGAAATACAGAATGGAAGGGACCTTCAGAGATAACTATGACCTGCTCACATTTCACTGTTAGAAAGACTTCACAGCCACCTACCATCTGCTTTGGTGGCACTGATTTCTCCAGAAGCAAACCTTAAGCCAAACTCTCTACTACCACACTTCCTCGGCTGATAATCTTCTCTGGTAGCTGAACCTCCCAATTTACCAAGAGCTCAATTCATCCTGGCCAGCAGCATGGACAGTGGGATTGAGGCACCCTCAGCAAGCGTGCAGGTGACACCAAGCTGTGTGGTTGACAGCAGTGGAGGGGAGGGATCTATCTAGAGGGACTTGGACAGGCTGGAGAGGTGTGCCCAAGCCAACCTCATGAAATCCAACAAGCCCAAGTGAAAGGTTCTGAACCTGGGTCAGGGCAGTCCCTAGCACTAATCCAGGCTGGGTAAGGAGTGCCTCCAAAGCAGCCTGGAGGAGAAGGACTTGGGGGTGTCAGTTGGTGAAAAACTCCACATGAGGCCCCGTCCCTGGAGGTGTTTAAGCCCAGGCTGGATGAGGCTCTGTCCAGCCTGATCTAGTGTGGGGTGTCCCTGCCCATGGCAGGGGGGTTGGAACTGGATGATCCTTGTGATCCCTTCCAACCCTGAATGAAACTATGAAACTATAATAGTTGCTGGCAGCCCAGCAAGCAGCTGTGTCCTGGGCTGCATCCAAAGGAGGGAGAGCAGCAGCACAGGGAGGGGATTCTGCCCCTGTCATGTGCTCAGACCCCACCTGCAGCACTGCCTCCACTTCTGGTACTCCCAGCACAAGAAGGACCTGGAGCTGCTGGACAGGCCACAGCAATGATGGAAGGGTTGAAGACCCTGTCCTCTGAAACCATGCTGCGAGAGTTTGAACTCTTCAAACCGGAGAAGAGAAGGCTCCAGAGAGACCTTAGAGCAAGCTTCCAGTAGCTGAGGGAGCTACAGGAGAGCTGGGGAGGGACTTTTGACCAGGGCTTGGAGTGACAGAATGAAAAGGAATGGATTGAAGCTTGAGGAAGGTTTCACACAAGCCTCTTGGTCCTCACAACTTCTGGGTCACACCAATTGCCATCTACAACTACCTGAAGGATGGTTGTAGCCAGGAAGGGGTTGGTCTCTTCTCCCAGGCAACCAGCACCAGAACAAGAGGACACAGTCTCAAGCTGTGCCAGGGGAAGTTTAGGTTGGGGGTGAGGAGAATGTTCTTCACAGAGAGAGAGACTAGCCATTGGAATGTGCTGCCCAGGGAGGTGGTGGAGTCACCATCCCTGGAGCTGTTCAAGAGGGCATTGGACATGGTACTTGGTGTCATGGTCTAGTAGTCATGAGGTCTGTGGTGACAGGTTGGACTTGATGATCTTGGAGGTCCTTTCCAACCTTGTTGATTCTATGAATTCTATGAACCAAGTCCAACCCCTCTGCCAAAGCAGGATCACTCAGGGTATGCCGCACAGGAACATGTCCAGCTTGGCTTTGAAAATCTCCAGAGAAGGAGCCTCCACAAATTCCCTGGGCAGCCTGTCCCAGTGTTCCATCACCCTCACAGTAAAGAAGTTTCTCCTCATTTTGAGGTGAAACTCCTTGTGTTCCAGCTCACAGCCATTATTCCTTGTCCTGTTACAGGATGCCAGTGAAAAGAGCCTGGCCCCCTCTACTTGACACCCACCCCTCAGCTATCGATAGACATTGATCAGATCCCCTCCCGGCCTTCTCTTTGCCAGACTAAACAGCCCCAGGGCTCTCATCCTCTCTTCACAAGGGAGATGCTCAAGTTGTTGTGGCTCTCCCTTTGACTCTCTCCAGCAGATCTCTGCCTTCTTGAACTGGGGAGCCCCAAAACTGGACACAATATTGCAGATATGGTCTCAGCAGGGCAGAGTAGAGTTAGAGAAGACGCTCCCTAGCCCTGCTGGCCACACTTTTCTTGCTGTACCCCAGGATCCCCTTGGCTCTCTTGGCCACAAGGACACATTGCCATCCCATAGATGACTTAACTGCCCACCAGCACTCCAAGGTCTTTCTCTTTGGAGCTGCTTTCCAGCAGGACAACCCCTAACCTGTACTGGTACCTGCTGTTTTTTTTCTGTCCAGGTGCAGCACTCTACCTTATTGAGGAGAGTCAGGTCTTGCCTGGGAGAATAATACTCATTCCATACCTAAAATTGTCTAAATATTCTTTCTGTCTTCTGAATCCAAGTAGCTGAGAAGTCATCCAGGAAAACAAAAAACCAAACAGATCTTTAATGCTGCAGATATGCTACTTTCATTTCTTCTTCCTCTCCCTCTTTCAGATTGAATGCTTGCCTTAGAAATGCTGCCAACAAAGGCTGAAGAACTGGTCCTAGCCATTAGTGCACGCTGAGAATATTTCAAGCACCACAGTGATCAGCACCCAGTGGGAAAGAATCTGCTCTCTCCCTCTCTTGTGTGATTTGATTAAAGGGTAAAAAAAAAAAGAGCTTGGAAAAAGAGGTTTATTGCTGACTAAATGGGGAGACTCATCTGACCTTTCTGCTTAAAATGTTCCTTCAAATCAAATCTGCCTGTTAAGGAGCTAGATTGGAGGTTATCAGTGCTTGAGAAATGTGCTGGAGTAGGCACTTGATGTCTTCACACATATCTCCCTCAGCTTATCTTCATTCTCTCTCTTCAAACCATCTGCTCCTTTCCTATGGTCATTGTTTTCTGTGTTAATTAGTGCAGAGTGTCTGCTGACTAAATAAGGACTTAAAGACTGAATTCCTATGTGCCTAACTGTTTGGGGAAAAGACAAAAAACCCCAGGAAAACAGGGTGGGGGAAAAAAAGCAGAGATGCTGTTTGGAATTTGCAATCATTAGTGCAAAGCTGTGAGTGTACTTCTGGGTGTTTAGGCAGCTTGAATAATTGAGGGCTTTTATATATAGCTGACTTGTCTCATTTGATTTATCTTCTTCACATGGGATTTTGTACTAATTCTGGGTACTTTATCATCACTATTGTCTCTTTCATTTGCAATACGAATCACAGAACAAAGATTTGAGGGAGAGGGGAGCATCTGCTTCCCATCAACTGATTCAGCAGTCAGTGGTGTCACAGCATCACGGTATAGCAGAGGTTGGAAGGGACCTCCAGAGATCATCCAGGCCAACCCCCCGACACAGCAGCATCACCCAGGATAGTCTGCACAGGAATGCATCCAGATGGACTTGGAAAGGCTCCAGAGAAGGAGTCTCCACAACCTCTCTGGGCAGCCTGTTCCAGGGCTCTGTCACCCTCACTGGAAAGAAGTTTCTCCTCATGTTGAGCTGAAACCTTCTCTGTTCAAGTTTGCATCCTTTATTCCTTGGCTTATTGCTGTGCACCACCCAAAAGAGCTTGGCCCCCTCCACTTGACACTCAGCCCTCAGCTATTGATAGACATTGATCAGATCCCCTCTCAGCCTTCTCTTCTCCAGACTAAACAGCCCCAGGGCTCTCAGTCACCCAACATCTCATGACTACTAAACCATGGCACCAAGTGCCACATCCAATCCCCTCTTGAACAGTGCCAGGGATGGTGACTCCACCACCTCCGTGGGCAGCACATTCCAATGGCTAACAACTCTATCTATGAAGAACTTTCTCTTCACCTCCAGCCTAAACCTCCCCTGGTGCAGTTTGAGAATGTGTCCTCTTGTTCTGTTGCTGGTTGCGTGGGAGAAGAGACCAACCCCCACCTGGCTACAACCTCCCTTCAGGTAGTTGTTGACAGCAAGAAAGTCTCCCCTGAGCCTCCTCTTCTCCAGGCTAAACAACCCCAGCTCCCTGAGCCTCTCCTCATAGGGCTGTGCTTGAGGCCTCTCACCAGCCTCCTACCATGCAAAACTGGAAAAATTCATTGTTCTTCTGCATGGTTTGACTCAAAGAAAAAAAAAAAAAGAAAAAACAACAAAGTTTGAAACTGATGTGCAGGCTACACTAAATTTTATCTCATTAATTTGGAGGTCTCCCTGTCCGGAGATGTTCAAAACTCACCTGGATGTGTTCCTGTGTAATCTGGTGTAGGTGACCCTGCTCTGGCAGGGGAGTTGGACTGGATGATCTTTCAAAATCCCTTCCAGCCTCTGAAATTCTGTGATTCTGTGATCAAGTTCATTTCACAGAAGCATAGAATAGTCTGGGCTGGAAGGGACTTCTAAAGGTCATCCAGTCCAGTCCTGCAGTCAGCAGGGTCATCCCCAACTAGATCAGGTTGCCCAGAAGCCTGTTGAGACTCCCCTTGAATATCTCCAGGGATGGGGCCTCAACCACCTCCCTGGGCAACCTGTTCCAGTGTTCCACCACCCACAGAGCAATGAACATGTTCCTAACATCTAATCTAAATCTGCTCTGCTCTAGTTTGAAACCATTGTCCCTGGTCCTGTCCCTGCAGGCCTTTGTAAGCAGTCTCTCTGCACCCTTCTTGTAGGACCCCTTCAGGTACTGGAAGTTCATTATTACGTTGCCCAGAGCTTACCTTTATCATTCTATCCAATGCTTAGGAGGGACCTTATCACTCTCTACAGCTACCTGAAAGGAAGTTGTAATCAAGTGGGGTTCAGGTTTTTCTCCCAGGCAACCAGTGACAGGACCAGAGGGCATGGCCTGAAGCTGTCCCAGGGGAGGGTTAGATTGGATATCAGGAAACACTTCCTCACAGAAAGGCTGATTAGGCACTGGGATGGACTGCCCAGGTGGAGTCACCATCCCTGGAGGTCTTTAAGAAAAGCTTGGATGTGACACTTGGTGGCATGGTTTAGCTGATGTGGTGGTGTTAGGCCTTAGGTTGGATTTGAACGATCTCAGAGGTCTTTTCCAGCCTCAACAATGATTCTGTGATTCCAGCAGCACAGAGTCACTAAATATTCCTCTTGAAACCCCAAGTTCTTCCCTTCCAACTGCCAGTTTCCAGTGACAAAGCAATCATCATTGTGGCTGTAATTAAATATTTACCAGCCTGTTCTCTTTTGTCATTTGGATGTTACAAGGCAGGCAAAGCTGCAGCTTTAAAGGCTGAGCAGTGAGCTATATTGTGATAGTATATCAAGCAAACGAGTGTTTGATGGGCTGTGCTAACGTGAGCTAAAAATAAAACCCCATCTGCTCACCTTTCAAACGGCATCAAGAGGCTGCATATGGATTGTGGAATAATTTAATGGAACACAAATGGAAATATGTTTGTTTCCATCGTGCTGAAAGGAGGGAAAATGGGCAACTTGTTAGGAAAGATGTTCTAAGAAGCAAGGAGTTGTGTGCTTACAGCTTGTCTGGAACGTAGTAGCGCCGGAGTTGTTTAAAAGCATAAATGAGTAGATGCAAAAAAGCCCAGAGATGCTCACTGGAGGCACTGCCTCTAATAATCACAGAATGTTAGGGTTTGGAAGGGACCTCAAAAGCTCATCCAGTCCAGCCCCCCTGCCTGAACAGCATCACCTAGAGCAGGTCACACAGGAACACATCCAGGTGGGTCTTGAATAGCTCCAGAGAGGGAGACTCCACAACCCCCCTGGGCAGCCTGCTCCAGGACTCTGTCACCCTCATAGGGTAAAAAATCTTCCTCCTGTTTCCATGGAACTTCCTCTACCTCAGCTTCCACCACTGCCCCTTGTGCTGGCATTGGGCATCACCCAGCAGAGCCTAGCTCCAGCCTCTGGGCACTCACCCTGCACACCTTTATCAATAGCAATGAGGTCACCTCTCGGGCTCCTCCTCTCCAGGTTACAGAGCCCTCAGCTCCCTCAAGCTCTCCTCACAAGGAAGGTGTTCCAGTTTCATCATCTTCATGACTCTGTGCTGGACTCTTTCAAGCAGTTCCCTGAGGTCCTTCTTGAACTGAAGGGCCCAGAACTGGACACAATATTCCAGATGTGGCCTCACCAGGGCAGAGTAGAGAGGGAGGAGAGCCTCCTTCAACCTACTAACCACAGCCCTTCTAATCTACCCCAGGATGCCATTGGCCTTCTTGACCACAAGAGCACACTGCTGGCTCACAGTCAACCATCCCTTCCACTAGGACCCCAATGTCTTTTCCCCTTCCCTGCTCTCATTATTCTCTTATTATTCTTCTGTTGTTTAAAACAGAGGTATGGATTGTTTCTAGACATCTTTATACTACATGGATCTCTTCACTGCTTTCCCACATGTCAGTCCCCAACCTGTACTGATACCTGGGGTTGTTCTTTCCCAGGTACAAGAATCTACACTTGCCCTTGTTGAATTTCATTTCACTTTAGGACCTTATGCTGAATTTACCCCAGCTAATGATGTGTTCAAGGCATGCCCAGGGAGCCAAGCAGAGCCTGGGCTACAGCAAGAGAAGTGTGGCCAGCAGGGTCAGGGAGGGGATTCTGCCCCTCTGCTCCACTCTGCTGAGACCCCACCTGGAGCACTGTGTCCAGTTCTGGAGCCGCTGTTCCAGGAAGGATCTGGAGGTGCTGGAAGGTGTCCAGAAAAGGGCCATGAGGATGAGCAGAGGGCTGGAGCTGCTCTGCTCTGGAGACAGACTGAGAGAGTTGGGGTTGTTCAGTCTGGAGAAGAGAAGGCTCCAAGGAGACCTTATTGTGGTCTTCCAGTATCTGCAGCGGGTTACAGGAAAGCTGGGAAGGGACTTTTGAAGGTGTCAGAGACTGATAGGACTGGGGGGAATGGAGCAAAACTAGAGGTGGGTAGATTGAGATTGGATGTTAAGAAGAAGCTCTTCCCCATGAGGGTGGTGAGAGACTGGAAGAGGTTGCACAGAGAGGAAGCCTCACCCCTGGAGGTTTTGAAGCCCAGGCTGGATGTGGCTGTGAGCAAGCTGCTGTAGTGTGAGATGTCCCTGGCCATGGGAGGGGGGTTGGAACTGGATGATCCTTGAGGTCTCTTCCAACCCTAACAATTATGTGATTCTCAGTACACAGTACTCCAGGTGAGGTCTCAGCAGAGCAGAGCAAAGTGGCAGAATCACCTCTCTGGCTCTGCTGGCAATGCTGCTTTGGATGCCGCCCAGGCTGCCCTTGGCCTTCTGTGCTGCAAGCTCACCCTGCCTGCTCCTGTCCAGCTTCCCATCCACCAGTACCCCCAAGTCCTTTTCCTCAGGGCTGCTTTCTATCCTCTCCTCCCCCAGCCTGTATTGACAGTGAGGATCGTTCTGGCCTTACACTCACTCTGAGGTAGAACATCTTGCTGCATCTACCTTCAGGATGGAAAATTGATTCCTGTGTTTCTTTATGGAAGAAAAGATGGATGTGAGTTAATAGGAAGCTTTAGCAGAGTCCCAGGAGAAAAAGACTTGCAAGTACACAGCAGGTTGTGTAAGTCCATACGCTCATTCTTGCCTTCAGCTTGGTGGTTGCTGTCAATGAGGATATTTCAAGGCAAAGGTATTGCTGAGCATGCAAGTCAGAAGGGGTGGGTGGGTGCCTGTGGATCTGGAGGTGTCTGCATGGATATAAAAACCAGAGCACTTGCTTTGGTTCAACAGATTGGATTCCCAAATAGCTGAGATGTGTTACAACAGCTCTGAAAACGAGAGCTGCTTGCACAAGCCTTATGTTAGAGGTGGGGGGGGGAGGAAATCTCCCTGACTTGTCATCTTTTTCAGCCCCAAAAACCTCTGAGGCTGGTGACAGGAAATGTTGAGCAATTGCTTTCTGTGCCAGTCTTCAGTGGAAGTGGTTTTTCTTTTCTTGTTCTTCTTCTTGTTTGTTTTTCCTTCTTGTTTACTATATTTCTTCTTATTTCTTTTATTTTTCTTCTTCTATTTTTATTTCTTCTTTTTTTTTCTTTTTTGTTTTTTTTTTCTTCTTTTTTATTTCTTCTTTTTATCTTTTCTTTTTATATTTTTCTTCTTTTTCTTTTTTCTTTTTTTCTTTCTTATTTTTTTCTCCTTTTTTACCTTTTCTTCTTTCTAATTTTTTTACTTCTTTTTAATATTTTTCTTCTGTTTTTTCTTCTTTTTTACTTTTTCTTCTTTTTTACTTTTTCTCCTTTTTTATTTTTTTCTCCTTTTAATTTTTTTCTTCTTTTTATATTTTTCTTATGCTTAATTTTCTCCTCCTCCTCACCAAGAAGGGCCAAGAGGTCCTGGGGTGTATTCAGAGGAGAGAGTACAGCAGATTCAGGGAGGTTCTCCTCATTGCCCATTGGAATGGGCTGCCTGGGGAGGTGGTGGAGTCACCATCACTGGAGGTGTTTAGGAAGAGACTGGATGGGGTACTTGGTGCCATGGTTTAGTTGATTAGATGGTGTTGGGTGATAGGTTGGACTCAATGACCTCGAGGGTCACTTCCAACCTATTCTATTCCATTCCATTCCATTCCATTCCATTCCATTCCATTCCATTCCATTCCATTCCATTCCATTCCATTCCATTCCATTCCATTCTATCCTATTCTCTACTCTGCCCTGCTGAGACCTCACCTGGAATATTGCACCCAGTTCTGGGCTCCCCAGTTCAGGAGAGACAGGGATCTGCCTCCAAGGATGCTTCAAGGACTGGAGCACTGCCTGGTGAGGAGAGACTGAGAGCCCTGGGGATGTTTAGTCTGGAGAGGAGAAGACTGAGAGGGGATCTGATCAATGTCTACCAATATCTGAGGGCTGGGTGTCAGGAAGGAAGGCACAGGCTCTGCTCACTTCCACCCTGTAATAGGACAAGGGGCAAGGCGTATAAACTACAGCACAGGAGGTTCCACCTCAACATGATTTAATTTCCCAAGAATCTTTATATTTTTCCCCTTCAACTTTTTCATTTCCCAAGAATCATTATTTGTTTTCCCCTTCACCTCTCTCATTTCCCATAAATCTTTACTACTTTTCTCCCTTCAAGGGTTTCATTTTCCAAGAATCTCTGTTTATTTTTTGTCCCTGCATTTAATTTTTGTCCTTCCAACTGCATTATTTCCCAAGAATCTGTTTTCTTTCCCCTTCAATTATTTCATTATCCAAGAATCTTTGCATTTTAGTTTTTTTTTCTTTCAACTACTACATTTCCCAGGAACCTTTATTTTTCCCTTCAGATCTTTAATTTCCCAAGAATCTTTTTTTCCCCCTTCAGTTATTTGATTTCCCAACAATCTTCATATTGTTTCCCCCCCTTTGACTATTTAATTCCTCAAGACTCTTTACTTTTTCCCCCCCTTCAAGAGTTTCATTTTCCAAGAGCCTTAATTTTATTTTTTCCCCTCTGAATAATTAATTTCCCAAGAATCTTTATATTAATTTTTCTCCTTCAACTTCTTTTCATTTTTCAAGAATATTTATTTTATTTTGTTTTCCCTTTGACTATTTCATTTCCCACTAATCTTTATTTCCCCCCCCCCCCCCCTTTGACAGATTCATTTTCTTTCATTTCCTCTTCACAACCTTGAGGTTAGAAAAACAATTCTTTCTTTCTTTCTTTTTCTTTTTCCTTCAGATCTAGGACAACTTTCTCTTCATTTTACTTTTCAGTATTACTTGTTCTCAGCTGTGTTTGTTAACTCCTCAGAGGCTGTATGCTAAGGCTTGCCTTGCCAGTACTGATACTTCTTGGGCCCCATCCTATTCAATATCTTTATTGATGATCTGGAGGAGGGGATTGAGTCCATCATCAGTAAGTTTGCAGATGACGCCAAGATGGGAGCAGATGTTGATCTGTTGGAGGGTAGGAGAGCTCTGCAGAGGGACCTTGCCAGGCTGGACAGATGGGCAGAGTCCAAGGTGTCGTAGTTTGGGCTGGGTGCCCTCTGCTACAAGGGTGTTTCCTGTGTCCAGAAGTCCAGCCCAGTGGGTGGACACAGGAAGTTAGGTTATTTCCTACCATGATCCCTTGCACCACTATAAGTCTCACGGCGGGGTCTGACACTTCCTCTTTCCTTCCTGTCCGCCACCTGGTAACTGGGGGAGAGATGGCAGTCTCAGATCTGGCCAGCTGAGACTAGCCTAGCAGTGGGGGGGAAGGAGGAGCCCTGGGGGATTTGGGTGCACCCTCAGGTGGGGATGGGATCTCTCTGGGTCTGTTTTGGCATTCTTCTTGTCACTGTGTTTCTAGCTCTCTGCACGCACTCACTGTTCTCTGTTTAAACTTTCCATCACTTTTGCAATCTGTTTGTCTGAGCTGTTATTTCTGCCTGTGGTGAGGAGGGGGTTTGCCCCAACCCATTACACAAGGGCATGAGACTGAACACATCTAAGTGCAGGATTCTACACATTGGCCACAACAACCTCATGTAGTGCTACAGGCTAGGGTCAGAGTGGCTGGAGACCAGCCAGCAGTGTGCACTTGCAGCACAGAAAGCCAACCACAGCCTGGGCTGCAGCAAGAGAAGTGTGGCCAGCAGGGCCAGGGAGGGGATTCTCCCCCTCAGCTCCACTCTGCTTGTTGATAGTAGGCTGAACATGAGCCAGTAGTGTGCCCAGGTGGCCAAGAAGGCCAGTGGCATCCTGGCCTGGATCAGGAATAGTGTGGCCAGCAGGAGCAGGGAAGTCATTCTGCCCTGTGCTCAGCACTGGTTAGGCCACATCTTGAGTCCTGTGTCCAGTTCTGGACTCCTTAGTTTAAGAAGGAGATTGAGATACTTGAATGTGTCCAGAGAAGGGCAACAAAGCTGGGGAGGGGTTTGGAGCACAGCCCTGTGAGGAGAGGCTGAGGGAGCTGGGGTTGTTTAGCCTGGAGAAGAGGAGGCTCAGGGGAGACCATATTGTTTATTGTTGTCTACAACTACCTGAAGGGAGGTTGTAGCCAGGAAGGGGTTGGTCTCTTCTCCCAGGCAACCAGCACCAGAACAAGAGGACACAGTCTCAAGCTGTGCCAGGGGAATTTTAGGCTCAAGGTGAGGAGAAAGTTCTTCCCAGAAAGAGAGATTGGCCATTGGAATGTGCTGCCCAGGGAGGTGGTGGAGTCACTGTCCCTGAAGGTGTTCAAAAAAGGCTTGGATGTGGCACTTGGTGCCATGGTTAAGTTGTCAGGAGGTGTAAGTATTAGGTAATAGGTTGGACTTGATGATCTCTGAGGTCTTTTCCAACTTGGTTGATTCTGTGATTCTTAACTCAGTGGACTGAATGTATGCAGAGTACAATATATGTTAAGAGGTGTGTTAGAGTCCCAGGGGTCTTGCTGCTGTCAGATTGCTTCTGCTGAAGGCACCCTGCTTTCACTGGTGCTCATTTTCTATGCCCTGATATAACCAGACAGCAAAAATTGTGAGGAAAATCCACAGCTTTGCAGAGATGAACATTTGGTAACTTCTTTCCCTAAACAGGATGATCCAAAGGGGGAAAAAAAATAAAAGAAAAGAGATGAAAATAGGGAACAAGTTGTTCTTGAAATGGAACCACCTTCATTTAATTTTACTCTTTAACAGTGTGTTTCCTTTCAAAGTCTGGAGCTCACGATTGACTTTTCTCTTTGCTCAAAGATTACTGAGTTGAATAACGCAGTATTGAGTTATTAACTGAGCTGCCATTAATATGAAATCATAGAATTGTCAAGCTTGGAAAGGACCTCAAGTATCATCTAGTTCCAAACCCCCCTGCCATGGGCAGGGACACCTCACACTACAGCAGCTTGCTCACAGACACATCCAGCCTGGCTGCAAAAACCTCCAGGGATGAGGCTTCCACCACCTCCCTGGGCAACCTCTGCCAGTGTCTCACCACCCTCATGGGGAAGAACTTCTTCCTAATATCCAATCTCAATCTACTCACCTCTAGTTTTGCTCCATTCTGCTATCACTCCCTGACACCCTGAAAAGTCCCTCCCCAGCTTTCCTGTAGCCCCCTTCAGATACTGCAAGGCTACAAGAAGGTCTCCTCAAAGCCTTCTCTTCTCCAGACTGAGTAACCCCAACTCTCTCAGTCTGTCTCCACAGCAGAGGAGCTCCAGCCCTCTGCTCATCCTCATGACCCTTCTCTGGACACCTTCCAGCACCTCCAGATCCTTCCTGTAATAGAGGCTCCAGAGCTGGACACAGTGCTCCAGGTGGGGTCTCAGCAGAGTGGAGCAGAGGGGGAGAATCCCCTCCCTGGCCCTGCTGGCCACACTTCTCTTGCTGCAGCCCAGGCTCTGCTTGGCTTTCTGGGCTGCAAATGTACAATGCTGTCTCCTGTTGAACTTCTCATCCCCCAGCACCCCCAAGGCCTTTTCTTCAGGGCTTCTCTCAAGCCAGCCCCTGCCCAGCCTGTATTGGTGATTGGGATTGCCCCGACCCAGCTGCATATTCAGCTAATGTTGTACAGGTTGTCACTTTGTTTCCTGTCCTGACATCACTCCTCACCCCAGGAGTCAGTTCTTCAGGACATAAACTAAGCCATCATTACAATTGATTGCTGCAATGAGGTATGAAAAATGCAGCTGAAAGTTTGTGATACATGGTTATGCAGCTTTGACTGTAGGCTTAACCAGTTCAGGTTTTCTGTATTCATAGAATGGTTTGGGTTGGAAGGGACCTTAAAGATCACCTACTTCCAACCCTTCTGACTGGCCCAGGTTGCTAAAGCTCCAAACCACCTGCCATGGGCAAGAACACTTTACACTAGCCCAGGTTGCTGAAGACCTCATTTAACCTGGCTTTGAACACCTGCAGGGAAGAGGCTTCCATCACTTCCCTGGGCAACCTCTGCCAGGGTCTCACCACCCTCACGCTAAACAATTTCTTCCTAACCTCCAATCTAAATCTGCTCTCCTCAAGCTTCAATCCATTCCCTCTCATCCTACCGCAACAAGCCTACTGTGCATCTTGAAAGTTACATATTAAAGGTAGCAGAAGAATCTGCAGTCTGTCTGCTAAAGAAATCAGTTCTTTACAATGAGGGTGGTTGAGCATTGGAACAGGTTGCCCAGGGAGGTGGCTGAGGCTCCATCCCTGGAGATATTCAAGGCGAGGATGGAGAGGGCTCTGGGCAACCTGATCTAGTTGGGGATGTCCCTGCTGACTGCAGAGGGGCTTGGACTGGATGACCTTTGGAGGTCCCTTCCAATTTGGGTGATTCTTTAATTCTATGACTCTGTGATTCTGTGATTCTGAAATGCAAAAAGCACTTTCAAAATGGCCAGCAGAACTTGCTGTTGTGTTGTATCCTTCATTAGCAAATTCAGGCTCTAGAGAAGGCTAATTCAGGAATACTCAGTAATGACAAGAAGTGTGAACAGAAAATATCTCAGGTTCTCTGAAGGCAGAACTGAAACAAATATAACTCATTCACACTTGTCACCAGACAGTAGTTTGTATCCATTCATAAATGCAGGCGGATGTAAACTATCTTGGAATGTTCTGTCTTGGGACACTCTGTCCTGAGAGCAAAGATCACGGGATCAGAGGATGTTAGGGGTTGAAAGGGACCTCAGGAGATCATGGAGTCTTATGGCCAAGAAGGCCAATGGGATCCTGGGGTGCTTTCAGAGGAGTGTGTCCAGCAGATTCAGGGAAGTTCTCCTCCCCCTCTACTCTGCCCTGGGGAGACCTCACCTGGAATATTGCATGCAGTTCTGGGCTCCCCAGTTCAAGAGGCACAGGGATCTGCTGGAGAGAGTCCAAGGGAGGGCTGCAAGGATGCTGAAGGGACTGGAGCCCTGCCTGGTGAGGAGAGGCTGAGAGACCTGGAGCTGTTTAGTCTGGAGAGGAGAAGACTGAGGTAGGATTTAATCAATGTCTATCAATATCTGAGGGCTGGGGGTCAGGAAGGAAGGGGCAGGGACAGGCTCTGCTCACTTGTGCCCTGTGATAGGATAAGGGGCAATGGATGGAAACTGCAGCATAGGGGGTTCCACCTGAAAAAGAATAGAATAGAATAGAACAGAATTAACCAGGTTGGAAAAGACCTTTGAGATCATTGAGTCCAACCTACCATCCAACACCATCTAGTCAACTAAACCATGGCACCAAGCACCCCATCCAGCCTCTTCCTAAACACCTCCAGTGATGGTGACTCCACCACCTCCCTGGGCAACACATTCCTATGGCCAATCTCTTATTCTGGGAAGAACTTCTTCCTAACATCCAGCCTAAACCTCCCCTGGCACAGCTTGAGACTGTGTACTCTTGTTCTGGTGCTGATTGCCTGGGAGAAGAGATCAACCCCCATCTGGCTACAACCTCCCTTCCAGTAGTTGTAGACAGCAGTAAGGTCTCTTCTGAGGAGGAGGAATTGAGGAGGAACTTCTTTGCTATAAGGATCACAGAGCACTGGAACAGGCTGCCCAGAGAGGTTGTGGAGTCTCCTTTTCTGGAGACTTTTGAGCCCCATCTGGATGCATTCCTGTGTGACCTGTGCTGGATTCTGTCCAACCCACTGGGCTGGGCACTCTGGATGATGGAGGTCTCAACTATGTGGCTTCTTTATTTTTTTGGAGGCATCCAGCCTATATGGCCCCAGCAGGCATCCTAAAGCAATTGCTTATGAAACCTTCTTATTCTCTGAATGAAATTTTTTTCCCAATTTATTGACCACCACCTAGGCAATAAGGCAGAGACTTAATAGAAAGTGTACATTAACTAACTGGAAAAAAAGCCAAATGTGCATGCAAATGTGATAGCCATTTGTCTCTGAGGAGGCAATCAATGCCTCTGCTCCTCTGGTATTGGGCAACCTGCTGGGACATCGAAATAATTAATACATTGCAAGCATTAGCTGAAAGAAATCTCACTTCGAGGAGACCTCATTGTGGCCTTCCAGTATCTGAAAGAGGCCTACCAGAAAGCTGGGGAGGGACTTTTCAGGGTGTCAGGGAGGGATGGAGCAAAACTAGAAGTGGGTAGATTGAGATTGGATGTTAGGAAGAAGTTGTTCCCTATGAGGATGGTGAGAAACTGGAAGAGGTTGCCCAGGGAGGTGGTGGAAGCCTCATCCCTGGAGGTTTTTGCAGCCAGGCTGGATGTGGCTGTGAGTAACCTGCTGTAGTGTGAGGTGTCCCTGGCCGTGACAGGGGGTTTGGAACTGGATGATGCTTGAGGTCCCTTCCAACCCTGACAATTCCATGTCAGGAAGATGAGGGACTCTTGGCAGAAGGTGGTATGGATTCAGGGAATGTGCACAGATCCAAGTGGAGAGTGAGGATGTGTCTCTATCTAAAGGGTTACTTTAGAGGTCTCTGGCTTTGGATGTAGCTTATGAATACACACATCAGAGTTCCTCCTGTAAAAGGGTAGGTGTAGATTGTGGCTGGAAATGTACAGCTGCTCCACTGCTGCCTACCTGCCCTGCTCAACTAATACTCTGCATGCAGTAAGACCCCAGAAGCATGCCCCAGGCAATGTACAGTTAGCTGGGAGAGCTCCATGTAGCTCAAAGGTGTCTAGAACCAATCCATTTTTCTGTTTTAAACAACAGAGGAATAATAAGAGAATAAAGAGAGCAGTGAAGGGGAAAAGGACCTGGGGGTCCTGGTGTTTGGGAGGTTGACCATGAGCCAGAAATGTGCTCTGGTGGCCAAGAAGGTCAATGGCATCCTGGGGTGGATTAGAATGGCTGTGGTTAGTAGCTTGAGAGAGATTCTTCTGCCCCTCTATTCTACCCTGTTGAGGCCATATCTGCAATATTGTGTCCAGTTCTGGGCCCCTCAGTTCAAGAAGGACCTTAGGGAACTGCTTGAGAGAGTCCAATGCAGAGACACAAAGATGTTTAAGGCAGTGGAACATTTTCCTCATGAGGAGAGCCTGAGGGAGCTGAGGGCTCTGGAGCTTGGAGAGGAGGAGCCTGAGAGGTGACCTCATTGCTGTTGCTAAAGCTGTGCAAGGTGAGTGCCCAGAGGCTGGAGCCAGGCTCTGCTGGGGGATGCCCAATGCCAGCACAAGGGGCAGCGGTGGAAGTTGAGGCAGAGGAAGTTCCATGGAAACAGGAGAAAATTTTTTCTCCCTGTGAGGGTGACAGAGGCCTGGAGCAGGCTGCCCAGGGGGGTTGTGGAGTCTCCCTCTCTGGAGCTATTCAAACCCCACCTGGATGTGTTCCTGTGCGGCCTGCTTTAGGTGATGCTGCTCTGGCAGGGGACTTGGACTGGATGAGCTTTTGAGGTCCCTTCCAGCCCCTAACATTCTGTGAGTCTGTGTAATAAGGAAACTGTTTGAGGCACATTAAGCTCAGTTGTAAACCTGCCACATGAATTTTGTCTCTGACATATTGCTGATTAAGTATCTGATCTATTCCTCCAACAGACTGAATTCCATTCTAATGCAAATGACAACCACTTACCCAAACAGAAGAATCCTTTTGTGTCTGTTTTTCTTTTTGACTCTCTTGTACCAGGGTTTTAGGGGTGCCTCTTGCAGCCTTAATCAGGGATTTGGTTTCAGTGAGTGTTACTGTTGTAAAAGGAGAACCTTTATCCATCCCCAGGTTGTAAGCATCAAGTGAGATAAAAGCCATTGGTACAGAATACAGAGTTAGCCAGGTTGGAAAAGATCATTGAGATCATTGAATACAACCTATCACCCAACACCATCCAATCAACTCGCCCATGGCACTGAGTGCCTCATCCTGGCTGCTTTTAAACACATCCAGGGGCAGTGACTCCTCCACCACTCTGGGTAGCCCATCTCAATGGCCAATCTCTCTGAGAAGAATTTCTTCCTAACATCCAGCCCAAACTCCCCTGGTGCAGCTTCAGGCTGTAAAGATAAACCCAAACCACTCCAGAGTACATGAGGTGCTTCTCATCATTTGCAGTCTTTCTTTGCTGTCCCTTTTAGGACTTTCCTCTTAAACAATGAGATCCACAAAGTGAAGGAGGAAGGAGGAACCCTTCCTACGGAGCTGTCTGCTAAAGTGGTGCTGAAAGATACATCTCGTGTGCGCCACGCTCCCCAGATTTGGTACCCTTGTGATGGGGCAGGCTGGATTAGTGCATGCACTGGTGCTTTTGCCCCAGGTATCTCTCAGAATCACAGAATCAACCAGGTTGAAAAAGACCTTAGAGATCAAGTCCAACCTATTAACCTTACACCTCAGGACAACTAAATCATGGATCCAAGTGCCACATCCAGCCCTTTTCTGAACACTTCCAGGGATGGTGATTCCACCACCTCACTGGGCAGCACATTTCAATGGCCAATTACTCTTCCTAATACGAACTTTCTCCTCACCTCAAGCCTAAACTTCTCTTGGCACAGCTTGAGACAGCCCTCAAGGCTCCTTGTCACTCTTTCTCCAGACTTTTTTCTTGTTACTGGGCATATTTCTAATTATTCCCTCTTTCAGATAGTCTGGTTCTTTGTTCAGGTGGTTTCTTCTCTTTATCCCCTCTTCCATGTTTGTTGATGGGTAGTTATACATGTAGGAGTTCAGTTCAGGCTGTGTAGTTCAGTTTTTGGGCACCTCAAGACAGGAGAGATGTGGAGGTGCTGGAGCCAGTGCAGAGGAGGACAAGGAAGCTGGGAAGGGCCTGCAGAAGAAATCTGATGAAGAGCAACTGAAGGAGCTGGGGATGGTTAGTGTGAAGCAGAGGAGGCTGAGGGGAGACCTCCTGGCTCTCTACAGCTCCCTGAAAGGAGGTTGTGGAGAGCTTGGTGCTGGTCTACTCTCATAGGAAATTAGTGATAGAACGAGAGGGAACAGCCTCAAGCTGTAACAGGGTAGGTTCAGAGTGGACATTAAGAGTGGTCAGGCCTTGGAATGTGCTGCCCAGGGAGGTGATGGAGTCTCCAAGCCTGGATGTGTTTCAAGGTGGTTTGGATGTGGTGTTTGGGGCTCTGGTTTAGGGGTGAGCCTTGTACAATAGGGTTCTGGGTTGGACTTGGTGATGCTGAGGGTCTTTTGCAACCTGAATATTTCTGTGATTGTGTGATAATCTGTGGGTACTATCCCCTGTCCTATGAACTCTCCCAAAACAGGGAATACTAATATCCTATAAATGCAGCTTCAGTATAAAGATCAATAATCCAAAAGGTTTATTTATGAAAAGTATATTTTAGTGAGTAAAATTATTTGTAGCACTACACACCAACTCTGAACATCTAGAAAACTGATGCTTAGGGAGCAGCTTTGAAGGAATTGCAGCCCAGAAGGCAAATCATATCCTGGGCTGCATCCAAAGCAGTGTTACCAGCAGAGCCAGAGAGGTGATTTTGCCTCATTACTCTGCTCTGGTGAGACCTCATCTGGAGTACTGAATCCAGCTCTGGAGCCCTCAACACAGGAAGGACATGGTGATGGAGCAGGTCCAGAGGAGGGCCATGGAAATGATCAGGGACTTGGAGCAGCTCTGCTCTGAGGACAGGCTGAGGGAGCTGGGGGTGCTCAGCCTGGGGAAAAGAAGTCTCCAGGGAGACTTAAGAGCAACCTTCCAGGACCTGAGGGGGGGCTACAAGAAGGCTGCAGAGAGAGACTGCTTGCAAGGGTCTGCAGGGGCAATGGCTTCAAACTAGAGCAAAGCAGGTTTGGATTAGATGTTAGGAACAAGTTCTGCACCATGAAGGTGGTGGAACACTGGAACAGGTTGCTGAGGGAGGTGGTTGAGGCTCCATCCCTGGAGATATTCAAGGTGAGGCTGGACAGGGCTCTGGGCAACCTGATCTAGTTGGGGATGTCTCTGCTGATTGCAGATGGGGTTAGACCAGATGAACATTGGAGGTCCCTTCCAACCCAGACCATTCCATGATTGTGATCATTCTGGAATTGAAAATGTCATAGAATTATAGAATTGTTAAGCTTGGAAGGAACTTCAAGGATCATCCAATTCCAACCCCCCTGCCATGGGCAGGGACACCTCAAACTACAGCAGCTTGGTCACAGCCGCATCCAGCCTGGCCTGAAAAACCTCCAGGCATGAGGCTTCCACCACCTCCCTGGGCAACCTCTGCCAGTGTCTCACCACCAGAAAATAAACAAGTTGCAATATATTTTGTAAAAGAGAGAAAAACCAGAATCTTTCTGCCTTCACCCTCCTTGCATGTGTCTCTATTTCTTGTTCCCAAAGCCATCTCTCCTGTACAAGACAAGATAAGCTCAATTAATCAAGTTACCAAACCTATTTCCTGCTCCTTCTGTGATCACTCCTAGGCTCAAATTTCTGAGTTCTTCAGCCCCAGCTGAAAGAAGTAACTTGATTACAGAAAAATGTTCAGGTTAACCTAGATAATGACAGCAAGCTTTAGAGCAAAATATATCAGTTGAACAATGAGACAACAGCAATTTGGAAGCAGCCTTTGAATCATTTGCTCAGCTTTATCTGCCGCAGAACCAGGTTTGAGATACATGGTGCTGAGATGCTTATTGCCAGCTCCTGAGCCAAACTCTCCTGCAAAAGGACAGATTTTTATTTATAGGACTGAAAGAGATCCATCTCCTCCAAACCTCAAACAGCTAACAGTCTCTAAAGTTGTAGAGGTGCTATTGCTTCTGGTTTCCATAAACTCATGTGATGCCCTCAAGCTACGAAGAGTCTCTGAAGGCATACAAAGTCGATTACTTATGGTTTCCATAAACTAAATGGAGGGTGGGGGTCAAAATAAAAGACAAAAGAGGGGTTTCCCCCCACCTGACCAACTCTGTCTCCTCCTGGAATTCCCTCCTCATCTCACATCCAAAGTATGAATTGAACAGGGACATCCCCAGCTAGATCGGGCTGCCCAGAGCCTCATCAAGCCTCACCTTGAATATGTCTGGGAATGGGACCTCAACCACCTCCCTGGGGAACCTCTTCCAGTGTTCCATCACCCTCATGGTGCAGAACTTGTTCCTAACATCCAATCTAAATCTGCTCTCCTCTAGTTTGAAGCCATTGCCTCTCATCCTGTCCCTGCAGGCCTTTGCAAACAGTCTCTCTGCAGCCTTCTTGTAGCCCTCTTTGGGTACTGGAAGATTGCTTTTAGGTCTCTCTAGAGCCTTCTCTTCTTCAGGCTGAACACCCCCAACTCCCTCAGCCTGCCTTGACTTCCCTCACCTAACCCTGTTTTGTCTTGTGGGCAAACCTAATATCCAATCTAAATCTGCTCTGCTCTAGTAGGTGGAGCTTGTGCTGTGAGCTGAATGTGAATTTTGGAGGGGTTCAAGAGGGGATTGGATGTGGCTCTTGGTGCCATGGTTTAGTCATGAGGTCTGTGGTGACAGGTTGGACTCGATGATCCTTGAGGTCTCTTCCAACCTTGGTGATACTGTTAGAGTTTGAAGCCTTGGCCCCTGGTCCTGTCTCTTCAGGAGAAGACCGAGAGGGGATTAAATAAATGTCTATGAATGCCTGAGCACTGTTAAGAGGGAGGGGACAGGCTCTGCTGAGCTGCACCCTGTGATAGGACAAGGGCCTATGGATGGAAACTACAGCGCAGGAGAAGACTGAGAGGGAATCTGATCAATGTCTATCAATATCCAAGGGCTGGGGTCAGGAAGGAAGGGACAGGGACAGACTTTGCTCACTTGTGCCCCAGGACAGCACAATGGGCAATGGATATAAACTACAGCACAGGAGGTTCCACCTCTACATGAGAAGGAACTTCTTCACTGTGAGCGCTGGAACAGGCTGCCCAGGGAGGCTGTGGAGTCTCCTTCTCTGGAGACTTTCAAGCCCCATCTGGATGTGTTCCTGTGTGACCAACATGATGATCTTTGAGGTCTCTTCCAACCTTATTGATTCTATGATTCTATGCTAGATTCTATAGTCCTACTCTGGCAGGGGGCATTGAACGTGATGATCTCCAGAGGTCCCTTCCAACCCCTAACATGCTGTGACCCTGTGTGAACAGTCTCTCCATCCTTCTTGTCCTTCAGGTCCTGGCAGGCTCCTCTTAGGTCTCCCTGGAGCCTCCTCTTCTCCAGGCCGAACACCCCCAGCTCCCTCAGCCTTGGACACTGAATGAAGCCTAAGAGTGGCTGAAGAAGTTGGCAGGCAGATGAGAGCAGCCCTCCTGTCATCCATCTCTAACTCCATATTTCATTTGGTAAGTATCTAAACAGGAAGAGCATCCAAATATTGATCAGAAGCTGTGGGAACTGGCTGTTTTCTTTAGAGGGCAACAGATCCTTTTGCTGTGCACCTCTGTGAGACGTGGGAGAGCTGTGTGGAAGGTGCAGACAAAGCTTTAGTGATGCAGTTTCCCTCCTGAAGGATCCTTTTATATGTTAATTGCAGCAGAATTTGGAGCTAATGGAAAGGAACCTCCAAGTTTCAAGAGACTTAAGAGATTAAATTTGCAGTCACTTAATCATGGCCTATGAAATATGTAACACACACACCCCCACCCCGAGTTTTGAGCAAATATTTGGGTTTTTATTGTGATTTCTGTTCCCAAAGAGACAAATGTTGTATAGTAGCAGGCACTTGGAGTTGTTCAAGGCTTTGATTTTTTTTCTGTAGGGAAAATTGCCCTTTCCAAATGAGTTTCTGCCAGTTAATAAATAACCCAGAGCCAAATTTTCAATTGTTCTTTATATATATTTTATTTCAGAAGAGAGAAAATGCAAAAGAAAGAATATATTATATTAACTGCTACAGCTTCATTTGCTTTCCAACTGAGCTGGCCTGGCAATTTTATACTGGAGGTGATTTCAACCCACCACACAAGTGGGAAAGAAACAGATTGTGTCACTCACACAAAGTCTTTGCAGTTGTTCAAGTCATACTTGCAGTCAGTTTGGAATGGATCTGAATTGTCTCAATATTTATTATTATGATTACTAATATCTGGACTCTTAATAATCAAAACAGAAGCATAAAACCCACTCACAACCAGCTGATACTAGGCAGGGATGGAGTATGTGTTCAGTTCTGGGCTCCTCAATTGAAGAAGGACATTGAGACACTTGAATGTGTCCAGAAAAGGGCAATGAGGCTGGGGAGGGATCTGGAGCACAGCCCTGTGAGGAGAGGCTGAGAGAGCTGGGGTTGTGTAGCCTGGAGAAGAGGAGGCTCAGGGGAGACCTTCTTGCTCTCTACAACTACCTGAAGGGAGGTTGTAGCCGGGAGGGGGTTGATCTCTTCTCCCAGGCAACCAGCACCAGAACAAGAGGACACAGTCTCAAGCTGCACCAGGGGAAGTTTAGGCTGGAGGTTAGGAAGGAATTCTTCCCAGCAAGAGAGATTGGCCATTGGAATGTGCTGCCCAGGGAGGTGGTGGATTCCCCGTCACTGGAGGTGTTCAGAAAAGGCTTGGATGTGACTCTTGAAGCCATGGTTTAGTTGCCCTGAGGTGTTAGGTAATAGGCTGTACTTAATCTCTGAGGTCTTTTCCAACCTGGTTGATTCTATGATTCCATGACTCTATGTAGACCCCCATTTCCTCCTTCCCAACTGCCCCCCCTCTCCCCTCACCAAATAATTAAGAATGTATCCAAACATTCTGACCAAAATGAACTGCATCCTCCCTAATTTCCTGTTGTTTGCCTCTAGACAAACCAAGCTGAAAAAGAGACACTGATTTAATTTGGTAAGGAACAGGCTGGATGCCTGATGCCTTGTTTTCTGCTTGCTCATGTCTTGCCAACAATTATCTTGTCAAGAGGTAAATGCTGGTGACAGAGCAGCAGTCAGGAAACTTCTGATAGAGAGGAAACTTGTGGTGGGTAGAAATTACTTCCCCCCACCCCCTACAACTACCCTCCAAAATAAATTGGCCAGACTTAGCTCAGTTTAGGATGGAAGCAAATGAAGCTCTATGTACAAGAAAGATAGAAATATGAAATGCAATGAATATGTACAAGACCCACCCTGGATGGCTCCACGGGAACTGTTCACCTCCTCCCCTGTTCACACCCTCCTTCCCCATAGATCACACAGTAGTCAAAACAGAGATCACAGTATCACAGTATCACCAAGGTTGGAAGAGACCTCAAGGATCATCAAGTCCAACCTGTCACGACAGACCTCATGACCAGACCATGGCACCAAGTGCCACATCCAATCCCCTCTTGAACACCTCCAGGGATGGTGACTCCACCACCTCCCTGGGCAGCACATTCCAATGGCTAACAACTCTCTCTGGAAAGAACTTTCTCCTCACCTCCAGCCTAAACTTCCCCTGGCACAGCTTGAGACTGTGTCCTCTTGTTCTGGTGCTGGTTGCTAGAGGGAAAAGACCAACACCTTCCTGGCTACAACCACCTTTCAGGTAGTTGTAGAGAGCAATGAGGTCTCCCCTGAGCCTCCTCTTCTCCAGGCTAAGCAACCCCAGCCTCTCCTCACAGGGCTGTGCTCCAGACCTCTCCCCAGCCTCATTGCCCTTCTCTGGACATGTTCAAGTGTCTCAATGTCTTTCTTAAATTGAGGGGCCCAGAACTGGACCCAGGACTCAAGATGTGGCCTAATCAGTGCTGAGTACAGGGGCACAATGACTTCCCTGCTCCTGCTGGCCACACTATTCCTGATGCAGGCCAGGATGCCATTTTCCTTCTTGCCCACCTGGGCATACTGCAGCACCCCCAGCTCCCTTTCTGCCTGGCTGCTCTCCAGCCACTCTGACCCCAGCCTGTAGCTCTGCATGGGGTTGTTGTGGCCAAAGTGCATCCCCATTAGCAAGCCATTGAATTCTACAGACCTTAGCACTATTTTTCCGTTGTATCCAATGGTAATAATTTTACATTCAGTCTTTGCAGTCAGGGACCAGGCTGAACTTCTCCCTTCAAGCAGTTCCAGCCGCACTAAAACCTGATCTAAACCCAATCAAAAGTCATTAGTCAAAGAACCTCTTTTCCCGTAAGACAAACACTGACGTGGCAATTGGCATTTTCTGGCCCTGCATCCTCTTGCAGATCATGGCACAAAACAGAGTTAAGCCTGAAATGAAGATTAATTAGGGAAACATGGTCTAGAGCTGGACATGTTGGAAGGTGTCCAGATAGGGGCCACGAGGATGAGCAGAGGGCTGCTCTGCTATGGAGACAGACTGAGAGAGTTGGGGTTGTGCAGTCTGGAGAAGAGAAGGCTCCCAGGAGACCTATTTGGAGCTTTCCAGTATTTGAAGGGGGCTACAGGAAAGCTGGGGAGGGACTTTTGAGGGTGTCAGGAAGTGATAGGACTGGGGGGAATGGAGCAAAACTGGAAATGGTTAGATTCAGATTGGATGTTAGGAAGAAGTTCTTCCCCATGAGGGTGGTGAGACACTGGAAGAGGTTGCCCAGGGAGGTGGTGGAAGCCTCATCCCTGGAGGTTTTTCAGGCCAGGCTGGATGTGGCTGTGAGCAAGCTGCTGTAGTGTGAGGTGTCCCTGCCCATGGCAGGGGGGTTGGAACTGGATGATCCTTGAGGTCCTTTCCAACCGTAATAATTCTCTGATTCTATGATCTGTGCTGTTTCCTGGTGCTGTTTGTTGGAAGGAATGCAACAGGAATTCTTCTGCCCTCGAAGCATCCTTGTGGGACCTGGGTCATTGGGAGTCTGCTCTGATGGGAACAGAGGTCCCAATAGGCACACTTGACACACTTCAAAAGGAGTCCTGGGGGATAGCAAGTTCTGCATGGGACAGCAATGTGCCCTTCAGGCCAAGAAAGCCAATGGGGTCCTAGGGTGCATTGAGAGGAGTGTGTCCAGCAGATCCAGGGAGGTTCTCCTCCCCCTCTACTCTGCCCTGCTGAGACCTCAGCTGTAATATTGCATCCAGTTCTGGGCTCCCCGGTTCAGGAGGGACAGGGATCTGCTGGAGGGATTTCAAGGGAGAGCTCCTAGGATGCTGAAGGGACTGGAGCCCTGCCTGGTGAAGAGAGGCTGAGAGCCCTGGGGCTGTTTAGTCTGGAAAGGAAAAGACTGAGAGGGGGTTTAATAAATGTTTCTAAATATCTGAGGGCTGGGGGTCAAGAGGGAGGGGACAGGCTCTGCTCAGTTGCACCCTGGGATAGGACAAGGGGCAATGGATATAAACTACAGCACAGGAGGTTCCAGCTCAGCTTGAGGAGGAACTACTTCACTGTGAATGTGACAGAGCACTGGAACAGGCTCCCCAGGGAGGTTGTGGAGTCAAGACCCATCTGGATTAATTTCTGTGTTACCTGTGCTGGGTTCTCTGTTTCTGCTCTGGCAGGGGGGTTGGACTTGATGATCCTCAGAGGTCCCTTCCAGCCCCTAACATCCTCTGATATTGTGACATTGTAGCTGGCAGCAACCTGGGACAATGCACACTGCTGGTTCCATGCCAAGGTGACTATATCTGTAGGAAGGAGCAATCTCCTTTTAGATGTTCATTGATCAGTATAATCAGCTTTAAACTCTGAGCAATTGTTCTCCACTTGTTTTGGTTTTAAAGGTTTGTGTTCCTTGTTCAGATCAAAGCAAGCTCCAGTGTCCAAAAGGTGATCTGTTCCTTTCCAGAAATAGTAGTTGAAGATATTACATCTCTCATCAATTCCTCCTCTTATTTATAGCCTTAAATCATCATGAGTAAGTCTCTGCTGGTACTTCTGATGTGTATGTGATTGCTATTTGCAAATTCTACAAAGTGACCAATAGAGCTTTTGATCAAAGTTTGTATATATATAGAGAGAGAGAGATAGAGACAGAGGTAGAGATTAGAGGCAGAGATAGAGAGAAATAGAGAGAGAGAGAGAGGGAAGGAGAAGGAGAAAGGGATAGGGAGAGAGGGAGAGAGTTAGAGAGAGATGGAGAGAGAGATGATATATATATAGAGAGAGAGAGATGGAGAGAGATATGAGATATATATATAGAGAGAGAGAGAGTGGGATAGAGATGATATATATATATATAGAGAGAGAGAGAGTGGGATAGAGATAGAGATGATAGAGACAGAGATGATAGAGAGAGAGCAATATGAGAGAGATATGAGATAGAGAGGGATATGAGAGAGATATGAGAGAGAGGGGGATAGAGAGAGAGGGATAGAAATAGAGATGAGAGGAGAGAGAGAGAGATGCCCAGCAGCCTGATCTACTTGGGGATGTCCCTGCTGACTGTGGGGAGGTTGAAGTGGATGACCTTTTGAGGTCCCTTTAGTCCCAGACCATTCTATGGTTTTAGATAGATATAGATACAGATATATAGATACAGATTAGATATAGATATAGATGAGAGAGAGAGAGGGAGTTAGAGCCAGAGATAGAGATAGAGATAGAGAGAGATAGAGAGATAGAGATAGAGAGAGAGATAGAGAGATAGAGAGATAGAGATATAGAGATAGAGATATAGAGATGATAGAGATAGAGATAGAGATATAGAGATAGAGATAGAGATGATAGAGATAGAGATAGAGATAGCCCAGAGACATTGTGGAGGCTCCAAGCCTGGAGGTGTTCAAAGACCCCAGTGTGGATGAGGATTTAAGCAATTTGGTCTAGTAAGTGATGTCCCTGCCCATGACAGGAAGTTGGAACTAGATGATCTTTAAGGTCCCTTCCAATCCAAACCTTTCTGTGGTCCTGTGACAGATGGTATAGATGATGTAGATATAGGTACAGATGTTATAGATATAGGTATAGATGGTATAGATATAGATATAGATGATATAGATATAGATGATATAGATATAGATATAGATGATATAGATATAGATATAGATGTAGATATAGATATAGATATAGATATAGGTATAGGTATAGGTATAGATAGATATAGATAGCCCAGAGACATTGTAGAGGCTCCATGCCTGGAGGTGTTCAAAGGCCCCAGTCTGGGTGAGGCTTTGAGCAACTTGGCCTAGTAAGAGATGTCCCTGCCCATGACAGGAGGTTGGAACTAGATGATCTTTAAGGTCCCCTCCAACCCAGACTTATCTGTGATCCTGTGATAGATGATATAGATATAGTATAGATGATATGATATAGATATAGTTATAGATGGGAGAAAGAGAGGGAGAGACAGAGAGGTAGGGAGAGAGGTAGAGAGAGAGAGAGGTAGAGAGAGAGGTTTATAGATTATATCTATAGATAGATATATACACACTTACACATCAGGTACAGAGGCTTTAAACATGCATCTGGATCAGTATGAGGTCCAAAAACCTGTTTACTCCTTGGATTTCTTGATCCAATGACACATCTGACTTGTCCAATAGGTAGGAGCAGTGCCAAGCTTAGGGGAGAAAAGGGATCATCTTATTTGAGAGCTGGCTTGAAATATTACAGAGCCAGGGAAGTGGGAGAGGGGAAGGATGGGCAGTTGGTGGTGAGGTGGAAAATTTGGCTTCCCCTTGGCTTTAGTGCTGCAGAATAACTTCTGGTGGCAGCTGTTGGCAAGCTTGATCAGGAGATGTACGTCAGCCCTCAGGCAATGTGCTGGCTTGTTTGGGGACAGAATTTTGGCTTGAAGGTGCCTTCTGTACTTGGATGCAGTAAACGTATGGATCCATGCTAAAAGGCAGAATAAACCTGAATTTACCACTTGGATTGTTCTTTCAGGAAGGCTCAGCCACTGATTTTGCATTTAATAAGGCAGAAGCACCTGATGGCTGAAACATAAATTTCTTTTCTTTGCTTCTGTAGTTCTTTTGTAAAGGTTACCATTTCAACTTTTTGGAGCAAGTTCATCCACTTTGGGGCTTTCACAGCAAATATTGGAAGTATGCTACTGCTATTTACTTTCAGCTCGGGGTGGGAGAGTGGCAGAAGCCTGGTGTTGAGTAATAGAAGAGGGAACACAGTCTCAAGCTGTGCCAGGGATAGTTTAGGCTGGAGGAGATGAGAAAGTTCTTCCCAGAGAGAGTTGTCAGCCATTGGAATGTGCTGCCCAGGGAGGTGGTGGAGTCACCATCCCTGGAGGTGTTGAAGAGGGGATTGGACGTGGCACTTGGTGCCATGGTTTAGTAAAGTAGAGTAGAGTAGAGTAGAATAGAATAGAATAGAATAGAATAGAATAGAATAGAATAGAATAGAATAGAATAGAATAGAATAGAATAGACCAGACCAGGTTGGAAGAGACCTTCAAGATCATTGTGTCCAACCCATCAACCAATCCAACCCACCTAAACAACTAAACCCTGGCACCAAGCACCCCATCAAGTCTCCTCCTAAACACCTCCAATGATGGTGACTGCACCACCTCCCTGGGCAGCACATTCCAATGGGCAATCACTCTCTCTGTGTAGAACTTCTTCCTAACATCCAGCCTGAACCTCCCCTGGTGCAGCTTGAAACTGTGTCCTCTTGTTCTGGTGCTGGCTGCCTGGGAGAAGAGACCAACATCCACCTGGCTACAACCTCCCTTCAGGTAGTTGTAGAGAGCAATAAGGTCACCCCTGAGCCTCCTCTTCTCCAGGCTAAGCAATCCCAGCTCCCTCAGCCTCTCCTCACAGGGCTGTGTTCCAAACCCCTCACCAACTTTGTTGCCCTTCTCTGGACACTTTTCAGCAAGTCAACCTCCTTCCTAAACTGAGGGGCCAGAACTGGACACAGGACTCAAGCTGTGGCCTAACCAGTGCAGTGTACAGGGGCAGAATGACCTCCCTGCTCCTGATGACCACACTGTTCCTGATGCAGGCCAGGATGCCATTGGCTCTCTTGGCTGCCTGGGCACACTGCAGGCTCATGTTCAGCCTACCATTGACCAGTACCCCCAGGTCCCTCTCTGCCTAGCTGCTCTCCAGCCACTCTGACCCCATCTTGTAGCACTGCGTGGGGTTGCTGTGGCCAATATGCAGAACTCGGCACTTGGATGTAATCATGAGCTGTTGGGTGACAGGTTGGACTTGAGGATCTTGGGAGTCTTTTCCAACCTTATTGATTCTATGATTCTATGAAAAAAAAAAAAACAACCTTGTATTGCAAAGTTTGGATCTGTTAATACTTCTGTAGGAAGCCTGAAATATTTTGCACTTTAAAGGAGATATTGACAGGGTTATAATCAAAACCCTCTGCTTTACAGAGCTGTGAATCCTGCTGAGTTATCATGGCATCATAACTCATTTGCTATTGTGTAATCTAGTTATCAGGCTGTTAAAAGAAAGTGGTTCTTAGCTGTGCTTTTATTCCCCATTGTGCTGGCTCCTGGTAGTAATACTGAAGGGAAATCGTTTTCCCTTATGCTGAATGGGAGCTTTAGACTGAAATGAGAGAATAGCTACACCAGGACTGTGCAGGGAAAAAAAATACCACCACCACCCCCAGTTCTTCAGTGGGAGGGAGGTGAATTGTGACCTCCAGTTCTTAATTACACTAAATCACTTCTGAATGTGTGATGTCCTCCATTAACACTTCTGATGAGTAACTTGCCAATGGACTGGGGCCATAACTATCTTTCTGTTCTCTATGGTGTTTTTTCTTTGCACTATCCAGCACAATGTGACCTTGTCCCACAGTTCTGAACTCCACAGTGTGACTGCAATTAAAGTGCATGAGTAACAACACCATCCATTTGTTAAAATTAACCTGGAAGTAATTGTGACTAATGAGCGGCTTTGAGAAAATCACCACGGCCTTTGGAACAGTCGTGACAGGCCAGTCACACCCTGGGCTGCAGCCAAAGCAGCGTTGCCAGGAGATCCAGGGAGATGATTCTGCCCCTTTGCTCTGCTCTGCTGAGACCTCACCTGGAGTACTGCATACAGCTCTGGAGCCCTCAATATAGGAAGAACATGGACCTGAGAAGGGCCATGAAAATGCTCAGAGGGTTGGAGCAGCTCTGCTCCAAGGACAGGCTGAGGGAGCTGGGGGTGTTCAGCCTGCAGAAGAGAAGGCTCCAGGGAAACCTAAGAGCAACTTTCCAATACCTGAAGGGGGCTACAAGAAGGCTGCAGAGAGACTGTTTGCAAAGGCCTGCAGGGACAGGACCAGGGGCAATGGCTTCAGACTAGAGCAGAGCAGATTTAGATTGGATGTTAGGAACAAGTTCTTTACCATGAGGGTGATGGAGCACTGGAACAGGTTGCCGAGGGAGGTGGTTGAGGCCCCATCCCTGGAGGTATTCAAGGCGAGGCTGTGAGCAACTTGATCTAGTTGGGGATGTCCCTGCTGAGTGCAGAGGGGGCTGGACTGGATGACCTTTCGAATTCCCTTCCAGCCCAGACCATTCTGTGATTCTATGACTTGAAAAAGGAACAAAAACATTGCCACAGAAGCATTTTGTTTTGGACTTTTTCTGACTGTGCCTCATGAAGGGAAAGTTTGGAAGTGGTTTCTGGGCACCTCATTGCCATGGTGATCAACACCAGGCATGATACAGCAGCATGAGTCAGTGCCAAAACAGAAACCCATCGATGCTTCCAGCTGCTCCATTTGGTTACACTGATATATGCTGTGCAGAAAATGTTTTGTTTTCCCTATTAGCCATAAATAACATTCAGCAGCAGCAGCCACAGGAAGATGTAAGGGAGGGTAGGCAAACACTGGAAGAAGAAAGTATTTGAGGTAAATCTAATCTTTGGTTATTGAGGAGGAACTTCTTCGCTGTGAGGGTCACAGAGCACTGGAACAGGCTGCCCAGAGGGGTTGTGGAGTCTCCCTCTCTAGAACCTTTCAAGCCCCACCTGGACGTGTTCCTGTGTGACCTGTGCTGGATTCTATGGTGCTGATCTGGCAGGGGGGTTGCACTTGATCTCCAGAGATCTCTTCCAGCCCCTAACATCCTCTGATCCTGTGATCTTCCAAATTCTGGCAGTGCAAGGTGTGCCAGTGACTGGGACTGTCTGCTGCCGGAACCAAGGTGCTGAAGGCTTTGTCTGCAGTTCTGAAGTGTTAGAATACCATAGCATAGCATGGCATGGCATGGCATGGAATGGAATGGAATGTAATAGACCAGACCAGGTTGGAAGAGATCTTTGAGCTCATTGTGCCCAACCTATCATCTAACACCACCTAATCAACTGAACTATGGCACCAAGCACCCCATCCAGTCTTGTCCTAAACAACTCCAATGATGGTGACTCCACCACCTCCCTGGGCAGCACATTCCAATAGCCAATCTATCTTTCTATGATGAACTTCTTCCTAACATCCAGCCTAAACCTCCCCTGGCACAGCTTGAGACTGTGTCCTCTTGTTCTGGTGCTGGCTGCCTGGGAGAAGAGACCAACCCCCCCCTGGCTACAACCTCCCTTCAGGTAGTTGTAGAGACCAAGAAGGTCTCCCCTGAGCCTCCTCTTCTCCAGGCTAAGCAGCCCCAGCTCCCTCAGCCTCTCCTCACAGGGCTGTGCTCCAAACCCCTCACCAACTTTGTTGCCCTTCTCTGGACACGCTCCAGCAAGTCAACCTCCTTCCTAAACTGAGGAGCCCAAAACTGGACGCAGGACTCAGGGTGTGGCCTAACCAGTGTTGTGTTGGCTTCTTTAGGACTCTTCCCGTCAGCACTAATGCCAAGGGGCTTATTGCATCATGCCTAAAAAAATGATGAGACACTGAACTTAAGGGTTAAAAATTCAAGAGGAGGTTTTTATACTATGCCTCTAGTTGTAATTTTTGTGAAGCTCCCTGTCTAAAGTTTGGCTTCTTCTTGAATTTGTGTATTTTTGTTTTATTCTTTCTGTTTGGTTCATGAATTTGTATTAAATGAGTCTGAAGAACCTACCAGAGGCTGTAGTATTTCTAGCAAAGCAAGGACAGGTTAGCCTAACCTTGTCAATGCTCCTTAGCTAGTCTGGGTCAGTCTATCTTTTCAGCCTCCCTTGTTTCAGAGATGTTGTCAGGTGGTTAAAGAAGTATCATGTTCTCCAGATTGATTAATGCTGCTACTTTATTCCTATCACACTCTTTACAAAGTGGTGCAGAGAGCAGGAAATGGTGGAATCAAGTGAAGGGGCAATGAGCAAAAGGCTGTGGGCTGCAGTTGGCCATAAAGCCTAAGGAAGGGAAGGAAATGGTGGAACCAAGTGAAGAGGCAATAGGAAACAGGTTCTGGGCTGCAGTTGGCCATAAAGCCTAAGGAAGGGAAGGAAATCGTGGAATCAAGTGAAGAGGCAATAGGAAACAGGCTGTGGGCTGCAGCTGCCCATAAAGCCTAAGGAAGGGAAGGAAATGGTGGAATCAAGTGAAGAGAAAATGGGCAACAAGCTGTGGGCTGCGGTTGCCTGTGAGGCCTAAGGGAAAGCATAGCTGTGAGACCTGGGTAAAGCCTCCTCAGATACCACCTGTAGTGCCCACTGACCTTCAGGCTGCTGCTGCACTGCCTGCTGTTATGTCCTGTTCTTTCTTCCACTAATATTTCATAGAACCACAGAATTGTTAAGGTTGGAGGGGACCTCAAGGATTATCCATTTCCAACCCCCCTGAGGGACCTCTCACACTAGAGCAGCTTGCTCACAACCAAAGGTCATTTGTAGAAGCAGAGGATTATCAGGGCTGGAAGGGACCTCAAGGATCATCCAGTTCCAACCCCCCCTGCCATGGGCAGGGACATCTCACACTAGAGCAGGTTGCTCACAGCCACATCCAGCCTGGCCTGAAAAACCTCCAGGGATGAGGCTTCCACCACCTCCCTGGGCAACCTCTTCCAGTCTCTCACCACCCTCATGGGGAAGAACTTCTTCCTGACATCCAATCTGAATCTACCCACTTCAAGTTTTGCTCTGTTCCCCCCAGTCCTATCACACTCTCTGAGACTCTAAAAAGTCTCTCCCCAGCTTTCCTGTAGTCCATTTCGGATACTGGAAGGTCACAAGAAGGTCTCCTGGAGCCTTCTCTTCTCCAGACTGAACAGCCCCAACTCTTTCAGTCTGTCTCCATAACAGAGGTGCTCCAGCCCACCGATCACCATCATTTGAACTCTTTGTCTTTCACGTTCCCTTTCTGAATCTGCTGAACAGCCCTTGCTTTGTTTTGCTGAAGCTACTGCTGTTTCCATTTCTCTTATCCGTTAACACAAAGCCTCAATGTCTGCATTTGCTTAAACCCTTCACTACTTACAGTATCCTGATGGTGAAGGGAAAACTTTGAGGCTGGGATGTTTAGCTGGATGAATACGAACCTCCTTTGTTTACAGCAGGGATGGAATGGCTGGGGTCAGGGGAGAGCAGCCATGTGCTTTCAGCATCCTTTTGGAGTTTGGCTGTCCCTGTGCAAAGGAACAAACCAGAAAAAATCTCAGATCCAGTTTTGTGGGATAGGAGGAGGGAAGGGCAGAACAGCATGTGGCCTGGTCTCATCTCCTTTCATCCATCACTCTCTCAGTGTCAGCTGGGAAGCCTGTGAAAAATAGTTTTATGATGCATCAGCCTGTGTCCCCTTCAAATATGAAAGTCAAGCTCTGCCTGCACCTCCCAGTAGGTAATTTCAACCTGTAATAACTCTCATCTTCTACTGGGGTTTGATGGCTTTATGCCCCTTCTTAAAACAGATGCACTCTTCTGAGCTCTGTGTCTGGGCAATGGAACAGCCAGAGAGCTGGCTGGCTGCAATGTTAATCTTTGTTTCCTTTGGGGCAGCACTATAAATACAACCCAGGCCAGTGGGGTGATAACAGGTTGGGTTGTCAGGATCACAGGATCAGAGGATGTTAGGAGTTGGAAGGGATCTCTGGAGGTTTAGGCTGTGGGTGAGGAGAAAGTTCTTCCCAGAGAGAGTTGTTAGCCATTGGAATGTGCTGCCCAGGGAGGTGGTGGAGTCACCATCCCTGGAGGGGTTCAAGAGGGGATTGGATGTGGCACTTGGTGCCATGGTTTAGCAGTCATGAGGTCTATGGTGACAGGTTGGACTTGATCTTTGGGAGACCCCTTATCCAACCTTATTGATCTTATGATTCTAAGTACAGCCCTACAAGCCCTATGAGGAGAGGCTGAGGGAGCTGGGATGGTTTAGCCTGGAGAAGAGGAGGCTCAGGGGTGACCTCATTGCCCTCTACAACTACCTGAAGGGAGGTTGTAGCCAGGTGGGGGTTGGTCTCTTCTCCCAGGCAACCAGCACCAGAACAAGAGGACACAGTCTCAAGCTGTGCCAGGGGAAGTTTAGGCTGGAGGCGAGGAGAAAGTTCTTCACTGAGAGAGTCATTCGTCATTGGAACAGGTTGCCCAGGGAGGTGGTGGAGTCCCCATCCCTGGAGGTGTTCAAGAGAGGATTGGATGTGGCACTTGGTGCCTTGGTCTAGTCATGAGGTCTGTGGTGACAGGTTGGACTCAATGATCCTCGAGGTCTCTTCCAACCTTAGTGATACTGTGATACTGTGAACCCCCCCTGCCAGAGCCAGACCAGAGAATCCAGCACAGGTCACTCAGGAACACATCCAGAAGAATCTTGAAAAGTCTCCAGAGAAGGAGACTCCATAACTTCTCTGGGTAGCCTGTTCCAGTGCTCTGTCACCTTCATAGTGAAGCAGTTCCTCCTCATGTTGAGGTGGAACTCCTCCACTGTAGTTCATATCCATTGCCCCTTGTCCTATCCCAGGGTGCAATTGAGAAGAACCTGTCCCCTCCCTCTTGACCCCGAGCCCTCAGCTATTGATAGACATTGATCAGATCCCCTCTCAGTCTTCTCTTCTCCATACCAAACAGCCCCAGGGCTCTCAGCCTCTCCTCACCAGGAGTGAGGCTGTGCTCCAGCCCCTTCATCATCCTGGGAGCCCTCCCTTGAACTCAGGGACCCAGAACTGGACACAGTACTCCAGGTGTGGCCTAACCAGTGCTGAGTACAGGGCACAACGACTTCCCTGCTCCTGCTGGCTACACTATTCTTGATGCACGCCAGGAAAGAACAGAAAAAAAGCAGTGAAACTAATGTGAGCTGATGTAAGCTGCCAAGGGAATAACAAAGGGGTAAAAAAATGTAATAATTCCTTCTGACAAAAAAAGAATACAAGAAAATGAAAGACAAAGAAAAGGTAAAGAGAGCTGTGCAAAGAAAAGAAAAAAAACACCACCAACAAAACCTTTTCACTCTCTCCTGGACCTGCTTTGTCCTTCTGCCTGCAGTGAGATCTACCCTGAAGGATAATTTTTTGTGACAAGCCAGTTTGAGAAATGAAGCAGTGGGGAATGTGGAATTACCATGAATTATTTCTCTCTCTCTCTCTCTTACCCTTGATTGGATTCTGCTTCTCACTCTGGCAGCCCCGCAGAACGAGGCAAACCATTCCAGTCTGAAGGTGCTGATGTTGAGATTCACATTGAACATGATGGCTAAGAGGGCTCCAGTCAGGGAAGTTTACCTTGACAGAGAATATGCCACATGCCATTGCCAGCCACCTCCAATTCTACCCTAGCCTGTGAAATTCATTAGCAGCAGCAGCTTTTGCATTAGGCAGGGGAATACCACAGGCCTAGTGACAGCTACAGAGGCGGGGAAAAGTCTTACTAGTCTTGAATTAATCCATCCTGAGATATTGGAATAGTAGAATCATAGAAAGGTCTGGGTTGGAAGGGACCTCCAAAGGTCATCCAGTCCAACCCCCTCTGCACTCAGCAGGGACATCCCCAACTTGAATCAGGTTGTCCAGAGCCCTCTCCAGCCTCACCTGGAATATGTCCAAGGATGGGGCCTCAACCACCTCCCTGGAAACCTGTTCCAGTATTCCACTACCTTCTCTGTTCAAGTTTGTCTCCATTGGTCCTTGGCTTATTGCTGTGCACCACCCAAAAGAGCTTGGCCCCCTCCACTTGACACCCAGCCCTCAGCTATTGATAGACATTGATCAGATCCCCTCTCAGCCTTCTCTTCTCCAGACTAAACAGCCCCAGGGCTCTCAGTCTCTCTTCACAGGGGAGATGCTCAAGTCCCCTAAGCATCCTTGTGGCTCTCCCTTGGACTCTGTCCAGCAGGTCTCTGTCTCTCTTGAACTGGGGAGCCCAAAACTGGACACAGTATTGCAGGTGTGGTCTCAGCAGGGCAGAGCAGAGGGGGAGCAGAACCTCCCTAGCCCTGCTGGCCACACTTCTCTTGCTGCGCCCCAGGATCCCCTTGGCTCTCTTGTCCACCAGGGCACATTGCTGTCCCATGCAGAACTTGCTGCCCACCAGCACTCCAAGGTCTTTCTCCATGGAGCTGCTCTCCAGCAGGGCATTCCCTAACCTGTCCTGGTGCCTGCTGTTATTCCTCCCCAGATGCAGGACCCTGCTCTTGTCCTTACTGAACTCCCTGAGGTTTGCCTGCAGCCAGCGCTCAGCCTGTCCAGATCTGCTTGGATGGCAGCACAGCCTGGCAGGTGTCAGTCACCCCCCAGTTTGGTATCATCAGAGAATTGCTGAGGGTGCATTCAATGCCCTCCACCAGGTCATTGACAAAGATATTGAACAAAATTGGTCCCAGTACTGATCCCTGTGGAGCATCATTTGCCACAGGCCTCCAAGTGGACTCTGTGCCACTGATGACAACCCTCTGAACTCTGCTGCTGATTTCAGTTTGCAATCCAGCTCGCAGAGCAACTCTGTGTGCCACATCTCCTGAGCTTTTCTCTAAGGATGTTATGGGAGTAAACTGTATTAACAGTTTATTATGGGAGTTAAGTGTATTATGGGATTTAACTGTATTAGCAGTTTACTGGATGTTCCTGCAGTGTGGAATGTCCTGCCATAACATCCTCCTAGGTAAGCTTAGGAAGTAGGGGTTAATAGAGTGGACACTGAGGTGGATTGAGAACTGGCTGAAGGACAGAACTCAGAGGGTTGTGATCGATGGTGCCAGCTGGAGGTCTGCAGCTAGCAGCGGTCCCCAGGGGTCAGGACTGGCTCTAGTTCAACTCCTTCATTAGTGGCTTGAATGAAGGGACAGACAGAACCCCCAGTTTGGGGATGGGGCAAAACTGGGGGGAAGGGACTGATACACACTGAGATGAGATCTGGACAGGCTGGAGAGGTTGGCAGAGAGAAACATCATAAAGTTCAGCAAGGGCAACTGTGGATCCTGCACCTGGGGAGGAATTATGCTGGTATTCTGATGGTATTCTGAGGTGCCTTAGGAAGGATGGGACCAGCAGGTGAAGAGAGGTTCTTCCACCCTTCTGCCCTGCCCTAGTGAGGCCACATAGAGAGTACTGTGCCCAGTTCCAGGATAAGCAGTTGAAGAGACACAGTGTACTAGTGAAGAGAGTCCAGCAGAGGGCTACCAACATGATGAGGGGACAGGAGCATCTCTTTGGTCATGATCTCTTAAGAGGCTATGAGATCTGGGCTTTTTAGCCTGCAGAAGAGAAGACTGAGAGGGGATCTGATTGATGCTTATCAATAGCTGAAGGTCAGATGTCAAGATGATGAAGCCAGACTCTTTACAGTCATGCCTAAGGACGGGGGCAAGGGGCACAAACTAGAACACAGGAAGGTCCCTCTGAAAATGAGGTAAGACTTCACTACTGTGAGTGATGCAGTCACTGGAGCAGGCTGCCCAGAGAAGTGCTGGAGTTGCCTTCTCTGCAGACTTTCAGAAGCTGCCTGGAAGCATTCTTGTGCAATCTGATCTGGGTGACCCTGCTTTAGCAGGGGGATTGAACTAGATTATTCCCAGAGGTCCCTTCCAACACCTACCCTTATGTGATGCAAAGTGACAGGTGCCACTGGAGGGCTTGGAAACTGTTAAAAGAAATCATAGAATCACAGAGTTGTCAGGGTTGGAAGCAACCTCAAGGATTATCCAGTTCCTAGCCCCCTGGCATGGGCAGGGACCCCTCACACTAGAGCAGCTTGCTCACAGCCACATCCAGCCTGGCTGCAAAAACCTCCAAGGATGAGGCTTCCACCACCTCCCTGGGCAACCTCTTCCAGTCTTTCACCACCTTCATGGGGAAGAACTTCTTCCTAACATCCAATCTCAATCAACCCATTTCTAGTTTTGTTCCATTCCCCCCAGTCCTATCACTCCCTGACACCCTCAGAAGTCCCTCCCCAGCTTTCCTGTAGCCCCCTTCAGATACTGGAAGGACACAATTAGGACTCTTGGGAGCCTTCTCTTCTCCAGACTGCACAACCCCAACTCCCTCAGTCTGTCCTCATAGCAAAGGAGCTCCAGCCCTCTGCTCATCCTTGTGGCCCACTTTATATTCAGAGTGATCCATTGCTGACAGACATTGCAATACAGTTCAGGTAAAGGGTAGCTCCCAGAGCTAGGAGATAATTACCTGGAGAGCTGGATTTGAACTTCTTGTTTGAACGAGTGCATGACAGCTCAGGGATGCAACAGGGGAATGTGTAACACATCCAAGGAAGAAACAGTTAAGGTAATGAAAAATAGGAAAGAGGAAGCAAGGGAGAACTGATAAATGGTAGGAACCAGCACCTCCAGTTTCATTTGTGGTAAGAATAAATGGATGAGCAACTCTGGGACTATGCAGCTTCATCAAGTCTAATAGTGTTAAGAGAGCTGTAGCTGGACAGACAGCTACCTGCTGATAGAAAAAAAGTGAGGAAACCAAAACCCTTCAGGAAATAAGCAGGAGGAGACTATTTCACAGAATCCAGAATCCACCCAGTTGGAAAAGACCTTCAAGATCATCAAGTCCAACCTATTTAGATTGGATGTTAGGTACAAGTTCTGCACCAGGAGAGTGGTGGAACACTGGAACAGGTTGCCCAGGGAGATGGTTGAGGCCCCATCCCTGGGTATAATCAAGGTGAGGATGGACAGGGCTCTGGGCAACCTAATCTAGTTGGGGATATCTCTGCTGACTGCAGGGAACTTGGACTGGATGAGCTTCGGAGGTCCCTTCCAACCCAGCCCTTTCTGTGATTCTATGAATGGGAAGAGCCTGTCCAGTTTCATTTCAAAATATGGGCATCTATTTATCTCTATGGTTCTGCTGTTCAGTATACTTACATTTTAGATTTTAATTTCTGTTTTAACTCCTATTCTATTCTATTCTATTCTCAAAGATCTCAAAAGGTCTTCTCAAAGGTATTTTCCAACCTGGTCTGGTCTGGTCTATTCTATTCTATTCGATTCTATTCTATTAGATTCTATTCTATTCTATTCTATTCTTAATTTCTTCCTCATATCCAGACCAAACCTCCCCTGCACAGCTTAAGTCTATGTCCTCTCCTTCTGTTTCTGGTTGCCTGGGAGAAAAGACCAACCCCCACCTGGCTATAACCTCCCTTCATGGAGCTGCAGAGTTCCCATTGCTGAAGAGCTGAAGCCAAGATGTGAACTGGTTGGAACTGCAAATGAACTCTTTGCTCTTGGGTTGGTTTTTGCTTTAGTTTAGTTGGTTGTCTCTTCTTTTTGTTTTGGTTTGAGGAGGTTGGTTGTTTGAGGGTTTAAGCTCAAGCTGCGCCAGGGGAAGTTCAGGCTTGAGGTAAGGAGAAAGTTCTTCCCAGAGAGAGTTGTTAACCATTGGAATGTGCTGCCCAGGGAGGTGGTGGAGTCACCATCCCTGGAGGTGTTCAAGAGGGGATTGGATGTGGCACTTGGTGCCATGGTTTAGTAGTCATGAGGTGTTGGGTGACAGGTTGGACTTGATGATCTCTGAGGTCTTTTCCAACCTTATTGATTGATTCTGTGATTTATTTGGGGGAGGGTGGGGGTTGGGCTCTTGTTTGGTTGGTTTTATTATACTTTTGTTTGTTAGTTGGTTTTGAGTGGCTTTGTTTGGTTTGTTTTTGTCTTTAGGTTCTGGACAGAAGCCACTCCCTCTTCCTCCAGGTGTTCCATCACATACGTGAACGGAAATGATTCCTGTGTTCAAGTGAGTACTAATCCTCCACACACATGGGATGGGATTTGGGAATACAGAATAGGTGAACCAGAAAATGCCACACTTGTTTCTTTTCTTTTTCAGTCTGGTTAATTAATTTGAGTGTCTTAATGATGTGTAGACCTTAAGAAAATTTGATGTAGATGTGTTACTATGTTTGTCAAGGAAAAAAAAAAACAACAAACAAACCAAAACAACAATGTGGCTGAATTTATTCAAGGTATTTAAAGTAAGAGTATAATATAAATCCTCACTTCCAGTCACTTAAGGGTCATTTTTCTGTAGGGGTTTCTATCTCTCTTGTGCATGCTATGTATGTTGAGTAGCTATACTGAGCCTCACCAGGGCAGAGCAGAGGAGGAAGAGAACCTCTCTCAACCCACTAACCACAGCCCTTCTAATCCATCCCAGGATGCCTTTGGCCTGCTTGGCCACCAGAGCACACTGCTGGCTCATGGTCAACCTCCCATCCACCAGGACCCCCAGGTCCTTTTCCCCTTCACTGCTCTTCAGCAGCTCAGTCCCCAACCTCTCCTGCTCCATGGGGTTGTTCCTTCCCAGGTGCAAGACTCTCCCCTTGCCCTTGTTGAATTTCATTCCATTTCTCCCTGCCCAGCTCTCAGCCTGTCCAGGTCTGGCTGAATGGCAGCACAACCCTCCTGTGTCAGCCACTCCTCCCAGTTTGGTGCCATCAGCAAACTTGCTGGCAGTGCCCTCTACGCCATCCTGCCCAGCTCTCTGCCCAGTCTGTCCAAGTCTCACTGTTCTCATTGTTGTTTTGGTTTTTTTCAGTAAGAGAAGTGACCCTCTGCTGTCTTTGTGATTAAAGCCTTTGCAATAATATTCAGCATTAAGACAACAGGAGGAGCAGGGAGGGGATTGTCCCCTGGGACTCAGCTCTGGGGAGGCCACACCTGGAGTGCTGTGTCCAGTTTTGGGTGCGACAAGACAAGAGAGATGTGGAGGTGCTGGAGCCAGGGCAGAGGAGGGCAAGGAAGCTGGGAAGGGCCTGGAGAAGAAATCTGATGAAGAGTGACTGAAGGAGCTGGCGATGGTTAGTTTGAAGTAGAGGAGGCTGAAGGGAGACCTCATGGCTCTCTACAGCTCCCTGAAAGGATGTTGTGGAGAGGTTGGTGCTGATCTCTTCTCACAGGTGATTAGCCATAGAACAAGAGGGAACAGCCTCAAGCTGCAGCAGGGCAGGTTCAGACTGGAAAGTAGGAAGAATTTTTTCCCATCAAGAGTGATCAGGCCTTGAAGTGTGCTGCCCAGGGAGGTGGTGGAGTCCCCAAGGCTGGATGTGTTTCAGGGTGGTTTGGGTGTAGTACTTGGGGCTGTGGTTTAGGGGTGATCCTTGTAGAGTAGGGTTCTGGGTTAGACTTGGTGATGCTGAGGGTCTTTTCCAACCTGCATGTTTCTGTGATTCTGTGACACAGTCAGCCCTATGGATTGTTTAATTGTTAGTGTCAACTTCTGGCCTGTTTTTTTTCCACCAGTGGGAAAATCAAGGTTGAAAGCAGAACAATCTCACTTTGTAAAAAGGGAAAGTGAAAGAGATAAGAGACAAAGCCACAAGTCTGCATGTGTGGAAAGATCAGGGAGATGCCTACAGCTTGCCTGGGCTGTTCAGCACCTTGTGTCTTTCTGTGAGCAAGCAATTGCTTCTCTGGTTGTTTGTATTTACCTAACCTTCCCTTATCAAATAAAATCCAGAGCAAAATGCTGTTTCTATCTGAAACAAATACGACTGGAATCCCCAGAAAGACTCTAAAGGTCAGAGCACCTGTTTTGAAATATTGCTCCCCAGCATCTACAAAGTCTTAGTGACATTAAACAGTACAAAGTGTAGGTGGCTGGGAAGTGTTATATTATTTCAAGCACAAGCTGCAGCCCAGAAAAAGAATTAAAAAGAATAAATAGCTCTGGTGAAAGGCTCCCAACTCTGGACAGTATTAGTGGAATAAGGATATTGTGGAGACCATTTGGCAGCAGGTGAACTCCAGCTCTCCGATGCTCCATGCATATTGCTGCTCTGGTCAGATAGTGGCTCTCACTGAGACTGGAGATTATCAGCACCACTTCCACATCATTTGATCTTGAAACTAAACCAAATAAATAAATAAATACATACACAGTGCTTGCCTTATGCACAAATGGGAAAATATTTGCATTTTATAGATCTTTACCCAGAGATTAGGAAAGCTGAATCACAACAAGATGCTTTTCTCGCTTTGAAAATGGGGTAGGTTTTTAACTAGCCCTGCTTCTCACTTAGGAATTATGACCCTACACGAGACTTTGCTTCTTATTTAGGAATTATGACACTGTAGGAAGCTTCTACTCACCTCTGGTGAGAGTCCACCTGGAGTACTGCGTCCAGTTCTGGAGCCCCTGTTACAAGAGGGATCTGGAGGTGCTGGAAGGTGTCCAGAGAAGGGCCATGAGGATGATCAGGGACCTGGAGCTGCTCTGCTATGGAGGCAGACTGAGAGAGTTGGGGTTGTTCAGTCTGGAGAAGAGAAGGCTCTGAGGTGACCTAATTGTGGCCTTCCAGTATCTGAAGGGGGATACAAGAAGGCTGGGGAGGGACTTCTTAGGATATCAGGTAGTGATAGGACTAGGGGGAATGGAATGAAGCTGGAGGTGGGGAGATTCAGACTGGAGGTGAGGAGGAAGTTCTTCCCCATGAGAGTGGTGAAGCCCTGGAATGAGTTGTCCAGGGAGGTGGTTGAGGCCCCATCCCTGGAAGTGTTTAAGACCAGGCTGGATGAGGCTCTGGCCAGCCTGATCTAGTGTGGGGTGTCCCTGCCCATGGCAGGGGGGTTGGAACTAGATGATCCTTATGGTCCCTTCCAACCCTGACTGATTCTATGATTCTTATTGTTGCTAGATTGTTCTTTGTTTTGTTTTTTGCTATTGTTTTTTCTTCTTCTTGCTTAACTAATACTGGAATAATTTCTTGGGCATCTCCTTGATTGAATTAGAAAGTAATTTAACTCCATGAAGTAGAGAAAACCCCCAAATATATCGAAGAGAATCAATTAGGGATTTGAATGTGGGAAAGAGAAAGGGGATGATTTTTCATGTGGGTGGGTGAGAAGCTCAGTATGAGCTCCCATTGTGCACTGGCAGTCCAGAAAGCCAACAATATCATGGGTTGCATCAGAAGTGTGGCCAGGAGGGCCAGGGAGGTGATTCTCTCCCTCTGCTCCACTCTGCTGAGACCCCACCTGGAGCACTGTGTCCAGTTCTGGAGCCTCTGTTCCAGGAAGGATCTGGAGATGCTGGAATTTTGCCCAGGGAGGTTGTTGAGTCACCACCCCAGGATGTATTTAAGGATTGTTTGGATGTGGTGTTTGCAATATGGTTTAGGAGTGAGCCTTGTAGAATAGAGTTCTGAGTTGGACTTGATGATCCTGAGGGTCTTTTCCAACCAGTGTTTCTGTGATTCTGTGATGTGTCCAGAGAAGGGCTATCAGGATGAGCAGAGGGCTGGAGCTGATCTGCTCTGGAGACAGACTGAGGGAGTTGGGGTTGTTCAGTGTGGAGAAGAGAAGGCTTTGAGAAGACCTTCTTGTGGCCTTGCAGTATCTGAACGGGGCTACAAGAAAGCTGAGGAGGGACTTTTAAGGGTGTCAGGGAGTGATAATAGTGGGGGGGAATGGAGCAAAACTAGAAGTGGGGAGCTTCAGCTTGGATGTTAGGAAGAAGTTCTTCCCCATGAGGGTGGTGAGACACTGGCAGAGGTTGCCCAGGGAGGTGGTGAAAGCCTCATCCCTGGAGGTTTTGAAGGCCAGGCTGGATGTGTCTGTGAGCAAGCTGCACTAGTGTGAGGTGTCCCTGCCCATGGCAGTGGGGTTGGAACTGGATGCTACTTGAGGTCCCTTCCAACCCTGACAATCCTATGATTCTGTTTACCAAACTCTCCAAGCTATCAGAACATACACACACACACACATTTTCATACCACATCTGTCTTCTCAAATCTGCCATGTAAAAGTTTTTCAGTGACACCTGTGGCTCTGAGGACTCTGCAAACACAGAAGTTCAGAAAAGACATCGGTGGGGGTGGGCAAAGGTTGTGCAAGTTGTCAGCTAAGTTAATTTCTGTGCAGGGGAAAGATAGTTCTGGAAATCAGTGGAAGCTGGGCATGTAATCTCCAGGGATGCCTCTGAAAATTTCTTTCCTAGAATTAATCAGCCAATGGGGGGGGGAGGAATTATCTAAGTGAGAGATGAGGTGCTCCTGCATGCCTAACTGCAGCCTCATGCAGGCATAACCCTGATAGGCAAGCTAGCAAGAGCAGCACAGAAACAGTGGAAGAGCAATTCCAGATAGGAGTTTTGTGCAAAGAAGAAAAAAAACAGCCAAGCAAACCAAAAAGGAAACTCTGAGGGGAATTAAGGCTGAAATGAGAGATGTTTCTGTAAGTGACTGCTTCCCTATTACCACAATAAGATTATGTTTAGTTTCTCAGGAGATGCTTCCTATGATTAAATTTCACTCCTGAACTACCCTGAATTCAGCACATGATTGAGTCACCTTGAATCCAATGATCATTTAAATAAGGAAAGAATCCTATTCAACGTTGAAATAATCATTTTTACTCCATGTAACTCATTTATGACATGCTGCTACCACCAGAAAACATTTCCAGCTGCCGGGGAAGATATAGGAGTTTAAGTGTAAATGAGATTTCACTCCTTTTACTTACCTATGCAAAAAGCTGAGTGCTTATGTTCTAAGCATATTGGTTTAGGAAGATTTCCATAATGCAGAGCAATCCTGAGAGACAAAATGTTGATGTCAGTGTGCTGTGTTAGAGGAAGCATCACAATAAACTGCACCAGTATAGACTGGGAGGGGATCTGCTGGAGGGCAGCCCTGTGGACAGGGACCTGGGAGTGCTGGTGGACAGCAAGTTCTGCATGGGACAGCAATGTGCCCTGGTGGCCAAGAAGGCCAATGGGATCCTGGGGTGCAGTGAGAGGAGTGTGTCCAGCAGATCCAGGGAGGTTCTTCTCCCCCTCTACTCTGCCCTGCTGAGACCTCATCTTGAGTACTGCATTCAATTTTGGGCTCCCCAGTTTAAGAGGGACAGGGATCTGCTGGAGAGAGTCCAGTGGAGGGCTACAAGGATGATTAGGGGGCTGGAGCACTGCCTGGTAAGAAGATGCTGAGGGACCTGGGGCTTTTTAGTCAGGTAAAGAGAAGACCCATAAGGGAGTTAATCAATGTTTCTAAATATCTGAGGGCTGGGGATTAGGAGGGAGGGGGCAGGCTCTGCTCAGTTTCTCCCTGTGATAGCACAAGGAGCAATGAATGTAAGCTGCAGCACAGGAGGTTCCACCTCAACATGAGGAGGAACTTCTCCACTGTGAGGGCCACAGAGCACTGGAACAGGCTCTCCAGAGAGGTTGTGGAGTCTCCTCTGGAGACTGTCAAGGCCCATCTGGATGCATTCCTCTGTGACCTGAACTAGATTGTATGGTCCTGCTCTGGCAAGGAGGTTGGACTCAATGATCAATTTGGGTCCCTTCCAACCCCTGACATCCTGTGATCTAACTGCCTCTCTTGGTTACACCTATAGTGCTTTTCAGTGCCTTAATCATTCAAGAATGCCCAACTGTACCTCTGAGTGGTTGTCACACCCCAAAACATGCCCTAACTCAATGGGGTTAGCACCTGTAAATGTGCAACCCTGGACACTTCCTGGGCTCCAGAAGGTCCAGACAAACATGTACCACATGTAATTAACTTTGTAAAACAGCTGTGAACTGTGTGTGCCCCTGGCCATGTTTAGCTGTGCCCCATCCTATAGGTTCAACTATCAGGGTTCTCTGTTACCAAAGGGTATTAATTGTCTTGGGTCAGTATTGAAACCAGATGAGATGGTAGACAATTTGCCTTGTTCTCACCCAGCTGGCAACAAGAGCCAAATGCTGCCAAAGCTGCAGCTGAAACACCTGCCCTATAGGACAACAAACTACACCTGGGCCTTGCAACTGGACCAAGGCAGGAAGGAGAAAAGCTTCAAGAGAACTGTATCCCAGAAGGGCCATGGAAAGGATGCAGCCCAGTGAGAGAATCATAGAATCAATAAGGCTGGAAAAGACCTCAGAGTTCATAAAGTCCAACCTGTCACCCAGCACCTCATGACTACTAAACCACGGCACCAAGTGCCACGTCACATCCCTTCTTGAACACCTCCAGGGACAGTGACTCCACCACCTCCCTGGGCAGCACATTCCCAAGGCCAATTACTCTTTCTGGGAAGAACCTTCTCCTCAACTCCAGCCTAAACCTCCCCTGGTGCAGCTTGAGACTGTGTCCTCTTATTCTGGTGCTGGTTGCCTGGGAGAAGAGACCAACCCCCACCTGGCTACAACCTCCCTTCAGGGAGTTGTAGACAGCAAGAAGGTCTCCCCTGAGCCTCCTCTCCTCCAGGCTAAACAACCCCAGCTCCCTCAGCCTCTCCTCACAGGGCTGTGCTCCATACCCCTCACCATCTTTGTTGCCCTTCTCTGGACACGCTCCAGCATCTCAGCATCTTTTTTTCATCTGAGGAGCCCAGAACTGGACACAGGACTCAAGGTGTGGCCAAACCAGTGCTGATCATAGGGCAGAATGACCTCCCTGCTCCTGCTGGCCACACTGGTCCTGATCCAGGCCAGGATGCCATTGGCCCTGTTGGCCACCTGAGCACACTGCTGGCTCATGTTCAGCTGCTGTCCACAAGTCCCCCCACGTCAGATCCTGGTCCCTGTTATCTTCTAAAGTAACTCTTAGTTTAATCTGAAAAAAACCTTCCATTAAATTAAATTGGCAAAGCTCAAAAGCCTGCTGCTGTTGATCTCAGACTTGCAGGATGACACATTGGGCTGTCACTGCAGCATAGTTAGGATCACACTTGGTAAGATGAAATTCCTTGGCTTTATTTTCTTGGTTGTATTTATCTCTCAGCCTAATTGAGTTATGCTCTAAGCTTAGACCTCTGCTTTAGCTTTAACACCAAAACAAAACCCCAACCAACAAGCCTTTGAGAATCTTCAGTCTTATCAAAGTTTTATCACTGGCATGAGCAGCTTGAAACACAATTAACCTGTTACCAATACCAGGTTTTATTTATCCTCCAGCTCCAACCATTGATGTTATTGATCTCCTTTAGGGCTAATCGCTCCACTGTGTAACCTAGGAAGTCGTTGCATTACTTCTTCCCATGGCAGTGATGTGTTTCAAACTGTAGATTAGGACCACTGTAGTACAAACAGTAATCAGTCCTCTGGTAAGCCTGTGTACCAGGGAGATAAGGATACTTCATTGTTGAGTGGGAAGTTAGAATCAGAGAATCTTAGGGCCTGGAAGAGACCTCAAAAGCTCATCCAGTCCAACCCCCTTGCCAGAGCAGAGTCACCTAGAGCAGGTCACACAAGAACACTTCCAAGTGGGTCTTGAATATCTCCAGAGAGGGAGAGATCACAGCCTCCCTGAGCAGCCTGTTCCAGTGTTCTGTCACCCTCGCAGGGAAAAAAAATTTCCTCCTGTTTCCATGGCACTTCCTCTGCCTCAGCTTCCACCACTGCCCCTTGTGCTGGCATTGGGCATCCCCCAGCAGAGCCTGGCTCCAGCCTCTGGGCACTCACCCTGCACAGCTTTAGCAACAGCAATGAGGTCACCTCTCAGGCTCTTCCTTTGCAAACTACAGAGCCCTCAGCTGTGTCAGGCTCTCAAAGAATCATAGGATCGATAAGGTTGGAAAAGACCTCAGAGATCATCAAGTCCAACCTATCACCCAACACCTCATGACTAACTAAATCAAGGCTTCAAGTGCCATGTCCAATCCCTTCTTGAACACCTAATTATTGGGGCTTTTTTATCCCTGTGGGTATGCAGTTCCTAGGCAGTGACTTGGACAAAGAGGGCTGTTTCAAAAAGCTGAGCAGAGAAAGAGGAAGATGTTCCAGAAGATGAGGCTCAGGGGAGACCTTGCTCTCCACAACTCCCTGAAGGGAGGTTGTAGCCAGGAGGGGGTTGGTCTCGTCTCCCAGGCAACCAGCACCAGAACAAGAGGACACAGTCTCAAGCTGTGCCAGGGGAGGTTTAGACTCGAGGTGAGGAGAAAGTTCTTCACAGAGAGAGTTGTTAGCCATTGGAATGTGCTGCCCAGGGAGGTGGTGGAGTCACCATCCCTGGAGGTGTTCAAAAAAGGATTGGTGTTCAAGAGGGGATTGGATGTGGCACTTGGTGCCATGGTTTAGTAGTCATGAGGTGTTGGGTGACAGGTTGGACTTTATGATCTTTGTGGTCTCTTCCAACCTTATTGATTCTGTGATTCTGATGGGCTCTCTCTATTAGCTCCCTTTCCCTCTTGAACTGAGGGGCCCAGAACTGGACACAATATTCCAGATGTGGCCTCACCAGGGTAGAGTAGAGGGGAAAGAGAACCTCTCTTAACCTACTAACCACAGCCCTTCTAATCCACCCCAGGATGCCATTGGCCTTCTTGGCCAGAAGAGCACATTGCTGGCTCATGGTCAACCTCCCACCCACCAGGACCCCCAGCAAAGGGCTTATCTTTGAGCTTGGATGTGGAGAGCAAAAAAAATAAAATCAAAATTCCATTTCCCTGCAGAGCAGAAACTTTGTCTGTATGCAAATCTCTGGCTGGTGGTTAAACTATGGGAGGATGTGAGATAAATTAGTGTTGAACTAGTGCAAAATGACTTCATGAGGAAGGTGAGCAAACAGCCCATTGTTAACTGCCTAATCTGCTTCACTTTCCTCCTGAAAGGTTAATTATTTTTCATACAGTTCTTAAAACACAACAGGGCACAGGAAGGGAATGAAGAAGAGGTCAAAGGACTCATAGAGGAATTAGATGCTCTCAGCTCTACAGGATCTGATGAATTTTTTACTCTAGGGCATTTCAGGACTAAGTAAAAAGCAATGTCTGTGCTTAAAATTGGGTAATATCCCAGAGAAGTACAGAAGGCCCGAGACAAGGATGATTTCCAGAGACAGATGGAACAGGGAGAGCTTCAGGAAATATTAAGCAGGCAGCCTAATTACAGAATGCAAAGAAGATGCTGGAAAATTAAATGATCCATATGCAGAGATGGAGACATGGAGAACAAGCTGCTGGTAGGGTGGGCTGGCAAGAAGAAACCATTGCCTCTCTGACTGCTCATAAGGTGCTTACACGAAAAGGATGTGAGGTTAGAGTGGAGAAATAGATGTAGCAAGATTCTGGTGGAGGTTTGTATGTGGCACTCTATAACATTTGCAAAAGCATGGGCTTAACAAAACTGTTGGAAAAGGTACCCACTCTGGTCAGGAGGCAGCCACACTCTGTGTTCAAGCGCAGCAGGGAGGGATGTCTCGGTCCGGAGAGGGAAAGAGACTCAGTTCTTTAAGAATATTCCCGTGTTGGGAAATTAGAGGCACAAACGAGGCCAAAATATCAACAACTAGACTATTTATTACATAAATAAAGTAAGTGTATCAGAAGAGGAGAGAGAATAGAGAGGGAGAGAGAGAAGAAAGAGAGAAGAGGAAAGGAATTATATTACCACACCCCTCATCCCCCCGCCCCAAGACAGTTTGATTCTATGGAGGAAAGGTGCTGCAGGAGATGTTGGGTTTGTAAAGGAACAGTGCTGAGGCTTTGGCTGGAGAAGAGATGTGGTCCTCTGGGCAGCCTGAGTCTGTAGAGAAAGGGTGCTGAGGCTTTGGCTGGAGAAGAGATGTGGTCCTCTGGGCAGCCTGGCTCTGTAGAGCTTCCAGGCTCCATGGCCTCTTTTCTCCGGAGCAGCATTGTCCCGGCTTTCCCTTCTCAGCGGCATGGTCCGTCTCCTGTGTTTTCCTTCATCTCCGTTTTTCTCCTGCGCTTTTCTTTCCTTAATCATCCAGTCCGGGAGACACAGTCCTCCACATTTTTCTTCTCTGTTTTTCTTCCCAGTAGCCAGTAGTGGCTCCAGTCTTTTATACCGTTTTTCAGTCCTTAGGTATGTGTCCAAGTATTGTCCCTCAGGAATTCAGGGGCCAGGAAATCATCCTTAGGTAAATATCCAGGTATCGCTCCCCCCGGAAATCTTTCTGTATATTTCTGTGTGTTTGGGCAAGGAGGGGGGGGGCCTCCACCTCCTCCATCCTCATCCAGACAAGCCCCCACACTCCTTACACATCAGAAAACAGGTGGTGAATCCATTGTGTCACCCTTCCCAGGGTACTTGATGGGTGGAGATTGTCTTGTCTCATGCATATTCCCAAAGGTGGCCTCGGTCCATTGTTGTCAGGCCAGCTGTGGCCCAGTGAGCAATGTTGTCTTTGCACCTTCCAAGAGTAGTTCCAGTGGCTCTGCCCAACACATATCAGCTATTGTCTGGGCAAGCAGCAAGTGATTTTATCTTTGTTGAGTCACACCAAGACAGATAAACTTTTAGTCTCTCACAAGGGGGTTGTCCTATGGGACTCAGCTCTGGGGAGGCCACACCTGGAGTGCTGTGTCCAGTTTTGGGCACCTCAATACAAGAGAGATGTGGAGGTGCTGGAGCCAGTGCAGAGGAAGGCAAGGAAGCTGGGAAGGGCCTGGAGAAGGAATCTGATGAAGAGCAACTGAAGGAGCTGGAGAAGGTTAGTTTGGAAAAGAAGAGTCTGAGGAGAGACTCATGGCTCTCTACAGCTCCCTGAAAGGAGGTTGTGAAGAGTTTGGTGCTGGTCTCTTCTCACAGGTAATTAGTGATAGAACAAGAGGGAAGAGCCTCAAGCTGCAGCAGGACAGGTTCAGACTGGACAGGAGGATTTTTTTTTTCCCATGAAGAGTGGTCAGGCCTTGGAATGTGCTGCCCAGGGAGGTCCCCCAGCCTGAATGTGTTGGAAGGTGTTTTGGATGAGGTGCTTGGGGCTATGGTTTTGGGGTGAGCCTTGCAGGGTAGGATCATAGAATCATAGAATCATAGAATTGTTAAGGTTGGAAGGGACCTCAAGGATCAGCCAGTTCCAACCCCCCTGCCATGACCAGGGACACCTCACACTGTGGCAGCTTGCTCACAGCCACATCCAGCCTGGCCTGAAAAAACCTCCAGGGATGAGGCTTCCACCACCTCCCTGGGCAACCTCTGCCAGTCTCTCACCACCCTCATGGGGAAGAACTTCTTCCTGACATCCAATATGAATCTACCCATTTCTAGTTTTGCTTCATTCCCCCAAGTCCTATCACTCCCTGACACCCTCAAAAGTCCCTCCCCAGCTTTCATGTAGCCCCCTTCAGATACTGCAAGGCCACAATTAGGTCTTCTTGAAGCCTTCTCTTCTCCACACTGAATAGCCCCAGCTCTCTCAATCTATCCACATAGCAGAGGAGCTTCTGGCCTCTGCTCATCTTTGTGGCCCTCTTCTGGACACCTTCCAGCATCTCCAGATCCTTCCTGGAATACAGGCTCCAGAGCTGGACACAGTGCTCCAGGTGGGGTCTCAGCAGAGTGGAGCAGAGGGGGAGAATCCCCTCCCTGGCCCTGCTGGCCACACTTCTCTTGCTGCAGCCCAGGATGTGATTGGCTTTCTGGGCTGCAAATGGATCAAATCCTCCTGAAGAATTTGCTAAGGTATACAGAGAATGAAGAAGAGGTGATTGGTGGTAACTAGCATGGCTTGACCAAGGGCAAACCATGCCTGATGAACTTGGTGGCTTTTTATGATAGAGTTACAGCATCAGCGGACAAGGAAAGAGCAACTGATGTTGGGCAGATTTAGACCAGAGATTAGAAAGAAATTCTCTACAGTGAGTGTGGTGAGACACAGAAACAGGTTGTCCAGGGGGGGTCATGGAAATCCCCTCCCTGGAGGTGTTCAAGGCCAGGTTGGAAAGGGCTGTGAGCAACCTGCTCTACTGGAAGGTGTCCATACCCATAGCAGAGGGGTTGGAACTAGATGATGTTTAAGGTCTGTCAATCTATGAAAAATAGATAGATTATTTTTTCCTCTGAGACTGGAAGATTTTTTTCTCTGGGTTTGCTGCTGGACACAATTTCCACCCCATAGTGTAGTTACTTTTGTAGTCATGATATGGATAATGGAATCAACAATGGAATGGAATGGAATGGAATGGAATGGAATGGAATGGAATGGAATGGAAAGGAATAGAATAGAATAGAATAGAATAGAATAGAATAGAATAGAATAGAATAGAATAGAATAGAATAGAATAGAATAGAATAGAATAGAATAGAATAGACCAGGTTGGAAGAGACCTTTGAGATCATTGAGTCCAACCTATTATCCAACACCATCTAATCAACTAAACCATGGCACCAAACACCCCATCCAGACTCTTCCTAAACACCTCCAGTGATGGTGACTCTACCACCTCCCTGGGCAGCACATTCCAATGGCCAATCTCTCTTTCTGTGAAGAACTTCTTCCTAACATCCAGCCTAAACCTCCCCTGGCACAGCTTGAGACTGTGTCCTCTTGTTCTGGTGCTGCTTGCCTGGAAAAAGAGACCAACCCTCATCTGGCTACATCCTCCCTCAGGGAGTTGTAGACAGCAAGAAGGTCTCCCCTGAGCCTCCTCTCCTCCAGGCTAAACAACCCCAGCTCCTCAGCCTCTCCTCACAGGGCTGTGCCCCAAACCCTTCCCCAGATTTGTTGCTCTTCTCTGGACACATTCCAGAAACCCAACATCTTTCCTAAATGGAGAGGCCCAGAACTGGACACAGGACTCAAGGTGTGGCTTAACCAGTGCTGAGTACAGAGGCAGAATGACCTCCCTGCTCCTGCTGGCCACATTGTTCTTGATTCCATTGTAAGTTAACCTGGTACCTCATTGATCCAGAGTGAATTTGCACTTTAGCTACTCTGCCAAACCAGTAGCTGCTACTGTTGCACAATAGAAATGTTCTGTGCCTCAAAACTTCCTCCTCCCTTTGCTTTGCTCCTTATTGTGTGGTGATTCTCCCGAAGCAAACTAGGACAGGGGAATTAATGACAAAACTGGTGAGAAGCACATCCCTTCAGTGGGTTTGGGAGAGCCTTCCACACTCCTGGGGTTTAGCAACACTGTCATTTGCACTCTGCAGTTTTCCTGTTTTCTGCAATGACAGAGGATTAAAGAGCAATTAGGTTTCAATCTGAGCACTAATCCAAGCTTTGGCCAGCTTTCCACTTTGCAGCTTTATGTCTGAATGTAAGCAGAGGTTCTTCTCCCAGCCAACTTTGCATTTGATGTCTCTTCGGTGTCCCCACATGACAGATAAGAAGGTTGCCACACTTCTTCCTTTTAAGAGAAATGACAAATAGCTTTCTTTATGACACAGGGGCCTGCAACAAGCTGAACCTTTAGGCCTGAGGGTCTGTTTGTAGCAGATTGATGAGGAGCAAAGGAAACTGCTGAGAGCTGATTTTCAGCATATTGGATTTATACTGCTTTGGTGATGACCAGATTCTCTTTGTGCTGTTACATTGCATCCAGTTCTGGGCTCCCCAGTTCAGGAGGGACAGGGATCTACTTGAAAGAGTCCAAATGAGGACTACAAGGATGCTTCAGGGACTGGAGCACTGCCTGGTGAGGAGAGGCTGAGAGCCCTGGGGCTATTTAGTCTGGAGAGAAGACATCTTCGAGGGGATCTGCTCAATGTCTATAAATAGAATAGAGTAGGATAGAATAGGATAGACTAGACTAGACTAGATTTGACTAGAATAGAATAGAATTACCCAGGTTGGAAAAGACCTTTGAGATCATCGAGTCAAACCTATCATTCAACACTATCTAATCAACGAAACCATGGCACCAAGCACACCATCCAGTGAGGGCTGGGGGTCTGGAAGGAAAGGACAGGGACAGCTTCTGCTAACTTGTGCCCGGAGATAGGGCAAGGGGTAATAGATATAAGCTTCAGCACAGGAGGTTCCACCTGAACATGAGGAGGAACTTCTTTACAGTGAGGGTCCCAGAGCACTGGAAGGCTGCCCAAAGAGGTTGTGGAGTCTCCTTCTCTGGAGACTTTCCAGCCCTGCCTGGATTCATTCCTGTGTGACCTGTGCTGGATTGTATGGTCCTGCTCTGGCAGGGGGGTTGTACTGGAGGATCTCCACAGATCACTTCCAACCCCTAACACCTTGTGAGTCTGTAATATAATTGCATCTCTCTTTGACATTACATTATATAACCTAAGTCTGTTGGGGTTTTGTCTGGTTGGTTTTGTGGTGTTTTGCAGGGTTGGTTTGTTGTTGGGTTTGGGTTTTGGCGGAGTTTTGTTAGTTAGTTTGGTTGGTTTTGAGCAGAATCACAGAATGTCAGGGCCTGGAAGGGACCTCAAAAGCTCATCCAGTTCAACTCCCCTGCTAGAGCAAGATCACCTAGAGCAGGTCACACAGGAACACATCCAGGTGGGGTTTGAACCTCTCCAGAGAGGGAGACTCCACAACCCCCCTGGGCAGCCTGCTCCAGGCCTCTGTCACCCTCACAGGGAAAAAATTCTTCCTCCTGTTTCCATGGCACTTCCTCTGCCTCAGCTTCCACCACTGCCCCTTGTGCTGGCATCGGGCATCCCCCAGCAGAGCCTGGCTCCAGCCTCTGGGCACTCCCCCTGCACAGCTTTAGCAACAGCAATGAGGTCAACTTCTCAGACTCCTTCTCTCCTAGCTACATAGCCCTCAGCTCTCCAGCTGCTGGTGAGTAAGACAAGATGCCACTTATTTTTAATTGCTTTAAACCCAAACTTGCAGGCTGCCATGGAGTGGGTGGGGAGGTGTGCACTGCACTTCCCAAGCTGGGAAGGCTGCTTGAAGCAATTCCCTTGACTGCTAGGAGGCACTCAATGAAATCTTTCATATTTAAAGCATTTTCTGTTAGACATGAGTCATGAATATCTCTATGTGGACAAGAGATAAGCTGCTTTAAAATGGTCTTCAAACATGTTTAGAAAAACAGAGACATGAGGCCCCTGGAGTTGATATCTTGAATTCCAACTTGGATGCAGTGTTTGCTAAGTTCCTCAGCAGAAAATTTCAGCAGGAGTATGACTGTTGTTTATCATTCTGAAGTCTTTTCTCTCCCCCTCCTCTTCCTTGCCTACAGTTTTCATGATGTTTTGAGTCTAAGTATAGTTGGTTGTTGTTTCTCAACAGCTCAGTGGTGCTGTTGACCTGTAAGTATATCCCCAGGCTAGGGACCTCAAGAAAACCTAGGGAAATGTTTGTCCTGATGGTAAAAAGGAGTCCTTTGAGACTTACCTTTCTAATTTGGGATGATGTTTATTGTGTTAATACCCTCTAATTGTACTGATTTAATTCTACTGTGCCTTGGAGTGCTACACCTCTGGGAAGGAGGCAAATCTGGGAACTGGAACTGAAGCTCATTCCTTAAATAATCTGCTTGCAGGAAGGAGCAGTTTGCCAGGGACCTTACTTCCTTGTAATTCATACCCTGACTTCCCAATTTCAACAAAAAGGAGAAAATTCCCTTACCCTGGGCAGGATGTGTCAGCTGGACATATCTTCCACATAAAACCATACCGTTGTTAGGGTTGGAAGGGACCTCAAGGATCATCCAGTTCCAACCACCCTGACATGGGCAGGGACACCTCACACGAGAGCAGCTTGCTCACAGCCACATCCAGCCTGGCCTGAAAAACCTCCAGGGATGAGGCTTCCACCACCTCCCTGGGCAACCTCTTCCAGTCTCTCACCACCCTCATGGGGAACAACTTCTTCCTAACATCCAATCTCAATCTACCCACTTCTAGTTTTGCTCCATTCCCCTCCATTCAACCTGTCACCCTAAAAAGTCTCAAGTCTCTCTGAACACAATCATAGCAGCAGGGGTCTCTCAGTTTGCTCAAATTTGCCTGTGGGATTGGTCTGGCAGGAAAAATTTCCTGCCAATGAGATTATGATTTCCATAGGGGTACCACATCCTATCTGCACACAACTCCAACCTGGTTTGGTTTATTCTAATTATTCTAATAACTGGAAACACAATGGTTTGACACTGCTATAACCCTCAACCCACCAGGTGCATCTTTTTTTTTTTTGTTTAGATTTACCTTTTAAAACAAGAAATTAAGTTTTATGTTCTCAGCAAGAACAAATTTCTGCAAACACAGAACTTAATATAGTTCCAGTTGGAGAGGTGAGCTCATTGCTGCTGATAAAGATGTACAGGGTTAGAAAGGCTGTGGTTAGTAGGTCAAAAGAGGTTCTCTTTCCCCTCTATTCTGCCCTGGTGAGGCCACATGTGGAATATTGTGTCTGGTTCTGGGCCCCTCAGTTCAAGAAGGACCTCAGGGAACTGCTTGAGAGAGTCCAGCGTAGAGCCATGAAGATGATGAAACTGGAACACCTTCCTTGTGAGGAGAGCTTGAGGGAGCTGAGGGCTCTGGAGCTTGGAGAGGAAGAGCCTGAGAGGTGTCCTCATTCCTCTAGGTAAAGATGTGCAGGGTGAGTGCCCAGAGGCTGGAGCCAGGCTCTGCTGGGTGATGCCCAATGCTAGCACAAGGGGCAGTGGTGGAAGCTGAGGCAGAGGAAGTTCCATGGAAACAGGAGGACATTTTTTTTTCCCTATGAGGGTGACAGAGCCCTGGAGTAGGCTGCCCAGGGGGACTGTGGAGTCTCCTTCTCTGGAGCTATTCAAGACCCACCTGGATGTATTCCTGTGTGATCTACTCTAGGTGATCTTGCTCTGGATGAGCTTTCAAGGTCCCTTCCAGCCCCTGACATTCTGTGATTCTGTGGTATAAAAGAATATGATTTTTAACAGCTTTACCAGGCCCCATACAAAGTCTCCCAGCTGTTTATTTCTCAGGATCACAGAATCACCAAGGTTGGAAGAGACCTCAAAGATCATCAAGTCCAACCTGTCACCACAGACCTCATGACTAAACCATGGCACCAAGTGCCACGTCCAATCCCCTCTTGAACACCTCCAGGGATGCTGACTCCACCACCTTCTCAGGCAGCACATTCTTCTGGTCCTCGGTGAGTTAGGACTTGAAGTGAGATAAAAAAGGTTGGGTTTGTGGTTTGTTGATTTTTTTTTTTTTCAGTTGGGTTTTTTTGTTACATTTCTGTGTCATTCATGACTAAAATAAGGTTTTGGTTGTTAGGCTGTGATGGCAGAAACTAGACAGGAGTCAAGAAATCTCATTAATCTCCACTAATGTAAATGATCTTTTCAGTCCTGCCATCATTCAGTAACACTAATATCACTTTAATAATACCACATTGTAATTGCCAAGGTTCCTCTCTGCTGTGCAAGGGATGTGGAGGGGGAAGGCATCATTTTAATTATTGCACCCTTTTACAGGAGAGGAGGCTGAAAGACAAATGGAAAACTAAATTTCCTGATACAATGAGGCCCAAGAAACACTGAAATGAATACCCATGGCCTCAGCAATCAGCCTCATCACACCACACACAATGCCCAACCCATAAACTCCCATTTGCATAGGTTTGCATATGAATAAAGTAAGCTTTCTATTCAGCAGTCACTGGCAATATTAAAATGTCTGGGTCTTAAGAGATCTGACAACAGCAGAATGTCAGAAAACCAATTAAGACCAAAAAAACCCAACCCAAACCCAAAGTGAATTGCATCTTTTAGTGACAATCTGAGCAATCTGAGCAACCTGATCTAGTGTGAGGTGTCCCTGCCTACGGCAAGGGGGGGTTGGAACTGAATGATCCTTGAGGTGCCTTCCAACCCTAACAGTTCTATGATTCTGTGATTCCATGATAATAAACCATTGGAAAATTGTATTAGAGAAAACAGAAAGAAATCATAGAATCAACAAAGAAGGCACAGTTTCGAAAGATGGTTTGGAATCTAAGTTCCAAAACAATCCTCACTGTCAATACAGGCTGGGGAGAGGAGAAGATAGAAAGCAGCCCTGAGGAAAAGGACTTGGGGGTGCTGGTGGATGAGAAGCTGGACAGGAGCAGGCAGTGTGAGCTTGCAGCACAGAAGGCCAAGGGCAGCCTGGGCTGCATCCAAAGCAGCATTGCCAGCAGAGCCAGAGAGGTGATTCTGCCACTTTGCTCTGCTCTGCTGAGACCTCACCTGCAGTGCTGTGTGCAGGTCTGGAGCCCTCAACACAGGAAGGACATGGACCTGATGGAGAGAGTTCAGAAGGGGGACATAAAAATGCTCAGGGGGTTGGAGCAGCTCTGCTCTGAGGACAGGCTGAGGGAGCTGGGGGTGTTCAGCCTGGAGAAGAGGAAGCTCTGGGGAGACCTAAGAGCAAACTGCCAGGACCTGAAGGGGACTACAAGAAGGCTGCAGAGAGACTGTTTGTAAAGGCCTGCAGGGACAGGACCAGGGACAATGGCTTCAAAGTAGAGCAGAGCAGATTTAGATTGGATGTTAGGAACAAATTCTTTCCTATGAGGGTGGTGGAACACTGGAACAGGTTGCCCAGGGAGGTGGTTGAGACCCACCTCTGGACATATGCAAGGTGAGGCTGGACAGGGTTCTGGGGAACCTGATCTAGTTGGGGATGTGCCTGCTGACTGCAGGGAGGTTGGACTGGATGACCTTTGGAAGCCCCTTCCAGACCAGACCATTCTGTGGTTCTGTGTTTGGGTGGGAGAGGTTATTCTCAGCAGCTGACTTTAAGACAAGTGCTCTCCCTGCATTTTCTTGCTCATTGAATTAGAAGAGGGTAGCTAAAATTAAGAGCCATCAGAGTAGCTTCAATTAAACCTTCCTCTATACCCTTTTCCTGAGGAGCTCATTGCTTCCTTTTCCCCTTGACAGAGAAGGGCAGACTGGGAGAGCTGTGATGAAGTTCGCGTTTCTGAATACTTTTACGTGCAGAAGTTTATTTGCTGTTATAAAACACCCACATGGCAGTAAATTTAATGCAGCCTTCTAAATTCCTTGTGTCATGCAGCCATGGAAAGCCTGAATTCCTGATTTTCCTGTGGCTTCTTTGTGCTGCTGGAGCACTATAAAGTGACTCTGCAGCAGGCAAAACTGCTGACTGGGGAATCTTGCTCTTGGCATCAAGCTGGCAACACATCTTTACACTTTGCCATTATTCTGTCATTTTAGGAGTAAGGCAGAAGAATTGGTCACTGGGAAAGAGAAGCTGGGATGGAGGATTGAAGCAGATGTTGTCAAGGATGAGGATAAGGAGATGGCAGATGTGAGACCTAAATTTGTATTGGTGGGAAGCCAGGGCACAACATGCTCCATCTGCTCCTGACTGCATGTGACCCAAGCAGCAGTGAGCTCTGTTATTAAGAGGAATTTACCCTCTGGGGCAGGAAATCTCCCTCTCAGTAGAGGAGGGCAATTAAAGGGACAAGACTGGGGAAGAAGAACAAAAAAGAAAAGGAAAGGAGTTGCAGATGAAGAAAGTAAATAAAATGTAAATGTCATTAAGGGAATGGAGTTATTGGAATTCTTTAAAACAAAGATGTTCCTCTTTGCTTTGCCCATACATTGATGAGGAATGAAATGCCCTGAATGGATGTGGGCAGGAACTGGCTTGAGAGCATCCATGAGGAAAAGGCCTTGGGGGTGCTGGGGGAGGAGAAGCTCAACAGGAGCCAGCAGTGAGCACTTGCAGCCCAGAAAGCCAAGCAGAGCCTGGGCTGCAGCAAGAGAAGTGTGGCCAGCAGGGCCAGGGAGGGGATTCTCCCCCTCTGCTCCACTCTGCTGAGACCCCACCTGGAGCACTGTGTCCAGTTCTGGAGCTTCTATTCCAGGAAGGATCTGGAGGTGCTGGAAGGTGTCCAGAGAAGGGCCACGAGGATGAGCAGAGGGCTGGAGCTCCTTGGCTATGAGGAAAGACTGAGAGAGTTGGGGTTGTTCAGTCTGGAGAAGAGAAGGCTCTGAGGAGACCTAATTTTGGCCTTCCAATATCTGAAGGGGGCTACAGGAAAGCTGGGGAGAGACTTTTTAGGGTGTGAGGGAGTGATAGGACTGGGGGGAATGGAGCAAAACTAGAAATGGGAAGCTTCATATTGGCTGTCAGGAAGAAGTCGTTCCCCATGAGGGTGGTGAGACACTGGAAGAAGTTGCTCAGGGAGGTGGTGGAAGCCTCATCCCTGGAGGTTTTTGCAGCCAGGCTGGATGTGGCTGTGAGCAAGCTGCTGTAGTGTGAGGTGTCCCTGCCCATGGCAGGGAGTTTGGAACTGGATGCTACTTGAGGTCCCTTCCAACCCTGACAATTCTATGGTTCTGTGATTCTCTGACATGAGCATCACACTTGCAGGGCACAATGCAAATTCAGACTATGATCCCTCACAACACTAAATAGCATGCAGCAGAAAGCTGAAAGCAGTGGTGGTGATCATGCTTGTAGGAGACGACCTTTCCTAGACAGCAAGGAGGTTCTCAACAGTTTGTCACAAGCTGTCAGATGTTTGTGTATCTCTGTAGGAAACTCTGCTGGAGTGGAACAGTTCTGGTTTCTATCTGCTTCCAGTGAGAGCTTCTTTGTCTTCTTCATTCAGCAAGAAGTTTCTAAAAGCAGACTTTTTTAATGCCTTTCAGCTTCCTCCCTCCCTTCCAGGCTGCTTTCAGCAGAGCTAAAACCAGTCACATTTAGAACCTATCCATTTTCTTCTTGTTTTTCCTGAAAGCCCAGACACCTACTGTCCATTGGCAGGGAGGCAGCCAAATTCCAGGCTGTTGATGAGAAACAGAAATGTATTGCCATATTTTACAAAATGCTATGAATGTCCTAATATTTTTGTGTTGTGGGAGCTTGGCTGGCTGCAATACCTCACCAAAATCATTGTGCATTTCCTTCCCTTGGAAAAACAGAATGTTTCATGAGGGTAAAAGGAAGTCTTATGATGAGAAGATAAAATGCTGCTGTCTGTTCTCGTGTTTAGCTCAATAAAGAGCGCTGAAAGAAATGGAACAATAGAAATCTTGCCACCCCTTTTAAGTGGCAGGGAAAAAAACACAGATTATGTCCATTTCATGATACCAGCAATTGACTTGGAAAGCTATGGATTGCAAGAGGATGTCGATAGGTGGTTGGTTTAGATGTGTGCAATCAGTACTTGTCTTAAGTACAATCATAGAATTGTAAGGGTTAGAAGGGACCTCAAGGATCAGCCAGTTCCAACCCCCTGCCATGGGCAGGGACACCTCACACTACAGCAGCTTGCTCACAGCCACATCCAGCCTGGCCTGAAAAACCTCCAGGGATGAGGCTTCCACCACCTCCCTGGGCAACCTCTTCCAGTCTCTCACCACCCTCAGGGGGAAGAACTTCTTCCTAACAGCCAATCTCAATCTATCCATTTCTAGTTTTGCTCCATTCCCCCCAGTCCTATCACTCCCTCACACCCTAAAAAGTCCCTCCCCAGCTTTCCTGTAGCCCCCTTCAGATACTGGAAGGCCACAAGAAGGTCTCCTTGGAGTCTTCTCTTCTCCAGACTGCACAACCCCAACTCTCTCAGTCTGTCTCCAAAGCAGAGCAGCTCCAGCCCTCTGCTCATCCTTGTGGCCCTTCTCTGGACACTTTCCAGCACCTCCAGATCCTTCCTGCAATAGAGGCTCCAGAACTGGACTCAGTGCTCCAGATGGGGTCTCCGCAGAGTGGAGCAGAGGGGGAGAATCCCCTCCCTGGCCCTGCTGGCCACACTTCTCTTGCTGGGCTCTTCTGCAGCCCAGGCTCTGCTTGGCTCTCTGGGCTGCAAGTGCTCACTGCTGGCTCCTGTTCAGCTTCTCATCCCCCAGCACCCCCAAGGCCTTTTCCTCATGGATGCTCTCAAGCCAGTCCCTGCCCAGCCTATATTTGTATCAGGGATTGCCCCAGTCCAGCTGCAGGACCTTGCATTCTGGGATTTCTGGGGTGCAAGTGCACACTGCTGGCTCAAAGTGTCTTTGTACTGCTCAGAGGCATACTGCAAATGAAATAGTTTTTATTAATGAAATGTTAAACAGTTTACAGGAAAAAGAGGGGGAAAAAAATAATCCTAATAAGAGCAAATAACAAGTATTCATCTGTTCATAGAACAGAAGTGTCTGGAAAAACAGCTGCTAGGTGATGAAAGAAAAAGACACAGGACAGGGAACAAATAAAAGAGTATTATTATTTCAGCAAGAGAGGCTGAAGATTGAATTAATTTCATTTCTGGCTATTGCCATGGACACAAAAATCCTCCCTGGTTTCACCTCTGCCCTGCGCTAAACGCAGAGAATTCTTCCAAGCGATGCTAAACGATAAAGCTTCTGGATGGTAATTAGCAGCAGATCCCTCAATAAATCCCCAAAGTAGCCTGTTGCAGTTGTTCAGTCTAATTGATTACATTATTGATAGCATAGACTTCATTTCCTCTGCTTTGTAACAGGAAACTCAATCACTGGGAAAAGAGCCCTGCAGCATGGCGTGCCACTGCCTTGCAGGCCCTTGCTGGGAGCGTGATGCTGCTGAGCAAGTTGTATCCCAGCAATAACACGGATGATCTTCTGATTGTACATTCCTCCCTGCTGCCAGGTGGTGGTTTTTTGGCTGTTCTCATTTCTGCAGCAGTTGGGAGACTTACAGAACACAGAATGAACCAGGTTGGAAAAGACCTTTGAGATCACCAACTCCAACCTATCACCCAACACCATCCAAGCAACTAAACCATGGCACTGAGCACCTCATCCAGGCTGGTTTAAACACTTCCAGGGATGGTGACTCCACCACCCCCCTGGGCAGCCCATCCCAATGGCCAATCTGTCTTTCTGTGAAGAACTTCTTCCTGACATGGAGTAGGTAGATTCAGATTGGATGTTAGGAAGAAGTTCTTCCCCATGAGGGTGGTGAGAGACTGGAAGAGGTTGCCCAAGGAGGTGGTGGAAGCCTCATCCCTGGAGGTTTTTAAGGGTGATTAGAGGGCTGGAGCATATCTCCTATGGATAGAGGTTGAGGAAGTTGTGATTGTTCAGTGTGGAGAAGAGAAGGCTCTGAGGAGACCTTCTTGTGGCCTTCCAGTATCTTAAGAGGGCCTACAAGAAAGCTACAGAGGGACTTTTTAGGGTGCCAGGTAGTGATAGGTCTGGAGGGAATGGAGCAAAACTGGAAGTGGGGAGATATAGATTGGCTGTTAGGAAGAAGTCCTTCCCCATGAGGGTGGTGAGACACTGGCAGAGGTTGCCCAGGGAGGTGGTGGAAGCCTCATCCCTGGAGGTTTTTCAGGCCAGGCTGGATGTGGCTGTGAGCAAGCTGCTGTAGTGTGAGGTGTCCCTGGCCATGGCAGGGGGGGTTGGAACTGGATGATCCTTAAGGTCCATTCCAGCCCTGACAGTTCTATGATTCTGTGACAGCAGCATGGCATGGAATACTTCCCAGCAGATTCAACGGGCAAAACCCATGATGCTGTAACAGAGCAATCTGGAGTTATTCCCTCCAATGCCTTCAAGTTCTCTCTGAAAGTCCAAATCCAGGTGGCATCTGGAAATGTAGGCAACCCTTGATGAAAAATTTCAGTTCACTTGGCAGTCTTGGAACATGGCCCCTCTGTGAGGGATCTTGTTGAGTCAGAGGTGGTGCTTCAGGAGTGGTGAACCTGACTTCTCCTATTTCAGTTCTAAGAATCACAACTTTCATCTCTCAATATTCAGGATCATCATTATTTTATGATGAAAATATTTTTCTTCCCTTCTGTTTAAAGTTCTTTGATTGTTGGACTCTCACTGGCTGGGTCACTGCCATTTTTCAGTCATTCCAGACTTACAGGGATTAGCTACTAATTGATGCTGCAGAGCCAGAACCAGAAGGGCAACTCATCAGCCCTGTGCACATATAACTTGGAAGGGATACCATCCAGAGGGACCTTCACAGGCTTGGAAAGTGAGTCCATGCCAACCTCATGAGGTTCAACAAGGCTAAGTACAAGGTCCTGCAGCTGGGTTGGGGCAATCCCAAGCACCAGTATAGGCTGGTCAGGAACTGGCTTGAGAGCAGCCCTGGACAAAAGGACTTTGGGGTGCTGGGGGATGAGAAGCTCAACAGGAGCCAGCAGTGAGCACTTGCAGTACAGAAAGCCAAGCAGAGCCTGGGCTGCAGCAAGAGAAGTGTGGCCAGCAGGGCCAGGGAAGGGATTCTCCCCCTCTGCTCCACTTTGCTGAGACCCCACCTGGAGCACTGTGTCCAGTTCTGGAGCCTTTATTCCAGGAAGGATCTGGAGGTCCTGGAAGGTGTCCAGAGAAGGGCCACAAGGATGAGCAGAGGGCTGGAGCTCCTCTGCTGTGGAGGCAGACTGAGAGAGTTGGGGCTGTTCAGTCTGGAGAAGAGAAGGCTCTGAGAAGACCTTCATGTGGCCTTGCAGTGTCTGAAGGGGGCTACAAGAAAGCTGGGGAGAGACTTTTTAGAGTGTCAGGGAGTGATAGGACTGGGGGGAATGGAGCAAAACTAGAAATGGGTAGATTCAGATTGGCTGTCAGGAAGAAGTTCTTCCCCATGAGGGCGGTGAGAGACTGGCAGAGGTTGCCCAGGGAGGTGGTGGAAGCCTCATGCCTGGAGGTTTTGAAGGCCAGGCTGGGTGTGGCTGTGAGCAAGCTGCTGTAGTGTGAGGTGTCCCTGTCCATGGCAGGGAGGTTGGAACTGGTGAAGGGGCGGGGAGTGGAACTTTTGACATTTGCTTTTGTATACAGCAATTTCCTACCTACTGTTTTAATTGAGGAAAAAATAAAACCCAACCCTGAGGATTTGCTTTTCCTATAGTCTGTTTCTCTATTCTACCTGAGATTATCTGTAAACTAAGAGATAAAATATGAATGAGACCAGCATGAAGCTGGCTTAACCATCCATCATTAAATTTGCAGGGAGATAATAGGTATTCAAATTAAGGAGACATCAAAAAACTCTGCCTGTAAAAAATGTTTAGCCATACAGACTGCAACATCTAACAAGATGAGACAAGCCAGAGCTCATCAACGGAGCTTGGGCCTAATTGGAGTGGCCCAGTAAGGAAGACCAAGAAAAGTGACTTTTAATCCTCATTTGATTTTTTTTATGTGTGTTTGCTGCCAGATCATCAAGGTAACAGAACAAAATGTGTTGAAAGAGCAATGCATCAAAGAAATTCTGTGAAAAAAGAGAGAGCAAAGCCTGGGGTAGATGGAAAGTGCTCCCTCTGAGGCCAGTCAGGCCTTAGAGCAGGGGAATGCTCTCTGATGTGTTCTCTTCATTAGTGACTATGCTGTATATTAAGAGGAGTGTGGCCAGCAGATCCAGGGAGGTTCTTCTCCCCCTCTACTCTGCCCTGCTGAGACCTCACCTGGAATATTGCATCCAGTTCTGGGCTCCCCAGTTCAAGAGGGACAGGGATCTGCTGGAGAGAATCCAAGGGAGGGCTGCAAGGATGCTGAAGGGACTGGAGCACTGCCTGGTGAGGAGAGGCTGAGAGCCCTGGGGCTGTGTAGACTGGAGAGGAGAAGACTGAGAGGGGATCTGATCACTGTCTATCAATACCTGAGGGCTGGGTGTCAGGAAGGAAGGCACAGGCTATGCTCACTTGTGCCCTTTATAGGACAAGGGGCAATGGATATAAACTACAGCACAGGAGGTTCCACCTCTACATGAGGAGGAACTTCATCACTGTGAGTGTGACAAAGCAGTGGAGCAGGCTGCCCAGAGAGGTTGTGGAGTCTCCTTCTCTGGAGCCTTTCCATCCCTGTCTGGATGTGTTCCTGTGTGACCTGTGCTGGATTCTATGGTCCTGCTCTTGCAGGGGGGGTTGATCTGATGAACTCCATAGGTCCCTTCCAATCCCTAACATCCGATCCTCTTATCCTGTGATCCTATTTAACAAGTGCTTCTGTGAGTGGCAGAACACAGGGTGCTTGTTTTTCTCTGGTGCCATCTGTGATGTGGAATATCTAATAATGGTGGAATCCACTCCCTAAGCAATTCTTCAGTGAGAGTACCAAGCTGTACCTCTCCTAGGTGGTTTCATTCCACCTCTTCTGACAAACCTGGGAGCTTGAACACCTTTGGTACTTCTACCCCAGTATCAAATAGGGTTGACCCTGACTCCATAGCATGCATGAGAAATTAGGTATTTGGAAGGAAGAACCATGGATAATGGGAATTTACAAGTCCCATTTCTTTAGGAAGGAGGGAATCATAGAATCACATAATCATGGAATCACACAATCACAGAATGGTCTGGGCTGGAAGGGACTTGCAAAGGTCATCCAGTCCAACCCCCTCTGCCATCAGCAAGGACATCCCCAGCTAGATCAGTTTGCCCAGAGCCCTGTCCAGCCTCACCTTCAATATCTCCAGGGATGGGGCCTCAACCACCTCCCTGGGCAACCTGTTCCAGTGTTCTACCACCCTCCTAGTAAAGAACTTGTTCCTAACATCCAATCTAAATCTGATCTGGTATACTGTGAAGCCATTGTCCTGTCATAGCAGGCCTTTGGAAACAGTCTCTCTTCAGCCTTCTTGTAGCCCACTTCTGGTACTGGGAGGTTACTACAAGAAAGCTGGGGAGGGACTTTTGAGGGTGTCAGAGAGTGATAGGACTGAGGGGAATGGAGCAAAACTAGAAATGGGTAGATTCAGATGGGATGTCAGGAAGAGGTTCTTCCCCATAAGGGTGGTGAGACACTGGAAGAGGTTGTCCAGGGAGGTGATGGAAGCCTCATCCCTGGAGGATTTTAAGGCCAGGCTGGATGTGGCTGTGAGCAAGCTGCTCTAGTGTGAGGTGTCCCTGCCAATGGCAGGGGGTTTGGAACTAGAAGATCCTTGAGGTCCCTTCCACCCTAACAATTCTATGATTCTTTACCCAGGCAGTGCCCCTGCTGAGTGCCTGATTTGGTTGTCACATGCAGCAGCGTAATTCCATTAGCCAAACCACAACGGTGTTAATCTTCATTTCCAGGAGCACTGGCCCCCAGGAAGAGAAGGCCCTCTGTACCTCATCTGACAAAAAATGTAATTTACTCTGTGCATACAGAGCTTGATCAGATCCTCCTGGAGGGGAGGAAAAGCCTCCCACCGATTCCAGTAGTCCTTGGGCTCCTCGTAGAGCCTTCTGTTTCATTCCCAGGTACAAACAAATAGCCTCAACGCTGGTGATCAAGCTCTGCTGGTCCTGTTTAGAAGATGAATTAGCTGGTGAAGAGGAATGAAAGCTTACACAAGAGGTGCTGTAATCTAAAGGATAAACCATTGTTTTCTTAACAGCAGTAGTTATTTCAGCAGACTGGGCTTTTATCACCAAATAACAAACCCTATTTAAATCTCTAGCTCCCAGCCGGCTGTCACTAAATTACTTGTAATGCTTCTAGCAGGTAGAAAAAAACCGTTGTCATTAAGGTCAAGGATCAGAGCCTTCCCTTGGGTAGGGAAATCTCCATCATGTGAATATGTCTCCATTATGATAAAATAAGGAATCAAATCGACAAGGAGGTCATTGACTGGAAGAAGCAATTTTCCAGCTCTTATGGCTTCTGATACTCTGCGGTGTAATTCACAAACAAAAGCATCAATCAACAGCAACCTGGTGTTTTTTTTTCTCTCCAGCAGGTTAATGGAGAATGGGGAGAGATGGAGCCACATAACAGGATATCCAATTGCCATGAGCAATTTCCTGTAATCATTCTTAAAAGAAAGCAGAACATCCCTTCCTCACAATTACCCAAGGTATTTTTGCCTCAAACCCTGCGCATTTCAGGAGCATCCAATGCAATCAGTCTCTCTGCTGTTAAGAAACAGGAACAAGCAAACAAACAAATGCAAGGCATTCAGATATATTCCCCCTGCCATGCCTGTTGAATTTTCCTATTACATGCACGGCTGCTCCCTGTTCTGGCACTTACTTTATCGCAACGTTTACAAAGGGCTTCCAGGCCACGAACAAGGAGTTCCCAGAAATGCTCGCTGGAGGCTGCCATGTCTCAGGAATGCAATCCATTTTCTGGCATTTCTGGAGAGGGTGTGCTCAGTTCTAACATTTCTGCAGACTCAGCTGCTGGCAGGGTTTGTCTAAGTTTGTAAGGGTTCACAGCATCGCAGGATCGTGGGATGTTAGGGGTTGGAAGGGACCTCCAGAGGTCAAGTCACAGAATCACCGAATCACCAAGGTTGGAAGAGACCTCAGAGATCATCAAGTCCAACCTGTCACCACAGACTTCCTGACTAAACCATGGCACCAAGTGCCACGTCCAATCTCCTCTTGAACCCCTCCAGGGATGGCAACTCCACCACCTCCCTGGGCAGCACATTCCAATGGCTAACAACTCTCTCAGTGAAGAACATTCTCCTGAAGAACTCAGTGAAGAGCTTCTTTCTATCTGTGTAAAGGTTATCTAATCCTCCCCTCCTTAAAGTCCATCCATCCCCTTCCTCCATTCAAGCTAACAATAACAAGGGGAGTTCCTTATCAACTCTGTTGCTCTGTTGTCTTGTGTGATGGGTTATGCCCATCCTGAAAGCAGGTGAGGGGAGGGCTTGTGAGAGTCTTGCTCTCCCTGGAGGGAATTTTCTCCCTGGGCAACTGAGGCTGGATGTTAGGAAGAAATTCTTCACAGAGTGATTGCCCATTAGAATGTGATGCCCAGGGAGGTGGTGGAGTCACCATCCCTGAAGGTGTTTAGGAAGAGACTGGATGGGGTGCTTGGTGCCATGATTTAGTTGATTAGATGGTGTTGGGTGATAGGTTGGACTTGATGATCTCAAAGGTCTCTTCCAATCTGGTCTATTCTATTCTATTCTATTCTATTCTATTCTATTCTATTCTATTCTATTCTATTCTATTCTATTCTATTCTACTCTACTCTACTCTACTCTACTCTACTCTACTCTACTCTACTCTACTCTACTCTACTCTATTCTACTCTACTCTACTCTATTCTACACCAACAGGAGTGAGGTCACCTCTCAGGCTCCTCCTCTCCAAGCCACAGAGCCCTCAGCTCCCTCAGGCTTTCCTTGTAGGAAAGGTGTTCCAAAACCTTAATGACTTTTGTGGCTCCCATTGGACTCTTTCTAGTGGTTCCTGAAGTCTTTCTTGAAGTGAGGAGCCCAGAACTGGACACAATATTTCAGATTTGGCCTCACCAGTGCAGAGCAGAAGGGAGGGAGGACCTCCCTTGATCTGCCGGTCACACTCTTCATAGTGCTCCCTATTTTCTCTCTTTGGCTGGGTGGAACTCTGAGGGAGACCTTCTCCATTCCTTGTAAGCATCTGAGTCAGCTGCATGTGTGACACACCACTTGTTTGAATCCTTCTGTCACATTCAGAACCATCTCAAACAGCTTTGTTGGGTTTTTTGTTGTGTTTTGTTTATTTGTTTTGTTTCTTTTGGTATAACTATGCCAGGCAAACAGCCCCCAATATTACACCTGTGAAATTAACTATCAGGAAATAACTAAGATCAGCAGAACACTGTGAGCAAATTGTGGTGTTTGACTAGCATAGGAATGTTGCAACTAAACCCCACAGAAGCCAAATTTCTTTGAGCTTTGCCCTGTTCTTGAGTAAGGCAGAGGTGGTAAACCAGAAACTTTTGGAGAACATGCAATCTTTTTTTCTCTAATGGAAACTTTAAACTCAGCCATCTGTGTAATCAGCAGATCAAAACTCTCCAAATAGCAGGTTCACAACCAGCAAACATTAACAGGCAGACAAAACTGTCAGTGGAGATGATGACTCTCAGCCTTTCAAAGGATCAGAGGATGTTAGGAGTTGGAAGGGACCTCCAGAAATCAAGTCCAACCCCCCTGCCAGAGCAGCAGCACAGGTCACACAGGAACACATCCAGATGGGTCTGGAAACTCTCCAGAGACAGAGAATCCACCGCCTCCCTGGGGAGCCTGTTCCAGTGCTCACAGTGAAGAAATTCCTCTGAACGCACCCCAGGATCTCATTGGCCTTCTTGGCCACCAGGGCACATTGCTGTCCCCTGCAGAACTTGTTGTCCACCAGCTCCTTCTCCACAGGGCTGCTCTCCAGCAGTTCCCCTCCCAACCTGTACTGCTGCACTTTCTTCTTCCTTCCCAGGTGCAGGACTCTGCACTTACCCTTGTTGAACCTCGTTAGGTTGCTCTGTGCCCAGCTCTCAGTCTGTCCAAGTGTCTGAATGTCCTCACAGTCCTCAAGTGTCTCAGCCAAGCCTCTCAGTTTGGTATCACCAGCAGACCTGCTGAGCAGACTCTGTCTGTCTGTCCCCTCAGCAATGTCATTGATGAAGGTATTGAACAGGACTGGACCCAGCACTGATCCCTGGGGGACTCCACTGTTCACAGCTTTTCAGCTGGATTTGTGTCGTGGGTTTGGGAGGAAGGCCCAGCCTTCTCCCTCCCACAAAGAGAGGAAAAAGAATGCTATATTTACAAGCAGGTTTAGGGTATGCAGGGTATATATATACACGATTTACAGTATTTACAATATATAGACAGAAATATACAGCAAAGTAATACAGGAACGAAATTCCCCTCCTCCTGCTGGAGGAGGATTCCCCCCCTGTACCCCCTTCTCTCCCCTTTTTCCCCAGAGAGGGTTAGAAAGAGAGGAAAGGAGCAGTTGTTAATTAAGAGCAGTTATAAATTAGAGCAAAATGTTAGTAGGTTTGCAGGCCTCACGCTTATCAGTCCGAGGTCAGTCTGGCAGAGAGCCTAGAAGCTGGAAAGGAGGAGGGCAGAATCGAAACTGAGGAAAGTCTCAGTCACATTCAAAACTTAAAGTTGCCTTCTACCAATCTACCAATGAAATTCGTTTAGAGCTGTCCTTTGTTTATAAAACATTCAGCCACAGTACTGTCCCCTTCTTAAAGGCATAGCCTCAAACAGTCACAACTTGGCACCATTGACCACCACTCTTTGCACTCTATTGTCTCACCAGTTCCTAATCCATCTCACTCTGCTCTTCTATCCCACACCTCCTGAGCTTGCACACAAGGATGTTATGGGAACCAGTGTCAAAAGCTTTGCTAAGGTCAAGGTAGACAACACCCTTTGTTCTCCCTGCATCTCCCCATTCAGTTACAGCATCACAGAAGGCTATCAGGCTAGGCAGCCAGGATTTCCCCTTTTCACATCCATGCTGACTACTCCTGATCATCCTCTCATCTAAGTGCCTAGAGATGACCTCCAGGATGAACAACTCCATCATTTTTTCCAGGGACAGAAGTGTAATTGTGGAAATCATCTTTATTTCAGATCCATTTCCTCTCCTTGTGCATTTGAAATGTGTCTAGTGATGTTATCCACCTCTTCTTAAAACTTTCTTTTCCATCTTTCATAGTGACACTGTTTAACTGCTGTACAGAGTGGTGAAGAAGCTGCATCCTGCTGTTAAAATGACCCTGGGTTGTCTGCCACAGCACTGAGCCTGCTCAGCGTCCTTGCTTTGGGTCAAAGCGAGGTTCACTGATCTGAGATCCAGAGGGAATTTCACAGGCTGGAGAAGTGAGTCCATGACAACCTCATGAGGTTCAACAAGACCAAATGCAAGCTCCTGCAGCTGGATTGGGGCAATCCCTGGTACCAATATAGGCTGGGCAGGGACTGGCTTGAGAGCAGCCCTAGACAAAAGGAATTGGGGGTACTGGGGGATGAGAAGCTCAACAGGAGCCAGCAGTGGGCACTTGCAGCCCAGAAAGCCAAGCGGAGCCTGGGCTGCAGCAAGAGAAGTGCAGCCAACAGGGCCAGGGAGGGGATTCTCCCTCTCTGCTCCACTCTGCTGAGACCCCACCTGGAGCACAGTGTCCAGTTCTGGAGCCTCTATTCCAGGAAGGATCTGGAGGTGCTGGAAGGTGTCCAGAGGAGGGCCACGAGGATGAGCAGAGGGCTGGAGCTGCTCTCTGATGAGGACAGACTGAGAGAGTTGGGGTTGTTCAGTCTGGAGAAGAGAAGGCTCTGAGGAGACCTTCATGTGGCCTTCCAGTATCTGGAGGAGGCTACAAGAAAGCTGTGGAGGGACTTTTTAGAGTGTCAGGGAGTGATAGGACTGGGAGGAATGGAGAAAAACTAGAAGCGGATAGATTGAGATTGGCTGTTAGGAAGAAGTTGTTCCCCATGAGGGTGGTGAGACACTGGCAGAGGTTGCCCAGGGAAGTGGTGGAAGCCCATGGCAGAGGGGTTGGAAGTGGATGATCCTTGAACTCCCTTCCAGCCCGAACAATTCTATGATTCTTTGATTCAAAAGTTACATTTCTCCAACAGCCTTGGAATTGTATTTCTTTCTGTGTAAACAGAAGGGCAGTGCCAGCAGGTCCCCTGTTTCCAGACAAGAATCCCTTCTTCTGAATGATCCCCAGCCTGCATAGTAGTGAGGCCATTTGTATGGAAATAGATGTGCCAGGATTCTTTTTCTTGTTGTTGGGGTGGGTATTTTGCTGCTGGCTCTCCAGCAATTCATGAACTGCACTTCACATTTTGAGAAGTACTTCATGAATCAGATGAAAGGCAAAATTGGGACACTGGTAATTTCCAGCTTCCCTTGATAAATTGTATTCCACACAGAAAGGTGGTGGAAGAGCCAAGAGGTGGAAGACAGAGGAGGCTGGGATTGGGATAATGACATCAGGGGGAATCAACTGCTGGTGGAGATAATCATAGACTCATTGAATTGCCAGGGTTAGAAGGCACCTCAAGGATCATCCAGTTCCAACCCCCCTGCCATGGGCAGGGACACCTCACACTACAGCAGCTTGCTCACAGCCACATCCAGCCTGGCCTTCAAAACCTCCAGGGATGAGGCTTCCACCACCTCCCTGGGCAACCTCTTCCTGTCTTTCACCACCCTCATGGGGAAGAACTTCTTCCTAACAGCCAATCTCAATCTATCCATTTCTAGGTTTTTTCCATTCCCCCCAGTCCTATCACTCCCTGACACTCTAAAATGTCCCTCCCCAGCTTTCTTGTATCCCCCTTCAGATACTGGAAGGCCACAAGAAGGTCTCCTGGGAGCCTTCTCTTCTCCAGACTGAACAACCCCAACTCTCTCAGTCTGTCTCCAAAGCAGAGCAGCTCCAGCCCTCTGTTCATCCTTGTGGCCCTTCTCTGGACACCTTCCAGAATCTCCAGATCCCTCCTGGAATAGAGGCTCCAGAACTGGACACAGTGCTCCAGGTGAGGTCCATGCTCTAGGATTAGAGGCTGAGTGTCTTTAAGAAACCTTAAAGGTGAAGACCTCCATCAGGTCCAGAGTGTCCAGGACACAGACCAGAAGGTATATTTCCTTCCTCATAAGCCCTGCATCAATATAAAACTGGCTGCAGAGTCAGTTTTCTTCCCTTTTTCCCTCCCTGTCTCCTCCCAGGAGGACACTGAGGCTCTTATCTCTGTTCGTGGGGGAGTGAAGCCTGGTGTCAGCCTCGGCAATGCTGCCAGTTAGGCCTGAAGCTGCCTAATTGGGGCCTGGAGCTGCCGAGCTGAATTTCTTGCTGCATCACATTGATGTGGTATTTTGGTGTGTTGGGCCCCCTCCCAACTAATTTGGAGAACTAATATGCCAGACTTAGGTCAGTTTGGGAAGGAAGCAAATGAAGCTCTAGGTACAAGCAAACTGAAGTCTGGAACTATGAAATGCAGTGAATCTGTACAAAACATACAATAGGTATCCAACATAGAGATATATTTACAATTTCTAAACAAAACCATAAATATTGTGTGGGATGTTATCTGTTTTCCTTGGTCAGTGAAGGAGATGCTTGAACTCTCACCCCCCAGGACCCCATTGGCCTTCTCGGCCAAAAGGGCACATTGCTGCCCCATGCCGAACTTCTTGTCCACCAGGGCTCCTTTTGAAGTGGGTCAGATCTGCATATAGAATCATAGTATCAGTCAGGGTTGGAAGGGACCATAAGGATCATCTAGTTCCAACCCCCCTGCGATGGGCAGGGACACCTCACACTAGAGCAGGCTGGCCAGAGCCTCATCCAGACTGGGCTTAAACACCTCCAGGGATGGGGCCTCAACCACCTCCCTGGACAACCCATTCCAGGGCTTCACCACTCTCATGGTGAAGAACTTCCTCCACACATCCAGCCTGAATGTCCCCACCTCCAGCTTCATTCCATTCCCCCTAGTCCTATCACTACCTGATATCCTGAGAAGTCCCTCCCCAGCCTTCTTGTATCCCCCTTCAGATACTGGGAGGCCACAATTAGGTCACCTCGGAGCCTTCTCTTCTCCAAACTGAACAGCCCCCATTGGCCCTTCTGTTCCCATGAGAAGGGAGTCCCAGGTCCCACAAAAATGCTTTGAAGGCAGGAGAATTCCTGTTGCATCCTTTCCAACAAACAACACTGGGAAGCAGCACAGACCATAGAATCAGAGAATTGTTAGCCATTCTAAGGCAAACAGAGTAAATCACAGATTGGAGGATCTAGGGTGAGGGAAGAGAGAGAGAGGGGAAAAACAAAGAGGGAAAAGCATTTTGATCCTTTGTTCACAAAACTAATGCTGCACTTATCCCATGGAGCTCCCTAGCTCCAGGGAGAGAAGGCATGGTGCTCATTTCTTCTTGCTGCTTGTGTACAGAGATCTGTCAAAACTATTCATCTTGAACCTTGTCCACCTGCTTATTATTGCATTGGGATGAAATATTGGCCAATGTGTTACAATTCGAAGAGGGAGCTTTAGCCTAGTCCCTGACTGCAAAGACTTGAAAGTAAAATAAATTACCCTTGGATGCAAAAGGAAAATAATGGTGAGGTCTATAGAATTCATTGGATTGCTAATGGGATATAGAGTAGTGGGAAAATCAATTCTTGCTCTCGCTTTTCTTCTTCTGTCCCTTCTGCTTGCAACTTTCCTCTCTCTCTCCCATGGCCTTGCCAGAGGATCTCTGTTTTGACTGCTGTTTGAAGTAACAGGAAGGAGAGAGGGAGTGGGGAAAGAGGTGAACATTCCCCCTGGATCCATCCAGGGGTGTGTGAGGAGTTTCTGTGTTGTTTATAAATTGTAAATATATCTATATTGTACATTTATTGTATATTTTGCATATATTATTTTCATTTCATGTTTCTAGGTTGTAGTTTGCTTGTAGTCTGCTTGTAACTAGAACTTCATTTGCTTCAAAGAAGTTCTTCACAGACAGAGTAATTGGCCATTGGAGTGAGCTGCCCAGGGAGGTGATGGAGTCACCATCCCTGGAAGTGTTTAAGAAGAGACTGGATGAACCAATTGGTGCCATGATTTAGTTGATTAGATGGTGTTGGGTGATAGGCTGGACTCAATGATCTCAAAGGTCTTTTCCAACCTGGTTAATTCTATTCCATTCCATTCCATTCCGTTCCATTCCATTCCATTCCATTCCATTCCATTCCATTCCATTCCATTCCATTCCATTCCATTCCATTCCATTCCATTCTTTCTATGCTATTCTGTTCTATTCTGTTCTGTTCTACAAACTGAGCTAAGCCTGGCAATTTATTCTGGGGGGTAGCTCTCCAAACTAGTTGGGGGGAGTTAAAAATTAAAGGAAAGGGAAAAGGAAAAACAATAAAACACAAAAGGGAAAAGAAAAAAAAAAAAAGACAAGGAAAAGAAAAGGAAAGGGAAAAAAAAAGGAAAGAAAAGTAAAAAAACAGGAAAGGGAAAAGAAATAAAGGGAAAAGGGAAAAAAGGAATAGGAGGGGAAAAAAAAGAAAAGGGAAAAGAAAAAAGAAAGGAAAAGGGGGAAAAGGAAAGGGAAGGGGGGAAAAGGAAAGGGAAAGGGAAAAAAACAGGAAAGGGGAAAGAAAAAAGAAAGGAAAAGGGGAAAAAGGAAGGAAGGGGAAAAAGGAAAGGGAAAAGGAAAAAACAGGAAAGGGAAAAGAAAAAAAAAGAAAGGAAAAATGGGAAAAAGGGAGCCGGAAAAGGGAAAAAACAGGAAAGGGAAAAGAAATAAAGGAAAAAGAGAGAAAAGGAAAAGGAAAGGAAAGGGGAAAATAACAGGAAAGGGGAAAGAAAAAAGAAAGGAAAAATGGGTAAAAAGGAAAGGGAAAAGGGAAAAAAGGAAAGGGAAGGGGAAAATAACAGGAAAGGGGAAAGAAAAAAGAAAGGAAAAATGGGTAAAAAGGAAAGGGAAAAGGGAAAAAAGGAAAGGGAAAGGGAAAAAAAGGAAAGGGAATGGGAAAAAAGGAAAGGGAAAGGGAAAAAAAGGAGCTGGATAAGGAAAAAAACAAGAAAGGGAAAAGAAAAAAGAAAGGAAAAAGAAAAAAAGAAAGGGAAAATAAAAAAAGAAAGGAAGAAGGAAAGGGAAAAGGAAAAAAGAAAGGAAGAAGGAAAGGGAAAAGGAAAAAAGAAAGGAAGAAGGAAAGGGAAAAGGAAACCAAGGAATGGGAAAAGAAAAAAAAAAAAAAAACAGGAAGGGAAAAGAAAAAATAAAGAAAGAAAAAAGGAAAGGGGAAAAGAAAAGAAAAGAAAAAAGAGAAAGAAAAGAAACAGGATAGAAGTGAGGGTTTTTCTTCCTATGTCAACTCTGTCTTGTCTTGATGCCTCCCATTTCCCCCCCAGGAAACACAGTTTGGAATGGAGTGTCTATATACAAGAAAGAGCTGCTTTAAAGAGCCTTCACACCCCGGCAATGGGCTTATTTATACACATTCCACCCTGACTCATTACATATCACCATGAGGCCCCTCAGGCTACGCATAAAAAAAGAAGAGCAGGCATAAATCAAGCTAGCTGCAGCCCTTCTACTGATTTGCAGATTCTCTCCCCCCAGTAATGCACGGAGAGCACATCTTTATTTATTTATTTATTTATTTATGCTCCTTATTGCTCACAGAGGGAATATCATGCCTGATATTACCATCACTCTTTCAGAGACAATAATAATGATAACAGTGATAATCCTCACTGAATATGCATTTGGAAGCAGGGTATTGTTCTGTGGAAGACACAAGCAGGCTACTTTTTGCCATTATTCATCTAATCTCCTGGGAGTTGTTTTTTCTTTCTTTCCAGTCAGTGGCTGATGTTCAAATTTCTGTCCTCTTCTAAGATGAAATAGAATCATAGAATTGTTAGGGCTGGGAGAGACCTCAAGGATCATCCTGTTCCAACCCCCCTCACATGGGCAGGGACACCTCACACTGCAGCAGGTTGCTCACAGCTACATCCAGCCTGGCCTGAAAAACCTCCAGGGATGAGGCTTCCACCACCTCCCTGGGCAACCTCATTCAGTCTCTCACCACCCTCATGTGGAACAACTTCTTCCGAATATCCAATCAGAATATACCTATTTCCAGCTTTGTTCCATTCCCCCCAGTCCTATCACTCCCTGACACCCTAAAAGGTCCCTCCCCAGCTTCCTTGTAGCCCCCTTCAGATACTGGAAGGCCACAATTAGGTCTCCTCAGAGCCTTCTTTTCTCCTGACTGAACAACCCCAACTCCCTCAGACTTCTTAAGTGTTTCAGCTCTCTGATTTCCATTCTATATATGGAAGAAAAACCAACCCTCCAAACACCCTAGTCATTAAAGTGTTCTGTCCTAAATGGATCTTTTACTCTTTCTTTTTTTTTCCTTCACTATGAGGACAGTAAATCAAAGATAAACTTGATTTGCATTTAAGAAGGACATTGAGACTCTTGAATGTGTCCAGAGAAGGGAAATGAAGCTGTGGAGAGGCCTTGAGCACAGCCCTGTGAGGAGAGGCTGAGGGAGCTGGGGTTGTTTCGCCTGGAGAAGAGGAGGCTCAGGGGAGACCTTGTTGCTGTCTACAACTACCTGAAGGGAGGTTGTAGCCAGGTGGAGGTTAGTCTCTTTTTCCAGGCAAGCAGCACCAGAACAAGAGGACACAGTCTCAAGCTGTGCCAGGGGAAGTTTAGGCTGGAGGTGAGGAGAAAGTTCTTCCCAGAGAGAGTTGTTAGCCATTGGAATGTGCTGCCCAGGGAGGTGGTGGAGTCACCATCCCTGGAGGTGTTCAAGAGGGGATTGGACGTGGCACTTGGTGCCATGGTTTAGTAGTCATGAGGTGTTGGGTGACAGGTTGGACTTGATGATCTTTGAGGTCTTTTCCAACCGTATTGATTCTATGATTCTATTGAAATCACAATTGAATGAAAACTTTCCTCAGCAGGTTTCTGTTGTGTTTTGGTTTGCTTTGGTTTTCTCTGTTTTTTTTTTTTTTGTTTGCTTTGTTTGCTTTGGGTTTTTTGCTTTGTTTGTTTTGTTGTGGTTTGGTTTGGTTTGTTTGTTTCATTGTTTTGTTTTGCTTTATTCCCAACATGTGTCATTAGTGTTTAAAACCAGTCATGATGAGGCACTCAGTGCCATGGTTGAGTTGATTAGATGGTGTTGGGTGATAGGTTTGACTTGATGATCTCGAAGCTCTTTTCCAACCTGGTTCATTCTGTGATCAGTAATTTGTGCCAACTTCCTCTGAGTGGTGTTCTTTCTGCATCATTTTGGGTTAGACTCCTGAAACAATCTGTCTAGACACCTTTTATGTTCAATGACAAGAGAAAGGTTTCTCAGGAGGATAATATGTGGTACCGAGTTGGGGGTTCTGCAGTGGATTTCTCTTTGGAGAAAAAGGGCTGCATCCCTTGTTAAAACAAGAACATATCCTGGATCCCTACTGGAAATAGATGACTGAGTACTTTGTTATCCACATTTTTAATGGCCCTTTTCTTTGAGGGGTGTAGGGGGGAGGTGTTTGGGTTGGATTTTTGTTTTGTTTGGGTTTTGCAGTTTGGGTTTTGTTGCTTGGGTCTCTTAGTTTGGGTTTTGCTGCTTGCGTTTTTTACTTTGGGTTTTGTGGCTTGGGTTTTATTTGATAGGGTTTTGTTGATTGGGATTTGTTTGGATTTTGTTACTTGGGTTTTGCAGTTTTTTGGGTTTTGTTTCTTGGGTTTTGTTTGAGTTTTTTTTTTTTGCTTGGGTTTTATTGTTTAATTTTTGCAGTTTGGGTTTTTGTTTTGATTTTGCAGTTTGGGTTTTGCAGTTTGGGTTTTGCAGTTTGGGTTTTGTGGCATGAGTTTTGTTGTTTGGGTTTGTTGTCTGGGTTTTGCTTGAGTTTTGTTGCTTGGGTTTTATTGCTTGGGTTTTGCAGTTTGGGTTTTGTTGTTTTGATTTTGCAGTTTGGGTTTTGTGGCTTGGGTTTTGTTGTTTGGGGGTTTGTTGACTGGGTTTTGCAGTTTGGGTTTTGTTGCTTGGGTTTTATTGCTTGGGTTTTGTAGTTTGGGTTTTGTTTTGATTTTGCAGTTTAGGTTTTGTAGTTTGGGTTTTGTTGCTTGGGTTTTGCAGTTTGGGTTTTGTTGTTTTGATTTTGCAGTTTGGGTTTTGTGGCTTGGATTTTGTAGTTTGGGTTTTGTTGACTGGGTTTTGCAGTTTGGGTTTTGTTGCTTGGGTTTTATTGCTTGGGTTTTGTTGTTTGGGTTTTGTTTTGATTTTGCAGTTTAGGTTTTGTAGTTTGGGTTTTGTTGCTTGGGTTTTGCAGTTTGGGTTTTGTTGTTTTGATTTTGCAGTTTGGGTTTTGTGGCTTAGATTTTGTTGTTTGGGGTTTGTTGTCTGGGTTTTGCTTGAGTTTTGTTGCTTGGGTTTTGTTGCTTGGGTTTTGTGGCTTGGGGTTTGTTGTTTGGGGTTTGTTGTCTGGGTTTTGCTTGAGTTTTGTTGCTTGGGGTTTATTGCTTGGGTTTTGTGGCTTGGGTTTTGCAGTTTGGGTTTTGTGGCTTGGATTTTGTTGTTTGGGGTTTGTTGTCTGGGTTTTGCTTGAGTTTTGTTGCTTGGGTTTTGTTGCTTGGGTTTTGTGGCTTGGGTTTTGTTGTTTGGGGTTTGTTGTCCGGGTTTTGCTTGAGTTTTGTTGCTTGGGTTTTGTTGCTTGGGTTTTGTGGCTTGGGGTTTGTTGTTTGGGGTTTGTTGTCTGGGTTTTGCTTGAGTTTTGTTGCTTGGGTTTTATTGCTTGGGTTTTGCAGTTTGGGTTTTGTTGTTTTGATTTTGCAGTTTGGGTTTTGTGGCTTGGGTTTTGTTGTTTGGGGTTTGTTGACTGGGTTTTGCAGTTTGGGTTTTGTTGCTTGGGTTTTAATGCTTGGGTTTTGTAGTTTGGGTTTTGTTTTGATTTTGCAGTTTAGGTTTTGTAGTTTGGGTTTTGTTGCTTGGGTTTTGTTGTTTGGGGTTTGTTGTCTGGGTTTTGCTTGAGTTTTGTTGCTTGGGTTTTGTTGCTTGGGTTTTGTGGCTTGGGTTTTGTTGTTTGGGGTTTGTTGTCTGGGTTTTGCTTGAGTTTTGTTGCTTGGGTTTTGTTGCTTGGGTTTTGTGGCTTGGGGTTTGTTGTTTGGGGTTTGTTGTCTGGGTTTTGCTTGAGTTTTGTTGCTTGGGTTTTATTGCTTGGGTTTTGCAGTTTGGGTTTTGTTGTTTTGATTTTGCAGTTTGGGTTTTGTGGCTTGGATTTTGTTGTTTGGGGTTTGTTGTCTGGGTTTTGCTTGAGTTTTGTTGCTTGGGTTTTGTGGCTTGGGTTTTGTTGTTTGGGGTTTGTTGTCTGGGTTTTGCTTGAGTTTTGTTGCTTGGGTTTTGTTGCTTGGGTTTTGTGGCTTGGGGTTTGTTGTTTGGGGTTTGTTGTCTGGGTTTTGCTTGAGTTTTGTTGCTTGGGTTTTATTGCTTGGGTTTTGCAGTTTGGGTTTTGTTGTTTTGATTTTGCAGTTTGGGTTTTGTGGCTTGGGTTTTGTTGTTTGGGGGTTTGTTGACTGGGTTTTGCAGTTTGGGTTTTGTTGCTTGGGTTTTATTGCTTGGGTTTTGTAGTTTGGGTTTTGTTTTGATTTTGCAGTTTAGGTTTTGTAGTTTGGGTTTTGTTGCTTGGGTTTTGCAGTTTGGGTTTTGTGGCTTGGGTTTTATTGTTTGGGGTTTGTTGCTCAGGTTTTGTTTGGAGTTTGTTGCTTGGGATTTATTGCTTGGGTTTTGTAGTTTGGGTTTTTTTGGTTTGATTTTGCAGTTTGTGTTTTGTTGTTTGGGTTTTGTTGCTTCAGTTTTGTTGCTTGGGTTTTGCAGTTTGGGTTTTGTTGCTTCAGTTTTGTTGCTTGGGTTTTGTTGTTTTGATTTTGCAGTTTGGGTTTTGTGGCTGGGTTATGTTGTTTGGGTTTAGTGCTTGGGTTTTGCAGGTTGGGTTTTGTTGATTGGGATTGGTTTGGGTTTTGTTGATTGGGATTTGTAGTTTAGGTTTTGTTGCTTGGGTTTTGTTTGGGTGATTTTCTTAGGGGTTGGTTTATTTTGTCTTTTAATAGAGATTTGACCCTCTAGGTATTCAAAATGCATTGCAGAAAGGTGCTCTCAGCGTAAGACAAGAAGTGAAGGCTTCCACCAACATCTGGGTATTTCTCTACCTACCTGACAGTATGTTTTAAAAGCAAGGGTAAGGTGTACCTGGGCAGAATGTGACAGAAACTCTGGAGGTCCCTTCCAACCTCTAATGTTCTGTGATTCTGTGAAAGCAAGGGGTTTTGGGAAAAGGACAAAGTATATAGTGGGGATATGAGAAAATAATTTCCACCAAGGGCATAAAAGGAAACTCCACCCTTGGTGGACTATTTAGAATAAACCTTTATTTAGAATAAACCAAACCAGGTTGGAAGAGACCTTCAAGATCATCGTGTCCAACCCATCAACCAATCCAACCCATCCAAACAGCTAACCCATGGCACCAAGTACCCCATCAAGCCTCCTCCTGAACACCTCCAATGACAGCGACTCCACCACCTCCCTGGGCAGCCCATTCCAATGGGCAATCACTCTTTCTGTATAGAACGTCTTCCTAATATCTAATCTGAACTTCCCCTGGTGCAGCCTGAGACTGTGTCCTCTTGTTCTGGTACTGGGTGCCTGGGAGAAGAGACCATCATCCGCCTGTCTACAACCTCCCTTCAGGTAGTTGTAGAGAGTGATAAGGTCACCCTTGAGTCTCCTCTTCTCCAGGCTGAGCAACCCCAGCTCCCTCAGTCTCTCCTCACAGGGCTGTGTTCCAAACCCCTCACCAACTTTGTTGCTCTTCTCTGGACTCGTTCCAGCAAGTCAACCTCCTTCCTAAACTGAGGGGCCCAGAACTGGACACAGGACTCAAGGTGTGGCCTAACCAGTGCAGTGTACAGGGGCAGAATGACCACCCTGCTCCTGCTGGCCACACTGTTCCTGATGAAGGCCAGGATGCCATTGGCCCTCTTGGCTGCCTGGGCACACTGCAGGCTCATGTTCAGCCTACCATCGACCAGTACCCCCAGGTCCCTTTCTGCCTGACTGCTCTCCAGCCACTCTGACCCCAGCCTGTAGCACTGCATGCTAGTAAGTAAGCTGCTAGTAAGTAAGCTGCTGCTTCTGCTGCTAGTAAGTAAGCTGCTGCTTCTGGGCTTTCTCCAGGACACATTAAAATTTCCCTATTATTTTTTTCCCTCTACTTCTTCCTTTGTTTGCTTCTTTTCCCCAGTGTTGATCAGTTTCAGTGTGGAAGAAAGTAAAGATTACACATGGAGAATGACAGACATGTCTGAGGGAACATAAGGTCATCCCTCACATCTGCTACAATGAGTTCATAGGATCACAGCATATTAGGGGCTGGAAGGGATCTCTGGAGATCATCAAATCCAACCCCCTTGCCACAGCAGGACCAGAGAATCCAGCACAGATCACACAGGAATGCATCCAGATTGGTCTTGAAAGTCTCCAGAGAAGGAGACTCCACAACCTCTCTGAGCAGCCTGTTCAGTGCTCTGTGACCCTTACAGTGAAGTTCTTCCTCAGCTGAGGTGAAACCTCCTGTGCTGTAGTTTGGGCTTGTCCTATCCCAGGGTGCAACTGAGCAGAGCCTGTCCCATTCCTCTTGACCCCCAGCCCTCAGATATTTAGAAACATTGATTAAATCCCCTCTCAGTCTTCTCCTCTCCAGACTAAACAGCCCCAGGGCTCTCAGCCTCTCCTCACCACACAGTGCTCCAGTACCTTCACCATCCTTGGAACCTTCTGTTGGACTCTCTCCAGCAGATCCCTATCCCTCTTGAACTGGGGAGCTGAGAACTGGATGCAGTATTCCAGGTGAGGTCTCAGCAGGGCAGAATAGAAGGGGAGGGGAACCTACCTGGATCTGCTGGGGACACACTCCTCTCAATGCACCCCAGGATCCCTTTGGCCTTCTTGGCTACCAGGGCACATTGCTGTCCCCTGCAGAACTTGTTGTCCACCAGCACTCCCAGGTCCTTCTCCCCAGGGCTGCTCTCCAGCAGATCACCTCCCAACCTGTACTGCTGCAGTTTATTCTTCCTCCCCAGGTGCAGGACTCTGCACTTCTCCTTGTTGAACCTCATTAGGTTCCTCTCTGCCCAGCTCTCAGTCTGTCCAAGTCTCTAAATTGCCTCACAGCCTTCAGGTGTCTCAGCCAAGCCTCCCAGTTTGGTGTTGTCAGCAAACCTGCTGAGCAGACACTGTTCCCTCATCAATGTCATTCATCAATGAGTTGAGCACAGAAGATTCAGGTTTATCCTTCTAAAGAAATGACATGAGACAAGAGGAGGGGGCATCCATGATAAGAAACACCCCTTCCCCCAAACACAGTGGAGTCATCTTTTGATGAAAGAAAGATTGTTCTTCCCTGAATAGATGTCTCTCAGGACTTGTCTCAGGGCATGTTTGTTCAATAGCTTAAAGATTATGCCAGAATGTTGCCAGCATAAATTTCAGCTGTCAGTGGAGGTGAGAATTGAATCTCACTGTTGTGCAAGTTGGTAAAGATCATCCAAAAATGTAAATATTCATTAACACTGATTTTCACCCTCAGCCCAAATAGATTAGGAGGAATTTTAGGGCCTTTGCAAAGAAGAATTGAAGAGTTCCTTTGTGCATTGTGCTGTGGTAGTACTTTCTGAGGTGTTTTAAATTCTAGATGATCAATGCTATTCTGAATCATAGAATCATAGAATCACAGAAACATAAAATCACAGAATCACAGAAACACAGAATCAGAGAATCATGTAGAATGGTCCAGGCCAGAAGGGACCTCCCAGGGTCATTCATTCTGACATACAAACAGCTAGCAGGGACATCTCCAACTAGATCAGGTTGCCCAGTGCACTGTCAAGCCTCACCTTGAGTATCTCAAAGGTTGGAAGCCTCAACCACCTCCCTGGGCAACCTGTTCCAGTGTTCCACCACCCTCATGGTGCAGAACTTGTTCCTAACATCCAATCTAAATCTGCTCTGCTGTAGTTTGAAGTCATTGCCCATGGTACTGTGTCTGCAGACCTTTGCAAACAGTCTCTCTGCAGCCTTCTTGTAGGTCCCATCAGGTACTGGAAGGTTGCTATTAGGTCTCCCCAGAGCCTTCTCTTTTCCAGGCTGACCACTTCCAGCTCCCTCAGCCTGTCCTCAGAGCAGAACTGCTCCAAGCCCTTGATCATTTCTTCACCCTCCTCTGGACCCTCTCCATCAGGTCCATGACCTTCCTGTGTTGAGGGCTCCAGACCTGCACACAGCACTGCAGGTGAGGTCTCAGCAGAGCAGAGCAAAGTGGCAGAATCACCTCTCTGGCTCTGCTGGCAGTGCTGCTTTGGATGCAGCCCAGGCTGCCCTTGGCCTTCTGTGCTGCAAGCTCACACTGCCTGCTCCTGTCCAGCTTCTCCCCCACCAGCACCCTCAAGTCCTTTTCCTCAGGGCTGCTTTCTGTCCCCTCCTCCCCCAGCCTGTATTGACAGTGAGGATTGTTCCAGCCCAGGTGCAGAGCCCTGCACTTGCTCTTGTTGAGCCTCATGAGGTTCCCCTGGGCACCAGCCTCTCCAGCCTGTCCAGGTCCCTCTGGATGCCATCCTGTCCTTCTGGGGATATCACCAACATATAATATTAAATGGTTTTCATTGTTTGCTGCAATCCTCTCCTGGTTTTGCAGGGGCAGAATCCCAGCCCAGCCATGGGCCATGCAGGCTGTTAGCAATGTGGAGTCAGTCAGGACATCTGACCTGAACTGGCTGCACATGGATCCCAGGCCATTAAACACCACACTCAGTATAAAAGGGGAAGTTTGCTGTGCATATGGACTTCCTGCTTGGTCTTCTGCTCTTGTTCAGGCTCCTCCTGATCCTGCTGCTCTTGTCTTCTCCTGCTCCCAAGGTCTGCCCTTCTGTTTGGTGTGACCACCACCCATTTGGTGAGCTATACATAACTTTATAGACTCTATAGTGTCATTGGTTTTGGGGATTGATACATCATTTTCATTTTAACCCACAGGTCTTCTCTCCTCTTCCTCATTTCTCCTCTCTCCTGGAGAGGAGTCACTGGGTGAAAGAGCAAACACTGCAGTTCTTCCCCAGACATGGCTTAAAAGTAAACTGATATCATAGAATAGTCAGACCTGGAAGGGACTTCAAGGATCATCCACTTCCAACCCCTCGGCCATGGGCAGGGACACCTCACACCACAGCAGCTTGCTCACAGCCACATCCAGCCTGGCCTGAAAATCCTCCAGGGATGAGGCTTCCACCACTTCCCTGGGCAACCTGTGCCAGTGTCTCACCACCCTCATGGGGAACAACTTCATCCTAACATCCAGTCTGAATCTACCCACTTCAAGTTTTCTTCCATTCCCCCCAGTTCTATCACTTCCTGACACCCCAAAAAGTCCCTCCCCAGCTTTCTTGTAGCTCCCTTCAGATACTTGAAGGCCACAATAACATCTCCTCAGTGCTTTCTTTTCTCCACCCTCCTGTAGCTTGGCTCCACTCCCCCTAGTTCTATCACTACCTTCTCTTTTTGTTTGGCCTCTCCTGATAGCATGATTTAACAAACAAAAGAACCCCAAGAAACTATATAATAAATCAAGTTGGAGTAATGGATAGCATGACCTGTCTGGGTTGCTCTGACTGTTAGGCAACCAGAACTATATTGAAGGAGGATTCAGAAGTCAGGCTTTTGCTTTTAATCACAACTTTTCTACCTACTAAGGTAAAATGCCTTTTCTTTCATTTTTTTTTCTAGCTCTGTAATGCACTGACTGTCTCCTTGGTGTCTTCCTTGAAAGAATAAATGCAGCCCAAAAATGAATTACTGCCAGGAGGCAGAGTGCTTCTCCTGACAGCTTCTTATGCAGTCTGCTGGAGGATCCCAGCCTCATCCCAGGAGGCTTTTAAGGCCAGGCTGGATGTGGCTGTGAGGAAGCTGCTCTAGTGTGAGGTATCCCTGCCCATGTCAGGAGCGTTGGAATTGGGTGATCCTTGAGGTGCCTTCCAGCTCTAACAATTCTGTATTTCTGCATTATTTGCAGTCTTGCTCACTGCTGCTGCCATGGTAAAAAAAAAGATCTTTTAAGGCCTTAACCCTAAAAGATATATGATATCCTTTCTTAAATGGGTGTATTGTATCTTACATCCTAAGTCACAAAGCCCCTTTCCAATGCTTGGAAGTAAGCTTAATGCTTTGAAAAAATGATTCAACATGCTTTGGTAGGATGACAAACCCAGAACTAATGATGAAAAAATACACTTTCTGGAGTTCATCATTTGCATGAAGAGAAATCAGGTGATTTTTAGAAGGGCCAGGAGGATGAGCAGAGGGCTGGAGCTCCTCTGGTATGGAGGCAGACTGAGAGAGTTGGGGTTGTTCAGACTGGAGAAGAGAAGGCTCCAAGGAGACCTTCTTGTGGCCTTGCAGTGTCTGAAGGGGATACAGGAAAGCTGTTAGGGTGTGAGGTAGAGATAGGACTGGGGGGAATGGAGCAAACCCCCACTCCAATACTTGGAAGTAAGTTTAATGCTTTGAGAAACGATTCAGCATACTTTGGTACAATAACAAGACCAGAACTAATGATGAAAAATGCTCTTTCTGGAGATCAGCATTTGCCTGGAGAGAAACCTGGTTATTTTTAAAGGGTGAACTCAAACTCTCTTAATCTCTTGATCTTGCATTTAACAAACCATCAGCTACACTGTGTGGGTGAACTTCTGCTGCTCGTGCTGAAGCAATAAACATAGTAATGGTCTCGCAATTACTAGGCAGATTTGCTTTGCATTAGATATGTTGTGCTCTCCTAAGTGTCTGGCAAAAGGCTGTTAAAATTCTCCCCTCTCCTCCTCAGTGTTATTTGAGTCATGCCAAAAGCTCTTCACTTCAGGAGATCCTACACTTTGTCTCAGCAATTCAAACTGCACAACGTAGAAATCCCATCCTGCGTCTGTAATTTGCTTGGTGCTAGGAACTGTACAAAGTTTTAACCTTTCAGTGCTCTCAATTTTCTTTGAGAACCTGCAGCCTAGTCATGTAAAGAAGTCATTCAGCTGACATTTAATACAATTTTTACTGTTTTGGTTTTTTTTTTGGACAAGATTAGGTACTGATTTTATTTTTTATTTTTTCCTGTTGCCTTGACAATATCTTTGAAGGAAACATCTCCTTATGGATGCTTGTGGTTCATCTTCCCATAAACACTGTCATTGACAAAGCCATCTAATGCTACTTCTTTGTACCACTTAAAAAACAGTGTGTTTCCTCACTCTGATGCTAAGAAGACATAGAGTCATAGAATTCTCAGGGTTGGAAGAGGCCTCAAGGATCATCCAGTTCCAACCCCCCTGCCATGAGCAGGGACACCTCACACCACAGCAGCTTGCTCACAGCCACATCCAGCCTGGCCTGAAAAACCTCCAGGGATGAGGCTTCCACCACCTCCCTGGGCAACCTCTTCCAGTCTCTCACCACTGCCATGGGGAAGAATTTCTTTTTAACATCCAATCTCAATCTACCCATTTCAGTTTTGCTCCATCCCCTCAGTCCTATCATTCCCTGACACCTCAAAATTCTTTCCCCAGTTTTCTTGTAGACCCCTTTCAGATACTGGTAGCCCCTCCCTCTCCTTCTCCCCTTTACCCCCATGTAGAAAAGGGACAAGAGACAGAAGCAGAGAAGATAATACCTGTCATAACAAAGCAATGCAGCCAAGGTCAAGCAGAAGCAAGTTAGTATTACCCAGCCTGAGGAAGTAAGAAGAGAGAGAGATTGTTTACATTACTTGCTTATGTCTATTATCTTTCTATTATCTTCCATGGGGAAGAACTTCTTAATATGTAATCTACCTCTCCCCTCCTCTAGCTTGGATCCATTCCCCCCCATCCTATCACTACTCAACACCCTAAAAAGTTCCTCCACAGCTTTCCTGTAGCCCCCTTCAGATACTGGAAGGCCACAAGAAAGTCTCCTCAGAGCCTTCACTTCTCCAGACTGAACAGCCTCAGAATGTCACTAATTTTATCCTGATAAACTGTGATCTACATTGCTCAGTATCCACTGTGGCTTTTAGCCCAAAGGTGAAATGATTTCCTGATTTTAACTCAGTGCAAGGGAAGAGAGAATCCTCCAAATACTTTAGGCTTCTTCAGACCCCTTTCTCTAAGGTGAGAATGAGTACTGGCCATTAAATGTGTCACAGAGTGCCTCAGCAAGCACTGCTAATCCTTTGTGACGGTAAGAGATGGTAGGTTTGGCAATACTTTAATGATAAGAATCGTGAGATCCAATAAGGCCAAATGCAAGGTCCTGCACCTTGATCAGGGTACCCCTCAATATCAGTGCAAGCTAGGGTTGAGACCAGCCCTGCAGAAAAGGACTTGAGGATGCTAATGGATGAGAAATTGGGTATGAGCTAATAATAGGCACTTGAAGCCCAGAATCCAAATAGCTTGTTGGGCTGTACCAAAGGAAGTGTGGCCAGCATCTTGAGAGAGGTGATTCTGCCACTCTGCTCTGGCAAGACCTCACCTGGAGTACTGCATCCACCTGCAGGGCCTCCAGCACAAGACAGACATAGACCTGCTGGAGTGGGTCCAGATGAGGGCCACAAAGATGACCGGGGAGCTGGAGTACCTCTCTTATGAAGAGAGGCTGAAAGAATTGTTCTTTACCATGAGGGTGGTGGAACACTGGAACAGGGAGGTGGTTGAGGCCCCATCCCTGGAGATATTCAAGGTGAGGCTGGAGAGGGCTCTGGACAACCTGATCTAGTTGGGGATGTCCCTGCTGACTGCAGAGGGGGTTGGACTGGATGTGCTTAGGAGGTCCCTTCCAACCTAGCTTATTCTATGGAATGATCAGCTAAAATCTTACTTGTTTTATCCTTACCATATCCATACCATTAAATATAATAGAGAAGTGTGTGGGGGGGGGAAGCAATAAATAAATTTTAAAAGCCCAGGCATGAAACTAGAAATAAATGTTCCAGAAGCTTTTCCTAGGACAGGCCCCCAGTGCAACAAGATGTTAGGTTTTGGGTTTGGGCTTTGTTCTTTTTTCTTTTAATTGAATTCCTCTTCCAATCTGGTTGGTGTTTTGAACTGCTATTTAAGAGACTCATCTCCAGGGAAACAAGATCTATGTGGGACTGAGACTCTGACTGACAAATTAAAGTGTGGTTGTTATCACACACACACAAAAAAATTTTACAGAATAGAGAATTAACCAGGTTGGAAAAGACCTCAGAGATCATCAAGCCCAACCTATCATCCAACACCATCTAATCAACTAACCCATGGCACTGAGTGCCTCATCCAGGCTGGTTTTAAACACCTCCAGAGATGGTGACTCCACCACCTCCCTGGGCGGCACATCCCAATGGCCAATCTCTCTTTCTGGGAAGAATTTTGTCCTCACATCCAGCCTAAACCTCCCCTGGTGCAGCTTGAGACTGTGTCCTCTTGTTCTGGTGCTGGTTGTTCAGCTTGGAGAAGAGGAGGCACAGGGGAGACCTGTGCCTCAACCTACCTGAAGGGAGGTAGTAGACAAGCCGGGGCTGGCCTCTTCTCCCAGGTAACCAGAGAAGGAGGTGGTGGAGTCACCGGCCCTGAAAGTGTTTAAAATCAGCCTGGATGAGGCACTCAGTGCCATGGCTTAGTTGATTAGATGGTGTTGGGTGATAGGTTGGACTTGACGATCTCAAAGGCCTTTTCCAACCTGGTTAATTCTGTATTCTGGTTGCCTGGGAGAAGTGACCAAGCCTCACTTGACTACAACCTCCTTTCAAGTAGCTGTAGAAAGCCCTAAGATCTCCCCTGAGCCTCCTCTTCCCCAGGCTGAACATCCCCAGCTCCCTCAGCCTCTCCTCACAGGGCCTGTGCTCAGCTGAATCAGTTGAAAGCCAGTTGAAACTGGGACTGTGTGCTGGACTGGCAAACTTCACCTTTCTGGCTAAGGAGTGGGCAGAGTTGCTTGACCTTTGCCATAGAGCTCTGCTGGGCGTTGTATCCACCCTGACCTCAGCTCAATAAGTGTACTCAACCAGAGGACTAAGGTACTAAATCAACATTAAACCAGTCTTGATTTTCTACTGAAACAAATGACAGACTGGTTGGGAGGCTTCCTGCAAGCAGCTGGAATGTAGCTTTGTGCAGTAGCTGGCATCTCCCCCTCCTAATGGGGAGTGGGAGTGGTTGACAGTCTTCACTGAATGACTACGAAGTGACAGTTGTCATCTGGAAGATATGAGTTTCACACAAGCACTCTTTTTATTGCTTGAGTTGGTTGAAGCTTAATTGTGCTTAATTATTGCCAGCCAGAAAGCAGGTATTTTTATCACAGAATGGTGGGGGCTGGAAGGGACCTCCAAAGCTCATCCACTCCAACCCCCGTTGCCAGAGCAGATCACAAAGCAACACATCCAGGTGGGTTTGGAATATTTCCAGAGAGGGAGACTCCACAACCCTCCCTGGGCAGCCTGCTCCAGGCCTCTGTCACCCTCACAGGGGAAAAAATTCTTCCTTCTGTTTCCATGGAACTTCCTCTGCCTCAACTTCCACCACTGAGCTCCCAAACAGCGAGGGACCTGGGGGTGCTGATCGACAGCCACCTGAATATGAGCCAGCAGTGTGTCCAGGTGGCCAGGAGGGCCAATGGCATCCTGGCCTGCGTTAGGAATAGTGTGGCCAGCAGGAGCAGGGAGGTCATTGTGCCCCTGTACTCTGCTCTGGTTAGGCCGCACCTTGAGTACTGTGTCCAGTTCTGGGCCCCTCAGTTTAAGAAGGACATCGAAACACTTGAGCGTGTCCAGAGAAGGACAACAAGGCTGGGGAGAGACCTTGAACACAAGCCCTATGAGGAGAGGCTGAGGGAGCTGGGGTTGTTTAGCCTGGAGAAGAGGAGGCTCAGGGGTGACCTCATTGCCCTCTACAACTACCTGAAAGGTGGTTGTAGCCAGGAAGGGGTTGGCCTCTTCTCCCAGGCAACCATCACCAGAACAAGAGGACACAGTCTCAACCTGTGCCAGGGGAGGTTTAGACTCGAGGTGAGGAGGAAGTTCTTCACCGAGCGAGTCATTCGGCATTGGAATGTGCTGCCCAGGGAGGTGGTTGAGTCATCGACCCTGGAGGCGTTCAAGGGGAGATTGGACGTGGCACTTGGTGCCATGGTCTAGTTATGGGGTCTGTGTTGATAGGTTGGACTCGATGATCCTCGTGGTCCTTTCCAACCTAAGTTATACTGTGATACTGTGATACACTGCCCCTTGTGCTGGCATTGGGCATCACCCAGCAGAGCCTGGCCCCAGCCTCTTGGCGCTCACCCTTTACCCCCTGGGCAGCCTCAAACTCAATAGGTTTTCTTTGCTCCCATTGTAACCAGCATCGTCACGTTAATCACAGCAATCTCCTTCCTTTTATTTCACTCCTTTTGGTGATTTATTAACATAAAACCCCTTTTCTGCACCCTTTCCACCCCCCCACACCCCCTAGCCAGTTGTCAGAGGTTTTGTACTGCAGATCTCTTTACATACTTTCTTTCAGAATGGTCCTTTCCACAGAGGAGTGTGACACTAAAATTTCCTCTAATTATGACTTTTTGACATCAGTGCTTGATTGAATTAGCACTTCCCAATTAAATTAGGCTGGCTTCATTGTCTAGGTCACCTTTTAAACAGATTCCTACCAGTATGAAATTGCTGCATGACTGAATTGGGCTGTGATGGTTCTGTGCTCATGAAGAGACTTTATCTGGGTTTTTTTTCCCCTTTATTTTTGTTTCTTTTTATCCTTTTTTTTTTTTTTTCTTATATTTGGGAAAGGCAAGTCGACATTAATATGAACATGAGCCAGCAGTGTGCCCAAGTGTCACAGAAGGCCAATGGCATCCTGGCCTGGATCAGAAATAGTGTGGCCAGCAGGAGCAGGGAAGTCATTGTGGCCCTGTACTCTGCATTGGTTAGGCCACACCTTGAGTACTGTGTCCAGTTTTGGGCTCCTCAATTTAAGAAGGACATGAACGTGTCCAGAGAAGGGCAACGAGGCTGGGGAGAGGCCTTGAACACAGCCCTGTGAGGAGAGGCTGAGGGAGCTGGGATTGCTTAGCCTGAAGGAGAGGAGGCTCAAGGGAGACCTTGCTCTCTACAACTCCCTGAAGGGAAGTTGTAGCCAGGTGGGAGTTGGTCTCTTCTCCCCGGCAACCAGCACCAGAACAAGAGGACACAGTATCAAGCTGTGCCAGGGGAGGTTTAGGCTGGAAGTTCTTCATAGAAAGAGAGATTGTCCATTGGGATGTGCTGCCCAGGGAGGTGGTGGAGTCACCATCCCTCGAGGTGTGCAAGAGAGGATTGGACGTGGCACTTGATGCCATGGTTTAGTAGTCATGAGGTGTTGGGTGATCTTTGAGGTCTTTTATTGATTTTATGATTCTATGAATATATTAAAAATGTTTACATATGTGTTACTACTCTTAGGAAAAAACTATTAAAGGGGACATCAATAAATACAAATCAACATTAATTTATTTAAATCCTTTAGAAATGTGTTATTACCCTTAATAAAAAAAAAAAACAAAAAACAATAAACAACAGGATATAAATAAAGCCAAATCAACATTTATTTATTTAAATATTTTAGAATCATAGAACCAATAAGGATAGAAAAGAAAATGTCCTCCTTAAATTGAGGGACCCAGAACTGGACACAGGACTCAAGGTGCAGCCTAACCAGTGCAGTGTACAGGGGCACAATGACTTCCCTGCTCCTGCTGGCCACACTGTTCCTGATGCAGGCCAGGATGCCATTGACCTTCTTGGCTGCCTGGGCACACTGATGCCTCATGTTCAACCAGCTATAAACCAGTAACCCCTGGTCCCTTTCTGCCTGGCTGCTCTCCAGCCACTCTGACCCCAGCCTGCAGCACTGCATGGGGTTGTTGTGGCCAAAGTGCAGCACCCAGCACATGGACTTGTTGAATGCCATCCTGTTGGACTCTGCCCCTCTGTCCAGCCTGTCAACATCCCTCTGCAGAGCCCTTCTGTCCTCTAACAGATTAACATCTGCTCCCAGCTTGGTGTCATCTGCAAATTTATTGATGATGGACTCAATCCCCTCATCCAGATCATCAGTAAAGATGATATTGAACAGGATAGAGCCCAGCACTGATCCCTGGGGCACACCACTAGTGCCTGGCTGCCAGCTGGATGTGGCACCATTCACCACCACTCTCTCTGGGCTCAGCCCTTTGGGAAAGCCAAATCAACATTAATATATTAAAAATATTTAGAAATGTGTTAGTACTCTTAGGGGGAAAAAAAAAAAGGGAGGGGGAAAATAAATAAAGCCAAATTAACGTTGATTTATTTAAATACTTTAGAAATGTGTTATTACACTTAATAAAAACAAAAAGGTGATAACTAAAGCCAAATCAACATTAATGTATTTAGATATTTTAGAATCATAGAATCCAAAAGGTTGGAAAAGACCTCAGGGATCATCAAGACCAGCCTCTTGTTGTGGTGCTTGTTGCCTGGGAGAAGAGACCAACCCCCACCTGGCTACAACCTCCAATGTAGTATTATTCTTAGGAAAAAAAACAGGGATATAAATAAAGCCAAATTAACATTTATTTATTTAATTGTTTTAGAAATGTAGTATTACTCTTAGTGTACAAAAAAAAGAAGAAAGGATACAAATAAAGCCAAATTAGCATTAATTTGTTTAAATGTTTTCAAAATTAATTAGTAGTAGTAGGAAAACAGGGTTATAAATAAAGCCAAATCAACATTAATGTATTTAAATACTTTAGAAGTGTACTCTTAGTAAAATAAAGCCGAATGAACGTGAATTTATTTAAATGTTTTAGAAATGTATTATTACTCTTAGTGAAAAAAAAAAAAAAAAACCCACAACAACAAAAAGAAAGGATACATCAGGATTGAGAAACTGAAGGTGATGTACTCAGCAGTACTCAGGCCACACCTTGAGTCCTGTGTCCAGTTCTGGGCTTCTCCATTTAGGAAAGATGTTGAGTTGCTGGAAGGTGTCCAGAGAAGGGTAACAAAGATGGGGGGGGGGTTTGGAACACAGCCCTGTGAGGAGAGGCTGAGGGAGCTGGGGTTGCTTAGCCTGGAGAAGAGGAGGCTCAGGGGAGACCTTCTTGCTCTCTACAACTCCCTGGAGGGAGGTTGCAGCCATGTGGGGGTTGGTCTCTTCTCCCAGGCAACCAGCACCAGAACAAGAGGACACAGTCTCAAGCTGCGCCAGGGGAGGTTTAAGCTGGATGTTAGGAAGAAGTTCTTCACAGAAAGAGAGATTGCCCATTGGAATGTGCTGCCTAGGGAGGTGGTGGAGTCACCATCACTGGAGGTGTTTAGGAAGAGACTGGATAGGGTGCTTGGTGCCATGGTTTAGTTGATTAGATGGTGTTGGATGATAGGTTAGATTTCATGGTCTCAAAGGTCTCTTCTGACCTAGTTCTGTTCTGTTCTGTTCTGTTCTGTTCTGTTCTATTCTATTTTATTCTATTCTATTCTATTCTATTCTATTCTGTTCTGTTCTGTTCTGTTCTGTTCTTGCCCCAGTAGTGACAAAGAATCATAGAATCACAGAATCAATAAGGTTGGAAGAGACCTCAAAGATCTTCAAGTCCAACCTGTCACCCAACACCTCATGGCTACTAAACCATGTCACCAAGTGCCACATCCAATTCCCTCTTGAACACCTCCAGGGATGGTGGCTCCACCACCTCCCTGGGCAGCACATTCCAATGGCTAACAACTCTCTCTGGGAAGAACTTTCTCACCTCAAGCCTAATTCTGTCCATGGACAGACTCAGAGGTGCTGATGGACAGCGGCCCCATTTTTGCCCTGTGTTGCAGCCCCCAGCCATGCAGCCTCACCTGGCCATGCAGGTGCTTAGGGGAACTGGGGCCCAAAGTCTCATTGAGTCAAAGTGGACAAGAGTCACCATCTCCTCTACAGGGAATAATCACTTCCCTTGAACACACAAGCACCTTCCAGCTGTTGTATTTTTCCCTATCCTACTCTATTCAAATAAAACCACATTAACATCAATATATTAAAGTATTTTAAAAATGCATTATTAGTCTAACTAATAATAATGAAAAAGGATACAAATAAAACCAAATTGACATTAATTTATTAAACCAGTTTAGGAATGTGGTATTACTCAGTTTAAAAAAGAAAAGGGATACAAATACATCAGAATTAATTTATTAAACTGTTTTAAAATGTTTTATTACTCCAAGTAAAACTAAAGGGATATAAGTAAATCAGAATTAACATTAATTTATTAAGCTATCTTAAGATGTTTTATTACTCTTGGTAAAACCAAAGGGGTACAAATAAAGCCAAATTAACCTGTATTGATTTAAATAGTTTAGAAATGTAGTATCACCCTCAGTAAAATAAAAGGGATCACAGTATCACCAAGGTTGGAAGAGACCTCAGAGATCATCGAGTCCAACCTGTCACCACAGACCTCATGATTAGACCATGGCACCAAGTGTCATGTCCAATCCACACCCTCCTGAACATCTCCAGGGATGGTGACTCCACCACCTCCCTGGGCAGCACATTCCAATGGCTAACAACTCTCTCTGTGAAGTGCTTTCTCCTCACCTCGAGTCTAAAATAATATTAGTTTCATTTTCAAAACACATATGGGAGACAGTATCCTAATTAAGTAATCCACATTAAATTGTTGCTCATGACAGAAAGTGACAGAAAGGAATAATTTTATATATATATATTTTTTTTTTCTTTCATTTCTGGGAGGTACAATAGAGGTGAAGACTTCATAGAAATAAGCAAGACCATTATTAGGCTTTGATCTAAAGAGCATAAGGTGCTGGACTGTGTCCAGAGAAGGGCCATGAGGATGAGAAGAGGGCTGGAGCTGCCTTGCTATGGAGACAGACTGAGGGAGTTGGAGTTGCTCAGTCTGGAGAAGAAAAGGCTCCCAAGAGTTCTAATTGTGGCCTTGCAGTATCTGAAGGGGGCTACAGGAAAGCTGGGGAGGGACTTTTGAGGGTGTCAGGGAGTGATAGGACTGGGGGGAATGGAGCAACGCTAGAAATGAGTAAATTGAGATTGGATTTTAGGAAGAAATCTTTCTCCATGAGAGTGATGAGAGACTGGAAGAGGTTGCAGGGGGGTGGTGGAAGCCTCATCCCTAGAGGTTTTTGCAGCCAGGCTGGATGTGGCTGCGAGCAAGCTGCTCTAGTGTGAGGCATCCCTGCCCATGGCAGGGGGGTTGGAACTGGATGATCCTTGAGGTCCTTTCCAACCGTAACAATTCTATGATTCTATTGAGCGCCCATTTAACATATGCTTAAGCCCCCAGGCAATTCTGCTAGGCTTGGATGAAAATAATTACAATCACCATTGTTTTTAGGATTAGGTATGAAACTCACATTTGGCCCAATAAATAGCGTCCAGAAAGTACCCCACACCTAGGAGGGCAGGTTCAGTAATATATCAGAGAGAACTGTAATGACAAAAGAAATGCCAACAATAACAGGAGCATGTTGGTAAATCAGGCTCCTAATAAACATCTTTACAATCCCATTATCCTTTCTAGTTGAGACACATTTCTGTTAAGGTCGTATTGGGGATATTAACAACTGCTGTGTTAACAAAGCCAATGCTAAGATGCTCACCTGCTATTGCTACCACCAGGTATTCTACTAAATGTTTTGGTTTGGGTTTTTTTGCCCCCATTTCCATCACAGATGTTGTATCAGCAGGGGGTTGATGCAAACAAAACACAGGTTTATATTATAGGATCACAGAATCAACCAGGTTGGAAGTGACCTCCGTGATTATAGAATTGTTAGGGGTGGAGGGGACCTCAAGGATCATCCAGTTCCAACCCCTCTTACGTGGGCAGGGACACCTCACAATGGAGCAAGCTTGCTCACAGCCACATCCAGCCTGGCCTGAAAAACCTCCAGGCAATGAGGCTTCCACCACCTCCCTGGGCAACCTCTTCCAGTGTCTCACCACCCTCATGGGGAAGAACTTCTTCCTGACATCCAGTCTGAATCTACCCATTTCATGAAGTCCAACTGATTAATAGCAGCTTGTGTGTTAGATAATGTGAGTTTGCTCAAATGCCATTATTTACATGTGATACTTTTACAGAATCACAGAATGCTGGGGGCTGGAAGGGAAGCTCATCCAGTCCAACCCCCCTGCCACAGCAGGAGCACCTGGAGCAGGTTACACAGGAACACATACAGGTGGGTCTTCAATATCTCCAGAGAGGGATACTCTACAACACCCTCTGGGCAGCCTGCTCCAGGGCTCTGTCACTCTCACAGGGAAAAAGTTTTCCCTCCATGTTTCCATGGAACTTCCTCTGCCTCAGCTTCCACCACTGCCCCTTGTGCTGGCATTGGGCATCACCCAGCAGAGCCTGGTTCCATCCTTTTGGCGCTCATCCTTTTCCTTCCAGTAATCTTTATTCTAATGTTCCTATAGACAGTGTTAAAATTCTAAAAGTTTGGGTCTTTTTCTTTTAATGGCACAAAGATAGGAATTAGTTTATCTACCTACCTGTTTATTCAGTGATATATATGCTATTTTAGTTTTCATAGTAAAGAAGTCATGAAACTGCTGGCTTTTCAGCCCAGCTCCTGCATTTATCAGCCAGAAAGATAAAGCTGGGGAAAAAAAAATCTTTTATGGAAGGCCAAGTTCTGGGTCCCTCAATTTAAGAAGGATATTGAGACTCTTGAATGTGTCTAGAGAAGGGCAATGAGGCTGGGGAGAGGTCTGGAGCACAAGCCCTACAAGAATAGGCTGAGGGAGCTGGGGTTGTTTAGGCCAGAGAAGAGGAGGCTCAGGGGAGACCTTGCTCTTTGCAACTACCTGAAGGGAAGTTGTAGCCAGGAGGGGGTTGGTCTCTTCTCCCAGGCAAGCAGCACCAGAACAAGAGGGCACAGTCTCAAGCTGTGCCAGGGGAAGTTTAGGCTGGAGGTGAGGAGAAAGTTCATCCCAGGGAGAGTTGTTAGCCATTGGAATGTGCTGCCCAGGGAGGTGGTGGAGTCACCATCCCTGGAGGTGTTCTAGAGGGTGTTGGATGTGGCACTTGGTGCCATGGTTTAGTAGTCATGAGGTGTTGGGTGACAGGTTGGACTTGATGATTCTTGAAGTCTGTTCCAACCTTATTGATTCTGTGATTCTAAGTCATGAACAATAGCCAAGCCAATGAGGAAGAGATGTCACACCAGAGAGATTCTTCTGCATGGTTTTCTCCACCTCAAATGGGCTGTTTTAAACACCAGGTTTGTCCATTCAAGGTCAAGAAAGACCTTGGGGAACTGCTTGAAAGAGTCCAGTGTAGAGCCACAAAAATACTAGAGGAGTGGAACATCTTCCTCATGAGGAGAGCTTGAGGGAGCTGAAGGCTCTGTAGCTTGGAGAGGAGGAGCCTGAGAGGTGACCTCATTGCTGTTGCTAAAGCTGTGCAGGGTGAGTGCCCAGAGGCTCTGCTGGGTGATGCCCAATGCCAGCACAAGGGGCAGTGGTGGAAGCTGAGGCAGAGGAAGTTCCATGGGAACAGGAGGAAAAAAAAATCAGTGTGAGGGTGACAGAAGCCTGGAGCAGGCTGCCCAGGGGGTGATGTGGAGTCTTCTTCTCTGGAGATACTCAAGACCTGCCTGGATGTGTTCCTGTGTGACCTGCTCTGAATGATCCTACTCTGGCAGGGGGGTTGTACTGGATGAGCTTTTGAAATGTCTTCTGGCCCATAATATTCTGTGATTCTTTGATATTTATGAGCTATAAAATCTCCTGGATCACACATGCCTTTTCTATGTGCAGATCCCATAAATGTGCACAATGATGACCAATTCATAACCAAAACGGAGTGGCAGAGCCTGCCTGTCTTATCCCTTGCAGCTGAACTTCAGCGTTTTGAGTCCCATCCTCCTAGGTTTCCTTGCACTGCTTACTGCATTTATTCCTCTACCAGGAAAAGTGTGAGCAAGACCCTAGCTCTGCTTGGAGAGGCTTGGTCAAATCAGTAACATGACACCTGGAGGGTTCAGCAGCATTCCCACGGATGAGTGCTTCTGTGAAAGCAGACATAACACTTGTTCTAGGTCACTGGACATGCAGCAAACAAATCTGATCCAGGCTTACTTCTCTGGACAAGTTGCTCATCCCCACGAGAGATGCAGAATAATCTGGTTGCATTACAGTGACCTTCAGTCAAAGGGGTAAGTGCTTGCTCTCATTTATCTCAAGCTATACTTAGCCTGGTGGGAAAATTTACATATGTGCTAACAGTTTTGTCAGTGCTGGTAAAAAACATACCTTGGGACTGCTAGGTACATTATTGCCCACTTGAGCTTTGGGGTTTGCTGTATATTCAGTGAGCTAGGAAAAACAGGGAGGCTAAGGGGAGACCTCATTGCTCATTAACTACAAGGTGGCTTCCCTATTGTTCCCTGAAAGCCGTAAAAGCGGAGGGAAAATGAAATGCAAAGCGCTCATTTAAGTATGAGCATAAAGGCTAAAGAGTTCAAAGAGAGCATATCCCTGGCTCAGTGTTGGGACCACTTCTGTTTAACATCTTTATTGAAGACGCGGATGAAAACACAGAGTGTGACAGCAATAAGTTCTCAGATGACACCGAGTGAGGTGGCAGTGTTGATCTGCACCAGGGCAGGAAGGCTCTATAGAGGCACGTGGATAGATTGGGTCCATGGCTAATGTGACCAGGAGGAGCTTCAACAAGGCCAAGTGCCAGGACCTCCTCTCAGTCTTCTCCTCTCCACACTAAACAGCCCCAGGGCTCTCAGCCTCTCCTCACCAGGCAGGGCTCCAGTCCCTTCAGCATCCTTGCAGCCCTCCCTTGCACTCTCTCCAGCAGATCCCTGTCCCTCCTGAACTGGGGAGCCCAGAACTGGATGCAATATTCCAGGGGAGGTCTCCCCAGGGCAGAGTAAAGGGGGAGGAGAACCTCCCTGGATCTGCTGGACACACTCCTCTCAATGCACCCCAGGATCCCATTGGCCTTCTTGGCCACCAGGGCACATGCTGAACTTGCTGTCCACTAGCACTCCCAGGTCCTTCTCCCCAGGGCTGCTCTCCAGCAGATCCCCTCCCAACCTGTACTGCTGCAGTTTCTTCTTCCTTCCCAGGTGCAGGACTCTGCACTTCACCTTGTTGAGCCTCAGTGAGTTCCTCTTTGCCCGGGTCTGAATGGCTGTACAGCCTTCAGGTGCCTCAGCCATGCTTCCCAGTTTGCTATCCTCAGCAAACCTGCTGAGTAGACTCTGTCTGTCTGTTTCCTCATCAATGTCATTGATGAAGATGTTGAGCAGGACCAGCCCCAGCACTGAACCCTGGGGCACTCTGCTGGTCACAGCTCTCCAGCTCCTTGTTCTGCTTATTTCTCTGTAGGTTCTACTCAAGCTAACTGTTAAGCGGTTTTGATTCAGTCATCAGCTGCTAAGGTTTCAGGGGGGGGAAATAATTTGGGAAACTGCATTTCCAAAAGGAATGTGGTACAGATTGTCTGTTTTGTGGGACATCTAAAAATATTATAGCTTGAGAATTAGATGAGAACCAAACTTCAAAATGTCAGAATCTCATGCAGACCAAAAATTCTCCACTTCAGCTTTCTCTGTCATTTGTCAAAGGACTTTTGGGTGTGTGTGTGTGTGTGGCCAAACAGCCTTTACTGCAAACCAAAGTCCTCCTGCAAACAGGCCACTTGTCAGCAGCAGGTAGGAGCAGATGAGGTAAGAGTCAGAGGGAGCCTGCACTTAAAAAAAGCCACAATAGTGACATCTGCAGACACTTCTGAATCTAAAACTCATGTACTGAGGATTAAGAAATCATAGAATCATGGAATTGTCAGGGTTGGAAGGGACTTCAAGGGTCATCCAGTTCCAACCCCCATGCCATGGGCAGGGACACCTCACACTAGAGCAGCTTGCTCATAGCCACATCCAGCCTGGCCTGAAAAACCTCCAGGGATGAGGCTTCCACCACCTCCCTGGGCAACCTCTTCCCAGTCTGTCACCACCCTCATGGGGAAGAACTTCTTCCTAACAGCCAATCTCAATCTACCCATTTCTATTTATTTTCCATTCCCCCCAGTCCTATCACTCCCTGACACCCTAAAATGTCCCTCTGTAGCTTTCTTGTAACCCCCTTCATATACTGGAAGGCCACAAGAAGGTCTCCTCAGAGCCTTCTCTTCTCTGGACTGAACAACCCCAACTCTCAGTCTATCTCCATAGGAGAGCAGCTCCAGCCCTCTGATCATCTTCATGGCCCTTCTCTGGATACCTTCCAGCACCTCCAGATCCTTCCTGTAAGAGGGGCTCCAGAACTGGACACAGTGCTCCAGGTGGGGTCTCAGCAGAGTGGAGCAGAGGGGGAGAATCACCTCCATGGCCCTGCTGGCTATGCTCTTGCTGCAGCTCAGGCTCTGCTTGGCTCTCTGGGCTTCAAGTGCTCACTGCTGGCTCCTGTTGAGCTTCTCATCCACAAGCACCTCCAAGGCCTTTTCTTCAGGACTGCTCTCAAGCCATTACCTGCCCAGCCTATATTGGTGCCTGGGATTGCCCTGACCCAGCTGTAGGACCTTGCACTTGGTCTTGTTGAACCTTGTGAGGTTGTCATGGGCTCACCTTCGCAGCCTGTCCAGGTCCCTCTGGATGGCCTCCCTTCCCTTCAGCGTGTCTGCTGCACCACACAGCTTGGTGCCATCAGCAAACCTGCTGAGGGTGCACTCAATGCCACTGTCCATGTCACCAACAAAGATGTTAAACAAGCCTGGTCCCAGTACTGATCCCTGAGGGACTCCACTTGTCACTGGCCTCCACTTGGAGATAGACCCATTGATAGCCACTCTTTGGCTGCAGCTCAATAGATCACTAATAATTAGGTTGGTTCAGGTGGGATTTCTTCCTGTGTGTTTGGATAAAAAACTAGTTTCACTGATGAAAATATTTAATGCAAACACAACTCTGATGTTTTCAGTCTGAAGGAGAGGTTTAATAAATGAGTCCCTGCAACTTTTATTTAGTGTCTTCAGGGGGTAAATTAGCTACAAGGCGGCTTCCCTATTGTTCCCTGAAAGCTGTAAAAGCAGAGGGAGAATGAAAAGCAAAGCACTCATTTAAGTATGAGTGTAAAGGCTAAAGAGTTCAAACAGAGCATATCCCTGGCTCAGTGTTGGGATCACTTCTGTTTATCATCTTGATTGATGACCTTGATGAAGACACAGAGTGTGTCAGCAGTGAGTTCTCAGATGACACTAAGTGACGTGGCAGTGTTGATCTGTACTAGGGCAGGGAGGCTCTATAGAGGCACTTGGATAGATTGGATCCATGGCCAACATGACCAGGAGGAGCTCCAACAAGGCCAAGTGCCAGGACCTGCACTTGGGTCACAACAACCCCAAGCAGTGCTCCAGGCTAGGGGCAGTGTGGCTGGAAAGCTGCCTGGCAGAAAGGGACCTGGGGGTGCTTATGGACAAGCAGCTGAATGTGAGCCAGCAGTGTGCCCAGGTGGCCAAGAAAGCCAAAGGCATCCTGGCTGGGATCAGCAATGCTGTGTCCAGCAGCAGCAGGGAGGGGATTGGCCCCTGGCACTCAGCTCTGGGGAGGCCACACCTCGAGTGCTGTGTCCAGTTTTGGGCACCTCAAGACAAGAGAGATGTGGAGGTGCTGGAGCCAGTGCAGAGGAGGGCAAGGAAGCTCTGAAGGGCTTGGAGAAGAAATGTGATGAAGAGCAACTGAAGGAGCTGGGGGTGGTTAGTTTGGAAAAGAGGAGGCCGAGAGGAGACCTCACAGCTGTCTAAAACTACCTGTAAGAAGATCGTGGAGAGGTTGGTGCTGGTCTCTTGTCACAGGTGATAAAACAAGAGGAAACAGTCTCAAGCTGCAGCAGGGCAGGTTCAAACTGGATAGCAGGAAGAATTTTTCCCTATCAAGAGTGGTCAGGGCTTGGAATGTGCTGCCCAGGGAGGTGGTGGAGTCCCCAAGGCTGGATGTGTTTGAAGGTGGTTTGGCTGTGGTGCTTGGGGCTGTGGTTTAGGGGTGATCCTTGTAGAGTAGGGTTCTGGGTTGGACTTGGTGATCCTGAGGGTCTTTTCCAACCTATTTCTTTTCTGTGGTTCTGTGAACACCATTTAACTGAAGGCAGAAGTTTAGAGAAATTGAATTTGAAGTCTAGATGGTGTATTTCAATGCAGGAGCACACTCCTTTATAAAGATTAGTTCAGTGCAATGCACTAACAGTGGGAATTAACCTACTGGTTTTCTGATACAAACTCTTGGGCAGGCAGCTAAACTTAGCACACTTTCACTCCACTTTTAAAATATTCTTTGCAACTGAAGGTAGGAATAACGTTGGGGAGGGATTTTCATGGCTGTCAAGCTCACTACCAGATCATCAGCTGATGGAGAGAGGTCCCTTCCCCTCTGAAAGTCACTGCTGGCTGACAGTTACGGCAAGGCAGTCATAGATTTATGTGATAGATGCTGGACAAGAACAAAGAGTAAGAAATTCTTTTTTGCTTTGCCTTCTGTTCTTTGTTTTATTTTTTCCTATCTGCTTCTTGTTCTTGACTGATGTGTGAGAATGGGGCTTGCAGGAGGGGATCAACAGCAACCCAAGAGGAGTGATGCAAGCCTGGCTGGGTGATGGATAGGTGAGCATGTAAGGATTGCCAGCAACGCACAGCAGGGAAAATGTGGAAGGTAAAAAGCTGTGCAAAAACATTTCCTGAGTGTGTGGGAGATGATCACAGGGACTGCTGAGCTCTGGTTTCCTGCAGTTTGTAGCTAAGCCCTTCTCACAACAGCAGTGGAATGTGAACTCCATCTAGGGTCTGTTTGGAATGGGATGGGATGGGATGGGATGGGATGGCATGGGATGGGATGGGATGGGATGGGATGGCATGGGATGGGATGGGATGGGATGGGATGGGATGGGATGGGATGGGATGGGATGGGATGGGATAGAATAGAATAGAATAGAATAGAATAGAATAGAATAGAATAGAATAGAATAGAATAGAATAGACCAGACAAGGTTGGAAGAGACCTTTGAGATCATCAAGTCCAACCTATCATCCAATACTATCTAATCAACTAAACCATGGCACCAAGCACCCCATCCAGTCTCTTCCTAAACACCTCCAGGGATGGTGACTCCACCACCTGTCTGGGCAGCACATTCCGATGACCAGTCTCTCTTCTATGAAGAACAACTTCCTCACATCCAGCCTAAACCTCCCCTGGTGCAGCTTGAGGCTGTGTCCTCTTGTTCTGGTGCTGGTTGACTGGGAGAAGAGACTAACCCCCTCCTGGCTACAACCTCCCTTCAGGGAGTTGTAGAGAGCAAGAAGGTCTCCCCTGAGCCTCCTCTTCTCCAGGCTAAGCAACCCCAGCTCCCTCAGCCTCTCCTCATAGGGCTTGTGCTTTTTTATTTAGTCTGAAAGAGACTGAGAGGGGATCTTATTAATATTTACAAGTGTCTGAAGGGTGACTGTCAAGAAGGGGCCAGTCTCTTTTCAGTGGTACCCTGGGACAGCACAAGGGGGAATGGACACCAACCAGAACACAGGAAGTTCCACCTCATCAGGAGGCAAAACTCTCCTGTCAGGGTGACAGAGAACTGGAACAGGATGCCCAGAGAGTTTGTGGAGTCTCTTTTTCTGGAGACTTTAAGATCCGTTTGGATGAATTCCTGGGTGACCTGCCCTAGTTGATCCTGCTTTGGCAGGGCATTGGTCTAGATGATGTCTGAAGTCCCTCCCAACCTCTACCATTCTTTCTGTCTGCAACTCCCTGAAGGGAGGTTGCAGCAAGGAGGGGGTTGGTCTCTTCTCCCAGGCAACCAGCACAAGAACAAGAGGACACAGTCTCAAGCTGCACCAGGGGAGGTTTAGGCTAGAGGTGAGGAGAAAGTTCTTCCCAGAGAGAATTGTTAGCCACGGGAATGTGCTGCCCAGGGAGGTGGTGGAGTCACCATCCCTGGAGGTGTTGAAGAGGGGATTGGACGTGGCACTTGGTGCCATGGTTTAGTAGTCATGAGGTGTTGGGTGACAGGTTGGACTTGATGATCCTTTTCCAACCTCATTGATTCTGTGTTGCTATGATGCTATGAGTGCTTGTATCCAGCCTCAGTGGTCCCTCTTCATGGCCTCCTCCTTTGGGGCTCACAAGAGAGCTCAGCACAGAGCCTGTCCTGCAGGAAACAGCCATGGGGCATCTCTACTTAGCTCATGTAGATTGCCATGTTATTCAGAGGCTTCCCATCCCTTTGGCAAACACAGCCACACTGCCCAGGGCCTCCAGTAAAAGAAGCATGACAGTGTAAGCAACCCTTTTTGGGAAAGTGGAGCTGAAAAAGAATGTGACAGACAAAGAGACAGAGGAAGAGAGAGTGCAGATGGGACCCAAAGGGTGGGAGGAAGACAAAAATACCAAAGCCACAGAAAGAGACACAATGCCAAGGCCTGGGAGAGTAGGACCATCTGGTTCTGTTGTGGCAGCTCTGTGCGATCCTCTTCTCTTTGTTTCTCTTTGTCAGCAAGAGAGGAATGAACTGTGTGAGGTGCAACACCCAGGCCTTGCTGGAAAAAGATAGACCTTATTGCTGTCTACAGCTAACTGAAGGGTGATTGTAGCCAGGTGGGGGTTGGTCTCTTCTCCCAGGCAACAAAACAAGAGGACACAGTCTCAAGCTGTGCCAGGGGAAGAGAAGGGCCACAAGGATGAGCAGAGGGCTGGAGCTCCTCTCCTGTGAGGAAAGACTGAAAGAGTTGGGGTTGTTCAGTCTGGAGAAGAGAAGGCTCCAAGGAGACCTTCTTGTGGCCTTGCAGTGTCTGAAGGGGGCTACAGGAAAGCTGGGGAGGGACTTTTTAATGTGTCAGAGAGTGATAGCACTGGGAGGGGAGGAAATGGAAAAAAACTGGAAATGGGTAGATTGAGATTGGATGTTAGGAAGAAGTTGTTCCCCATGAGGATGGTGAGACACTGGCAGAGGTTGCCCAGGGAGGTGGTGGCAGTCTCATCCCTGGTGGTTTTGAAGGCCAGGTTGGATGTGGCTGTGAGCAACCTGCTGTAGTATGAGGTGGTTGTAGCCAGGAGGGGGTTGGTCTCTTCTCCCAGGCAAGCAGCACCAGAACAAGAGGACACAGTCTCAAGCTGTGCCAGTGGAAGTTTAGGCTGGAGGTGAGGAGAAAGTTCTTCACTGAGAGAGTTGTTAGGCATTGGAATGTGCTGTCCAGGGAGGTGGTGGAGTCATCATCCCTGGAGGTGTTCAAGAGGGGACTGGATGTGGCACTTGGTGCCATGGTCTAGTCATGAGGTCTGTGATGGCAGGTTGGACTTGATGATCTTTGAGGTCTCTTCTAACCTTAGTGATTCTGTGATTCTTTGTCCCTGCCCATGGCAGGGGAGTTTGAACTGGATGATCCTTGAGGTCCCTTCCAACCCTGAGAAATCTATGATTGCATGACAGGAGAAGGGAGTGCACACAGGGAGAAGGGGGGAAGGGTTTGTGTGTAATGACATGGGAAGCCTGCATGAAGGTTATGCCATCTCTGTAAGAAGCCCTGTATTGCTGTAGCATTTTGACACACAACATTTTAAGCAGGAGAATGGTTAGATGACAGCCATAATAACATGTTACATTGTTCAGAGTAGGCAGGTGTCAGCCAAATGGATTGATTTCTATTAGGGAGCACTAAAGGAGTATTGGATGCAATTGAATGAAGTAAATGTGCTGTAATCTCTCTCTGAAGTTTCTTGCATTTTCCTGTAGTGGCACCTGAGAGAAATAAAAATGCATGTGTAAATACAGATATTAAAGAATTAGCAGAGTACAGACACTGAAAAATTCCTGTCTAGGAAGCCCTGTGGGAGCCATAGTCTTGTTTACTGTTCCCAGCCCTTCTGGACCACATGCAAATCTCTACACCTCTGCTTGTAATGGTATGTTCAGAAAGGCTCCAGGAAAGATGCTGATGCCACAGAGAATGCAGGCACTTCTTTGACTGCCTTTAACTGTGTCAAGGCACTAGAAACAAAATGAATTAGATTAAGTCAGCAAGGTTAACATGAATGCAATGTTGTTTTGTTGTGATTTTCTTTCAGTTCTCCTGATGTGTGATCGCAGACCAGAGGGCAAATCACATCCTGGGCTGCATCCAAAGGAGCATTGCCAGCAGATCCACAGAGGTGATTCTGACACTTTGCTCAGCTGAGACCTCACCTGGAGTACTGTGTGCAGCTCTGGATGCCTCAATATAGGAAGGACATGGACCTGATGGAGTGGGTCCAGAGGAGGGCCAGGAAAATTATCAGGGGGTTGGAGCAGCTCTGCTATGAGGACAGGCTGAGGGAGCTGGGTGTGTTCAGTGTGGAGAAGAGAAGGCTCCAAGGAGACCTAATAGAAACCCTCCAGTACCTGAAAGGGGCTACAAGAAGGCTGCAGAGAGACTGTTTGCAAAGTGATAGGACAAGGGGTAGAGTCTTCAAACCAGAGCAGAGCATATTTAGATTGGATGTTAGGAACAGGTTGTGCACCATGAGGGTGGTGTTGCTCACAGCCACATCCAGCCTGGCCTTCAAAACCTCCAGGGATGAGGCTTCCACCACCTCCCTGAGCAACCTCTTCCAGTGTCTCACCACCCTCATGGGGAAGAACGTCTTCCTAATATTCCATCTCAATTTACCCATTTCTGGATTTGTTCCACTTCCCCCAGTCCTATCATCACCTGACACCCTAAAAAGTTTCTCCCTAGCTTTCTTGTAGCCCCCTTCAGATACTGGAATATTTCCACCCTTATTATTAGTACTGCTACTACTATTGTTATTCTACTGCTACTACTATTATTATTATTGCCACCATGATTATTATTACTACTACTATTATTATTACTACTATTGCTGTTGTTGTTGTTATTATTATTATTATTACCTTGTACCCTCTTTATTATTTTACAGGTGAGAGGGCCTGCAAAATGCTCCAACCTTTACCTCAGCAGCAAAAAATAGCAGACCGAAAGCCCTGTGGAGAAGTGCAAGCAATGGAAACGACTGGGTTTGCATCTCTTGGTGTAAGCAATAAATTCATGTTGTCTGGTGCATAGTTGGAGTAATTACAGGACAGACTAAGAGCAATGAGATATGACAAAAGCTGAAAATCAGGGCTTGCTAGAGGAACTTCTTCTGGTTGTATTTTGACCTACAAAGGCCTTCAAAGTTGGCCTGGGTACCTACAGTGTGTTCAGATTTGCCAATGGGACACAATTACTTCCCTTGAGCTAGGGCTGGTGTTGGAGTGGTTTTCAATCTGTTTCACACTGGGAAGCAAAGTGGTGATTGCTGTTTATAGTGTGGGTCTTGCTAAGTGAACAAGTCCTTATTTGTCTCCCTTTTCTGATCCTTTTCAGACTTGTGACATCTGAGATATTTTCACTGCTGGTTATTGTTCCTGAATACTGCTGGTGTGTGAAAGATCAAAGGTAAATAGACTCTTTGGTTTGCCCCTCTTACTGGTCCTGCATCTGGTTCAGGGCAATCCCAAGAACCAGTATAGGCTGGGCAGGTAATGGCTTGAGGGCAGCCCTGAAGAAATGGCCTTGGGGGTGCTGGGGGAGGAGAAGCTCAACAGGAGCCAGCAGTGAGCACTTGCAGCCCAGAAAGCCAAGCAGAGCCTGAGCTGAATCAAGAGAAGCATAGCCAGCAGGTCAAAGGAGGTGTTTCTCCCCCTCTGCTCCACTTTGCTGAGACCCCACCTGGAGCACTGTGTCCTGTTCTGGAGCCTCTCTTACCGGAAGGATCTGGAGGTGCTGGAAGGTGTCCAGAGAAGGGAAACGAGGACGAGCAGAGGGCTGGAGATGCTCTGTTATGGAGACAGACTGAGAGAGTTGGGGCTGTTCAGTCTGGAGAAGAGAAGGCTCTGAGGAGACCTTCTTGTGGCCTTCCAGTATCTGAAGGGGGCTACAGTAAAGCTGGGGAGGGACTTTTGAGGGTGTCAGGGAGTGATAGGACGGCGGGGGATTGGAAAAAAAACTACAAATGGGTTGATTCAGGTTGAATGTTAGGATGTTGGATGTCAGGCCCTGCAGAGGCATCTTTAGAGGCTCAGGAGTCGAATTACAAGCATCCTAAGTAGCAGAAAATTATAGAAGCAGTAGTGTCATGATTTTGTGGCCTTTCCCTGAATCAGCTCCAAAGTGAAACTGCAGGTGCCAGGAGAGAGAGATTAGTATGAATATCAGCACTGTGAGCTGAGGTGCTCCAAATAAGTCACCAAGACATTGCCAGAGAAAGAGCTGAACAAAATGATGGCACGATTAAAACCTCCCCTCATTAAGGCTGGAAAGCTGAAGTGGGATAAAAATGGTGCCACAAGCATTACAGTGCAGCTACTTGTGCAGCCTGTAACTGGTTTCTAATTAAGAAGCCATTAGCAGTTCAAACACTGAGTTAGTGTCATGCCAACTCCCACATCCTGTCAGTTAAAACAACATTAATATGTTTGATGCATTAGGAGGTAAATCAGAGATAAACTGCTCATGTCTTTAGCCTGGAGAAGAGGAGGCTCAGGGGAGACCTCATTGCTGTCTATAGCTACCTGCTCATGCCAGTGAGGAAACCCTCCATGGCACACAAGCACCTAGTGCATTCCACTCCCAGCCTTGAGGTGGAGGCATGGCTGGGCTCCCACCACTACAAGTAGGACACCCACCTCACCCTGCCTTGCCTTGGGCATTGCTCCTGCCCTACCCCTGCTTGCTCAAGGCAGGTGAACCAGTCACACTGCAATGTGTATGCCCAGGCAGTGGGAGGAGGGCAGTGACTGGTGAGACATCAGGCAACCACCAACAGAACACAAGGACACAGTCTCAAGCTGTGCCAGGGGAAGTTTAGGCTGGATGATAGGAAGAAGTTCTTCCTAGAAAGAGAGATTGGCCATTGGAATGTGCTGCCCAGGGAGGTGGTGGAGTCACCATCACTGGAGGTGTTTAGGAAGAGACTGGATGGGGTGCTCAGTGCCATGTTTTAGTTGATTAGATGGTGTTGGGTGATAGGTTGGACATGATGATCTTGAAGGTCGTTTCCAACCTGGTCTGGTCTATTCCATTCTATTCTATCCTATCCTATCCTATCCTATCCTATCCTATCCTATCCTATCCTATCCTATCCTATCCTATCCTATCCTATCCTATCCTATCCTATCCTATCCTATCCTATCCTACCCTACCCTACCCTATCCTATCCTATCCTATCCTATCCTATCCTATCCTATCCTATCCTATCCTAAAGCAGGTTGTAGCCAGGTGGGGGTTGGTCTATTCTTCCAGGCAATCAGCGCCAGAAGAAGACACAGTCTCAAGCTGCACCAGGGGAAGTTTAGGCTCAAGGTGAGGAGAAAGTTCTTCCCAGAAAGGGAGATTGGCCATTGGGATGTACTGACCAGGGAGGCGGTGGGGTCACCATCCCTGGAGGTGTTCAAGAGGGAATTGGATGTGGCACTTGGAGCCATGGTTTAGTTGTCCTGAGGTGTTAGGTATCAGGTAATAAGTTGGACCTGATGATCTCTGAGGTCTTTCCCAACCTGGTTGATTCTGTGGTTCTATGATTCTAAGAAGATAGATTTATCTTGCTGCTTTCACAGACTTGCAAGGGTGGAGGCCAGAATTTTCTATAGCAGTGTTCAGAGGCAATACTATGTTCTTACTTGGCTTCCCAGTTCACAGGGGTATCACAGTATCACTAAGGTTGGAAGAGACCTCGAGGATCATCAAGTCCAACATGAGTTGGATTTGGGTTTTATAGATTCACAGATTGCACTGGGATGGAAGGGTCCCTCAAAGGTCTTCTTGTCTAACTCTCCGGCAGTCAGCAGGGACACCTCCAACTAGAGCAGGCAGCCCAGGGCCACAGGAATCTGATCCTGAACACTTCCATGAACGGTTTGGACTGAAACTTGAGGAAAAAATGTTCAGTTCTGGGTTCTGCCATGAGCTGAATGAGCAATCTTGTCAGTCATAGTTTTCCTCCAATAAGTATCCTGAATCTGGGTTGGGGCAATCCCAGGCGCTGATACAGGCTGGGCAGGGACTGGCTGGAGAGAAGCCCTGGAGAAAAGACCTTGGGGGTGCTGGTGGATGAGAAGCTCAACAGGAGCCAGCAGTGAGCACTTGCAGCCCAGAAAGTAAATCACATCCTGGGCTGCAGCAAGAGAAGTATGGCCAGAAGGGCCAGGGAGGAGATTCTGCCCCTCTGCTCCACTCTGATGAAACCACACCTGTGTCCAATTCTGAACCCTCTATTACAGGAAAGATCTGGAGGTGCTAGAAGGTGTCCAGAGAAGGACCACGAGGATGAGCAGTGGGCTGGAGCTGCTTTGCTGTGGAAACAGACTGAGAGAGTTGGGGTTGTTCAGTGTGGAGAAGAGAAGGCTCTGAGGAGACCTTCTTGTGGCCTTCCAGTACCTGAAAGGGGATGCAGGAAAGCTGGAGAGGGACATTTTAGGGTGTCAGGGAGTGATAGGTCCAGGGGGAATGGAGCAAAACTATAAATGGGTAGATTGAGATTGGATGTTAGGAAGAAGTTCTTCCCCATGAGGGTGGTGAGAGACTGGGAAGAGGTTGCCCAGGGAGGTGGTGGAAGCCTCATCCCTGGAGGTTTTTCAGGCCAGACTGGATGTGGCTATGAGCAAGCTGCTGTAATATGAGGTGTCCCTGGCCATGGCAGGGGTGTTGGAACTGGATGGTCCTTGAGGTCCCTTCCAACCCTGGCAATTCTATGATTCTGTATGTTTTTGTGTGTGTTCCTATATAGAATATTTGGAGTATTAGAGGTTAAAAATGTTGTTATTCAGATAGATCTATCTATCTATATATATAGACGCACATACATTATCACCAAAATCACTGAGTTTCACACTTTGACAAAGTGTCCATCTGTTTCCCAGTGCTTTCCACAAAAATATTCTAATTTATTAGCATGAGAGGAAATGGAAGCAAACACAGTGCTAGTTTTAGGTGGGAAAAAAAAAAAGCTAAACTGATTTCAAGTGTTATGTAGCATGGTATTGCTCACAATATTGATCACAGGGTCAGAGGATGTTAGGGGTCGGAAGAGACTTCAGAAGATCATTGAGTCCAGCTCCTCTGCCAGAGCTGGGCCATAGAATCCAGCACAGGTCACACAGGAGCACATCCAAGTGGGGCTTGAAAGGTGCCAGAGAAGGAGACTCCACAATCTCTCTGGGCAGCCTGTTCCTGTGCTTTCTGACCCTCACAGTGAAGTTCCTCCTCCTGTTCAGGTAAAACCTCCTATGCTGTAGTTTCCATCCATTGCCCTTTGTCCTATCCAGGGTGCAACTGAGAGGCGCTGTCCCTTCCCTCTTGACCCCCAGCCCTCAGAGACTTAGAAACATTTATTAAATCCTCTCTAAGTCATCTATTCTCCAAGCTAAACAGCCCCAGAGCTCTCAGCCTCTCCTCACCAGGCAGTGCCCCAGTCCTTTCATCACCCTCGTGGCTCTCCCTTACACTCTCTCCAGCAGATCCCTGTCCCTCTTGAACTGGGGAGCCCAATACTGGTTGTAATACTCCAGGTGGGGTCTCACTAGAGATGAATAGAGGGGGTTTAAAATATGTGCATGCTCACTGGATATCCACTGTGACTGGATAGTATAGACGAATTGGAATAAACATTGACAGAAATTAAACAGGGATCTAAAGATCTGTAAGGCCTAAAGATGCAGGTGGATAAGAAAGGAATAAAATAGTTCAAAAACACTCTGAAGAAGGATTCTCAAAGGGCAAACCAAGTGTTTCAAGGAGGAAGCAAGAGGAAAATGGGACTCTGGTTTCTACCACTGTGCTTTGTAATGCACTGCATGCATTTTAAACATAGAATCATAGAATCGTTAGGGTTGGAAGTGATCTCAAAGATCATCCAGCTCCAACTCCCTTGACATGGGCAGGGACACCTCACACTAGATCAGGTTGCTCACAGCTACATCCAGCCTGGCCTGAAAAACCTCCAGGGATGAGGCTTCCACCACCTCCCTGGGCAACCTCTTCCAGTGTCTCACTACCCTCAGGGGGAAGAACTTCTTCTAGCATCCAATCTCAATCTACCCACTTCTAGTTTTGCTCCATTCTCCCCAGTCCTATCACTCCCTGACACCCTCAAAAGTCCCTCCTCAGCTTTCTTGTAGCCCCTTCAGATTCTGGAAGGCCAAAGTTATGTTTCCAAAGAACCTTCTCTTCTGCAGACTAAACAACTCCAACTCCCTCAGTCTGTCCTCATAGCAGAGCAGCACCAGCCCTCTGCTCATCCTCGTGGCCCTTCTCTGGACACCTTCCAGCACCTCCAGATCCTTCCTGTAATAGTGGGTAACACAATAAATGGAACTCTTGTTCAGAAAATGGATGAAGTAGTCCAGAATTCGCATATGAAAAAGGCTTTCAAAACACAGCAGTGTTTCTTCAGTGTCTAGCTTTCCTAGTGGCTCTGGGTGGGAAAGGATGACAACACTTCAATAGTCTTAAGCCTGAGACTTATTTCTCCATTTAACTTCTCTGTTAATTACTTTATTTTACCAGCTAGCCATTTATGTGACAGATGATTCTTTCAGTGAATGCAGCAACAGTCATGCAAGCCTGGAAAGGCTTATCTTGTTTTTTTTTTTTAAGCAGGGCTGCCAATATTGCAGTTAGGGGTTTTGGGGGTGTAGTAATTAGCTGATTAATGTGTGCCTTTGTGTTCAGAATGATAGCAGCCTGTAGGTATTGAGGTGCTTGGAGTCCAGTCTGTTAACCCTGGGTCTTTGAATTGCCTGAAAGGTACCTAACTTAGCACACTGTCAATAAGTGGATATAAGAGTTCTATCCATTACTTGAAATGAGAGATCTATCACAGGAGAGTTAAGGGAAGAGAAGTGTGGCCGCAGCTCAAGGGAGGTGATTCTCCCCCTCTACTCAGCTCTTGTGAGACCCTACCTGGAGTACTGCATCCAGTTCTGGAGCCCCTATTACAAGAGGGATATGGATATGCTGAAAGGTGTCCAGAGAAGGGCCACAAGGATGAGCAGAGGGCTGGAGCTGCTCTGCTATGGAAACAGACTGAAAGAGTTGGGGTTGTTCAGTCTGGAGAAAAGAAGGCTCCGAGGAGACCTTCTTGTGACCTTCCAGTATCTGAAGGGGGCCTACAAGAAGGCTGGGGAGGGACTTCTTAGGATATCAGGTAGTAATAGGACTAGGGGAAATGGAATGAAGCTGGAGGTGGGGAGATTCGGGTTGGACATAGGGAGGAAATTCTTCCCCATGAGAGTGGTGAAACCCTGGAATGTGTTGTCCAGGGAGGTGGTTGAGGCCCCATCCCTGGAGGTGTTTAAGCCCAGGCTGGATGAGGCTGTGGCCAGCCTGATCTAGTGTGGGGTGTCCCTGCCCATGGCAGGGGGGGTTGGAACTAGATGATCCTTGTGGTCCCTTTTAACCCTGACTGATTCTATGATGATTCTAAGTAGAAGAGGCTGTATGTGATGCTACGAAAATACATATCCCTGTGCCCACAATTACTGTAGAAGCAAAGCTGGATAGATGAAGTTGTTAATGCTTTTTTTTTTCCTCTGTGTGCCAAAAGCAATGTTTCAACAAACCCTGTGGCTGCAGGGGGTGGAAGTGTGGACCCATTGAAGTCAGTGGGAGCAGTGTTATTAAATTCAGGACGAGCCAGATTTCACCCCAGGTTCAGGCTCTGGGAGTTTAGCATGCAGCAGCAGGGGAACCAAGGCATTTTGGCTCTTGATTTATGAAATACCTCTTGCTGGGTCAGATTACTGGAGTGTTGCTGCTTTATGTTAACAAAGGCAGGGTCAGATCTTTCTGCTGAAGCCCCCCCCCGATTGCTGCCATTTGATCCAAGCCAAATCTCTATCTGCTATTAGCAGCGTGGGATTTACAGATGGGATCCGAGCAGTTCCAATTCTTCGTGAAGAGCATCGATAAGAGGACAGATATTACACTGCAGCACTGATAAAGTGGAAGGCTGTAGCTGCTGGTGCCCAGAGAAGAGGTAAGTGCATTAAGGAAGAAAGCAGATCCTGTCCCTTTTTATCTTGTACTTTTTTCCTCAGCATCCCCTGGCTGCTGCTCAAGACACAGTTTAAGCAAATGAGTTTAGACACTGTGTGGCTGTTGCCAGCAATAGAAGATTTGGAGAAGAGGGAGAAGAGCATCAACTCTTCTTTCTCTTTTGGTGTAAAATATGGAGCAAACATGCAAGTTGTGAACAACTCTGTCTTCCTGCCCATGGGGGATGAATAGTCCCGTTCTCATTTCACATGATATGGGGAAGGAAGCTGTGGGAGTTGACATGCTGGCCCTATAACAATGTGGCTAGAAGAGTTCAGGGAAGGGCAAGAGGAGCTGAAGTAGCCTTCCTTCAATTTCTAGACCACAGACCTTTGCCACACAAGTAGGTGGCAGTGCTCTTCTTGCACTTGTGTATCATAGAATCACAGAATGGTCTGGGCTGGAAGGAACCTCCAAAGTTCATGTAGTCTGACCTCCTCTGCAGTCATCAGGGACATAGAATCATAGAATCAATAAGGTTGGAAAAGAATTTAACTGAATTGCCCAGGTTGGAAAATACCTTTGCCATCATCAAGTCCAACCTGTCACCCAACACATCATGACTACTAAACCATGGCTTCAAGTGCCACATCCAGTCCCCTCTTGAACACCTCCAGGGATGGTGACTCCACCACCTCCGTGGGCAGCACATTCGACTTGACAGGGTGCTTGGTTGCATGGTTTAGTTGGTTGGGTGGTGTTGGATGATAAGTTGGACACGATGATCTTGAAGGTCTCTTCCAACCTATTCTATTCTATTCTATTCTATTCTATTCTATTCTATTCTATTCTATTCTATTCTATTCTATTCTATTCTATTCTATTCTATTCTATTCTATTCTATTCTATTCTATTCTATTCTATTCTATTCTATTCTATTCTATTCTATTCTATTCCCAATCACTCGTTCTATGAAGAACTTCTTCCTAACATCCAGCCTAAACCTCCCCTGGTGCAGCTTGAGACTGTGTCCTCTTGTTCTGGTGCTGGGTGCCTGGGAGAAGAAACCAACTCCTACCTGGCTACAACCTCCCTTCAGGGAAGTATAGACAGCAAGAAGGTCTCCCCTGAGCCTCCTCCTCTCCAGGCTAAACAACAACAGCTCCCTCAGCCTCTCCTCATAGGGCTGTGCTCAAGGCCTGTCCCCAGCCTCGTTGCCCTTCTCTGGACACATTCAGGAGTCTCAACATCTTTCCTAAACTGAGGAGCCCAGAACTGGACACAGGACTCAAGGTGCGGCCTAACCAGTGCTGAGTACAGGGTCACAATGATTTCCCTGCTCCTGTTGGCCACACTATTCCTGATCCAGGCCAGGATGCCATTGGCCTTCTTGGCCACCTGGGCACACTGATGCCTCATGTTCAGCCTACTGCCAACCAGCATCCCCAGGTCCCTTTCTGCCTGGCTGCTCTCCAGCCTGTATCACTGCATGGGGTTGTTGTGGCCAAAGTGCAGCACCTGGCACTTGGATTTTTTGAATGCCATCCTGTTGGACTCTGCCCATCTGTCCAGCCTGTCAAGGCCCCTCTGCAGAGCTCTCCTACCCTCTAACAGATCAACACCTTCCCCCGGCTTGGTGTCATCTGCAGATTTGCTGATGACTGACTCCATCCCCTCATCCAGATCATCAATAAAGATATTGAACAGGCTGGGGCCCAGCACTTATCCCTCGGGCACACCACTAGTGCCTGGCTGCCAGCTGGATGTGGCACCATTCACCACCACTCTCTGGGCTCAGCCCTCCAGCCAGTTCCTAACCCAGCTCAGAGTGCTGCTGTCCAAGCCTGGGGCTGACAGCTAGGCCAGGAGTTTGCTGTGGGGGACGGTGTCAAAGGCCTTGCTGAAGTTCAGGTAGACATCCTTGATTAGATGAAGTTTCCCTGGGCCCTGTCCACCCTCACCTTGAATGTTACTAAGAAGACAGCATTGCTTACTTATCACATCAAATTTGGGTGACTGCAATAAACACGTCTCACAAATCTAAAGCCCAGCAGAACTTTAAGATTACTTTTTTTTTCCCATCAAGTATGGTCAGGCCTTGGAATGTGCTGCCCAGGGAGGTGGTGGAGTCCCCAAGGCTGGATGTGTTTGAAGGTGGTTTGGATGTGGTGCTTGGGGCTCTGGTTTAGGAGTGAACCTTGTAGAATAGAGTTCTTGATGGGACTTGGTGATCTTGAAAGTCTTTTCTGTGAAATCTCCAGGGATGGGCCTCCACCACCTACCTGGGCAACCTGTACCAGTGTTCTACCAACCTCATAGTGAAGAACTTCTTCCTAACATCCAATCTAAATCTGCCCTGCTCTACTTTGACGCCATTGCCCCTGGTTCTGTTACTGTAGGCCATTGCAAACAGTCTCTCCCCATCCTTACTGTAGGCCCTCTGCAAGTACTGGAAGGCTGCTATTAGCACTCCTTGGAGCCTCCTCTTCTCCAGGCTGACCACCCCCAGCTCCCTCAGCCTGTCCTCACAGCATATCTGAGCCAGCCCCCTGATCATTTTCCTGGCCCTCCTCTGGACCATCTCCATCAGGTCCATGCACACTTCTCTGTGTGTTTCACACAGTGCACTTTGAGTCACATTCTCTATTTCCAAACCCCAGCATCATCTATTTTAATTTAACCATTCAACTCCCAAACCAGTGTCCCTGCTTGTCTAGCCCATTGCTTTCAAAGCTACAGCTCCTTTACAAATTAAGTGTCAAGAGCAGCTAAAGGCAAGGCAAGCCTGGGCTTGCTCTGTATGCCCACAGCAAAGCTGGTGTGCTTTTTTGGTATCAGCATGGGCTCCTTTCCTATGCTTTCCTATACTGACTTATCCTTAACTTCAGGAGGATGAACCTGCTGGTAGAATGCACCTGAAGGGAGGTTGTAGCCAGGAGGGGTTGGTCTGTTCTCCCAGGCAACCAGTGACAGAAGGAGAGGACACAGTCTCAAGCTGCACCAGGGGAGGTTTAGGCTCGATGTGAGGAAGAAATTCTTCCCAGAAAGAGAGATTGGCCATTGGGATGTGCTGCCCAGGGAGGTGGTGGAGTCACCATCACTAGAGGTGTTTAAAACCAGCCTGGATGAGGCACTCAGTGTCATGGTTTAGTTGATTAGATGGTGTTGGGTGATAGGTTCAGCTTGATGATCTCCGAGGTCTTTTCTCACCTGGTTAATTCTGTGATTCCTCCAGCCGTGAGATTAAATGGAGAGAGAGAAGAGTAGCAGCAGCAGCACAGGGCTGTGATGTGGATGCAGGGTAGAACCTTGGTAGTGAAAGAGGTCTGCACATCCTCAGGTTCCTTCTTGCCAGCATCAGCTATTAGCCAGACTAGTTGTTCATATTTGTCTGGGTACTCCTTTGACTTCACTCCAATATAGGAAGGACATGGACCTGATGGAGCAGGTCCAGAGGAGGGCCAGGAAAATGATCAGGGGGTTGGAGCAGCTCTGCTGTGAGGACAGGTGAGGGAGCTGGGGGTGGTCAGTCTGGAGAAGAGAAGGCTCCAGGGAGACCTAAGAGTAGCCTTCTAGGACATGAAGGGGGCTACAAGAAGGCTGCAGAGAGACTGTTTGCAAAGGCCTGAAGGGACAGAACCAGGGGCAAGGGCTGCAAACTAGAGCAGAGCAGATTTAGATTGGATGTGTAGAACAAGTTCTTTACCATGAGAGTGGTGGAACACTGGAACAGGTTGCCCAGGGTGGTGGTTGAGGCCCCATCCCTGGAGATATTCAAGGTGAGGCTGGAGAGGGCTGTGGGCAATCTGATCTAGTTGGGGATGTCCCTGCTGATTGCAGAGGGGGTTAGGCTGGATGAGCTTTGGACCATTCTATGATTTCATGTAAGACACAAGTCATAAAGCTTCATAAACTATATGAATACAATTTATTGCTTGGAGTGAAGCATCCCATGGGCTAAGTCACACCAAAGGAATCGATAGGTTCCTGTTTTGGTTATGGAATGAGATGTTTATTATCAAGTAATGAAAAATGATAATGCAAACAGGATTATCTCCATAGCCAGGGTTCAGCAGGGTGAAAAGGAAAGCTGGCTGATTTTGGTACTCAGAAAGGGAGTGCAGCATGTGGCCAGTAGAATGAGATTCAACAAAGCCAAGTGCAGGGTCCTGCACTTTGGCCACAATAACCCCGTGGAGGGCTACAGACTGGGGGTGAGTGGCTGGAGAGCAGCCTGGCAGAGAGGGACCTGGCAGTGCTGGGTGACAGCAGCTGGACAGGAGCCAGCAGTGTGCCCAGGGGGCACAGGATGCCAATGGCATCTTGGGCTAGATGAGGAATAATGTGGCCAGCAGGACTAGGGATGGAATTCTGCCCTGTTCTGGGCACTGGTGAGGCCTCACCTCCAGCACTGTGTGCAGCTCTGGGCCCTTCACTGCAGGAAGGATATTGCAGTGCTGGAGCAGCTCCAGAGAGAGTGACCAGACTGGGGAGGGGGATGGAGGGAAAGGCTGCTGAGGAGAGGCTGAGGGAGCTGGGGGTGTTCAGCCTGGAGAAGAAGAGACTTAGAGGGGGCCTTATCAATCTCTACAACTACCTGAAGGGAAGCTGTAGTCAGGTGGGGGTCAGGCTCTGCTCCCAGGCAGATTATGACAGGACAAGAAGGCATGGCCTGAAGCTGTGCTAGGGGAGGGTTAGGTTGGATATTAGGCAGCACTTCCTCAGGGAACAGGGAATTAGACACTGGAATGGACTGCCCAGGGAGGTGGTGGAGTCAGCATCCCTGGAGGTGTTTAAGGGAAGATTGGATGTGGCACTTGGTGACATGGTGTGGTCAGTCTGGTGGTGTTAGGTCAGAGGCTGGACTTGATAATCTCAGAGGTCTTTTCCAGCCTCAGTAATTCTGTGATTGTGTGCAACAGTTACAGTGAGTTCAGTCCCTGCTTGCCTGTGTGCCCTGAGGTGCCCTTCATAGTTTCAAAGATGACATGGGATGAAGGGGTGAGGGGTATGTGATGAGGACAAACAGACCCCTGGATAACTCCAAAGCAGCTTTCTAGCTTGAAATTCTGTCTGGCATTGTAAACTCCAAAGTTAGCATTTCCACTGTTAAAGCTAAACTGTGGTAGAAAAAAAGTCTATCTTTCTTTTCCTTTTCCCTTGACCTTTCAGTAGAGTTATTGAGGTTGTTTCCTTTTAAGAGCTATAAATATGGAAATATTCTTATGAACTAAACATATGTTATTATATCTAAAATAAATCTACAAAGTTCTCTGAGCTCCTGACTGCCTCTGCTGCAAGCATCAGATTTTGGTCTGGGCATAAACTTGAGAAATTAAATGAAATCAGCATCTCTAAAGCACCAGGTATCTCATTTAAGGCATTTGCTTTGAGATATCCATTGGGACTTCAAGTGGATCAGAAGGGAGGTGTTATAGTACATTCTAAGCTAATAATCAGATACTGAAAGGTGTAAATAAATGATGGGATTCCCACCCCCACCCCTTTGTGAAAGCCAAATGGAAATGACAAATGTATACAGCAGTCCCAGAAGTTTGTATCTGCTCATCAAGTTTCTGACCACCTTCAGAACAAGACATGACAACAAAGGTCTTATCTCATGGGAAGGGAAAGTCATGAAGTGCAGGGAGCAGCAAAAAGATCTCTGCAGGTTGATGCCTCAGAACAAGAGGACACGGTCTCAAGCTGCACCAGGGGAGGTTTGGGCTGGATGTTAGGAAGAAGTTCTTCCCAGAAAGAGAGATTGGCCATTGGAATGTGCTGCCCAGGGAAGTGGTGGAGTCACCATCCCTGGAAGTGTTTAAAACCAGCCTGGATGAGGCACCCAGTGCCATAGTTTAGTTGGGCGATAGGTTGGACTGAATGATCTCGAAGGTCTTTTCCGACCTGGTTCATTCTGTGATTCTGTATTCTGAAATTCTGTTTGCCCTGGTTTTGAGCCACAAGCTGCTCAGGCCAAAGGGACAGAAAGCTATTGGCCAAAGGCATCCTGGCTGGGATCAGCAATGCTGTGTCCAGCAGCAGCAGGGAGGGGATTTGCCCCTGGGAATCAGCTATGGGGAGGCCACACCTGGAGTGCTGTGTCCAGTTTTGGACACCTCAAGACAAGAGAGATGTGGAGGTGCTGGAGCCAGTGCAGAGGAGAGCAAGGAAGCTGGGAAGGGCCTGGAGGAGAAATCTGATGAAGAGCAACTGAAGGAGCTGGGGATGGTTAGTGTGAAGCAGAGGAGGCTGAGGGGAGACCTCCTGGCTCTCTACAGCTCCCTGAAAGGAGGTTGTGGAGAGCTTGGTGCTGGTCTCTTCTCACAGGTGATTAGCCATAGAACAAGAGGGCAGAGCCTCAAGCTGCAGCAGGGCAGCTTCAGAGTGGAGAGTAGGGAGAATTTTTCCCCATCCAGAGTGGTCAGGGCTTGGAATGTGCTGCCCAGGGAGGTGGTGGAGTCCCCAAGCCTGGATGTGTTTGAAGGTGTTTTGGATGTGGCGCCTTGGGCTCTGGTTTCGGGGTGATCCTTGTAGAGTAGGGTTCTGGGTTGGCCTTGGTGATCCTGAGGGTCTCTTCCGACCTGAATGTTTCTGTGATTCTGTGGTCCTGGGATGACCTGACTGTCCCCCTGTGACTTTCTATCTTTTGGAGGATGTTTTTGATTTGTGGTTATCTTAAAGGCACCTGAGCCTCAAAACCACCACAATACTAGAACACCAGTATGTTGTTTATGGCCATCCAGGATTTTCTTTCTCAGTTCTTTTGATGCTTTACTATTCTGCAATTTATTTTAATCTAGGTCTCTTTAATTTGCTTATGCAAAAAATGAATACAGGTTGCTCCAATTTCCATTTGATGTTTTACCTTCTGCAGAAGGCTTTATCACCTTCTATCATCAGAAATACTGTCTAGGAGGAGAGTCTCTAGTTGTTGTGTTATAGAGATAGGACATAGGATAGCAAATAAAGAGGATATGGAACAAAATATATTTAAACTCAAAGTGAAAAGGTTGTCTTAGGGAATTTGTCAGCACTTTCACACTGCATTTGAACAGAACTACTCACTCTGGGTTGTTTCATCATTTCACAGTCTTATCAGTTAAACCTCAATGCTGAAGTAACTCCTTGGAGCAGTTACACTGTCCTTACTCTCTGAGTTTATGAAAGGTTTAATCCTCAGTGGCAGTCCCAGGGTCATAGACAGTAGTTTGCATCAAAATTATTGGCTGAATGTGTCCCCCAGGGGTCAATGCTGGGCCCCATCCTGTTCAGTATCTTTATAGATGATATGGAGGAGGGGACTGAGTCCATCATCAGTAATTTCCAGATGACACCAAGCTGGGGGCAGAGGAAGTCTCTGCAGAGGGGCTTTGACAGGCTGGACAGATGGGCAGAGTCCAACAGGATGACATTCAACAAGTCCAAGTGCCAAGTGCTGCACTTTGGCCACAACAACCCCATGCAGTGCTACAGGCTGGGGTCAGAGTGGATGGAGAGCAGCCAGGCAGAAAGGGACCTGGGGGTACTGGTTGGCAGTAGGCTGAACATGAGGCATCAGTGTGCCCAGGTGGCCAAGAAGGCCAATGGCATCCTGGCCTGGATCAGGAATAGTGTGGCCAGCAGGAGCAGGGAGGTCATTCTGCCTCTGTACTCAGCACTGGTTAGGCCACAATTGAGTCCTATGTCCAGTTTTGGGCTCCTCAGTTTAAGGATATTGAGACACTTGAATGTGTCCAGAGAAGGGCAATGAGGCTGGGGAGAGGTCTCAAGCACAGCCCTGTGAGGAGAGGCTGAGGGAGCTGGGGGTGTTTAGCCTGGAAAAGAGGAGGCTCAGGGGAGATCTTATTGCTGTCCACAACTCCCTGAAGGAAGGTTGTAGCCAGGTGGGGGTTGGTCTCTTCTCCCAGGCACCCAGCACCAGAACAAGAGGACACAGTCTCAAGCTGCACCAGGGGAAGTGTAGGCTTGAGGTGAGGAGAAAGTTCTTCACTGTGAGATTAATTGGGCATTGGAATGTGCTGCCCAGGGAGGTGGTGGAGTCACCATCCCTGGAGGTGTTCAAAAAAAGCTTGGATGTGGCACTTGGAGCCGTAGTTTAGTTGTCAGGAGGTGTTAGGTATTAGGTAATAGGTTGGATTTGATGATCTCTGAGGTCTTTTCCAACCTGGCTGATTCTGTGATCTAAGATACAGAGTACGTGTCTATCTTCTCTGTTTACATTTTCCCTTCCTTCTCAGCAAAGCAATAAAATCATAAAAGCTTAAAAATGGAGGGCAGCTCTTTAAATTTATCCTCCTCTGGTGGCTCTTTACTTCTAATTTCCATGTTCTGAACTTGCTTAATTAAATCCTTGGAAGGTTCTATTATTACACATAGCCATCAAAGACTGTTAGCTAAATGATACTATAATTTATATATCCCAGGCTGTTTAGGGAGCTGTATGGGAAATTAGAACAAAATATGACTGCACAGCTTTTATTTGTATGCAAATTTCAGCTATTCTGCAGGCATGTAATAAAACAAATAGAAGAGGTCTTGCCTTTTACTTCTTTGTTTTTTGGGGGTTAGAAGTTGATAGAATGTGGTCCTTTATAAATCACTACTTCTGCAAACAGCAACATCTTTTACCATGCATATATGTGTGTGCATATATGTATATATATATATGGCTTTACTAAAGGAAAGTCATGTTTGACCAACTTGATAGCTTTTTCTGAGAAAATAACCAGGTGGATAGATGATGGTAGAGCAGTGGATGTGATCTGTCTTCATTTCAGCAAGGTATTAGGGCCAGGAGGATGAGCAGAGGGCTGGAGCTCCTCTGCTATGGGGACAGGCTGACTGAGTTGGGGTTGTTCAGGCTGCAGAGGACAAGTCTCCGAGGACACCTTCTTGTGGCTTTCCAGTATCTGAAGAGGGCTACAGGAAAGCAGGGGAGGGAATTTTGAGGGTGTCAGGGAGTGATAGGACTGGGGGGGAATGGAGCAAAACTAGAAATGGGTAGATTGAGATTGGATGTTAGGAAAAAGTTGTTCCCCATGAAGGTGGTGAGACACTGGAACAGGGAGGTGGTGGAAGCCTCATCACTGGAGGTTCTAAAGGCCAGGGTGGATGTGGCTGTGAGCAAGCTGCTCTAGTGTGAGGTGTCCCTACCCATGGCAGGGGGCTTGGAACTGGATGATGCTTGAGGTCCCTTCCAACCCTGACAATTCTCTGATTCTATGTTAAAGCAGTGTCAGGCAATTATAAAAAGGTTGTTGCAGCCAAGTAGTATTATAGGGCATTAGATTAACATGGAGAGGGATATGAAATAACTCTGTTAATGCATATTTCTGGGTATTAAGTGCTTGCCTAGCTTTGTATAAAAACAATAACAAAAAAAAAATCAGATAATCTTGGGGGAAAAAAATGAAAGTCTTTAAAAGTTCCCTTTCAAACACAGACTTTTAAATGGATCTAACTTTAGCAAACATCTTTGTTGACACAGCTTTAAAATAATAGGAGACTAGTTTGATTTTCACTTCCCAAAGTCAGTCAAGGAAAAAAAAAAAACAACCAACCAAACAACAAAACCCAAAAACCTGCTTCTTCCAAAATATTTGTTACTCAAATCATCTTTACTGATGATCTGGATGAGGGGATTGAGTCAGTCATCTGTAAATTTGCAGGTGACACCAAGCTGGGGGCAGCAGTTGATCTGTTAGAGGGTAGGAGAGCTCTGCAGAGGGACCTTGCTAGGCTGGACAGATGGGCAGAGTCCAATATGATGATATTCAACATGTCCAAGTGCTGGGTGCTGCACTTCGGCCACAACAGCCCCATGCAGTGATACAGGCTGCAGACAGGGTGGATGGAGAGCAGCCAAACAGAAAGGGACCTGGGGGTACTGGTTGGCAGTAAGCTGAACATGAGGCATCATTGTGGCCAGGTGGCCAAGAAGGCCAATGGCCTCCTGGCCTGGATCAGGAACAGTGTGGTCAGCAGAAGCAGGGAAATCATTCTGCCTCTGTATTCAGCACTGGTTAGGCCACACCTTGAGTCCTGTGTCCAGTTCTGGGTCCCTCAGTTTAGGAAGGACATTGAAACTCTTGAACATGTCCAGAGAAGGGCAACGAGACTGGGGAGAGGTCTGGAGCACGGCCCTGTGAGGAGAGGCTGAGGGAGCTGTTGTTGTTTAGCCTGGAAAAGAGGAGGCTCAGGGGAGACCTTCTTGCTGTCTACAACTCCCTGAAGGGAGGTTGTAGCCAGGTGGGAGTTGGTCTCTTCTCCCAGGCAACCAGCACCAGAACTAGAGTTCACAGTCTCAAGCTGTGCCAGGGGAAGTTTAGGCTGGAGGTGAGGAGAAAGTTCTTCCTAGAAAGAGTTATTAGCCATTGGAATGTGCTGCCCAGGGAGGTTGTGGAGTCCCCATCCCAGGAGGTGTTCAAGAGGGGATTGGGCGTGGCACTTGGTGCCATGGTTTAGTAGTCATGAGGTGTTGGGTGACAGGTTGGACTTGATGATCCTTTTCCAACCTTATTGATTCTATGATTCAAAGACAGCCAAGAGCTCGTAGGAGGTTATGCCTTTTGAGGCAGGGGATTTTTAGTGACTTGTTAGCATCAGCTAGACTGGGGGCTTATAAAAAGATTCCTGTAAAAACTATTTGTAATCCTATTTGGAAAATGGAGTTTAGGGGCAAAAAAATAAACCAAGCCCAAACCCCAAACCCCAACAAAAACAAACAAACAAGAAACCCCAGAAGAGAGTAATTTGGGTTTGGATTGTAGCCACAGGAACTGTCTATATTCTCCTCAGAGAGCCCAGGAAAGCCTCCTGTTCCGTGGGCTCAGGGTGGATGATTTGCTAAACTAATAGGATGGGAATTTTTTTTCCCCCATGCAGCAGGGTTGCTGTGGGCCTGGAAAGAAGCAGTTGGCACCAAACAGATGTAGCTACTCTCCTTAAAGAATTATGGATGTAAGCCATGCCTGAGTTCCCTTGAAAAGTTAAAAACAGCATGCTTGACCTTTAAGAAAGTGCTTAATAAAATATTTCCTGTGTAGAAAGCATAAGTGTGATAAAAATATGGCTCTTGATCCTGCCAGCAGTTCAGAATGGGTTACAGATCCTTATATATCTGTATGGAATATGCTCCTTTGATCCATGCAGGGCGTTAGTCAGTGATTTCAGGGGCACAATTCCATCTAGACATACAAAACTTATTTCCTTGTGACACAGAAACCATATGAGGGTCCCTAAACTTAGTATAGCAAAATACAGGAGGGTAGTTGCTCTGCCAAGTAGGTGTGAAAAATCTTCACAGTCATGGTCTAACCACATGGAAGACAAGAGTCACAGAGTCACAGAATCAGCCAGGTTGGAAAAGACCTCAGAGATCATCAAGTCCAACCTATTAACTAATACCTAACACCTCCTGACAACTCAACCATGGCTCCAAGTGCCACATCCAATCCCCTCTTGAACACCTCCAGGGATGGGGACCCCACCACCTCCCTGGGCAGCACATTCCAATGGCAAATTACTCCTTCTTTGAAGAACTTCCTTCTCCCCTTGAGCCTAAATTCCCCCTGGTGCAGCTTGACACTGTGTCCTCTTGTTCTGGTAATGGTTGCCTGGGAAAAGAGACCAGTCATCCCCAGCTACAACCTCCTTTCAGGTAGTTGTAGAGAGCAATAAAGTCTCCCCTGAGCCTCCTCTTCTCCAGGCTAAACCACCCCAGCTTCCTCAGCCACTCCTCATAGGGCTGTGCTCCAGACATCACACCAGCCTTGTTGTCCTTCTCTGAATGAGCTCAGGTGGTGGCTGAACTTTATTGGGGCCCTTTGCCCCTAAGAAGGGACAAAGAGTTGAATCAACAGTACAGGGGCATCTGGTGCTCTTGATAGCCTTCTATGAAACTATGATCAAATGGGTAGATGAGGGAAGAGCAGTGAATGTCATATACCTTGACTTCATAAGTCTTTTGATACTTTCTGCTATATCCTCATAGAAAAGCTCAAGAATTGTGGCAGAGGTGGCTGGTCAGTGAGGTGGATTGCAAATTGGATCAACAGCAGAGTTCAGAGGGCTGTCAGCATGGCACAGAGTCAATTTGGAGGCCTGTGGTGTTCCCCAGGGATCTGTCCTGGGCCCAGTTTTGTTCAATATCTTTATCAATGACCTGGTTGAGGGCATTGAGTGTGCCTTCAGCAATTCTCTGATGATACAAAACTGGGGGGTGGCTGACACCTGCCAGGCTGTGCTGCCATCCAACCAGAGCTGGACAGGCTGAGAGCTGGCTGCAGGCAAACCTCATGGAGTTCAGTAAGGAGAAATGCAGGTTCCTGCATCTGGGGAGGAGTAACAGCAGGCACCAGGTCAGGTTAGAGGCTGCCCTGCTGGAAAGCAGCTCCATGGAGAAAGGCCTTGGAGTGCTGGTGGGCAGCAAGTTCTGCATGGGATAGCAATGTGCCCTTGTGGACAAGAGAGCCAAGGGGATCCTGGGGATGCAGCAAGAAAAGTGTGGCCAGCAGGGCTAGGGAGGTTCTTCTCCCCCTCTGCTCTGCCCTGCTGAGACCACACCTGCAATCCTGTGTCCAATTCTGGGCTCCCCAGTTCAAGAGAGACAGAGACCTGCTGGAGAGAGTCCAGGGGAGAGCCACAAGGAAGATTAGGGCACTTGAGCATCTGCCCTATGAAGAGAGACTGAGAGCCCTGGGGCTGTTTAGTCTGGAGAAGAGAAGGCTGAGAGGGGATCTGATCAATGTCTATCAAGAGCTGAGGGCTGGGGGTCAAGTGGAGGGGGCCAAGCTCTTTTGGGTGCTGCACAGCAATAAGCCAAGGAGCAATGGCTACAAACTTGAAGAGAGAAGGTTTCAGCTCAACATGAGGAGAAACTTCTTTGCAGTGAGGGTGCCAGAGGCCTGGAGCAGGCTGCCCAGAGAGGTTGTGGAGTCTCCTTCTCTGGAGCCTTTCTACCCCCACGGGGATGCATTCCTGTGCAGACTCCTCTGGGTGATGCTGCTGTGGCAGGGCGTTTGGACTGGATGATCTCTGGAGGTGCCTTCCAACCTCTACCATTCTGTGATTCTGGGATTAGAGTGGTCTGTTAATGTCTAAGAAGTCATACTCATACTTCATCTGCTCCCCTTAACAGCAAAGTGAAACACTGATTTAACTGTGATATCTAATTGCTGCCTTGGTTGTTGGCAAACTTCTGTTCTAACAGGTGAACAAAAATAACAGAGCTTAAAGTATGACCTAGAGATTGATTCAATCAGGAGATTCCAGGTCCCTTTTAAAAACAAGCTATGTAAAAACAGCTTCATGTAAGCATTTCACTGCAAATGAAGCTTTAAACCTGCTGGTTATTATTTCCCCTGTTGCTTCAGAAAACCAAGGGAAAAAATATGTACTAGTCTATGTTATTCACTTGGTTATCCTTCCTGGCTTTCAAGCACCCTGAAGCACTAATAAAGGTCAAGGGGTTTTAGAGTGAAATGCAATCCCTTCATCTGGAGTACAGCAGCTGCCAGTGCAATCATAACAGTGAATAGTGGATGGCTTCATAACTGAAGATCAGAGCAAGGATGATGAAAACCAGAACTGCCTCTCTGAGTGGAGGCTGGTGCTTGAGATTCCAGTAGCTGGTGCCTGATGGCTAAAGCTTGTTGTTATTTCACTCATTAGAAACTCTATGGTCATAGCAATGGGTGAGTGCTGACAGGGGAGATACAGATTGTTAAATGCCTTTCTGATGTGGTCCAGCTCTTGCACAAGGAGCTAAAAAGCACTCTAGTGTCATAAAATACAGATATAACCTGAATGAAAGATGAACATTTGTGGATGTCCTTCCTTCAGGCAGTCAGTGGGATTGCTCAGGTGTCTGGAGAAGAAGAAGCCACTTGCTTTAGAATATTACAGAATACAATTAACCAGGTTGGAAAAGTCCTTTGAGATCATCGAGTCCAACCTATCACCCAACACCATCTAATCAACCAAGTCAAACCTGTCACCCAACACTATCTAATCACCAAGTGCCCCCATCCAGTCTCTTCCTTTAGGAAGTTGTTTAGGCAGAGGTGATTACACCTCCAGTGATGGTGACTCCACCACCTCCCTGGGCAGCCCATTCCAATGGCCAATCTCTCTTTCTGGGAAGAAATTCTTCCTAACAGCCAGCCTAAACCTCTCCTGGCACAGCATGAGACTATGTCCTCTTGTTCTGGTGCTGCTTGCCTGGGAGAAGAGACCAACCCCCACCTGGCTACAACCTCCCTTCAGGGAGTTGTAGAGAGCAAGAAGGTCTCCCCTGAGCCTCCTCTTCTCTAGGCTAAGCAACCCCAGCTTCCTCAGCCTCTCCTCACAGGGCTGTGCTCCAGACCCCTCCTCAGCTTTGTTGCCCTTCTCTGGACACCTTACAGCAACTCAACATCTTTCCTAAAGTGAGGGGTCCAGAACTGGACACAGGACTCAAGGTGTGGCCTAACCAGAAAGACCTCCTTGCTCCTGCTGGCCACACTATGCCTGATAGAGCATTCTCTTCTCCAGGCTAAACAGCCCCATCTCCCTCAGCCTGGTCCTCATAGCAGAGCTGCTCCAACTGCCTGCATGTGAGGGGGAATCTTGGGGGAATCTCATCAATGCTTATCAATTTCTAGAGGGCAAGTGTCAGGAGGATGGAGGTATTAGGCACACACTTGGACATAGGAAGTTCCACATAAACCTAATGAAAAATTATTCTTGTCTTTGAGCATGGCAGAGCACTAGATCAGGCTGCCCAGTGGGCTTGTGGAGTCTCCTTCCCTGGAGGCAATCAAAACTCCACCTGGACATGTTCCTGTGTGATTTATTCTAGGTTATTGAACCATAGAACCTTTTCAATTGGAAAAGACCTTTCAGATCATCCAGTCCAACCATTCTCTACTTCTGCCAGGCTTGGGGATAAAACATGGCCCTCAGCACCACCTCTCTGCCTCTTTGAAACATCTCCAGGGATGGGGATTCAACCACCTCCCTGGGCAGCCTGTGCCAGGCTTTGAGAACCCTTTCGGTGAAGAAGTTTCTTCTAATAGCTAAACTAATCCTTCCGTGGTGCAACCTGAAACCATTTCCTCTCAACCTAGAGGGGAAGAATTATTCCTTCAGCATCTCATGGTATCATGGACATTCAGTGAACATCAGTTTCTTTCTCCTTCTTTTAACTCACACTTGCACCACCTTTTGCTTCATTTTCAAATATATTAGTGATCCTGCTCGAGCAGGGGCATTAGAGTAGATGATCTTCAAAGGTCCCTTCCAACCTCTACCTGCTTCAACACACAATGCTGTACAAAAAGCTGGACAGATGGGCAGAGTCCAAGGGCAGGAGATTTAACACATCCAAGTGCCAGGTTCTGCACATTGGCCACAGCAACCCCAGGCAGTGCTACAGGCTGGGGTCAGAGTGGCTGGAGAGCAGCCAGGTAGAGAGGGACCTGGGGGTGCTGATCGATGGTAGGCTGAGGCAGCCCACCAGCCAGTCGATGAGCCTGCAGTGTGCCCAGGTGGCCAGGAGGGCCAATGGCATCCTGGCCTGCACCAGGAACAGTGTGGCCAGCAGGAGTAGGGAGGTCATTGTGCTCCTGTACACTGCACTGGTTAGGCCACACCTCGAGTACTGTGTCCAGTTCTGGGGCCCTCAGTTTAGGAAAGATGTTGAGTTGCTGGAAGGTGTCCAGAGAAGGGCAACAAAGTTGATGAGGGGCTTGGAACGCAAGCCCTATGAGGAAAGACTGAGGGAGCTGAGGTTGCTTAGCCTGGAGAAGAGGAGACTCAGGGGTGACCTTATAGCTGTCTACAATGGGTGGAATAGTTTTGAGGACATCACCTTGCACATCTTTTGTCCTCACAAAGGTTGGTTTGTTGTTGTATTTTTTTCTCTCTGAAATGAAATGGAAATATTTAACTTGGGAATGGTTGTGATCTTCAGCCTTGTCTTCCTTGTCAGTATAGGTTGGGGACTGAGCTGTTGGAGAGCAGCACAGGGAAAAGGCACCTGGGGATCCTAGTGGATGTAAGGTTGACCATGAGCCAGCAATGTGCTCTTCTGGCCAAGAAGGCCAATGGCATCCTGGGGTGGATTAGAAGGGCTGTGGTTTGTAGGTAGAGAGAGGTTCTCCTCCCTCTCTAGTCTGCCCTGGTGAGGCCACATCTGGAATATTGTGTCCAGTTCTGGGCCCCTCAGTTCAGGAAGAACCTCAGGGAACTGCTTGAAAGAATCCAGTGCAGAGGCACAAAAATTACCAAAGGAGTGGAACATCTTCCTCATGAGGAGAGCCTGAGGGAGCTGAGAGCTCTGGAGCTTGGAGCGGAGGAGCCTGAGAGGTGACCTCATTGCTGTTGCTAAAGCTGTGCAGGGTGAGTGCCCAGAGGCTGGAGCCAGGCTCTGCTGGGGGATGCCCAATGCCAGCACAAGGGGCAGTGGTGGAAGCTGAGGCAGAGGAAGTTCCATGGAAACAGGAGGAAGGAATTTTTCTCCCTGTGAGGGTGACAGAGGCCTGGAGCAGGCTTCCCAGGGGGGTTGTGGAGTCTCCCTCTCTGGAGAGATTCAAACCCCACCTGGATGTGTTCCTGTGTGACCTGCTCTAGGTGATGCTGCTCTGGCAGGGGGCTTGGACTGGATGAGCTTTCAAGGTCCCTCCCAACCCCTAACACTCTGTGATTCTGTGAAAATACTGTTCCCAGTGTGGATTTCAGTAGCAGCCTTGGATTTATTTGGGCAATCACTGTACTCAGCACTGTAGCTGCTGTTGGAGCGTGGATTTAAGTGCCAGAATCATCTCTGCTGAGACACCTGTGAGGATGTGAATACCTCTGCTGGATATGGCAGTAAATGCTGCCTGAATAAATGAATCCTTGGTGACACGGTGTTAGCTTTAAACTCTTCTTCAGTGTGGCAATGTTAAAACAGTAACAGCAACTTTTAATAACTTCCAGAACATTACCGAGGGATGAATGGAATCATAGACTCATTGAATTATCAGGGTTGGAAGGGACCTCAACGATCACCCAGTTCCAACCCTCCTGCCACGGCCAGGAACACCTCACACTAGAGCAGGTTGCTCACAGCTACATCCAGCCTGGCCTGAAAAACCTCCAGGGATGAGGCTTCCACCACCTCCCTGGGTAACCTCTTCCATTGTCTCACCACCCTCATGAAGAAGAACTTCTTCCTAACAGCCAATTTGATTCTATCAACTTCTATTTTTTTCCTCACTCCCCCCAGTCCTATCACTCCCTGACACTCTAAAAAGTCCCTCCCCAGCTTTCTTGTAGCCCCCTTCAGATACTGGAAGGCTCTCTTTGGAGCCTTCTCATCTCCAGACTGTACAACAGTACATTAGGAATAGTGTGGCCAGCAGGAGCAGGGAGGTCATTCTCCCCCTGTACTCAGCACTGGTTAGGCCACACCTTTAGTCCTGTGTCCAGTTCTGGGCTCCTCAGTTTAAGAAGCGCATTGAGACTCTTGAACTTTTCCAGAGAAGGGCAATGAGGCTGAGGAGAGGTCTGGAGCACAGCCCTGTGACAAGAGGCTGAGGGAGCTGGGGTTGCTTAGCCTGGAGAAGAGGAGGCTCAGGGGAGACCTTCTTGCTCTCTACAACTCCCTGAAGGGAGATTGTAGCCAGGTGGGGGTTGGTCTCTTCTCCCAGGCAACCATCACCAGAACAAGAGGACACAGTCTCAAGCTGTGCCACAGGAGGTTTAGGCTTGAGGTGAGGAGAAAGTTCTTCCCAGAGAGAGTTGTTAGCCACGGGAATGTGCTGCCCAGGGAGGTGGTGGAGTCACCATCCCTGGAGGTGTTCAAGAGGAGATTGGACGTGGCACTTGGTGCCATGGTTTGGTAGTCATGAGGTGTTGGGTGACAGGTGATGATCTTTGAGGTCTTTTCCAACTTTAGTGATTCTATGATTCTATGATAAGAAGGTCTTCTGGGTAGCCTTCTCTTCTGCAGACTGAGCAATGCCAACTTAAATTAAGGCTAGGTGTGAGACAGAGAGAGAATTTCTGAATTCCTTCTTTATCTCTATATGTTGGATATTAAAGCACTTTGTTTGGGAAAAAAAACACAACATAATACCAAATCTATTTTTATTAGTGCATTAATTCAAACAACTGCACCATGAAACATTATTCTCCCTCTGTGGATATTCCTCTCACTGTCATTGGATTCTTATTGTGAGAAAAAATGGGCAATCATTTGAGACAAAGAAAGCAGGGAAAATGCACATTTACATTCCAGAAAGCTCTTTGAGAGAGACCATTGTCTGTTGAGATTTAAGTGTTTAATATTATGGTTCTGATTTCAGCTCTCTGCCCTGAGTTCATCCATCCCTACCTCTTCCCTGAGAACATGGTTTCACTCCTGCAACAGGACAGATGTTTGTGAGGCTGGCATGTATTCATTCTCCATAACTTTAGATTGTAGCTCTGTGCCCTGAGTTTATCCATCCCTACCTCTTCCCAGAGAGCTTGGTTTCACTCCTGCAACAGGACAGATGTTTCTGAGGCTGGCATGTATTCATTCTCCATAACTTTAGATTGTAGCTCTGTGCCCTGAGTTTATCCATCCCTACCTCTTCCCAGAGAGCTTGGTTTCACTCCTGCAACAAGACAGATGTTTCTGAGGCTGGCATGTATTAGTTCTCCATAACTTCAGATTGTATGGGGCACAGCCAGCTCTCCCAGGGCTGCTGGAGAGATGTGACCAGATATCAAGGGCTTTTGTCTTGCCTTTTTATGTTTAAGGCAGCTTTGGGAAGCCCACCTGGAGCATTGTGTCCAGTTCTGGAGGCCCTGTTACAAGAAGGATCTGGAGGTGCTGGAACATGTCCAGGGAAGGGCCATGAGGATGAGCAGAGGGCTGGAGCTGCTCTGCTATGGAGACAGACTGAGAGTTGTAGCTGTCCAGTCTGAAGAGCAGAAGGCAGAGAGGGACCAGGGGGTGCTGGTTGATGGTAGGCTTAACATGAGCCTGCAGTGTGCCCAGGCAGCCAAGAGGGCCAATGGCATCCTGGCCTGCATCAGGAACAGTGTGGCCAGCAGGAGCAGGGAGGTCATTCTGCCCCTGTACACTGCACTGGTTAGGCCACACCTCGAGTCCTGTGTCCAGTTCTGGGCCCCTCAGTTTAGGAAGGATGTTGACTTGCTGGAACGAGTCCAGAGAAGAGCAACAAAGTTGGTGAGGGGTTTGGAACACAAGCCCTATGAGGAGAGGCTGAGGGAGCTGGGGCTGCTTAGCCTGGAGAAGAGGAGACTCAGGGGTGACCTTATCACTCTCTACAACTACCTGAAGGGAGGTTGTAGACAGGCTGATGATGGTCTCTTCTCCCAGGCACCCAGTACCAGAACAAGAGGACACAGTCTCAGGCTGCGCCAGGGGAGGTTCAGGTTGGATGTTAGGAAGAAGTTCTATACAGAAAGAGTGATTGCGCTATGGAATGGGTTGCCCGGGGAGGTGGTGGAGTCGCCGTCATTGAAGGTGTTCAGAAGGAGACTTGATGGGGTGCTTGGTGCCATGGGTTAGCTGTTTGGGTGGGTTGGATTGGTTGATGGGTTGGACACGATGATCTTGAAGGTCTCTTCCAACCTGGTTTGGTTTATTCTAATAAAGTTTATTCTAATAAAGGCTCCCAGGAAACCTCATTGTGGCCTTCCAGTATCTGAAGGGAGCTACAGGAAAGCTGGGAATGGACTTTTTAGGGTGTCAGGGAGTGATAGGACTGGGGAAAATGGATCCAAATTAGAGGACAGAAGATTTACATTAGACATTAGGAAAAAATTCCCCCACATGAGGGTGATGAGACACTGGAAGTGGTTGCCCAGGGAGGTGGTGGAAACCTCATCCCTGGAGGTTTTGAAGGCCCGGCTGGATGTGGCTGTGAGCAAGCTGCTGTAGCGTGAGGTGTCCCTGGCCATGGCAGAGGGGTTGGAACTGGCTGATCCTTGAGGTCCCTTCCAACCCTGACAATTCTGTGATTCCATGATTCTGTATGTGTTTACCTTCTCCAATTATGTATGGAAGGTAGTAAAAAACAAAACAAACAAAACAACAACAAACAAACAAAGAAGAGATAATGAGTAAAATAATATCTGTAGCAAAACCTCCAGAAAGGGTGGAGGAGCCTGCATTCAGAATGGAGAAGAGGAGACCTCATTGTCCTCTTCAACTACCTGAAGAGAGTTTGGAGTGAGGAGGGGGCAGCCTCTATTCTTTTGTGGCAAGAGACAGGAGCAGAGGAAATAGATCAGAGCTGCAGCAGGAGAGATTGAGGCTGGATGCTAGCAAGTATTCCTTCATGGAGAGGGTTCTCAAACACAGGAATGGTCTGCCCAGGGCAGTGCTGGAGTCACCATCCCTGGAGGTGCTCAAGCAGTCTGTGGAGCTGGCACTTAGGGACATGGTTTGGTGTTGACTCTGCAGTGCTGGGTCAAGGTTGGACTGGATGAGCTTGGAGGTCTCTTCCAACAGGATGTTTCCTGTGATTAAACTCCAAGGTTTCTTTAATTCTTCCATGCAGTGTTGCAGGGGTATTGATAGTAGCAAGATCAAGTTCTCTGCCATGGAGTCAGGAAGTAATGCAACTAATTTTCTCCCGGAATTTCTTTTCTATTGCTTTTTGTGGTTCTGTTGTGTTCCTGTGGGATCTGCTCTGGCTGATGCTGCTCTGACAGGGCAGGGTTGGACTGGATGAGCTTTTGAGGTCCCTTCCAGCCCCTGCAATTCTGTGATTCTATACAGGAAACCAGCTGTGAAAGTAATTTTTTTGCTCTTGTAGCTGTGGATGATTTGATGAAATAGAAGTAGGACCCTTTCAGCTTATACCCCAAAAATGGTCTCTTTTGATGCCCCTAATGGCTGGTTCTGTCTCAATGCAGAAACAGAAACACACTTAAAAGGACTTGGACATGGTGAATTTCCTAACCTTTGTTATTTCCTATGAAGGAAACTGCAGTTGTGCTTACAGCTCATGCCTTTGCCTTTCTTGATTCTTTGAAGGTGGAATGGAGAGGAACGAGGGAAGAGGGAGTATAAGCGTCCTACCTCTTCATAAACATGACAAAGGGAAGATTAACCTAAAGTGGTGCTTTGCAATCATAACAATCTGCAGTAACAGCAAACAAAGTTGTGCCTCTCACTGCAAATGTCAGAGACAGATTATCCTGGGATAACACTGCCTGAAAGTTTACAATTGGCATTTGATAGTTTAATGAAGGGAAAAGAAACAGCACAGTTTGAGCTACTGGCACCCTTTGTCTCATCTTGCTAGCTTGCTAGAGCTGTAAGCAAAAGAGCAATTTCCAGATCTTCTCTTTCATTCCTGCTGTGTTTTTTTGTGACTGGGATGTCTTGCAGGAGAGAGAAGCTCTGTCAGAGCCTGTGATGAGCTGAACTTTCCTCCTTTCTGAGTAAAGCTCTGCTCTGCTCAGAATCACAGAAACATTCAGGTTGGAAGAGACCCTCAGGATCACCAAGGCCAACCCAGAACCCTACTCTACAAGGATCACCCCTAAACCAGAGCCCCAAGCGCCACATCTAAAACACCTTCAAACACATCCAGGCTTGGGGACTCCACCACCTCCCTGGGCAGCACAGTCCAAGCCCTGACCACTCTTGATGGGAAAAAATTCTTCCTACTGTCCAGTCTGAAGCTGCCCTGCTGCAGCTTGAGGCTGTTTCCTCTTGTTCTATCACTAATCACCTGTGAGAAGAGACCAGCACCAAGCTCTCCACAACCTCCTTTCAGGGAGCTGTAGAGAGCCATGAGGTGTCTCCTCAGCCTTCACTTCTCCAAACTAACCATCCCCAGCTCCTTCAGTTGCTCTTCATCAGATTTCTCCTCCAGGCCCTTCCCAGCTTCCTTGCCCTCCTCTGCACTGGCTCCAGCACCTCCACATCTCTCTTGTCTTGAGGTGCCCAAAACTGGACACAGCACTCCAGGTGTGGCCTCCTCAGAGCTGAGTCCCAGGGGACTCACCAAGGGGACTGTGGCTCTTCAGCATATAGCTGCCCTGTGCTTTGCAGACCTGTTATGCTAACAGAGGTTCTTAGGACCATATCTGAGCATTGGAAATATTGTCCTGGCTTGTCCCATTAATAATTAAGAGAATTATGTAGATTTGGGGCTGGTTTTAATAACACTTGGATGTATTCAGGTTCAATGGCCTTGAGAAACAACTCAACCAAAATACCTCTTCAGCATGTTGCTAGCAAGATGCTTGACTACTACTATCATGATTGTGTAGGATGGCAGCTCCTTTTTATGACCTGCTAAGAATGAGCAAGCCTGTTGCACTTGTTGCTTCCACACAGTAAGTAGAGAGCCACATACACTGCAGGACTGCTTCCTCTTCTAATGGTCTTGGTTGGTTAAGGGCAACAAAACTGAGGAGGGGTTTGGAGCACAGCCCTGTGAGGAGAGGCTGAGGGAGCTGGGGTTGTTCAGCCTGAAGAAGAGAAGGCTCAGGGGAGACCTTCTTGCTGCCTACAACTACCTGAAGGGAGGTTGCAGCCAGGTGGGGGTTGGTCTCTTCTCCCAGGCAAGCAGCACCGGAACAAGAGGACACAGTCTCAAGCTGCACCAGGGGAAGTTTAGGCTCCTTCCAGGTAGTTGTAGACAGCAAGAAAGTCTCCTGTGAGCCTCCTCTTCTCCAGGTTATGGTAGCAGGGTGTCCTGGTTTGAGCCAGGTACCTTTTTAAATAAGAATTAGAGTCTTCCAGGAGGACCAGAAAGGTCCAGGGAATAGAAGGCAAAATTGTGATTGTGTTATTCAAGCCCATAATTCTGCTATCTCTATAAATCTGGCTGCAGAGTTATTCTCTCTCTCTCTTTTCTTCCCTTTCTCCTCCCTGAACACAGTGAGCTCCCTTATCTGGTGTGGAGAGAGGATGGTTCCAGTGTTATCTGCAGCCTTCAAGGCCTGACTAATTTTTGCTGCTCAGTCTTGGCTTGTTTAGGTCTAATGCCAGGGTCTAAGGGGAGGCAGTTTCAGGCCTGGCCAGCCTAAATCCAGACTAGAAAGTGGGGAGGGGGTGGAAGGGAGGGGGGAAGAAAGAGCCCTGGGGAAGATGTTGAACCCCAGGTGGGGAGAAAAGGAGCAACTGAAGTCTGTGGTTTTGGCTGGTTTGGGCAAGGTTTTGGGGTGTTTTCATGAATCCTGTAGAGCTAGTAGGTGTTAAGGATTCATGTAATTGTATTTTCCTGTATATTTTTTAATATAATTCCTGTGTTTCTCCCCAGTTCAATGAAAGCCTCTTTATTTTACTTCCTTTGGGGGTAAAATAATTTCTGTAAACTCTTTAAACTAAGACACAGGGACACTTGGGAAGTGCAAGTCACAGTCTCACAGGATCAGAGGATATTAGAGGCTGGAATGAGACCATGGAGTCCAGCCCCTCTGCCAGAGCAGGACCAGAGAATCCAGCACAAATCACACAGGAACATATCCAGATGGGTCTTGAAAGGCTTCAGAGAAGGAGACTCCACAACCTCTCTGGGCAGCCTGTTGCAGTGCTCTGGGACCCTCACAGTGAAGAAGTTCCTTCTCATCTTGAGGTGGAACCTCCTGTGCTGTAGTTTCCATCCATTGTCCTTATCACAGGGCACAAGTGAGCAGAGCCTGTCCCTGTCCCTTCCTTCCTGACCCCCAGCCGTCAGATATTGATATACATTGATCAGATCCCCTGTCAGTCTTCTCCTCTCCACACTAAACAGCCCCAGGGCTCTCAGCCTCTCCTCACCAGGCAGTGCTCCAGTCCCTTCAGCATCCTCATAGCCCTCCCTTGCGGTCTCTCCAGCAGATCCCTGTCCCTGTGGAACTGGGGAGCCCAGACCTGGACACAATATTCCAGTCAACAGCATTGGGCTGAGCCTTGGTGTCTGCAGGCTGTTGTCGTGTTTGCAGTTTGAGCCTGGGACATGACAACAATGGAGGAAGGAGCCACTGCCCAGGGCATGTTCTCTGCAGACAAGTTTTACAGCTAGTTTAAGTCTTTTGGCAAGAGAGTCATTGAAAAGAATAAGTAAGGCACAACCAGCGACTGCAGCAGTAAATCTTTAGAGGAGGCAGCTTAGTAGATCTCTCCTGAGTCGAGCAGTGCAGCAGTGCTGTCAACTGAGTACCAGTTTTGGAGGGCCTGTGTGGTCTGAACAGAAAATATAACTCTGAAACCTGGCTCTAATGAGTTCAGTGGAACCGAGAAGGAGTGATTTAAGTAGGAGGCACATTTGGGTCCTTGTCTGAACAGCAAAGAGAACGGCAAAACCAAAGCTGCAAGGGATGGGAAAGTGCAGTGCAGTTGCTCAAGGGATGGGTGACCTATCTCAGGGTAAGGATGGAAGAATCTGGCAAAAAGAAGGGTTCTTGTGGCTGAGTGATGTATTCCTTCTGTTTGGAAAGCTGGCCAGGGAGCAAGGATAGCTCAGTGACACTGCTGGTGACAGAGAATCATAGGATCATAGAATCATAGGGTCAAAAGATCTCAGAGATCATCAAGACCAACCTATTACCTAATACCTCACACCTCCTGACAAGTAAACCTCCAAGTGCCACATCCAAGCCTTTTTTGAACATCTCTAGGAATGGGAACTCCACTACCTCCCTGGGCAGCACATCCCAATGGCCAATCTCTCTTTCTGGGAAGTACTTCTTCCTAATATCCAGCCTAAATCTCCCCTAGCACAGCTTGAGACTGTGTCCTCTTGTTCTGGTGCTGGTTGCCTGGGAGAAGAGACCAACCCCCACCAGGCTACAACCTCCTTTCAGGTAGTTGCAGAGAGCAATAAGGTCTCCCCTGAGCCTCCTCTTCTCCAGGCTAAACAACCCCAGCTCCCTCAGCCTCTCCTCACAGGGCTGTGCTCAAGGCCTCTCCCCAGCCTCATTGCCCTTCTCTGGACACGTTCAAGAGTCTCAATGTCCTTCTGAAATTGAAGGGGAGGTTCTCCTCTCCCTCCACTCTACCCTGGTGAGGGCTTGTCCTATCATTGGGCATCACTGAGAAGAGAGTTTGGGAAGAAGCCAGCATGGTGACCTGCCATAAGCAAAACTCCTGCAGGAATGTGCTGTTGGGAGAGAACACAAGATGGTGGCTGAAGTCAAAATTAAATAATCAGAAGTTATCTTTTTCATTTAAAGCAAAGAAAAGAAAGAAGTTACTTCATGTTGTCATTTCTGGAAGGTCAGATCACCCCCTTGATCTTCCTACTTTTCATGCAGAAGCTCCTAGCTCCATTGTGGTGTAGAGGAATGTTTTATAGAGGTCAGCAGATAAGACTAAAGGCAGCACATTAATTTTCTTAGGAAAGTTAATCATTTATTTGGGTGAAATGGCTTTTCCCTCAATTCTGAAGGGCACAATACCTGTGTCTTAGGGCATACAACCAAATGTTGTGGGTGGTTTGTGTGTGTGTGTTTGTGGGGTTGGGGTTTTGGGGTTCTTGGGGTTTTTTTCGACAGGTATAAAATGAAATCAATGTTCATAGTATATTGCATTTTATTGTGATGTATTTCTATCAGATAACTCCTTAAAAGTCTGACTGGAATATTTATGGCTCTGCCTTTTAAATAGCTGTTAGCTTGGGAAGAGGGGGAAAAAAAGAGGGTTTCATATGTTATTATTTCCTGCAAAGCCAAATGTAAGGCTGATCCCTCTCACTGATCTGCACTGGAGGCACTTGCACAAGAACACCAGTTGATCTTTTATCTCCTCATTTTCTCATGGGAACTTATGAAGGAAGCCAATGCAAATAGGACAGCAACATCAAAATGCCACAGACAAATCTCTTGTGCTTGCTTAGTGAGATTTGAAGATTTAATATGGCTAGCTATAACGTTGCTCACCCCTTCCCACCAGCCCCTGTGAGATAACACAACAGAAACTGGAACAGAATTCAGTTTTGTTTGTATATATATATGTTCCCTTCACAGGATCAGAGGATATTAGGGGCTGGAAGGGACCTCTAGAGATCTTTGGGACCAACCCCACTGCCAGAGCAGGACTTAAACTATAGCTCAGAAGGTTTCACCTCAACAGGAGGAGGAACTTCTTCACTGTGAGAGTCCCAGAGCACTGGAACAGGCAGCTCAGAGAGGTTGTGGAGTCTCCTTCTCTGGAGCCTTTCCAGCCCTGTCTGGATGTGTTCCTGTGTGACCTGTGCTGGATTCTCTGGTCCTGCTTTGGCAGGGGAGTTGGACTCGATGATCTATGGAGGTCCCTTCCAGCTCCTAACATCCTGTGAGCCTGTACCATATCATCATGTGCAGGCTGCACAGCAACAAATCCAGACAGGGCTGAAATGTCTCCAGAGAAGGAGACTCCAAAACCTCTCTGGGCAGCCTGTTCCAGTGCTCTGCAACCCTCATAGTGAAGAAGTTCTTCCTCATGTTGAGATGGAACCTCCTGTGCTGTAGTTTAGATTCATTGTCCCTATCCCAGGGCACAAGTGAGCACAGCCTGTCCCTTCCTTCCTGACCCCCAGCCCTCGGATATTTATTATCATTTTTTAAATCTCCTCTCAGTCTTCTCCTCTCCAGACTAAACAGCCCCAGGGCTCTCAGCTTCTCCTCACCAGGCAGGGCTCCAGTCCCTTCAGCATCCTTGGAGCCCTCCCTTGTTCTCTCTCCAGCAGATCCCTGTCGCTCCTGAACCAGGGAGCCCAGAACTGGATGCAATATTCCAGGTGTGGCCTCAGCAGGGCAGAGTAGAGGGGGAGGAGAACCTCCCTGCTTCTGCTGACCACACTCCTCCCAATGCACCCCAGGATCCCATTGGCCTTCTTGGCCACCAGGGCACATTGCTGTCCCATGCAGAACTTGTGATGGTGTGTTTTAGTCTGAGTACTTTTGGAGTGGGGTTTTTTTGGTGTGTGATATTGCTTTAGTTAAAACATCTGATGTAAAGGAAATGAAGGGAGGTTGTAGCCAGGTAAGGGTTGGTCTCTTCTCCCAGGCAACTAGCAGCAGAACAAGAGAACACAGTCTCAAGCTGTGCCAGGGGAAGGTTAGGCTGGAGGTGAGGAGAAAGTTCTTCCCAGAGAGAGTTGTTAGCCATTGGAATGTGCTGCCCAGAGGGGATTGAACGTGGCACTTGAAGCCATGGCTTAGTTAGTCATGAGGTGTTGTGTGATAGGTTGGACTTGATGATCTCTGAGGTATTTTCCAACCTGGTTGATTCTATGATTCTGTAACTAATAATAATGACTATTAGAATTATTTTTACCTCTTGGCTAGAGGTTCTCATCCACTTGATTCTGATTATTACTTCCACCACTTCCACTTTTGTTTTCTTGTGGCAAATATCTGAGGCTATATTTGAGTTCAGAACTTTTAAGCAATGCTATGGATGGGTAGTTTCAGGAAGAGATGGTCTGTTACAGAAGGGTTTGTATTTCACTTCAGTTAAATGAGGGAACTTACATTTTTGAGTCAAATTCCCCAGGAAGCAGAGAGGGAATGTTCCCTCTCTCAGGTGTTCCACTGAAAGAGAAACACTGGCATGTGTGGGAGCCTCCAAGGAATGCCACAAATGATGTGACTAATCTGCCTGGTCTCACTGTTTCCCCTTTCTAACAGTCTGTCACTGCATAGCATCACTCCAAAAGAACCTGAAACAGGCAGCCCAGAGAGGTTGTGGAGTCTCCTTCTTTGGAGGCAATCAAAACCCTCCTGGATGCATTCCTGTGTGATGTGCGCTAGGTGATCCTGCCCTGGCAGGGGGGTTGGACTGGATGTTCTTTCAAGGTCCCTTATAACCCCTAATGTTCTGTGATTCTGTGGCTTTCAGAACACACATGCTGTTTGAAATGGGGTCCAGGGGATTTAGACCCACGTGGGGATGTGACACAATGGCCTAGTTCTCTCATGATCCTTTCTCTGAAGTAGGTCCCATGCTGATAGGGCATTCTCACCTGCTTCCATGGCACTCCTTGTATTAATTATCGTAGGATCATAGAATGGTCTGCGTTGGAAGGGACCTTCAAGGGTCATCTTGTCCAACTCCCTCTGCAGTCAGCAAGGACATGTGAGGTGAGGAGAAAGTTCTTCCCAGAGAGAGTTGTTAGCCATTGGAATGTGCTGCCCAGGGAAGTGGTGGAGTCACCATCCCTGGAGGTGTTCAAGAGGGGATTGGATGTTGCACTTGGTGCCATGGTTTAGTCATGAGGTGTTGGGTGACAGGTTGGACTTGGTGATCTTTGAGGTCTTCCCTAACCTTATTATTTAGCCTGGAGAAGAGGAGGCTCAGGGGAGACCTTCTTGCTGTCTACAACTCCCTGAAGGGAGGTTGTAGCCAGGTGGGGGTTGGTCTCTTCTCCCAGGCAACGAGCCCCTGAACAAGAGGACACAGTCTTGAGCTGCACCAGGGGAAGTTTAGGCTGGAGGTGAGGAGAAATTTCCTCCCAGAGAGAGTTGTTAGCCTTTGGAGTATGAGTCATAGGAATGTGCTGCCCAGGGAAGTGGTGGAGTCCCCGTCCCTGGAGGTGTTCAAGAGGGGATTGGACATGGCACTTGGTGCCATGGTTTAGTCATGAGGTCTGTGGGTGACAGGTTGGATTTGATGATCTTTGAGGTCTTTTCCAACCTTGGTGATTCTGTGATTCTATGATTCTATGCTCAACCAGATCAGGTTGCCCAGAGCCCTGTCCATCCTCATCTTGATTATCCCCAAGGATGGGACCTCAACCAACTCTCTGGGCAACCTGTTCCAGTGTTCCACCACCCTCATGGTGCTGAACTTGTTCCTAACATCCTCCTTGCTTTCAAGCAGCAAATGATAAATTGAGTTTGTAGGTGAGATCTGTTTCCTCAGCAGACCAAACTGAAGGTACTATGTAATGAGAAATGGCAGCAGCAAGGTTGTTTGGAAATCTGGACTTCCCTCAAAACCTTTACCTAGTACACAGGATCACAAAATCAGAGGATGTTAGGCATTGGAAGGGACCTCCAAAGATCATCAAGTCCAACCCCCTTGCCAGAGCAAGACCAGCGAATCCAGAACAGGTCACACAGGAACACATCCAGATGTGGCTTGAAAGTCTCCAGAGAAGGAGATTCCATAACCCCTCTGGAGAGCCTGTTCCAGGGCTCTCTGTCCTTCACAGTAGATATAGGAGGGAATTGTAAACTCTTTATGAAAATTAGGCACATATGGGAATGATAGGGAGAAAAAACCATCAAAAAAGCATCCATCAACCCACACCTGGCTACAATCTCCTTTCAGGCTATTGTAGAGCCTTTCAGGTAATTGGAGAGGAGGTCAGTATCCAAAAGGCTCCAGGCTTTGTTCATAAGAAGAAAATAAGCACTTCATTCATGCTGATGTGCAGGGTGACTGCCCAGAGGATGGAACCAGGCTCTGCTGGGTGATGCCCAATGCCAGCACAAGGGGTAAGGAAGTTGTATGGAAACAGGACAAAGAATTATTTCCCTGTGAGGGTGACAGAGCCCTGGACCAGGCTGCTCAGGGGGGTTGTGGAGTCTCCCCCTCTGGAGATATTCCAAACCCACCTGGATGTGTTCCTGTGTGCCCTGCTCTAGGTGATCCTGCTCTGGCAGGGGAGTTGCACTGGATGAGCTTTTGAGGTCTCTTCCAACCCCTAACATCCTCTGACTCTGTGGTGCTCTGACTCTGTGGTGCTCTGACTCTAAGCAGTGAAGGGGACAAAAATCAATAGAGTGATCTATCAGTGTGAGGAGAGTTGCCCTTGGTAATACTCTGGTTGACACATCTCTTGAAGCCAATTTGTCTCCTAAGGAAGCTTGTTTTTCTTGACTTCTCCTTCAGGTTAGCCAGCTGGTTGGTTGGTTGTTGTGTTTTCTTGATGGCACTAATGCTGGCTGGATGTTCAGGTGGCTCCTCACTTTGCCTTCTCAAGCCTTCCTCCATGTATCACTCCTGCTTCACCTCACGCTGTGCAGAAAGCTTTCAGAAGGGCTTCCTACAGGTGTTGGATAATTTACATGAAAAATGAAACTGGCTGAATGTCACAATCAGTTTTAAGTATATAGAAGAGCTGCTGATAAGAGTGACCTTTGCAGCCAAGGACTTTTCAGGGAGTTTCTCTTCATCCATGCAGCCCTGCTGGAGACCTCATTATCCCTTTTCAAATTAATAGTATGGATTACGAGTAGCTCATTGATGCCCTGATACTAAGCCTTGATAAAGATTGAGCATGGTATTAACAAGGGGATTAATAACAATAATGAGGGTTTGATCAGAAAAATAAAAGACTCTTTGAAAATGGTTCCTCTGGATGCCATCAGTTTAGGAAAGATGATGGGCCCCTCAGTTTAGGAAAGATGTTGAGTTGCTGGGGTGTGTCCAGAGAAGGGCAACAAAGCTGGGGAGGGGTCTGGAGCACAGCCCTGTGAGGAGAGGCTGAGGGAGCTGGGGTTGCGTAGCCTAGAGAAGAGGAGGCTCAGGGGAGACCTTAGTGCTCTCTACAACTACCTGAAAGGATGTTGTGGACATGTGGGGGATGGTCTCTTCTCCCAGGCAAGCAGTGACAGAAGGAGAGGACACAGTCTCAAGCTGCACTAGGGGAGGTTTAGGCTGGATGTTAGGAAGAAGTTCTTCCCAAAAAGAGAGATTGGCTGTTGGAATGTGCTGCCCAGGAAGGTGGTGGAGTCACCATCACTGGAGGTGTTTAGGAAGAGACTGGATGGGGTGCTTGGTGCCATGGTTTAGTTGATCAGATAGTGTTGGGTGATAGAATAGAATAGAATAGAATAGAATAGAATAGAATAGAATAGAATAGAATAGACCAGACCAGACCAGTTTGGAAGAGACCTTCAAGATCATCGCGTACAACCTATCATTCAACACCACCCACTTGATCTCAAAAGTCTTTTCCAACCTGGTCTGGTCTATCCTATCCTATCCTATCCTATCCTATCCTATCCTATCCTATCCTATCCTATCCTATCCTATCCTATCCTATCCTATCCTATCCTATCCTATCCTATCCTATCCTATCCATCAAGAGCATATATATTACCCCAAAACCTGACATAGTGCTTCTTTTGTTTTAGCAAGGGAGGGGTGTCACTCACCTATTTAACTCCTTATAGTACTAAACCTTCACAAACTTTCCTGGTTCATCACAGCTGGGTCTGATTTATTGTTTATCTGCTCTTGTTCTCTTTTGTTTTGTTTTAATTCTACCTCTCCATCTAATGGAGTTAGGTTGTTCCAGTTACACCCAGCCCAGAAGGGGGTATGCTGAAAAGAACCTACCCCCCAGGTGGACAAAGAAACCTGACCAAGGTAGGCAGAGAGACTTGATCCCCACTCCAAGGGGGAGGGGTCCCCAGCTCAAAGTCTATTCCACTGCCCCTTCCTGTCCACCACAGCCTCTTTAAGTGGAGACATCTCCTGTGCTCTCTCTCTTGCTCCTGCTCTTCACCTGCCCCAGGGATGCAGGTTGACAGTCAATTAAATATGAGCCAGCAGTGTGCCCATGTGGTCATTAAAGCCAATGGCATCCTGTCCTGGATCAGAAACAGGGTGGGCAGCAGGGACAGGGAGGAGTGTTGTGTTGAGTTCTGGGCCACTCATTCCAGGAAGGACATTGAGGGACTGGAACATGTCCAGAGAAGGACAATGAGAGTGCAGAAGAGCCTGGAGTACCTGGGCTACAAGGAGGGGCTGAGGGAGCTGGGGGTGTTCAGGCTGGAGAAGAGGAGGCTGAGGGGAGACCTCATTGCTCTCTACAGCTCCCTGAAGGGAGGTTGGAGCAAGGAGGGGACAACCTTTGCTCCTTGGTGGCAAGGGTCAGGAGCAGATTAAATGGTTCCAAGCTGCATCAGGGGAGGTTCAGGCTGGATGCTAGGAAATATTTCTTCCCAGAGAGGGTTCTCAGGCATTGGAATGGTCTGCCCAGGGCAGTGCTGGAGTCACCATCCCTGGAGGTGTTCAAGCAGCCTTGGAGCTGGTGCTTAAGGATATGGTTTGGTGTTGACCCTGCAGTACTGGGTGTGAGGTTGGACTGGATGAGCTTGGAGGTCTCTTCCAACAGGATGTTTCCTGTGATTCTGTGATCTTTAGAAAGAAGACTTAGGATTTCCTCAGAGCTGTGCAAGGCAACAACTCTCCTTTGAAAAGCACCTCCTTTTACCTCACTTCTGTACACAGCTCATTGCTGTGTGCTCCACTTAGGGAATAAAGCACAAATTAATCTGAAGGAGAAGCTATTCATCGTGAACATGTCAGCTCTCCTAGTATCCTATGGGTTTGAAAGAGGTATCCTGATCTCCATTATAAAACAAATAACACCCTGCTTCTGAAAGAGAGGAAAGGGTGGAGGGCGGGGGGAAGTACTTTAAATAGTGCTGTGTTGTCATGAAACCTGTGCTTGCTCTCAGACAAATCCACTTACCTGCAACAGCAGCCAGGTTTTTATAACATGCTGCCTTCATGGAATCCCTCTGCAATCGATGAAGCTTCCACTGAAGTGAGAGGTTGTCTGTGCTGATGGATGGGGCTGTGAGGCCACAGCCACTTCTACAAAATTCACCTGCTAGATCCTCACTGAATCTCCTTGGTGGAAAGAAAAGGGCACTTTGAAAACCCCTGGCTTCCCTTGTCTTGGAAAGCTGCAACTCGGAGAGGGGCCTGGGGGTTCTGGTTGGCAGTCAGTTAAATATGAGCCAGCAGTGTGCCCAGGTGGCCAAGAAAGCCAATGGCATCCTGGTTGGGGTTAGAAACAGGGTGGGCAGTAAGGACAGGGAGGTGATCATCCCGCTGTGCTCAGCACTGGTGAGGCCACCCCTTGAGTGTTGTGTTCAGTTCTGGGTCACTCACTCCAGGAAGGGCATTGAGGGGCTGGAGTGTGTTCAGTGAAGGACAATGAGAGTGCAGAAGAGCCTGGAGTACCTGGGTTACAAGGAGGGGCTGAGGGAGCTGGGGGTGTTCAGGCTGAGAAGGAGGCTGAGGGGAGACCTCATTGCTCTCTACAGCTCCCTGAAGGGAGGTTGGAGCGAGGAGGGGACAGCCTCTGCTCCTTGGTGGCAAGGGACAGGAGCAGAGGAAATAGTTCCAGGCTGCAGCAGGGGAGGTCCAGGCTGGACGCTAGGAAATATTTCTTCCCAGAGAGGGCTCTCAGCCATTGGAATGGTCTGCCCAGGGCAGTGCTGGAGTCACCATCCCTGGAAGTGTTCCAGCAGCCTTGGAGCTGGTGCTTAGGGACATGGTTTGGTGTTGACCCTGCAGTGCTGGGTGTGAGGTTGGACTGGATGAGCTTGGAGGTCTCTTCCAATAGGATGTTTTCTCTGGCTCTGTGCTTCTGTGTGATTATTCTCATGGATACATCACCCCTCATACAGAGATCTGAGTTGTGTTCCCAGCTCAGCCTTTTACACTGTTGAACAGGTCCTTTTCCTCCCTGAGTGACAGCTTTTCTGGTGGATAGAATAGGGAAGGGGGGAGAAGGGGGGAGAGGGTCTGTGATGATCAGTAGTTGCTTTGAAGTCTAGGGATGAAAATCAGAAGTGGAAGGGTGTTGAGGCAGCCTTCTGCCTGAACAGATACTGTAACAAGATCCTGCACAGGGAGATGCCAATTTGGGCACCCCCAGAACAATGGATACCCTGAGCAAAGCCTTTTTCATCTGAGGTAGCAACTGATGCAGGGACAGCTGCAACAGGCAGGGTTTACAGCAGCACAGCCATATGGTGGCTTGAGAGAGGAAACAGCTTTACCTCTCCCAAAGCTGAATTCACAGCCATGTGATGGCATAGGGAAAGCCTGTAAGCATCAGCTGGGGAAAATGAACTCTGCTTTTAAAGAGCTGTTAAATTAAAAGTGATGTGGGACCCAGGAAACTGACCCTCGAGCTGCAGGAAGGGGAGAAGGCAAAGGAAAGCAGAAGCCTTTGTTGTCTTGGTGGCAGGAAATGACAATGGCTCCCTCTGTGGAATTATTATTGGAGGCCAGTGATGAGTAGAGACCCTCAGGGATCAGTACTATGACCAAGTCTTGTTTAATATCTTTGTTGGTGACATGCATTGAGTGCACCCTCAGCACCAAGCTGTGTGTTGGCTGGCAGGCTGGAGGGAAGGGATCCATCCAGAGGGACCTGGACAGGCTGCAGAGCTGGGCCCAGGACAGCCTCATGAGGTTCAACAAGACAAAGGGCAAGGTCCTGCAGCTGGGTCGGGGCAATCCCAGGCACTGATATAGGCTGGGCAGGAACTGCCTTGAGAGCAGCCCTGAAGAAAAGGAGCTGGTGATACTGGGGGATGAGAAGCTCAACAGGAGCCAGCAGTGAGCACTTGCAGCCCAGAGAGCCAAGAACAGCCTGGGCTGCAGCAAGAGAAGTGTGGCCAGCAGGGCCAGGGAGGGGATTCTCCCCCTCTGCTCCACTCTGCTGAGACCCCACCTGGAGCACTGTGTCCAGTTCTGGAGCCTCTAGCACAGGAAGGCTCTGGAGGTGCTGGAAGGTGTCCAGAGAAGGGCCACGAGGATGAGCAGAGGGCTGGAGCTGCTCTGCTATGGAGACATACTGAGAGAGTTGGGGCTGTTCAGTCTGGAGAAGAGAAGGCTCCAGGGAGACCTTCTTGTGGCCTTCCAGTATCTGAAGGGAGCTACAGGAAAGCTGGAGAGGGACATTTTAGGGTGTCATGGAGTGATAGGACTGGGGGGAATGGAGCAAAACTATTAGTGAATAGATTCAGGCTGGGTGTTAGGAAGTTCTTCTCCATGAGGGTGGTGAGAGACTGGAAGAGGTTGCCCAGGCATGTGCTGAAGGTTTTTCAAGCCAGGCTGGATGTGGCTGTGAGCAAGCTGCTCTAGTGTGAGGTGTCCCTGCCCATGGCAGGGGGTTTGGAACTGAATGATCCTTGAGGACCCTTCCAACCCTGACAATTCTATGATTAATTTTTAAGGTTTTCCTTTTTTCTGCCTTCCTCCCCCCCCACAGCCCCAGACGGTTTTGCTGTAATCCTTTTGAGTTAGGACAGAAGATGAGCAAATTGTCACACCTGGAGTCAAGTGCTTTTGGTGTAAGTCAGATCTGAAGGGCCAGGAGGGATGGCCTCAGCTGGGGACACCACGGGAGGGGAGCAGCTGGCTGTGTGTTAAGTATTTGTTAGGCCATTTTAATCCTGTCTTATCTTCATCTATCAATATAAAGGATGTCTAAATGCCCTCTCTGGCTTCATTTTCCTGGGTCACCTTGTTTTATAGATGACTTGTGACAAATGGTTAAGACATGAGGAGGGATGTCTCTCTGGGAGCTGTGCTCCTGTCCTGGCAGGTGCTCCAGTGTTCAGGGGTAGAAGTGTCAGCGCTGCTGGGAGGGGTTCTCCACTGCACACACCATGATGCATGCACAGACATCATTTCCCACAGTTGGTTTTGGCTGTTAATTGGGTAATTAATCTGTATTTCTCCCCCTCCCCTCTCATTTGCATCCAGAGCTTTTCTTGCGGTGAGGAATTGTGGTGTTGTGCCGTGGCTTGGATCTGAGCAGGCTGTTTGTTACCAAGGAAGTAGATTAGAATCTTCAGCTGAAATAAAACCTAAATCTTCTCTCTGCTGAAGCTGCAGAGAGTCACAGAATGGTAGGGGTTGGAAGGGACCTCTGGAGAACATCTGGTCCAATCCCCCTGCCAGAGCAGGTTCACTTAGAGCAAGTTGTGCAGGAAGGAGTCCGGGTGGGTTTAGAATGACTCCAGAGATGGAGACTCCCCCACCTCTCTGGGCAGCCTGTTCCAGTGCTCCATTAGAATGGATTTAGAATAGAATTGGACTAGAATAGAATTAGACTAGACTAGAATTTAATTGAATTGTCCAGATTGGAAGAGACCTTTGAGATCAAGTCCAACTTGCCACCCAACACCATCTAATCAACTAAACCATGGCACCAAGTGCCCCCTCCAGTCTCTTTCTAAACACCTTCAGTGGTGGTGACTCCACCACCTCTCTGGGCAGCACATTCCAATGGCCAATCTCTCTTTCTGGGAAGAACTTCTTCCTAACATCCAGACTAAACCTCCCCTGGTGCAGCTTGAGATTGTGTCCTCTTGTTCTGGTGCTGCTTGCCTGGGAGACCAACCCCCACCTGGTTACAACCTTCCTACAGGTAGTTGTAGAGAGCAAGAAGGTCTCCCCTGAGCCTCCTCTTCTCCAGGCTAAGCAACCCCAGCTCTCTCAGCCTTTCCTCATAGCCCTCCCCAGCTTTGTTGCCCTTCTCTGGACATGTTCCACAATGTGAAGAAGTTCTTCCTCAAGTTTAGATGGAACTTCTCATGTTCAAGTTTGTGCCTCTTACCTCCTGTCCTGTCCCTGGGGACCATTGAAAAAAGACAGGTCCCATCCTCCTTTAAGTATCTATAAGCCTCTAAGTGCTTCTAAGCATTGATAGGATTCCCCCCTCAGTCTTCTTTTCTCCAGGCTAAAAGCCCTAATCCCTTTCTTTATAGAATCACAGAATTAACCATATTGGAAAAGACTGCAGAGATCATCAAGTCCAACCTATTATCTAATACCTAACACCTCCTGACAACTAAACCATGGCTCCAAGTGCCACATCCAAGCCATTTTTGAACACCTCCAGGGACGGTGACTCCACCACCTCCCTGGGCAGCACATTCCAATGGCCAATTACTCTTTCTGGGAAGAACTTTCTCCTTACCTCCAGTCTAAACCTCCCCTGGTGCAGCTTCAGACTGTGTCCTCTTGTTCTGTCACTGGTTGCCTGGGAGAAGAGACTATGTCTCATGAGAGAGATGTCCCTGTCCTCTGATTGCACATGGCAGTACTATTTCCATATTTTGCAGTCTGGGAGTTACACTGCAGAGCTCTCTAGGTAGCTAAGGCCGGGGAGGAAGATGATTTGTTGAAGAGTAGAAAGAAAGTACTGTTTCTTATCATAGAATCATAGCATGGTGCAGGCTGGAAGGGACCGCCAAAGGTCATCCAGTCCAACCCCCTCTGAAACCAGCAGGAACATTCCCAGATAGATCAGGTTGCTCAGAGCCTTCTCCAGCCTCACCTTGAACATCTCCAGGGGTGGAGCCTCAACCACCTCCCTGAGCAACCTGTTCCAGGGTTCCACCACCCTCATAGTAAAGAACTTGTCCCTCACATCCAAACTATGTCTCTTCTCCTCTAGTTTGAAGAGCAGATTTAGATTGGATGTTTGGGGTTTTATTAAATTGCAGTGTTTTCAGTATTGGTAATTGTGTGGTTAACCTGGCTGCTGTCCTACCATTCATTTGCAAACTAGAGTGGGAATATTGACCAGGGATAATCTGCAGAGGGTGGTTTAACCTGCACTGAAGATCATTGATATTCTTCGAGGGGCACACATAGACATCTGTGCCTACTAGACATAGAGATGCTGCTCCTCTTGGACATTTTCCTCTGAGTTTTGAGTAATGAATCCTCTCCTGAATTGATCAAAATCTTGATCAAAATCACAGAATAATTATTGAGGCTGGGAAAGACCTCTGAGATCATCAAGTCCAGCCTATGACCTAACACCACGACATCAGCTAAACCACGCCTCCAAGCGCCACATCCAAGCTTTTCTTAAAGACCTCCAGGGATGGTGACTCCACCACCTCCCTGGGCAATCCATCCCTCACAGCCATTGTGTGAGGAAGTGCTTCCTAATATCCAACCTAAACCTCCCCTGGCACAGCTGCAGGCCATGCCCTCTTGTCCTGTCGTAAATTGCTTGGGAGAAGAGCCTGACCCCCACCTGACTATGACTTCCTTTCAGGTAGCTGTAGAGAGTGATAAGGTCTCTTTTAAGTCTTCTCTTCTCCAGGCCAAACACCCCCAGCTCCCTCAGCCTCTCTTCATCAGCCTTTCCCTCCAGCCTCCTCCCCAGTCTGGTCACCTTCTGGACGTGCTCCAGCACCTCAATATCCTTGCTGCAGTGAGGGCCCAGAGCTGCACACAGTGCTGGAGATGAGGCCTCACCAGTGCCCAGCACAGTCTGGTGGGGCTGTGGTGTGTTTGTGCCCCAGATGATGTCTGCCTGGCCCATGAGGGTGAACTGCCAAATGCCAACACTATTTTGGCTGTGGAGTGGCATGAAGTTAGCCTGGGAAGCACTGCTGGCAAACCTGGGAAAAGCCCTTTGCACTCCCAGTAAAAGGAGATGGAGTAACTCATGCTACTCCCTTTGCAGCATGGCATGTGGACACCTGTGTGTTATAGAATCATAGAATTGTCAGGGTTGGAAGGGACCTCAAGGATCGTCCAGTTCCAACCCCTCTGCCATGGCCAGGGACACCACACTACAGCAGCTTGCTCACAGCCACATCCAGCCTGGCTGCAAAAACCTCCAGGGATGAGGCTTCCACCACCTCCCTGGGCAACCTCTTCCACTGTCTCACCACCCTCATGGGGAAGAACTTCTTCCTAACATCCAATCTCAATCTACCCATTTCTAGTTTTGATCCATACACTCCAGTCCTAGCATTACCTGACACCATGAAAAGTCCCTCACCAGCTTTTTTGTAGCCCCCTTCAGATACTGGAAGGCCACAAGAAGGTCTCCTTGGAGCCTTCTCTTCTCCAGACTGAACAACCCCAGCTCCCTCAATCTGTCTCCATAGCAGAGCAGCTCCAGCCCTCTGCTCATCCTCATGGCCCTTCTCTGGACACCTTGGATCCAGCACCTCCAGATCCTTCCTGTAATAGAAGCTCTAGAACTGGACACAGTGCTCCAGGCTGGGTCTCAGCAGAGTGGAGCAGGGAGGGAGAATCACCTCCCTTGTTACCTGTGGGTGCTCAGGTGCGGCATCAGCCCAGGAGTGCTTGCTTCCATCTGGGTCTGTCTGGAAGCACACAACTCTTTTCCTGCCAGTATAGAGCCTGCCTTAATTACTGGGTGCTTGTATTGGCGTTAAACCCTGCTGTTGTGGTATGAGATATGGGTCAGAGGGTTTGCACAGAAGGCTCACAGCTTGGGAATTAATTCCAGCACGGCTGGCTCCCTTTCTTGAAATCAAGATTTATCTGCCTTGATTTATTTATCTGTCTGGATGGTGGCTGTCTGCCTTGTGCCAGCATTTGAGAAGCAAAAGCAGTCTTGGTGTTTCCTTTTGCAGAAACTTGCCCTCTGGCAGCTTCTCTCCTTTCACCACTCCCTGTGCTAAAGCTCAATCCTCCTCCATCCTGACCTTCCTTGTGAGCCCGGAGCTAAGGCTCTGGGGACGCTCAGGTGGCTGTGTGAGGGGAACTCCTTATCCTCTCTTATCTTAAATGGCCACAAGGCCAAGCTGAATCCTGTATTAAAGAGGTGATGTCAAAGAAATTCAGATAAGTATTGAAATATGGTGGCTTTATCCACGTGCCTGCTGGTTTTATTGCTTCCTTTACTGTGAGAGATGAAGCAGGCACCTAAAGCATCTACCACCTGTATTGTAGCTCGAAGAGTTCAGCCCCAAGAGATCTGACAGAAATGTTGCAGTGCAGCTGAAGAAATGGTTCAGATCCTTAGGACAAGGAGCAATGGATGTAAGCTGATGCACAGGATGTTCCACTTCAATACAAGGAGGAACTTCTTCACTGTGAGGTTCCCAGAGCACTGGAACAGGCTGCCCAGGGAGGTTGTGGAGTCTCCTTCTCTGGAGGCTCTCAAGGTCTGTCTGGATGTGTTCTTCTGTAACCTGAGCTAGATTATATGGTCCTGCTCTGGCAGGGGAGTTGGATTTGATGATCTCTTTGGGTCCCTTCCAACCCCTGACATCCTGTGGGCCTGTGATCTCTTAATTCTTATTGGTGGCAGCTGCACCTCTAATGTGTCTGTCTTTCAACTACTGCTTAACATCATATGAATCAAGCAGATTGTGACTGCCGTGTGATGGGAGGGATCAGAGAACGTTAGGGGTTGGAAGGGACCTCTGCAGATCTTCCAGTCCAACCCCTCTGCCAGAGCAGGACCATAGAATCCAGCACAGGTCACACAGGAACACATCCAGATGGGTCTTGAAAGTCTGCAGAGAAAGAGACTCCACAACCTCTCTGGGCAGCCTGTTCCAGTGGTCTGGGACCCTCACAGTGAAGAAGTTCCTTCTCATCTTGAGGGGGAACCTCCTGTGCTGTAGTTTCCATCCATTGCCCCTTGTTCTATCTCAGGGCACAACTGAGCAGAGCCTGTCCCATCCCTCTTGACCCCCAGCCCTCAGATATTGATAGACATTGATCAGACCTCCTCTCAGTCTTCTCCTTTCCAGACTAAACAGCCCCAGGGCTCTCAGCATCTCCTCACCAGGCAGGGCTCCAGTCCCTTCAGCATCCTTGGAACCCTCCCTTGGACTCTTTCCAGCAGATCCCTGTCCCTCCTGAACTGGGGAGCCCAGAACTGGATGCAATATTCCAGGTGTGGCCTCAGCAGGGCAGAGTAGAGGGGAAGGAGAACCTCCCTGGATCTGCTGGCCACACTCCTCTTATGGAGATTATGGGCTGAAGTTATTAGCATACAGCCTTAGAAGGACATCATTCTGATTAAATTTTAATATGAAATAAATTGCATTTGCAATTTATTAAGATTCTGTCCCTGGGCTGGTGGTGCTGTTAATCTGTAGCATCTTTCACAACTGATCTTTATGAGCAGCTTTATTTAATCAACAGCAGGGCCAAGTGGAATAAAAGAAGCATTCATGGCAGGATATCTGAGATTGTAACTGGATAGCTCCGAATATTATCTTCATAGATTTATTTACTTTATTTATTTTTCTTCTTATTCTATTTTTTCCTGCTTAGATCTCACACCCTTGACCTCATGACTGCAGTTTTCACAACACATCTGGTCTTGGAGACATCAGTGCCAGTAACAAGGCATCATCTTGAGCTAGGAAAATGCAAAGCAAGTAGAGGGATGGGATGGGATGGGATGGAGTGGAATGGGATGGAATGGAGTGGAATAGAATGGAGTGGAATGGAATGGAATGGAATAGAATAGAATAGAATAGAATAGAATAGAATAGAATAGAATAGAATAGAATAGAATAGAATAGAATAGAATAGAATAGAATAGAATAGAATAGAATAGAATTAACCAGGTTGGAAGAGACCTTTGAGATCATAGAGTCCAACCTATCACCCAACACCTTCTAATCAACTAAACCATGGCACCAAGCACCCCATCTAGTCTCTTCCTAAACACCTCCAGGGATGGTGACTCCACCACTTCCCTGGGCAGCACATTCCAATGGCCAATCTCTGTTTCTGTGAAGAACTTCTTCCTAACATCCAGCCTAAACCTCCCCTGGCACACCTTGAGACTGTGTCCTCTTGTTCTGGTGATGGCTGCCAGGGAGAAGAGACCAACTCCCACCTGGCTACAACCTCCCTTAAGGGAGTTGTAGAGAGCAGGAAGGTCTGCCCTGAACCTCCTCTTCTCCAGGCTAAGCAACCCCAGCTCCCTCAGCCTCTCCTCACAGCTTTGTTGCCCTTCTCTGGACACATTCCAGCAAGTCAATATCTTCCCTAAACTGAGGGGCCCAGAACTGGACACAGGACTCAAGGTGTGGCCAGAAAAAATCCAGAAGTTGTCCACACAGCCTGTGGGTAAAACCTCAAGGCAGCTGATGTGCCACGTGGATATCCTGCTTCTTTCACTGGCAAAAGCAGGTTCCATCCTAACTTGCAGTGTGCCCTGCCTGCACTGATCAATGTGGTGGAAAACTGTAGCAGAGAGTCGTGGTCAATGGGAAAGAGTCTAGCTGAAGACCTGTATCTAGTGGAGTCCCTCAGGGGTCAGTACTGGGACCAGAGCTGTTCAATATATTCATCAATGACCTGGAGGAGGGCACAGAGGGCACTGCCAGCAAGTTTGCTGATGGCACAAAACTATGAGGAGTGGCTGACACAGGAGGGTTGTGCTGCCAATCACAGAATTAACCAGAATAAACTGGAATAGAAACAATAGAATTAACCAGGTTGGAAAAGACCATCAAGATCATCAAGTCCAACCTATCACCCAACACCATCTAATCAACTAAACCATGGTTGGAAAAGAACTTTGTGATCATCAAGTCCAACCTACCAGCCAGACCTAGACAGGTTGAGAGCTAGGCAGGGAGAAACTGAATGACATTCAAAAAGGGCCAAGAGGAAAGTCTTGCACCTGGGAAAGAACAACCTCATGCAGCAGGATAGGTTGGGGACTGAGCTGCTGGAGAGCAGGGAAGGGGAAAATGACCTGGGGGTCCTGGTGGATGGAGGTTGACCATGAGCCAGCAATGTGCTCCTCTGGCCAAGAAGGCCAATGGCATCCTGGGGTGGATTAGAAGGGCTGTGGTTAGTAGGTTGAGAGACGTTCTCCTTCCCCTCTACTCTGCCCTGCTGAGGCCACATCTGGAATATTGTGTCCAGTTCTGGGCCATTCAGTTCAGGAAGGATCTCAGGGAACTGCTTGAAAGAATCCAAAGCCAAGCTGCAAAGATGCTGAAAGCAGTGGAACATCTTTCTCATGAGGAGAGCCTGAGAGAGCTGGGGACTCTGTATCTTGGAGAAGAAGAGCCTGAGAGGTGACCTCATTGCTGTTGCTAAAGATGTGCAGGGTGAGTGCCCAGAGGCTGGAGCCAGGCTCTGCTGGGAGATGCCCAATGCCAGCACAAGGGGCAATGATGGGAATTGAGGCAGAAGAAGTTCCATGGAAACAGGAGGAAGATTTTTTTTGCTGTGAGGGTGACAGAGTCCTGGAGCAGGCTGCCCAGGGGTATTGTGGAGTCTCCCTCTCTGGACACATTCAAACCCCACCTGGATGTGTTCCTGTGTGACCTGTTCTAGGTGATGCTGCTCTGGCAGGGGGGTTGGACTGGATGAGCTTTTGAGGTCCCTTCCAAGCCCCTGGCACTCTGTGATTCTGTAACATTGACGTAAGTGGTGAAAAAGCTTTGAGCCTCCCTTCTTTCCCTGGTAGCACTTAGAAAGCCTTTGTGTTGACTTAGGAGAAAGCAGAGGTAAGAATTTATCTGTTGTGGGAATTTCCAAGTGGTTCTGACCATTTGAATACTGTGCTTTTGGCTTTGTGCTTATACCCTGTGCTGAGGGGACGCTGGTGGGAATTCAAGAGAGTACCAAGTCATAGCTGAATGCAATCAGAAATGTGGAGGCTTTGTTTCAATACCAGTAAATCAGTTTTGCCAGCAAAGCTAAAAATCTAGCAACAGAGGGGTTTGGAAAACACAATCTTTCTGATGGTTTGCATTGGATAATATCCCTTTTTTGTTTTTTTGATCATCAGCTTAATACGTTGGTTTGGGTTTGTTGCTTTTTTTTCCCCCAGATGCCTGTTTTGTCAGCTCCATCACACCCTGCTTATTTTAACTTCCCATATCTCAGGTTAGATCTACCACATCAGCTGCAGTGATCACAAAACAGAGCTTTGTGCCTGAAGCCAGCTACAAATGCCGCCGTAGCAAAACTGTCACCACTGCTTATTCAGGCTTAGGGGAGGGAAAGCTTACTGGAGATTTGCAGCCCAGGCAGTCTGCTTTGTTATTTAGGGCTTTGGTGAAGTCAGGCTAATTTTTTTTTTTTTTTTTTAATTATTTTTGGGGATTTTTTCAAGCTTTAAACTGCTTCAGTTTTCATCATAGAACTATACAGTAGCAATACCTCATGTCTGTCTTTTTCCCCCTCTAACCTAAGTATAGCTTCATTTGTGAGGCTTTCAATCACTTAGAATCACGGAATTGTTAGGGTTGGAAAGGACCTCAAGGATCGTCCAGTTCCAACCCCCCTGCCATGGCCAGGGACACCTCACACTACAGCAGCTTGCTCATAGCCACATCCACCCTGGTCTTTAGAACCTCCAGGGATGAGGCTTCCACCACCTCCCTGGGCAACCTCTTCCAGTCTCTCACCACCCTCATGGGGAAGAACTTCTTCCTAACATCCAATCTCAATCTACCCATTTCTAGTTTTGCTCCATTCCCCCCAGTCCTATCACTCCCTGACACCCTCAGAAGTCCCTCCCCAGCTTTCTTGTAGCCCCTTCAGATACTGGAAGGCCACAAGAAGGTCTCCTTGGAGGCTTCTCATCTCCAGCCTGAACAGCCCCAATTCTCTCTCTCTCTCTCTGCTCCTCATAGCAGAGCAGCTCCAGCTGTCTGCTCATCCTCATGGCCCTTCTCTGGACACCTTCCAGCACCTCCAGGTCCTTCCTGTAACAGGGAAAAACACAAACCCCTGGGTTTGCCTGGTGCTTAGCACCTTGTTTGAAAGAAGATTAAATAAGAAACTCCCCATACTCAAAAAAAACCCAACAAATCTCCATCGTATCCCAGGGTTCCTTACAGTTTACAGAACAACCTGACTTTTCTGGACCTGCTCTGCAGTCAGCAGGGAGACCCTCAACTAGATCAGGTTGCCCACAGCCCTGTGCACCCTCACCTCGAATATCTCCAGGGATGCAGTCTCAGCCACCTCCCTGGGCAACCTGTTGCAGTGTTCCACTACCCATATGGCGCAGAACTTATTCCTAGACTAAAGTGAAGACTTGAGCAGCCAGATATAAATGGTCCTGATGACATTCCTTTCCCTCTTCCTACCTCAAGAGAAGTGCTTGCATTGTTAGTCTCTCCACATGGAGACTGTCCATGATGTTGATAATCTGTTTAAAAAAAAAAAAACTCTCTGCAGGACCTGCAATTTTGAGCCTGGACCCGTGGGTTTATCATGCCCTGCAATTGTTTCATCCTTCAGTCATAATAATATCCTTTTCTGTTTGTCCTCTATTTCCATTAGTTCACCTGCCTGCTGTTTTGCTGCTTTGCTTTGTTTTGCTGTCCCTGAGATCATCGCCTTGATCGTATTGAAATGCGAAGCAAATTACTTTGTCCTATTTCCACGACAGGATTTATCCTGTGCCTAACAGGCAAGGGGAAAAAAGAGTTTCTTGCTTCTTTCATGTCTCTCTTATAGAAATATTCCACTGAAGATCCTTCCCCCCCCTTTTTCTTTATTTCTTTACACCATCCAGCTCAGTGTGTGCCTCTGTGCATTTGTCTGCTATCCCTGCAAGGCATGAGTTATGGGACTTACACTTCAGTTCTGATGACTGATGATTTCTATTACTAGCTGTTTCTTATTTATCCCTTATTTCTTCCTTGACATAGTTGTTCATTCACTTCTGTCTGAAACATCTTCCTGTACCATAAACTAAGCTCTTTTGGGAAGCTGAGGGATGGCAACTCCAGACAGGATCTGCAAGTTTACCTCTTCCACAATCTGAGTTCCTGAACTGCCTTGAGACACTAAGGTGAGCTACTTTCCTTTTAATGCAACATTCTATCCTATCCTATCCTATCCTATCCTATCCTATCCTATCCTATCCTATCCTATCCTATCCTATCCTATCCTATCCTATCCTATCCTATCCTATCCTATCCTATCCTGTCCTATCCTATCCTGTCCTATCCTATCTCTGTTCTATTCTATTCTATTCTATTCTATTCTATTCTATTCTATTCTATTCTATTCTATTCTATCACAGTATCACAGTATAACTAAGGTTGGAAGAGACCTCGAGGATCATCGAGTCCAACCTGTCACCACAGACCCCATGACCAGACCATGGCACCAAGTGCCACGTCCAATCCCCTCTTGAGCACCTCCAGGGATGGTGACTCCACCACCTCCCTGGGCAGCACATTCCAATGATGAACGACTCGCTTGGTGAAGAACTTTCTCCTCACCTCGAGTCTAAACCTCCCCTGGCGCAGCTTCTATTCTATTCTATTCTATTCTATTCTATTCTATTCTATTCTATTCTATTCTATTCTATTCTATTCTATTCCTATTCCTATTCCTATTCCTATTCCTATTCCTATTCCTATTCCTATTCCTATTCCTATTCCTATTCCTATATCTATTCTATTTCTATTCTATTCTAAACCCTGGTTATATTTCAGCTGTGTGCAGTACAACTGCCTGACATGGTATGTTGGGCAAACATGGGACCATGAAATCATCAGAGAATCACAGCATCATAGGATCACAGAATGGTATCAGTTGGAAGGGACCTCCAAAGCCCATCTAGTCCAACCCCCTCTACAGTCAGCAGAATACAGAATTAACCAGGTTGGAAAAGACCTCCAAGATCATCCAGTCCAACCTATCACCCAACACCATCTAATCAATTAACCCATGACACTGAGTGCCTCATCCAGTCTCTCTTTAAACACTGCCATGGATGACAACCCCACCACCTCCCTGGGCAGCCCATTCCAATGGCCAATCTCTCTTTCTGGGAAGAATTTCTTCCCCACTTCCAGCCTAAACTTCCTCTGGTGCAGCTTGAGACTGTGTCCTCTTGTTCTGGTGCTGGTTGCCTGGGAGAAGAGACTAACCCCCACCTGTCTACAACCTCCCTTCAGGGAGTTGTAGACAGCAATAAGGTCTCCCATGAGCCTCCTCCAGGCTAAGCAACCCCAGCTCCCTCATCCCTCAGCAGAGACATGCTCAACTAGATCAGGTGGCCCATAGCCCTGTCAAGCCTCACCTTAAATATCTCCAGGGATGGAGCCTTAACCACCTCCCTGGGCAACCTGTTCCAGTGTTCCACCACCCTCATGGTAAAGAACCTGTTCCTAACATCCAATATAAATCTGCTCTTGTCAGGGTAATGTTTTGTCTGGATCAGTGAGGGGAGGAAAACTCTGGGCTTGGAAAGTCTCAGACAAAAGCACCTGACCCTGTGTCCTGAGCTTTTTCAGTTCATACAGTTGTGTCCAGCATCTCTGTATGCATGAATATATACTCACATAACTAGGAACAAAATGTATACAGATGTCTATGTTCATGGCCCTCTGCACTGACAGGGCATTACAAGATGTTAGGGGTTGGAAAGAACCTCTGGACATCACCATGTCCAACTCCCTTGCCAGAGCAGGATCATAGAATCCAGCACAGGTCGCACAGGAACACATCCAGACAGGGATGGAAAGTCTTCAGAGAAGGAGACTCCTCAACCTCTCTGGGCAGCCTGTTGCAGTGCTCTGTGAGCCTCACAGTGAAGAAGTTCCTCCTCATGTTGAGGTGGAACCTCCTGTGATGTATCCATTGCCCCTTGTCCCATCACAGGGTAAAAGTGAGCAGTGACTGTCCCCTCCCTCTTGACCCCTAGCCCTCAGATATTGATAGATATTGATCAGGTCCCCTCTCAGCTTTCTCCTGTCCAGACCAAACAGCCCCAGGGCTCTCAGCCTCTCCTCACCACACAGTGCTCCAGTCCCTTCAGCATCCTTGGAGCCCTCCCTTGGACTCTCTCCAGCAGATCCCTGTCCCTCCTGAACTGGGGAGCCCAGAACAGGATGCAATATTCCATGTGGGGCCTCACTAGGGCAGACTAGAGGGGGAAGTGAGTCTCCTTCAATGCTGCCTCCCACCCTACTTCTTCTCCAACCCCATCCTCAGCCAGCTGCAGTCTGGAAGCTCTGTGTCTGGTTTCAGTTGCAAGGCACCAAATTAAATCAGTTGCAGTGGATCTAATCAGTTTCCATGAGATACTGCACAATGTGGTTAGATTATTCTTCTTCCTGGTCCCAGACTGATAAGCCCACATGTGGGTTTTATTGGCTTGGAGGTCAGGGCACTCTCTGCACCACTTCCTAATGGACAGAAATATTTAAAGACGAAATGCAGCTATTTAGGACTCCTGTCAGTACTTCAGTTTTTATTGCAAGTCTGTCTGACCAAGCCATGCCTTGCTTCTGTTGGTAGGAAAGGGCTGGGAACTTGGGGGATAAGCACAGAGCCAGCCAATGAAGCCTCTAACTGTAGCAGAAAACCATCATTGAAAATGAGACCTGGAATCATAGAATGGTCTGGGCCAGAAGGGACCTCCAAAGGTCATCCAGTCTGACCTCCTCTGTAGTCAGCAGGGACATCCCCAAATAGATCAGGTTGCCCACAGCCCTCTCCAGCCTCACCTTGATTATTTCCAGGGATGGGGCCTCAACCACCTCCCTGGGCAACCTCTTCCAGTGTTCCACCACCCTCATGGTGCAGAACTTGTTCCTAACATCCAATCTAAATCTGCTCTGCTCTACTTTGAAGCCATTGCCCCTGGTCCTGTCCCTGCAGGCCTTTGCAAACAGTCTCTCTGCAGCCTTCTTGTAGCCCCCTTCAGGTACTGGAAAGTTTCTGTGAATAGCTGAATAAAAATAGGAGGTCTTCAAGGGGAGGGGTCAGTAAAATGTTGATTTTAGCTAGTCCTACTAATTTCTTAACCAAGTATGCAAACTTCTTAATGAGAAAGTGTCTCTCTTTTCCCACTACTGTTGATATAATCTGAGTAAGACCTGGCTGTTCTGACCATTCCAAGCCTAGAATTTATCTGCAGGACACAGCAACAAATGGTTTAAAAGGGGGCTACAGGAAAGCTGGAGAGGGACTTCTTAGGGTGTCAGGAAGTGATAGGACTGGGGGGAATGGAGCACAACAAGAAACATCAGGTTGGAAAAGACCCTCAGGATCACCAAGTCCAACCAAGAACCCTAGTCTACAAGGTAAGGGTGGTGAGATACTGGAATAAATTGCCCAGGGAGGTGGTGGAAGCCTCATTCCTGAAGGTTTGGAAAGCCAGTCTGGATATGACTGTGAGCAACCTGCTGTAGTGTGAGGTGTCCCTGCCCATGGCAGGGTGGTTGGAACTGGATGATCCTTGAGGTCCCTTCCAACCCTGACAATTTTATGATGCTATGGTTCTAAAAGAAAGGAGAAAACAAAACAAAACAAACCCCAAACACAAGTATTGGTTAATAGAGGAAAAGATAAATGTGAAGGTGAGCTTTGCAAAATAAAACCAAAGCATTTTCCCCAAGCCAGTTATCCATTCTGGAGTGTGCTGTCAAGCAATGCTGCTACTGTGTTTGGTGATGCTGTGGTTATTGAGAGCCATGGCAATGAAATTAGGCAACCACAGATGCACTGAAACCGAGCAATGAGGCCATGGCACATTAAAACCCAGGATGAGCAGCCCACATCTTTTGGAAGCATGGTGTGTTTGAAAGCTGTTTTGCTTTTTTCTGTCTGGATGATGATTGTGATAAACAGATTTGGGACACTACTGGAGAGCAGAGGAAATAATGGTCCAGCTTTACATTTACAGTTCAGCTCTTCTCTTATAGAGAAGGAGGGAGCAGGTCCAGAGGAGGGTGAGGAAAATGATCAGAGGGTTGGAGCAGCTCTGCTCCAAGGACAGGCTGAGGGAGCTGGGGGTGTTCAGCCTGCAGAAGAGAAGGATCCAGGGAGACCTAAGAGCAACCTGCCAGGACCTGAAGGGGGACACAAGACAGAGAGACTGTTGGCAAAGGCCTGCAGGCACAGGTCAAGGGGCAATGGCTTCAAAGTAGAGCAGAGCAGATTTAGATTGGATGTTAGCAAGAAGTTCTGCACCCTGAGGGTGGTGGAACACTGGAACAGGTTGCCCAGGGAAGGTGTTTGAGGCCCCATCCCTGGAAATAATCAAGGTGAGGCTGGACAGGACTGTAGGCAACCTGATCTAGTTGGGGATGTCCCTGCTGACTACAGAGGGAATTGGACTGGATGAACTTTGGAAGTGCCTTCCAACCCAGACCATTCCATGATTCTATGAAAACAATACCAACTCTTAATCCCTGGTGAAGCCAGAATTTTAACATCTAAGGATGGATTGAATTTGGTTGGCAGCTTTAACTTTGTCCTAGACACAATGGTTTGGCAGTGTGGGTTGTTCACATATTGTTGTTCAACATAGTATTTGAAATTCAGAAGCCATCTTCTCACAGGTAATTAGCCTTAGAATCACAGAATTGTTACAGATGGAAAGGTCCTCAAGCACCATCCAGTTTCAACCCCCCCTACCTAGGCAGGTACACTTCACAGTAGATCAGGTTGATCAGAATCACATCCAGCCTGGCCTTAAAAGCCACCAGGGATGAGGCTTCCACCACCCTGAGTGTTGTGTCCAGTTTGGGCACCTCAATACAAGAGAGGTATGGAGGTGCTGGAGCCAGGGCAGAGGAGGGCAAGGAAGCTGGGAAGGGCCTGGAGAAGAAATCTGATGAAGAGCAACTGAAGGAGCTGGGGATGGTTAGTGTGAAGCAGAGGAGGCTGAGGGGAGACCGCATGGCGCTCTAGAACTACTTGAAAGGAGGTTGTGGAGAGTTTGTTGCTGGTCTCTTTTCACAGGTCATTAGCCATAGAACAAGAGGGAAGAGCTTCAAGCTGCAGCAGGGCAGGTTCAGACTGGACAGTTGGAAGAATTTTTCCTATCAAGAGTGGTCAGGGCTTGGAATGTGCTGCCCAGGGAGGTGGTGGAGTCCCCAAGGTTGGATGTGTTTGAAGGTGTTTTGGATGTGGTGCTTGGGGCTATGGTTTCGGGGTGATCCCTGTAGAGTAGGGTTCTGGGTTGGACTTGATGATGCTGAGGGCCTTTTCCAACCCGAATGGTTCTGTGATTCTGTGATTATAGAATGGCTTAGGTTGGAAAGGACATCAGAGATCATCTCCTCCAACCTCCTGATCCTGCATTAAAACTTAATCTATGCTTTTTGAGGGTTGATTAGAATGTGACATCCTCCTCCCCCCCAAAAAAAAACAACAACATATTACTGTAAGAAGTAAACATGGCTCAGGAGAAATGCATTTTGAAGCATGACTGAACACTCTCCTCCCATTCACTCCCCTCCCTTTGTAAATGATTTTGGTCAATTCCTCAGCTGCAGCCACACATTAATCAGCATCCAAAGAGGCCACAAGGATGATCAGAGGGCTGGAGCACCTCTCCTGTGAGGACAGACTGAAGGAGTTGAGGCTGTTCAGTCTGCAGAAGAGAAGGCTCCCAGGTGACCTAATTGTGGCCTTCCAGTATCTGAAGGGGGCCTACAGGAAGGCTGGGGAAGGACTTCTCAGGGTATCAGGTAGTGATAGGACTAGGGGGAATGGAATGAAGCTGGAGGTGGGGAGATTCAGGCTAGATGTGAGGAAGAAGTTCTTCCCCATGAGAGTGGTGAAGCCCTGGAATGGGTTGTCCAGGGAGGTGGTTGGGGCACCGTCCCTGGAGGTGTTTAAGAGCAGGCTGGATGAGGCTCTGGCCAGCCTGATGTAGTGTGGGGTGTCCCTGCCCATGGCAGGGGGGTTGGAGCTAGATGATCCTTGTGGTCCCTTCCAACCCTGACTGATACTATGATTCTAATTCGTTATGGTGCAGGACTGTGCAGCCTGTGTGATAAATCTAACACTCTTATCAGTTTTCCTCTTACATTACACAGGCATGCCCCTGGTACTCTAAGGTGGTGGTGGTGTTGTCAGATTTTAGGTCTGTGGTTCATATTTGGGTGGGTTTGTTTTTTTGCTTGTGTTCTTGCTTTTCTGATGTCCCTTGCAAGCTATTTGGTGCAATGGGAAAGGGCATATTGCAATCTGAAAAATTCCACTGATTACATTTGTTTACAGTCTAGCACATCAGACAAATTATTTCCATCTTAAAATGACCCCAGATAAATGGAAATGGAGAAAGCTTTTAGTTGCAGGGGGAAAAAATAAAACACATTTTGGTGGTGTGGTTTTTTGTCTGTTTGTTGTTTGGGGGGAGGGGTTGGGTTGGGTTTTTTTGTGGTTTGCTGTTGTTGTTTGGTTTTGGTTTGGGTGGGGGTTTGTTTGTTTGTTTGTTTGTTTGTTTGCTTGCTTGCTTGCTTTGAAGTGTTCACAGGATCAGAGGATGTCAAGGCTTGGAAGGGACCCAAAGAGATCAACCCCCCTGCCAGAGCAGGACCATACAATCTAGCTCAGGTCACAGAGGAGCACATCCAGGTGCGCCTTGAAAGTCTTAAGAGAAGGAGACTCCACAACCTCTCTGGGTAGCTTGTTCCAGTACTTTGTGACCCTCACAGTGAATTAGCTCCTCCTCACATTGAGGTGGAACCTCCTGTGTTGCGGCTTACATCCATTGCTCCTTGTCCTATCCCAGGGTGCAATTGAGCAGAGCCTGTCCCCTCTCCTCTTCAACCCCAGCCCTCAGATATTTAGAAATATTGATGAAATCCCTTCTCAGTCTTCTCCTCTCCAGAGTAAACAGCCCCAGGGCTCTCAGCCTCTCCTCACCAGGCAGTGCTCCAGTCCCTTCATCATCCTTGTAGCCCTCCCTTGGACTCTGTCCAGCAGATCCCTGTGCCTCTTGAACTGAGGAGCCAAGAAATGGATGCAGTACTCAAGAGGAGGTCCCACCAGGGCAGAGTAGAAGGGGAGGTGAACCCCCCTGGGTCTGCTAGACACACACCTCTCAATGCACCCCAGGACCCCATTGGCTTTCTTGGCCACCAGGGCACATTGCTGTCCCATGCAGAACTTGCTGTCCACCAGCACTCCCAGGTCCTTCTCCCCAGGGCTGCTCTCCAGCAGATCCCCTCCCAACCTGTACTGCTGCAGTTTCTTCTTCCTTCCCAGATGCAGGGCTCTGCACTTGTCCTTGTTCAACCTCATTTGGGTCCTCTCTGCCCAGCTCTCAGTCTGTCTGTTAAACCTTGAACATATTCTGTCCTATCTGCATAGCTGCATTCCCTTCTTTAGGTGCAATTTATGTGTTGTCATTTGTTTTTTAGAAGTTTGCAAATATCAAGCAGTCTCCTTGAAGGATTTTGGCTTCTCTTCTGACTTAGTGGAGATAAAGAGAGATATTTATGGCCTGACATGACACATTAAAATACCCTTGGAAGTTTATTGACTGCAGTTGCTTTGCAGAATTGCTTGAGAGATCTTTCTTTGAAAGGGCAGGAAGAGGTAGATATTATCCAGTGGATTGTTCAGTGGAATAACTCATTAATAAAAAATGTTTCAAATGGAATGAGCCCTTAGATGTCTTTGTAAAGGAGGAATCATAGAATGATAGAATTGTCAAGGTTGGAAGGGACCTCAAAGATCACCTAGTTCCAACCTCTCTGACATGGGCAGGGACACCTCACACTAGAGCAGCTTGCTTACAGCCACATCCAGTCTGGCCTGAAAAACCTCCAGGGATGAGGTTTCCACCACCTCCCTGGGCAACCTCTGCCAGTGTTCAGAGGAGCTGGGTAGAAAGGGACCTGGGGGTACTAGTGGACAGCAACTAAACATGAGCCAGCAGTGTGCCCAGGTGGCCAAGAAGGCAAATGGCATTCTGGCCTGCATCAGGAATAGTGTGGCCAGCATGAGCAGGGAAGTCATTGTGCCCCTGTATTCAACACTGGTTAGGCCACACCTTAAGTCCTATGTCCAGTTCAGGGCCCCTCAATTTAAGAAGGACATTGAGACTCTTGAATGTGTCCAGAGAAGGGCAATGAGGCTGGGGAGAGGTCTGGAGCACATGAAGAGAGGCTGAGGGAGCTGGGGTTGCTTAGCCTGGAGAAGAGGAGGCTCAGGGGAGACCTTCTTGCTCTCTACAACTCCATGAAGGGAGGTTATAGCCAGGTGGGGGTTGGTCTCTTCTCCCAGGCAACCAGCTCCAGAACAAGAGGACACAGTCTCAAGCTGCACCAGGGGAGGTTTAGGCTGGAGGTGAGGAAGAAGTTCCCAGAAAGAGTAATTGGCCATTGGAATGTGCTGCCCAGGGAGGTGGTGGAGTCCCTGTCCCTGGAGAGGGGGATTGAAGAAACCTTGGGTGTGGCACTTGGAGCCATGGTTTAGTTGTCAGGAGGTGGTTCTATGATTCTATCTAGGAAAGTTACATGACAGTGTGGAACGGAATAGAATAGAATAGAATAGAATAGAATAGAATAGAATAGAATAGAATAGAATAGAATAGAATAGAATAGAATAGAATAGAATAGAATAGAATAGAATTAACCAGGCTGGAAGAGGCCTTTGAGATCATTGTGTCCAACATATTACCCAACACCACCTAATCAACTAAACCATGGCACCAAGCAGCCCATCAAGTCTCCTCCTGAACACCTCCAGTGATGGTGACTCCACCACCTCCCTGGGCAGCACATTCCAATGGGCAATCACTCTCTCTGTGTAGAATTTCTTCCTAACCTTCAGCCTAAATTTTCCCTGGCACAGCTTGAGATTGTGTTCTCTTGTTCTGGTTGCCTGGTTCTGAGGAAGGGGAAAACTGAAAGCATTGTTTCTGTTAAAACTCCTTTCTGCCAGGATATTGGAAATTCTATTCTATTTTTCTGCTCTGGGGCATATTCCTTTAGGCCCCCATGCCCCCAAGACAGGCAGGGGAAGCTCTGTTCCCTGCAGGATGAACTATTCCTTGAAAACATTTTTATTTTGTTTGGTCACCTGTCATCCATATATTGCATTCTGCAGATGTGTATGAACAAACTGGGCAAGAATTAGGCAATCTTTCATCATTTACAAGCAGTGCAGCCCTGCTCTCTGATGTGAGGCACTGTTGGCAAAGACCTGACAGCTCTGAATTGGAGTGCAACCTGGGGAGAACCCCTGCCCTCCCCACAGGTATTAAAACAAGGATATCAGATGCAATACTCCACTTCCTGACCTTGAGGGGTTTGAGGAATCACAGAATGTTAGGGGTTGGGAGGGACCTTGAAAGCTCATCCACCCCTGCCAGAGCAGCATCACCTAGAGCAGGTCACACAGGAACACATCCAGGTGGGGTTTGAAGATCTCCAGAGAGGGAGACTCCACAACCCCCCTGGGCAGCCTGCTCCAGGGCTCTGTCACCCTCACAGGGAAAAAATTTCCTCCTGTTGCCACAGAACTTCCTCTGCCTCAACTTCCACCACTGTCCCTTGTGCTGGCATTGGGTATGACCCAGCAGAGCCTGGCTCCAGCCTCTGGGCACTCACCCTGCACATCTTTACCTAGAGGAATGAGATCACATCTCAGGCTCCTCCTCTCCAAGCTACAGAGCCCTCAGCTCCCTCAGTCTCTCCTCACAAGGAAGGTGTTCCACTCCCTTAATCGTTTCTGTGGCTTTGTGCTGCACTCATTCAAACAGTGCCCAGAACTGGACACAATATTCAAGATGCAGCCTCTCCAGGGGGAAGAGAACCTCTCTCAACCTACTACCACAGCCCTTCTAATCCACCCCAGGATGCCATTTGCCTTCTTGGCCACCAGAGCACATTGTTGGCTCATTGTCAACCTCCCATCCACCAGGACCCCCAGGTCCCTTTCCCCTTCCCTGCTCTCCAGCAGGTCAGCCCCCAGCCTATCCTGCTCTGTGGGGTGGTCCTTTCCCAGGTACGAAACTCTCCCCTTGCACTTGTTGTATTTCACTGAATTTCTCCCTGCCCAACTCTCAACCTGTCCAGGTCTGCGCAACCTTCATGTGTGTCAGGCACTCCACCCAGCCTGGTGTCATCAGCAAACCTGCTGGCCTTAGACCAGCAGTGCCAGAGCAGCAGCTGGTGATCCTGCTGGCTGCTGCAGAATCATAGAACCAATAAGGTTGGAAGAGACCTCAAGGTTTATCAAGTCCAACCTGTCACCCAACACCTCATGACTATACCATGGCACCAAGTGCCACGTCCAATCCCCTCTTGAACGCCTCCAGGGATGGGCACTCCACCACCTCCCTGGAAGTGATGTTCCAGCACTTAGGACAGCCCTAAAGCATAGACCAGAGCAAGACCTGCCTGACATCTGCTGGGAACTCAACACGGCAGAGAGGAGACAGTCTAGAAGGTTTTTAGAATGCATGGAGGACAGCTTCTTATCCCAGGTGCTGCGAGAGCCTACCAGGGGCAAGGCTATGCTTGACCTCCTCTTCACCAACAGGGAAGGACTGGTGGGCGATGTGGTGGTTGGAGGGTGTTTGGGGTCCAGTGACCACGAGATAATTGAATTCTCGGTTTTTGGTCAAGCCAAGAGGGGCAGCAAGAAGACCTCCACTCTGGACTTCTGGAGGGCAGACTTTGGGTTACTCAAGGAACTAATTCAGAGGGTTCCTTGGGATAAAGCCCTTAAAAACAAAGGGGTCCAGGAGAGCCGGACCTACTTCAATGAAGAATTGTTGAAGGCTCAGGGACAGGCTGTGCCAATGTGCCAGAAGATGAGCCGCCGGGGCAGACGGCCAGCCTGGATGGTTCATGAACTTTTAATGGAACTGAGGGAAAAAAAGAGGGTGTATCACCTTTGGAAGCGAGGGGAGGCAACCCACAGAATGTTTAAGGATGTTGCTAGGTCTTGTAGGAAGAGAATTAGGGAGGCAAAAGCACACTTGGAGCTTAAACTGGCCTCTACTGTGAAGGACAACAAAAAGTCCTTCTATAAATACATTAATAGTAAGAGGAAGGGGAAGGAAAACCTCCACTCCTTGGTGGATACGGAGGGGAACATTGTAACCAAGGATAAGGAAAAGGCAGAGATACTTAACACCTTCTTTGCCTCAATTTTTACTAGAAGGGCAGAACGTCTTCCTGACAGCTGGCCTGCAGAGCTAGCAGAAGGAGCCAGGGAGCTGCACAGTTTCCCTATGTTCCATGAGGCGGTGGTTGGAACTCTCCTTAGCAGCTTGGATCCCCACAAGTCCATGGGACCAGATGGGATTCATCCTAGGGTGCTGAGAGAGCTGGCAGATGAGCTGGCCAAGCCACTCTCCATAATTTTCCAGCAGTCCTGGCTCACTGGCGAGGTCCCAGAGGACTGGAAGCTGGCCAACGTGGTGCCCATCCATAAGAAGGGCCGGTTGGATGAGCCAGGGAATTACAGGCCTGTCAGCCTGACCTCAGTGCCAGGCAAGATCATGGAACAGGTCATCCTGAGTTCAATAACACAACACTTACAGGATGGCCAAGGGATCAGGCCTAGCCAGCATGGATTTAGGAAGGGCAGGTCCTGCCTGACCAACCTGATCTCCTTCTATGATCAGGTGACCTGCCTGGTGGATGTGGGGAGGCCTGTTGATGTAGTCTACCTGGACCTCAGCAAGGCCTTTGACACCGTCCCCCATAGCAAACTGCTGGCCAAGCTGTCAGCCCATGGCTTGGACGGGAGCACACTGCGATGGGTTAGGAACTGGCTGGAGGGCCGAGCCCAGAGAGTGGTGGTGAATGGTGCCACAGCCAGCTGGCAGCCAGTCACTAGTGGTGTGCCCCAAGGATCAGTGCTGGGCCCTGTGCTCTTTAACATCTTTATTGATGATCTGGATGAGGGCATTGAGTCCATCATCAGTAAATTTGCTGACGACACCAAGCTGGGGGCAAGAGTTGATCTGCTGGAGGGTAGAGAGGCTCTGCAGAGAGACCTCGACAGGCTGGACAGATGGGCAGAATCCAACGGCATGAGATTTAACACATCCAAATGCCGGGTTCTGCACATTGGCCACAACAACCCCATGCAGTGCTACAGTCTGGGGTCAGAGTGGCTGGAGAGCAGCCAGGCAGAGAGGGACCTGGGGGTGCTGGTTGATGGTAGGCTTAACATGAGCCTGCAGTGTGCCCAGGCAGCCAAGAGGGCCAATGGCATCCTGGCCTGCATCAAGAACAGTGTGGCCAGCAGGAGCAGGGAGGTCATTCTGCCCCTGTACACTGCACTGGTTAGGCCACACCTCGAGTACTGTGGCCAGTTCTGGGCCCCTCAGTTTAGGAAGGATGTTGACTTGCTGGAACGAGTCCAGAGAAGAGCAACAAAGTTGGTGAGGGGTTTGGAACACAAGCCCTATGAGGAGAGGCTGAGGGAGCTGGGGCTGCTTAGCCTGGAGAAGAGGAGTCTCAGGGGTGACCTTATCACTCTCTACAACTACCTGAAGGGAGGTTGTAGACAGGCTGATGATGGTCTCTTCTCCCAGGCACCCAGTACCAGAACAAGAGGACACAGTCTCAGGCTGCGCCAGGGGAGGTTCAGGTTGGATGTTAGGAAGAAGTTCTATACAGAAAGAGTGATTGCGCTATGGAATGGGTTGCCCGGGGAGGTGGTGGAGTCGCCGTCATTGAAGGTGTTCAGAAGGAGACTTGACGGGGTGCTTGGTGCCATGGGTTAGCTGTTTGGGTGGGTTGGATTGGTTGATGGGTTGGACACGATGATCTTGAAGGTCTCTTCCAACCTGGTTTGGTTTATTCTAATAAAGGTTTATTCTAATAAAGGTTGGACTTGATGATCTCAAAGGTCTCTTCCAACCTGATCTATTCTATTCTATTCTATCCTATCCTATCCTATCCTATCCTATCCTATCCTATCCTATCCTATCCTATCCTATCCTATCCTATCCTATCCTATCCTATCCTATTCTATTCTATTCTATTCTATTCTATTCTATTCTATTCCATTCCATTCCATTCCATTCCATTCATGGTGCAGAACTTGTTCCTCACATTCAATCTAAATTTGCTCTGCTCTACTTCGAAGCTATTGTCCCTGGTCCTGTCCCTGCAGGCCTTTGCAAACAGTCTCTCTGCAGCCTTCTTGTAGCCCCCTTCAGGTACATGTTAGGGGGTGGAAGGGACCTCTGGATATCATTGAGTCCAACCCCCCTACCAGAGCAGGGCCATAGAATCCAGCACAAGTCACACAGGAACACATCCAGATGAATCTTGGTTCTGTCCTCGTGGATTATGTGCAACCTGCTGTCACTCTGTCAGCTTCATCAGCTTAGTAACATTGGAACTATTGCCTCCAAGAGGATTTTTTTTACCCCTCCTGCTTCTGTTCTTTCTTTTTTTGCCCCCTTTTAAATCCCTCACATTGTGCTTTTCAAATTCCTGATTAGGAAAGGCCCTGGAGATGTGCAGGAAGTTTGCCACTTTGGATAGATGTCTGAAAGGCATGGAAAGCAAAAGCAATGATGAAAAAAAGTAAAGCAAAAAAAAAGAAGGCAGTGATTTTGTATTTTTTTTGGATGGCTGTGCAGGAAAAAAAGAAAAGAAACAAACCCAAAAAAGTGGGCATGTGATCGTGGGCAGTTGGGAAAAAAGAAAGACTCTTCTATTTCTGCAACATCTCTGCAGTCTGTTCTCTGTTAAAAATTCCCCCTGCTTGTTAGCAGAGACAGAGGAGCTCCAGAGAAAGCCTTCTAACAGATACACTGCCCCAAAAACCAACTGCTTCCCTCACTAAAAGGATAGCAGTAGATGAAGAAAAGGCCTTGGGGGTGCTGGGGGAGGAGAAGCTCAATAGGAGCCAGCAGTGAGCACTTGCAGCCCAGAGAGCCAAGCAGAGCCTGGGCTGCAGCAAGAGAAGTGTGGCCAGCAGGGCCAGGGAGGGGATTCTCCCCCTCTGCTCCACTCTGCTGAGACCCCACCTGGAGCACTGTGTCCAGTTCTGGAGCCTCTATTCCAGGAAGGATCTGGAGGTGCTGGAAGGTGTCCAGAGAAGGGCCATGAGGATGAGCAGAGGGCTTGAGATGCTCTGCTCTGGAGACAGACTGAGAGAGTTGGGGTTGTTCAGTCTGGAGAAGAGAAGCCTCCAAGGAGATCTAATTGTGGCCTTCCTGTATCTGAAGGAAAGCTGGAGAGGGACTTTTTAGGGTGTCAGGGAGTGATAGGACTGGGGGGAATGGATCTGAGTTAGAGAAGGGGAGATTGAGATTGGATGTTAGGAGGAAGTTCTTCAGCATGAGGGTGGTGAGACACTGGCAGAGGTTGCCCAGGGAGGTGGTGGAAGCCTCATCCCTGGAGGTGTTTGCAGCCAGGTTGGATGTGGCTGTGAGCAAGCTGCTCTAGTGTGAGGTGTCCCTGCCCATGGCAGGGGGTTTGGAACTGGCTGATCCTTGAGGTCCCTTCCAACCCTGACAATTCTCTGATTCCAAGAAATAAAGACATTTAGTATTTTGGGGAATTGAGGAATAAATATCCTTGTAAATGGATAATAACTACTTTGGAGTTATTTTTAGCATGAAAATAACCTGGCTGGGTTTTCTACAGGAGTGTGAAATCTCATGAAGCTATTGAATGTAATATTTCACAATGAGGTATTACTTCCTTGCCTGTGAAATGTGCTCTGACCAGTGCACTGATAGAAAACCATCTCCAGGTAAGCTGCAGGCTGTTGGAACTGCTCCCATTATCCCAATCACAATGGGGATGCATAATGATACTCTCCCTCTGGATATCAGGATTCCAAATACTGACTCAGCTATGAAAAAAGAACTCAAATAGAATTTATTTTGGGCCAGAGGAAGAAGAAAAGATAGTCAGAAAATAAAGTAAGAAGGACAATACCTATTATCACAAGTGCAATTGAATTTGCATCAGGCTAGCCTGATGCTACAGTTTTATATGTATTTTTTTCCCTCCTTCTATCTGACAGAGGAAGCAACTGAGAAGTGCTAAGTGCTGCACCAAAGATGCCTGGCAAATCAACAACAGCTCACAGGCTTGCTGCTTATAAAACTGCTTTAGCCACAGCAGCTCTGACTCTTAGTAGTCTGTCCTGAGCATTCAGTCTCCTATCTGAAGTGGAAGGCATGGAAATGCGTTGGTAAAATTGTGTCAGCTTGCAGCACAGAAGGCCAAGGGCAGCCTGGGATGCATCCAAAGCAGTGCTGCCAGCAGATCCAGAGGGGTGTTGGTCTCTTCTCCCAGGCAACCAGCACCAGAACAAGAGGACACAGTCTCAAGCTGCACTAGGGGAGGTTTAGGCTGGATGTTAGGAAGAAGTTCTTCATAGAGTTATTTGTCATTGGAATGGGCTGCTCAGGGAGGTGGTGGAGTCACCACCACTGGAAGTGTTCACAAAAGGCTTAGACGTGGCACTTGGTGCTGTGGTTTAGTAGCCCTGAGGTGTTAGGTATTAGGTAACAGGTTGGACTTGATGATCTCTGAGGTCTTTTCCAACTTGGATGACTCTATGATTATTTTTCCACTTTTAAACCCTGTAGGCACAGGCAGGGCTCCGACAGGGAGAAGAAGAGGAGGGCAAGAGGTCCAAGTATTTTGACATCCTAAAAAGTGGAGGAGATGCATTGTCTGGCTCCTACACCAGGGCCATGTGAGATTACCTTGTTCCATCGCTGGAGGTGTTCAGGAGCAGACTTGACAGGGTGCTTGGTTGCAGGGTTTAGTTGTTTGGGTGGTGTTGGATGATAGGTTGAATGCGATGATCTTGAAGGTCTCTTCCAACCTGGTTTATTCGATTCTAGAAGATTCCAAAGGGATGCCAATTGAGAGGGAGCTTAGCAAGTCAATGGAGGTGATTATTGCATAACCTGCCAGCAACCTTTTCCAGACTGTGTCAATGGATGCAAAGCAGTTCCTTTTGGGCTGCTGTAGGGGTGCAGCTATTTCCTGACAGGCTGTGAAGTAAAGAGCTGCAAGCACTGAGGGATTCTCTGTCTCCTTCATCCCTCACACACCTGATGTGGGCCATTGTCTCACATCCATTGTTGTTGGTAACAAAGTTGCTATGGGGATATTGATTTGAAAAGTGTGGCACTTTCCTGTGCTGATAGGGGGTGGGAAGGTTTCTGCTCTCCTCTTCTGCTAGGAGATTTAAATGTCTACAGCATTTAATTCAGTGTATTCATTTAACAATGTGCTAACTGCTACTACAGCTCAGCATTGCTCTTCTCTGGTTAGGAAATCACAGAATCACAGAAAACATCCTGTTGGAAGAGACCTCCAAGCTCAACCAGACCAACCTTGACCCAGCACTGCAGAGTCAGCACTGAACCATGACCCTAAGTGCCAGCTCCACAGACTGCTTGAGCACCTCCAGGGATGGTGACTCCAGCACTGCCCTGGGCAGACCATTCCTGTGTTTGAGAACCCTCTCCATGAAGAAATACTTGCTAGCATCCAGCCTCAATCTCTCCTGCTGCAGCTCTGATCTATTTCCTCTAATCCTGTCTCTTGCCACCAAGGAGCAGAGGCTGTCCCCTCCTCACTTCAAACTCCCTTCACATAGTTGTAGGGACCCATGAGGTCTCCCCTCAGCCTCCTCTTCTCAGCCTGAACACCCCCATCTCCCTCAGCCCCTCCTCATAGCCCAGGTGCTCCAGGCCCTTCTGCAGCCTCATTGACCTTCTCTGAACATGTTCCAGCCTCTCAGTGTCCTTCATGGAATGAATGGCCCAGAACTGAGCACAGCACTCAAGATGTGGCCTCAGCAGTGCTGAGCACAGGGGGATGGTCACCTACTCGACCCTGCTGCCCACCCTGTTTCTGATCCAAGCCAGGATGCCATTGGCTTTCCTGGCCACCTGGACACACTGCTGGCTCATATTTACTCAATTGTCAACCAGAACCCCCAGGGTCCCTCTGAGCTACAGCTTTCCAACTGCACATCCCCTAGTCTGTAGCTTGCCATGGCGTTGTTGTGACCCAGGTGGAGGATGTTCAAAGAGGTTAATTGAGTCAATATTTTACAGTCTGATCCTCTAACATTGGTTAAATATGGCAGCAGTCAAGAAAATTCTGGTGTGTGCATCTTTGAGGGCAACATAAAGGTTTTTGCTCACCTTGCCTGAGGTCTAACTCTAGTTTTACCATAGCTTGAGGCTGATCTACTTTCATTGTGAATGGCTTTCCCCAACATACTTCTTAGCTTTTCATTTTTCCTATGGCACAAGTCCCTGTTTTTTTTCCTGGATTTAATGACAAGCCTCATTTATAGAATGTTAATAAAAAGACAGCATCTGACATGCCATGGGTCAGCAATGTGCCCTGGTGGCCAAGAAAGCCAATGGGATCCTGGGGTGCATTAGGAGGAGTGTGTCCAGCAGATCCAGGGAGCTTCTCCTCCCCCTCTATTCTGTCCTGGTGAGACCTCAGCTGGAATATTGCATCCAGTTCTGGGCTCCCCAGTTCAGGAGGGACAGGGATCTGCTGGAGAGAGTCCAAGGGAAGGATACAAGGATGCTGAAGGGACTGGAGCACTGCCTGGTGAGGAGAGGCTGAGAGCCCTGGAGCTGTTTAGTCTGGAGAGGAGAAGACTGAGTGGGGATATGATCAATGTTTATAGATGTCTGAGGGCTGGAGGTCAAGAGGGAGGGGACAGGCTCTGCTCCATTGCACCCTGTGATAGGACACAGAGCAATGGATATATACTACAGCACAGGAGGTTTCACCTCCACGTGAGGAGGAAATTAATTCTTCACTGTGAGGGTCCCAGAGCCCTGGAGCAGGCTGCCCAAAGAGGTTGTGGAGTCTCCTTCTCTGGAGACACTCAAAACCCATCTGGATGTGTTTCTGTGTGACCTGTGCTGGATTATCTGGTCCTGATCTGGCAGGGATTTGGACTTGATTGTCTTTGGAGGTCCCTTCCTACCCCTAACATCCTCTGATCCTGTGAGCTGTCTTCTCCCAGACTTGTGGAGCTGGCAAGGTTGGAGTTGCCTTAAAGCAGGCACTAGTTTAGGCTGCTGAAGCCTGCCCAGACCACCACCGCAGTCTGCACTCCTCTCTTTTTCAGTGGGACGTCAGTTAAAGCTCTTTAAAAGAGGCAATATAAAAAGAGAGAAATTAATCACTTTGAAGATGAAAGAGCAAAAAAACATCTCAGAACTTAAAGGAGGACAATGATCAGCTGTGACATTGTCTGTTAGATGGAAAACTCTTGAGAGAAAGGGCAGGGAAAAAAGGGCACTAATTCCTGAGCCTGTCTGAAAACCACCATCTCTCCTGGTGAAGAGGTGAGTCCAGGGGACATGTTTTAGAGAGCAAAGACATTTTGTTCCCTTGTACTGTTTCTTAAACCAATACTGTGTCTGTGACAGAGAACCAGCTTGGGGTTCTTTGATCTCCAAACCTCACTTACAAAAAAAATAAAATTAAATAAAAGTAATCACAGAATCAACCAGGTTGGAAAAGACCTCACAGATCATCAAGTCCAGCCTATAACCCAATACCTAACACCTCAGGACAACTAAACCGTGGCTCCAAGTGCCACACCCAAGCCTGTTCTGAACGCTTCCAGGGATGGTGACTCCACCACCTCCCTGGGCAGCACATTCCAATGGCCAACTACTTTCTCTGGGAAGAACTTTCTCCTCACCTCCAGCCTAAACCTCCCCTGGCACAGCTTGAGACTGTGTCCTCTTGTTCTGCTGCTACTTGCCTGGGAGAAGAGACCAACCCCCACCTGGCTACAACCTCCCTTCAGGCAGTTGTAGACAGCAATGAGGTCTCCCCAGAGCCTCCTCTTCTCCAGGCTAAACACCCCCAGCTCCCTCAGGCTAAACACCCCCAACTCCCTCAGCCTCTCCTCACAGGGCTGTGCTCAAGGCCTCTCCCCAGCCTCATTACCCTTCTCTGGACACGTTCAAGAGTCTCAATGTCCTTCTTAAACTGAGGGGCCCAGAAGTGGACACAGGACTCAAGGTGTTGCCCTACAGTTCAATTAGAGCAAGCTGAGTATTGAAAAAAAGGAATAAAAAAGAAAAACCTGTGAGACATTTTTGCTGCTGAAGGCTAAAAGAAATCTGTTAGGAACCTTCGGCAAGTGGCACATCAATGAACTCTTAGAGGAAGAAAAGCTCCTCAGCTGCAGCTGAATATTGGGCAGGACAGGGGGAAGAGACAAGGGTCCAGCACTGCTGCTTGAAAGCAGAGCTGCCAACACTGTTATCATCCACAGGGCATCCCCAAATCTGGCTGGACTCATCCTCTGCCTTTCATTTCAATCTGGAGCGTGGTAGCAGGCACAAGCCTTTGGGAGAAGGTGCCCACTTCAATCCACAGAGGGAAATTCTTGCCACTCCTCTGGCTTGCTCTGAATTCTTGAGCTACAGGATCTCAAGCATAAAACCTCAGTAGTGAGGGCTACCATTCAACTGTGACCACTGCTGAGGCTAGATTGCTTTAATTACAAGCTACTCCAGGGGAAGCTGCCAGCAGGCATTCATTATTGCGAGATTAAAACTCGTTTATTGGGTTGTTATTGATGGCATTAAGCTGACTGATCAGGAACAAGTCAGAGCTGAAATATTCAGAGAATGAAACCATTTACTGGTAATATAACAAAAAATAAAGTATCTCCAGGGAATCATAGAATGGTCCAGGCTGGAAGGGACCTGCAAAGGACACCCAGTCTGACCTCCCAGCAGTCAGCAGCGACATGCCCAACTAGATCAGAAATAGTAAGATAATGGTAATTTAACTAAAAGTGGACAGGAAAACTGCAGCTTTTAATCTGAGGAGGTTTAGCAGGCCCTCTGAATACACAGATGTTATTTACTGGGCTCCCCAGTTCAAGAGAGGGATCTGCTGGAGAGAATGCAAGGGAGGGCAACAAGGATGCTGAAGGGACTGGAGCACTGCCTGGTGAGGAGAGGCTGAGAGCCCTGGGGCTGTTTAGATTGGAGAGGAGAAGACTGAGAGGGGATCTGATCAATGTTTCTAAATATCTGAGGGCTGGGGTTCGAGAGAGAGGGGACAGCCTCTGCTCACTTGTGCCCTAGGATAGGACATGGGCAATGGATGGAAACTACAGCACAGGAGGTTCCACCTCGACATGAGGAGAAACTTCTTCCCTGTGAGGGTCCCAGAGCACTGGAACAGGCTGCCCAGAGAGGTTGTGGAGTCTCATTCTCTGGAGACTTTCAAGCCCCACTTGGATGCATTCCTGTGTGACCTGTGCTGGATTCTTTGGTCCTGCTTTTTCAGGGGGGGTTGGACTCAATGATCTTTGGAGTCTCATCCTACCTCTAACATCCTCTGATCCTGTGATCTAAGGTGTCAATGGTAGCTCTAAAATCTCACCATCTCTACTAGCTCACTGCAGGTCATTGCAGGACCAGCTGTGGAGCATACTGATCAGTTCCTTTGCACCCAAAGAGTTTGTGCTGGTCACAGTGGTAGATGATTTGGAGCCCAGCAAGCTGCTGAAGCAAATCCCAACCTCAAATCCCACACCTGCCAGCGGGAGCCCTGAGCTGCCTGGGTGGGGACACAGGAGAAGCTTCTCCTCAGATGGAGAGTGCAGGAAGATGCGAAGGAGATGCCAGGAGCATGAGCTCTGGGCTCAGTGCCAGTGCCACCCTGGCCAGAAAGACTTTAATTGGCCTGCCATTCGGTCCTGTTTCTCACTGTGGCATCTGAGGAGACCAAAAACAATCAAAAAATTAGAAATCATTCTTCCCTCTTTCTCAGAGAGGCCTCTCATGGCCTAACTGCAGGTGAACTGTAATTAAAATGTCCTATTCCACACATTTTTTTTTAAGCCATCTGGCTGTGTGGCAAGGAGGAGAGAGAGGTGGGGCTGGGGTGGGTGACAGGGGGACACGCTACACGAAGGGCTGGTTTATGACTGAGCCTAAGAGAGGTATTAGCTCCTTCCACTGATGCAGGAGATGCTCTGTGCTTACAAAGCTTTCTAAAGAAGCTTTGGCTTGCTCTGACTGAGTCATGCTGACTGTGAGGCCTTCTGGTATGCTTTGGAAAGATAAAATAGAAAATAAAATAGCAACAACCAAAAAAAGCCCCAAACCCACCACCCCAAGAAGTGCATTTTCCTTTTACCATTCGGTGTGATGAATGTGAGTGGCTTTTCACAATCCCTTTCCAATTAATTTGAGCAGAGGGAGCTCTGCTGGCCCTTGTGGATGAACTGAGCATCATATTAAAAGATTATTTGAAGGGGTTGCAGGATAAGGATTGAACACAGAGGCTAAGCTCCAAACTAGCCATCATGTGAGTCACCAAAAGCCATAGATCTTCCTCGGTGTGAGTCATCCTAACGATACACTTGGAGCCAGTGGACCTTAATGCCAAATCCCCACTGCTACCAACCTCCTGTAGGTCTTCTCTCTTTCCTCTGAGGGTTGATGACAGCCTTAGCCATAGAATCATAGAATTGATAGAGTTGGAAGGGACCTCAAGGAGCATCCAGTCCCAATCTCCCCTGCCATGGGCAGGGACACCTCACACTAGAGCAGCTTACTCACAGGCACATCCAGCCTGGCCTGAAAAACCTCCAGGGATGAGGCATCCACCATCCCCCTGGGCAACCTCTGCCAGTCTCTCACCACCCCCATGCTAAAGAACCTCTTCCTAACATCCAATCTCAATCTACCCATTTCTCATTTTGCCCCATTCCCCCCACTCCTATCACTCCCTGACACCCTCTAAAGTCCCTCCACAGCTTTCTTGTAGGCTCCCTTTCAGACACTGGGAGGCCACAAGAAGGTCTCCTCAGAGCCTTCTCTTCTCCAGACTGAACAACCCCAACTCTCTCAGTCTGTCTCCATAGCAGAGCAGCTCCAGCCCTCTGCTCATCCTCGTGGCCCTACTCTGGACACCTTCCAGCACCTCCAGATCTTGCCTCTAACACAGGCTCCAGAACTGGACACAGTGCTCCAGGTGGGATCTCAGCAGAGTGGAGCAGAGGGGGAGAATCCCCTCCCTGGCCCTGCTGGCCACACTTCTCTTGCTGCAGCCCAGGCTCTGCTTGGCTCTCTGGGCTGCAAGTGCTCACTGCTGGCTCCTGTTGAGCTTCTCATCCCCCAGTACCCCCAAGGCCTTTTCTTCAGGGCTGCTCTCAAGCCAGTCCCTGCCCAGACTGTATCAGTGCTTGGGATTGCCCTGACCCAGCTGCAGGACCTTGCACTTGGTCTTGTTGGAACTCATGAGGTTGTTGTCATGGGCTCACCTCTCCAGCCTGTCAAGATCCCTGGAAGAAGACAAGGAGAGGTCACAGCAGCATGTTTCCAGCTCCCAAGTGGGTGCAGCTGAAGGTGAAGTGGGTATTTTGGTGCTTTGCATTTCAGGGTTGGGACTGGGTGAGCAGCTGTTGAGGTTTAAGTCCAAAAGTCCCAAATGGAACAGTCCCAGAGTCCAAAAGCCCCAAATGGAATAGATTTAGGTTCCTTCCCCTCTCCTTTTTATTTTTTTCCCAGTAGGGGAAAGCAAATTGGGCAGGAGGAGAAAAAAGAGAGGTAAAACTATGAAAGAAACAGTCTAGAATTGATTTGGAAGGTAAAAGTTTATTGAAATAAGAAAGGCATTTGAGTGAGTAAAAGGGATGGTTACAAAGTTATAAAGAAAAAGGGTAAATAAATATATATACAGAACCAGGCCCAGCTGGCAGAGGATTCTCTTGATGCAAATGTGGATTCTCTTTGGATGCAGTCCTTAGGAGTCTGGACGCAGCATGGAGCAGTTCTCACCACGTGGTTACAACAACAGCAGGGAGCAGCCTGTGGAGCAGGTGAGGAGCAGGAGCAAGAGAAAGGGACAGGAAAATATCTTCCCTTAAATAGGCTGTGGTGGACAGGAAGGGGGAGTGGAACTGTCTTTGACCAGGGTCCCTGGGAGTGGGGACCAAGCCTCTCTCCCTACCTGGGTCAGGTTTCTTTGTCCACCGGGGGCTAGGCTCTTTTCAGCCCAACCCTTCCTGGGCTGGGTGTAACCTGGCAGAGCAGTAGTCATGCTGCAATGCACACTGAACCCTAAGCTCAGAGGCACTTTCTGTCTTTTTATGAGAGAGAAGAAATATTTCCCTCCCCCTTCTTCCAGCTCCTTTGAATACCTGCAGCACAACTTTCTATCATCCTTAGTAAGGAAAATAAAACTGTTATTGCTTATGAGAGCACTTTTATTTCAATCCTGTCCTTCCTGCCACAGAGCTGGTGCTATTTTTTTGCCTCTTGGCTGAGCTATGATATCCTTTACAAACAGAGTAGATGCTGAAGAGCAAGGAAACCTCTTTTTCAAATTGCATTGGAGTAATTATGTTGTAGGACCTCCCACACACACCCCCTGCATGCTGGGATTTAAAAGGCTGGGAATTAACAGGCAAAGCAGAAGAAGAGAGGAAGCAGCACTAACTCCTGGAGCTGTATTCTACTAATGGCCAAGACATTCCTCAACTCTAAACCAGCTGATTCATTCTCCCACTTTTATCCTCAGGATGAGCTAACAGCTGCAGGATGTGATGCCAAGCGCTGGCTGCTGCCTGTCCTGGAGGCAGCCTGGCTTGGGGGAGCTGCTGGAGTGGTGCTGACTTTAATCCAATAAGCAGTGAGAGAAAGGGAAGAGCTGAATTTTTTCCTTTCTGGGGGTGTGTGTGAGCATACATGGTAGACAAAGTCCTTACGATGGAGAGGGTTTGGTCTGAGAAGCAATTTCAAGTAGCTGTCATCTTTTTTTCCCCTTTAGACTAAATAAAGCTTCATTTGTGAGGCTTTCAATCACTCAGAATCACAGGATTGTTAGGGTTGGAAGGGACCTCAAGGATCAACCAGTTCTAATACCTCTGCCATGCACAGGGACATCTCATACTAGAGCAGCTTGCTCACAGCCACATCCAGCCTGGCCTGAAAAACCTCTAGGGATGAGGCTTCCACCACCTCCCTGGGAAATCTCTGCCAGTGTCTCACCACCCTCATGGAGAAGAACTTCTTCCTAATATCCAATCTCAATCTACCCATTTCTAGTTTTGCTCCCTTCCCCCCAGTCCTATCACTCCCTGACACACTCAGAAGTCCCTCCCCAGCTTTCCTGTAGCCCCCTTCAGACACTGCAAGGCCATAAAAGGGTTTCCTCAGAGCCTTCTCTTCTCCTGACTGAACAGCCCCAACTCTCTGTCTTCACAGGAGAGGAGCTCCTGTGAGCCCTCTGATCAAATTCAGGTCTTATTAGTTGCTGTGTGCATTTACATTGCTGGAGGTTTAATCAGGGCAGATAAAGAGTGAACAATGAAAATAAAGGGCTGCCTCTTGTGTAATGTAGGCTATTTGTGATAGCAACAGGAAAAGAGAGCTTGCACAGGTCGGGCAAGAGAAAGTCTCAGATGGTGGAGCATGGAGCAGCTGCCAGCAAGAAAGAATCTCTCTCTCCAGAGTATTTCCCTCTCTTTCTGGATAATCCTGCAGGAGAATCTCTCTTTGCAAAGGATGTAAATTTGGACTTCTGTAGCAGTGAGAGGAAAGGGGATGAGAGGAGGAAATTGTTGTAACTTCTGACGTTAGAGATGGTACAATAAAAAGGATGACTTGCTTTGAACCTCATTACTGATCATTATTCTACTGAGAGTCAAAGACAGGCTGCCTGCTTTAGCAAAGAGAGTCCTGATCAGATGGAGAAAATAAAGATGCAAAGGGTAACTACACTGAAAATACAAGGGTAACTACACTGAAACATGCAACCCTCAAGGAGAAAGGCAGGCTTCACAGAAATTCTCCTCCCCCTCTCCTCTGCCCTGCTGAGATCTCACCTGGAATATTGTGTCCAGTTTTAGGCTCCCCAGTTCAGGAGGGGCAGGGATCTGCTAGGGACAGTCCAAGGGAAGGCTACAAGGATGCTGAAGGGACTGGAGCCCTGCCTGGTGAGGAGAGGCTGAGAGCCCTGGGGCTGTTTAGTGTGGAGAGGAGAAGGCTGAGAGGGGATCTGATCAATGTCTATCAATATCTGAGGGCTGGGGGTCAAGAGGGAGGGGACAGACTCTGCTTCCTTGCACCCTGTGATAGGAAAAGGGGCAAGGGATATAAACTACAGCACAGGAGGTTCCACCTCCGTGTGAGGAGGAAATTAATTCTTCACTGTGAGGGTCCCAGAGCACTGAAACAGGCTGCCCAGAGAGGTTGAGGAGTTTTATTCTCTGGAGACTATTCAGCCCTGTTTGGATGTGTTCCTCTGTGACCTGTGCTGGACTCTATGGTACTGCTCTGGAGGGGGGTTGGACTCGATTGTCTTTGGAGGTCCTTTCCAACCCCTAACATCCTCTGATCCTGTGAGCTGTCAGTCAGTTAATAGCTTGGTTGGTCAGAGGGCTTGAGGCACTCTGAGTGGCCAAGTTTAGGCTGAGCCTGTCAATCCTGATTCTGTCAATCCTGACTCTGTCTTGTTAAGGGGGGGGGGGGGGGGGGGAAGTGGTTCTGTTGATCCAAATTCACCAACTGATCCCAAGAGCCATGTAAGAGAGCTTCCTGTCCAAAGAATCACAGAATCAACCAGGTTGGAAAAGACCTCACAGATGATCAAGTCCAAACTATTACCTAACACCTAACACCTCCTGACGACTAAACCATGGCTCCAAGTGCCACATCCAAGCCTTTTGTGAACACCTCTAGGGATGGTGACTCCACCACTTCCCTGGGCAGCACATTCCAATAGCCAATTACTTTCTCTGGGAAGAACTTTCTCCTCACCTCCAGCCCAAACCTCTCCTGGTGCAGCTTGAGACTATGTCCTCTTGCTCTGTCGCTGCTTGCCTGGGAGAAGAGACCAAGCCCCGCCTGGCTACAACCTCCTTTCATGTACTTTCCTAGCAGCTTTTTGGATGTCAGCCCTCTTACATGGTGTTTCAGAGGCATTTAAAGGTCACTGCTAGCGAGAGAGAGAAGGTCTGGGAACCTGGCAGTAAAAGACCTCTGTGCTCCGGCTGGGTTCTTCTGCATTGAAAGGAGGAGAAAGGTTTGAGTCGCAGGTTTCTGAGGCAGAAATTGGAGACTTGATTGCCTGGAGTGCTTTCTGCAGCTCCTTTATGTGGCACTAATTCTTGCCAAGACAGCCTGTCATCTGACTCCCTACCCTATTGGTAACTTTTTTGACTGTTCTTGCTGGATGAGCATGAATCTTGCTGTGAAATGACTGGAAAAGAATGAAGGCAGATCTGGGCAGGAATTGCCTGGAAAAAGAGCAGAAAGTTGTGTGTCTGGCTTTGGGTTTTACAGCTGCCTTCTTTTTTAAAGCATTCTCCTGGATGTGCAACAACTGTGAAAAATTAAACCCCAACAGTTAACCCCTCCTTCTTGTACTCATCTCTGGAGAGGCCACACTTCGAGTGTTGTGTCCAGATCTGGGCACAAGAGAGATGTGGAGGAACTTCAACAAGGCCAAGTGCCAGGACCTGCATTGGACCACAACAACCCCAAGCAATGCTCCAGGCTTGTGACAGTGTTGCTGGAAAGCTGCTGGCACAAAGGGACCTGGGGGTGCCAATGGGCAAGCAGCTGAAGAGGAGCCAGCAGTGTGCCCAGCTGGCCAAGAAAGCCAAAGGCATCCTGGCTGGGATCAGCAATGCTGTGTCCAGCAGCAGCAGGGAGGGGATTGTCCCCTGGCACTCAGCTCTGGGGAGGCCACACCTCGAGTGCTGTGTCCAGTTTTGAGTACCTCAAGACAAGAGAGATGTGGAGGTGCTGGAGCCAGGGCAGAGGAGGGCAATAAGCTGTGAAGGGCCTGGAGAAGAAATCTGATGAAGAGCAACTGAAGGAGCTGGAAATGGTTAGTTTGAAGCAGTGGAGGCTGAGGGGAGACCTCCTGGCTCTCTACAGCTCCCTGAAAGGAGGTTGTGGAGAGGTTGGTGCTGGTCTCTTCTCATAGGTCATTAGTGATAGAAGAAAAAGGAACACCCTGAAGCTGCAGCAGGGCAGGTTCAGACTGGACAGCAGAAAGAATTTTTCCCCATCAAGAGTTGTCAGGCATTGGAATGTGCTGTCCAGGGAGGTGGTGGAATCCCCAAGCCTGGATGTGTTTAAAAATAGTTTGGATGTGGTGCTTGGAGTTATGGTTTAGAGGTGATCCTTGTAAAGCAGGGTTCTGGGTTGGTCTTGCTGGTCCTGAGAGTCTTTTCCAGCCTGAATGTTTCTGTGATTCTATAATTGATTCTCATCCCTTTCACCTGACAGCATTTCCAGCAGTTTCTCTAATCTGCAGCAAATGAGGAGCAGCTGAGGGAGCTGGGGTTTAGTTTGGAGAAGAAAAGGCTGAGGAGACAGCTTGTTGCTCCCTCCAGCAACCTGAAAGAAGGTTGGGGTAAGTACAGCTGCTGTTTGTCTCTTCTCCTGTGTAACTAGCAATAGGATGAGAGTAAATGGGTTTGAGCTGTGCCAGGGGAGGTTTAGATTACACATTAAGACTGACTTCTTTACTGAAAGAGTGGGGAGGTGTTGAAACAGGCTGCCCAGGAAGGTGGTGGAGTCTCCATCCCTGGAGCTCTTCAAGAAGCTGTTGATGATAGAATTGTCAGGGTTGGAAGGGACCTCAAGGATCATCCAGTTCCAACTCCCCTGCCATGGCCAGGGACACCTCACACTCGAGCAGGTTGCTCACAGCCACATCCAGCCTGGTCTTCAAGACCTCCAGGGATGAGGCTTCTACCTCCTCCCAGGGCAACCTCTTCCAGTGTCTCACCACTCTCATAGGGATGAACTTCTTCCTGACATCCAATCTCAAATCTACCCATTTCTAGTTTTGCTCCATTACCCCTACTCCTATCACTCTAAAAAGTCCCTCCCCAGTTTTCTTGTAGCCCCCTTCTGATGCTGGAAGGCACCAAGAAGGTCTTCTTGGAGTTTTCTCATTTCTGGACTGAACAACCCCAACTCTCTCAGTCTGTCTCCATAGCAGAGTAGCTCCAGCCCTCTGCTCATCCTCATAGCCCTTCTCTGGACACTTTCCTCCATGTTGTACTGGGTTGGGGCAAACCCCTCCCCACCACGCACAGAAATAACGACTCAGACAAACAGATTGCAAAAGTGATGGAAAGTTTAAATAGGGAACAGCGAGTGTGTGCAGAGAGCTAGAAACACAGTGACAAGAGGAAACCCCAAAACAGACCCAGAGAGATCCCATCCCCACCTGAGGGTGCACCCAAAACCCCCAGGGCTCCTCCTTCCCCCCCCCCACTGCTAGGCTAGTCTCAGCTGGCCAGATCTGTGACTGCCCATCCCCTCGTGGCCTTGGGCCTAGCCAGGCTCATGGCCGGGAGATCTCTCCCCCAGTTACCAGGTGGTGGAGAGGAAGGAAAGAGGAAGTGTCAGACCCCGCCGTGAGACTTATAGTGGTGCAAGGGATCATGGTAGGAAATAACCTAATTTCCTGTGCCCTCCCACTGGGCTGGACTTCTGGACACAGGAAACACCCCTGTAGCAGAGGGCACCCAGCCAAACTACGACACATGTCCATATCCTTGTTGTAATGGGGGATCCAGAAGTGGATGCAGTACTCCAGGTGGGGGGACTCATTTTCTCTCATGCATTGAGCATTGTGTGGATTTTTAGGTACATGGCAGATAGGATTTAATTTTTCTGTGTTGTGCTAGCCCAATAGCACCACCACAAATTGCAAATGTGACCTGTTGGAACATGTTTGCTTCTAAATGCATTTCTAGCTCTGTAATTGCAATGACATTTCTTGCAATAACACTGGGAAGTGGGAATGAAGTGCCGTGTTTAGGTGTCCACTGGGACAGGGGCTGCCCTGCTGAAAAGCAGCTCCACAGAGAAATACCTTGGAGTCCCAGTGGGCAGCAATTTCTGCATGGGACAGCAATGTGCCCTGGTGGCCAAGAGAACCAATGGGATCCTGGGGTGCAGCAAGAAAAGTGTGGCCAGCTTGGCTAGGGAGGTTCTTTTCCCCTTCTACTCTGCCCTGCTGAGACCACACCTGCAATCCTGTGTCAAATTTGAGGACCCCCAGTTCAAGAGAGACAGAGACCTGCTGGAGAGTGTCCAAGGAAGAGCCATGAGGATGCTTAGGGGACTTGAGCATCTCCCCTGTGAAGAGAGACTGAGAGCCCTGGGGCTGTTTAGTCTGGAGAAGAGAAGGCTGAGAGGGGATCTGATCAATGTCTATCAAGAGCTGAGGGCTGGGGGTCAAGTGGAGGGCGCCAAGCTCTTTTGGGTGGTGCACAGCAATAAGCCAAGGACCAATGGCTACAAACTTGAAGAGAGAAGGTTTCAGCTGAACATGAGGAGAAACTTCTTTGCAGTGAGGGTGACAATGGCCTGGAGCAGGCTGCAGGTTGTGGAGTCTTCTTCTCTGGAGACTTTCCAAACCCCACCTGGATGCATTCCTGTGCAGACTCCCCTGGGTGGTGCTGCTATTGGCAGGGGGGTTGGACTGGATGATCTCTGAAGGTGTCTTCCGACCTCTAATGATACTGTTCATCCATCCTCCAGCTTCCTACACTTTAACATCAGGAAATGAGCTTGGAGGGGTTTTTACTTCTTTATAAGTACCCTGCAGAAACAAATTGCCCACTCTCATTGTTCAGCAGGAGCAAAGAGTGGACCTTGGCAGTCAGGATGATACCTTGCTCTTCACACATGCAGCTGCTCTGATATTTCTAAGCCTTGACTAGCCATTCAGTTTAGTTTTATATTGGAGATAGCCTTGTGGTTCTTGAATGAGATTCTTCATTAAAATAACTCAGCAGAGAGCAGGGAAGTGAGGTGTTGGGTGACAGGTTGGACTTGATGACCTCTGAGGTCTTTTCCAACCTTATTGATTCTATGAAGTGGCAGCTGTGGAAGGCTCATTCAGAGAGCATAAAGGACCCAGACTGTTTACTGTAGACAAACGGTAGCCCTGAGCAAGAGGTGAGCAAGCAACCTGCAGGAATCATAGAATCGTAGAATTGTCAGGGCTGGAAGGGATCCCAAGGATCAGCCAGTTCCAACCCCCCTCACATGGCCAGGGACATCTCACACTAGAGCAGCTTGCTCACAGCCACATCCAGCCTGGCCTGAAAAACCTCCAGGGATGAGGCTTCCACCACCTCCCTGGGTAACCTCTTCCATTGTCTCACCACCCTCATGAAGAAGAACTTCTTCCTAACATCCAATCTCAATCTACCCATTTCTAGTTTTGCTCCACTCCCCCCAGTCCTATCACTCCCTGACCGCCTAAAAAGTCCTTCCCCAGCTTTCCTGTAGCCCCCTTCAGATACTGGAAGGCCACAAGAAGGTCTCCTCAGAGCCTTCTCTTCTCCTGACTGAACAACCCCATTACCTTCAGTCTATCCTCATAGGAGAGGAGCTCCAGCCCTCTGCTCATCCTCATGGCCCTTCTCTGGATGCTTTCCAGCACCTCCAGATCCTTCCTGTAATAGGGGCCCCAGAAGAAGTGGGGAAAGGAAAGAGAATGTTGACTTCACCCCCTAAATTTCCCTTTCAGATGTGTTTGTAACCTGTTTGCCCCTCCTTTGCCTTTCATTTGATTTCAGTGAAGTAAAAGGAAGACTTTTTCCAGTCACCCAGAGCTATTGTTGCAGAAGCTGGTGGGGGTTTCACTTGCTAAAGCATTAACTTGTGGCAATGAGGCTGTGGCAGCACTCCCAGCCTGGCTCTGTTGGCCATTAAAAGCACATTGTGCCAACAGCAACTGCTTTCCTTTAACAGTGTGGGTCCTCAGAAGATTCTTCTGCTCTGTGGGAAGAGGACCTAAGCTGTATCATGCCACTGATAATGTTCTGTCTGACTCATTTTGCCGTTTGAATTCAAAGGTACATATATATGTATAAATTTTTTAAGGCAGCATCGCAGCTTGCAGGATTCTGTTCTGCTCCTACTTGTGAAAATCAATCATGGGGAAGGTGGCAGGGGGAATTACCAGCATGAGCAGGGACTTCCTTCAGCAGCAGCTTATGGCCACGCTGATCTAAAGCACTTTGCTCTTTCCCTGCCTCTCTCTGCTGGGGTATTGATTAGGATCTGTTGTTGCTGTGTGGCATAAGATGAGGGCTTTGCCTTAAGAGGAAATGACTTACTGGGGTGTCAGGTAGGGATAGAACTAGGGGGAATGGAGCAAAACTAGAAGACCTTATTGTGGCCTTCCAATATCTTAAAAGTGCCTACAAGAGAGGTGGGGAGGGACTTTCTTGTGGCCTTGCAGTATCTGAAGAGGGGTACAGGGAAGCTGGGGAGGGACTTTTCAGGGTGTCAGGGAGTCTCCATCACCACTTGCAAGTGGTAAAGAGTTAAGGAGAAGAGGCTAAAGACCACAAGCATGGGCAGAGAGTTGGAGCTTCTCTCCTGTGAAGACAGACTGAGGGATTTGGGGCTTCTTAGACTGGAGAAGAAAACACTCCAAGGAGACCTTCTTGTGGCCTTCCAGAATGTGAAGGGGGCTACCAAAAAGCTGGAGAGGGACTTTTGAGGGTGTCAAGAGTGATAGGACTGGGGGGAATGGAGCAAAACTAGAAGTGGGTAGATTGAGATTGGATGTTAGGAAGAAGTTGTTCCCCCTGAGGGTGGTGAGACACTGGGAGAGGTTGCCCAGGGAGGTGGTGGAAGCCTCATCCTTGGAGGTTTCTCAGGCCAGGCTGGATGTGGCTGTGAGCAAGCTGCTCTAGTGTGAGGTGTTCCTGTCCATGGCAGGGGAGTTGGAACTGGCTGATCCTTGGGGTCCCTTCCAACCCTGACAATTCTGTGATTCTGGGCTGCAGCAAGTCCATACCTATTGTGTGGGTATAAAATATATATGTACATTTATATATAAATGTATTTATCTCAGCTGAAAATGGAGGCTCCCTTCTTGCAAAAACACTGCTGTTGTCCTGATGCATCCTTCCCACTCCTGCAGGAGTGGGAGGATGCAACAAACATGTGGCAGTGTGCTTGAGCAAGAGGCTTTTTATAGACTCGTAGGATCCCAGCAGGGAACGACAAGAAAGAATACCTCATTGTCTGTGGCCTACAAGAATAGATGAACTGGGAGGAGATGGGACAGCAGTGGTGGATCTTTCAAGCATTTCATCAGCTTGGGTGGAGTTTTTCACATCTAAGCAAATCCAGGGAGCTTCTTCTCCCCCTCTACTCTGCCCTGCTCAGGCCTCACCTGGAATATCGCAGTTCTGGGCTCCCCAGTTAAGGAGGGACAGGGATCTGCTGGAGAGAGTCCAAGGGAGGGCTCCAAGGATGCTGAAGGGACTGGAGCACTGCCTGGTGAGGAGAAGCTGAGAGCCCTGGGGCTGTTTAGTCTGGAGAGGAGAAGATTGAGAGGAGACCTGATCAATGTCTATAAATGTCTGACAGCTGGGAGTCATGAGGGAGGGGAGAGGCTCTGCTCAGTTGCACCCTGGGATAGGACAAGGGGCAGTGGATAGAAACCACATCACAGGAGGTTCCACCTCAACATGAGGAGGAACTTCTTCACTGTGAGGTTCACAGAGCACTGGAACAGGCTGCCCAGAGAAGCTGTGGAGTCTCCTTCTCTGGAGCCTTTCCAGCCCTGTCTGGATGTGTTCCTGTGTGACCTGTGCTGGATTCTCTGGTCCTGCTCTGGCAGAGGGGTTGGACTGGAAGATCTCCAGAGATCCCTTCCAACCCCTAACATCCTCTGATCTTGTGTGACCCTGTAAGCTCTCTGGTTAGAGAGAAGCAAGGACACTGTGCACACCCTGACACAGACCCATGAATCAATCTTTTGATGTAAGGTTAGTGCTTAGTAGAGCTTGGAGGAGTATCAGAGAAATAAAATGAAATCTTCAGTGAAATTTGCAACTACTGTGATGCTGTTGGCAGATAGCTCATTTCTGAAAATACAGTTTGGGAGGGGGGGAGGGAGTGGTGCTTGCATTTGTTGTGGGCAGCAGGCACGACAGGATCCCTAAATAACTGTTTGCCTGTTCTTTGCTGTCTTCCCACTCCATTGTATTCCTCACTTCTGGCTGGGCCTTTTTTCTTGCACTGCAGTAGCACTGCCTGCTTCTTCTTTAAGTACTCTTAATGGTCAGTGGTGGTATTGACTGCAGTTTGAGGAGAAATGGAGGCTAAGACCTAATTGCTTTTCTGGTGTACCATACTCTGTCAATCACAGAGTTGTCAGGGTTGGAAGGGACCTCAAGGAGCATCCAGTTACAACCCCCCTGCCATGGGCAAGGACACCTCATGCTAGAGCAGCTTGCTCACAGCCACATCCAGCCTGACCTGAGAAACCTCCAGGGATGAGGCTTCCACCACCTCCCTAGGCAACCTTTTCCAGTGTCTTACCACCCTCATGGGGAACAACTTGTTCCTAACATCCAATCTAAATCTATCCACTTCTAGTTTTGCTCCATTCCCCCCAGTCCTATCACTCCCTGACATCCTGGAAAGTCCCTCTCCAGCTTTCCTGTAGCCCCTTTTAGATATTGGAAGGCCACAAGAGGGTCTCCTTGGAGCCTTCTCTTCTCCAGACTGAACAACCCCATTTCCTTCAGCTGATCCTCATAGCAGAGCAGATCCAGCCCTGTGCTCATCCTCATGGCCCTTCTCTGGATGCTTTCCAGCACCTCCAGATCCTTCCTGGAATAGAGGCTCCAGAACTGGACACAGTGCTCCAGGTGGGGTCTCAGCAGAGTGGAGCAGAGGGGGAGAATCCCCTCCCTGGCCCTGCTGGCCACACTTCTCTTGCTGCAGCCCAGGCTCTGCTTGGCTCTCCAGGCTGCAAGTGCTTCTCCTCCCCCAGCACCCCCAAGGCCTTTTCTTCAGGGCTGCTCTCCAGCCAATGAAGTAGCTATTCTTGTTCTTAGGAAAGCTATGATTAATTATGGATTTTAAAGAAGTGGGCAAAGCAATTTTAGGCTCTCCAGTTTCTGATTCTGTTTGTAACCAATAGGTCTGCACAGCTGTATCTCTGTTTCAACAGAATCCTTTTTGACGTTTAAAGACACAATTACCTCAACTGGCGTAGATTGATGATCTCATTGACTTGTGTCCAGTTTTGGGCACCTCAAGACAAGAGAGATGTGGAGGTGCTGGAGCCAGTGCAGAGGAGGGCAAGGAAGCTGGGAAGGGCCTGGAGAAGAAATCTGATGAAGAGCAACTGAAGGAGCTGGGGATGGATAGTTTGAAAGAGAGGAGACTGAAGGGAGACCTTAAGGCTCTCTACAGCTACCTGAGGAGAGGTTGGTGCTGGTCTCTCCTCACAGGTCATTAGTGATAGAACAAGAGGGAACAGCTTTATGATGCAGTAGAGCAGGTTCAGACTGGACAGTAGGAAGAATTTTTCCCCATCAAGAGTGGTCAGGCATTGGAATGTGTTGCCCAGGGAGGTGGTGGAGTCCTCAAGGCTGGATGCGTTTCAAAGTGGGTTAGATGTGGTGCTTGGGGCTCTGGTTTGGGGTGATCCTTGTAAAGCAGGGTTCTGGGTTGGTCTTGCTGGTCCTGAGAGTCTTTTCCAGCCTGAATGTTTCTGTGATTCTGTAATTGCTTCTCATCCCTTTCACCTGACAGCATTTCCAGCAGTTTCTCTAATCTGCAGCAAATGAGGAGCAGCTGAGGGAGCTGGGGTTTAGTTTGGAGAAGAGAAGGCTGAGGAGACAGCTTGTTGCTCCCTCCAGCAACCTGAAAGAAGGTTGGGGTAAGTACAGCTGCTGTTTGTCTCTTCTCCTGTGTAACTAGCAATAGGATGAGAGTAAATGGGTTTGAGCTGTGCCAGGGGAGGTTTAGATTAGACATTAAGAAAGACTTCTTTACTGAAAGAGTGGGGAGGTGTTGGAACAGGCTGCCCAGGAAGGTGGCGGAGTCTCCATCCCTGGAGCTCTTCAAGAAGCTGTTGATGATAGAATTGTCAGGGTTGGAAGGGACCTCAAGGATCATCCAGTTCCAACCCCCCTGCCATGGCCAGGAACACCTCACACTAGAGCAGGTTGCTCACAGCCACATCCAGCCTGGCCTGAAAAACCTCCAGGGATGAGGCTTCTACCTCCTCCCAGGATAACCTCTTCCAGTGTCTCACCACCCTCATGGGGAGGAATTTCTTCCCAACATTCAAGCTCAATCTACCCACTCCTGATTTTGCTCCTTTCCCCCCAGTCCTATCAGTACTTGACACCCTGATTAATTTAGCTTCTACTTGAACATGAGCACTTTTACCTGCCCTCCCTTCTAGGGGGAGTGAAATATGTTTGCCATAATTCAACTGTAGCTTAATTTTGTTAGGTGCACTCTAAGCCAAAGATCTCTGGAGAATGTGCTGCTGTTGTAAGAGGCTTATGGGCAGTGAAAAGCATGGAATAATTACACAACCTCCAGATATTTATGGCTGCAGGGAGATCACCTGATATTTGGGGACTTTGTTGTTGTTTGTTGGGGGTTCTTTAAACCAACATTGAATTAATCTGGGCACTTTGGCAGCTCTTAATATTTTAAGTCCTCCATGCTTAAAAAGAATTAAAAATCTATTATTTCTTCTCACCTTGTAAGAAAAAGACTTAGAGCTATAGCAAATAAAATCTATTAGTAAAGTGCCACAGATGAACATGAGTCAGCAGTGTGCCCAGGTAGCCAAGAAAGCCAATGGCATCCAGGCCTGCATTAGGAATAGTGTGGCCAGCAGGAGCAGGGAGGTCATTCTGCCTCTGTACTCTGCACTGGTTAGACCACACCTTGAGTCCTGTGTCCAGTCCTGGGCCTCTCAGTTTAAGAAGGACATTGAGACACTTGAATGTGTCCAGAGAAGGGCAACAAGGCTGGGGAGAGGCCTTGAGCACAGCCCTGTGAGGAGAGGCTGAGGGAGCTGGGATTGTTTAGCCTGGAGAAGAGGAGGCTCAGGGGAGACCTCCTTGCTGTCTACAACTCCCTGAAGGGAGGTTGTAGCCAGGTGGAGGTTGGTCTCTTCTCCCAGGCAACCAGCACCAGAACAAGAGGACACAGTCTCAAGCTGTGCCAGGGGAAGTTTAGGCTGGAGGTGAGGAGAAAGTTCTTCCCAGAGAGAGTTATTAGCCACTGGAATGTGCTGCCCAGGGAGGTGGTGGAGTCACCATCCCTGGAGGTGTTCAAGAGGGGATTGGACGTGGCACTTGGTGCCATGGTTTAGTAGTCATGAGGTGTTGGGTGACAGGTAGGACTTGATGATCTTTGAGGTCTTTTCCAACCTTATTAATTCTATGACTCTGTGATTCTAAATGACTTGAATCATGCAACAATTGTGGGTTTAGAGATATGGAAAGTGAGGTAGGAATTTGATTTCTTTTAGGTATCTTTACTAACTTACAGCTAGGCTGAACAGCTGTTCTCTGAGGGACTCCTCCCAAGGCATGAGAGACAGCATTGCAAAATTAAGAGGATATAGACAATCAAAGGCAAAGGAAACAAAACTCTGCTGCTGGTCAAGGGCCTGAATTATATCTGGTTGGACCTCACTTGTGCTTTGGATTGTTAAAACAGACCCTGGCTCTCAGCTTCGTTTAGCTTTCAGGGCTCTTACTCTTTAGTTTGGTTTGGGGTTTTGTTTGTGGGGTTTGGGTTTTTTTGGTTGCTTTGGTTTTGTTTGTTGCTGTCTTGGTTTGGTTGAACAAAATCACAGAATTAACCAGGTTGGAAAAGACCTTCTGAGATCATTTTGATTTTGTTTGGTTTTAGCTTGGTTTGGTTCTTGGTTTTGTGGGTGGTTTTTTATTGTCTTTTTTGTCTGTGTTTTGTTTTGTTAGGTTATATTTCTGTGTGTGTGAGGGGTTGGCATGTTTGTTTGTTTTTAGGTTTGCTTTGGGTTTGGTTTTTTAATGCTAGATGTTGGAAGTGACCTCCAGAGATCAGCCAGTCCAACCCCCCCCCTGCCAGAGCAGGATCACCCAGGGCAGTCTGCACAGGAATGCATCCAGGTGGGGGTTGAAAGTATCCAGGGAAGGAGAATCCATAACCTCTCTGGGCAGCCTGCTCCAGGCCTCTGTCACCCTCACTGCAAAGAAGTTTCTCCTCATGTTGAGCTGAAACCTTCTCTCTTCAAGTTTGTCTCCATTGGTCCTTGGCTTATTGCTGTGCAGCACCCGAAAGAGCTTGGCCCCCTCCACTTGACCCCCAGCCCTCAGCTATTGATAGACATTGATCAGATCCCCTCTCAGCCTTTTCTGCTCCAGACTAAACAGCCCCAGGGCTCTCAGGGCTCTCTCTTCACAGGGCAGATGCTTAAGCCCCTGAAAGAAGTCCCCTGTTACTTTCTAATTGTTGGACCTGAGTTCCCGGGGGCCCAGGCCAAGCAACATCTCCCAGCTGTTCCCATGCTTAGTCCCCTGTAGCAGGCATTGACTCTAACCATGTGCTGGATGCACTGTCACAACTGATCTGCCTTATGCACACCCCAGTGCCCATTCCTATATATCCTCCATATGGAGCTCCAGTCACTGCATTTCTCTTGTCCTGTGCTGACTCTGCTTGCAGTGGCCACAGCCAGCAGCTGCAGAGCTGTCTTCCTCAGGAGATTGGCTTCAGTACATCCCAACCCCATGGAGAGAGGATAAATCAGCAAGAACCATCAGAGAGGTGGGAGGAAGGGATAACAAATGCCTCTTTGGATCCCTGCCCTGTTTTGCCCAGCAGTAGGAAGCACAATTTTGCTTTGTGTCTTTCCACCCTAACTGAGGATTGGGGACTGCAGCTTTGCCCTGGGAAGCCTCACATCTGAGCAAGAGACCCTCTGCTGACATGATGTGCATGCTTTGCCCCACCTGATAGGGCTTTGGCTGGGAAGGGATTTTATATAAGACACTCCAGAATGGTTTTCTACCAGCAATTACTTTTCCTTCACCGATCAATCCACAGCTGCCCCTCCTTGATGGTGTTGGGAACTGGGTTTGTTTAGTCTGGAGAAAAGGAGGCTCAGGGGAGACCTTATTGCTTATTACCTGAAAAGAGGTTGTGGACAGGTGGGGTTGGTCATTTCTCCCAGGCAACCAGCACCAGAACAAGAGGACACAGTCTCAAGCAACACCAGAGGAAGTTTAGGCTCAAGGTGACGAGAAAGTTCTTTCCAGAAAGAGTGATTGGCCATTGGGATGTGCTGCCCAGGGAGGTGGTGGAGTCCCCATCCCTGGAGGTGCTCAAAAAAGGCTTGGATGTGGCACTTGGAGCCATGGTTTAGTTGTCAGGAGGTGTTAGATATTAGGTAATAGGTTGGACTTGATGATCTCTGAGGTCTGTTCCAGCCTGGTTCATTCTATGATTCTATGTCTTTATCTGTGCAAGGAGGAAAAAATGTGATCATACCTACACTGCATATTTTATAATCTACCTTCTCATGGCATTGCCCCCTGTTGTGATGCCATGGAGCACCTACATATTTACCTCATGGGAGGATCCTTATGAGTCTAGTCTAGGTCTGGTCTTCAATATCTTCATCAATGGCATTGCTGAGGGGATGGACAGAGTCTGCTCAGCAGGTTTGCTGAGGATACCAAACTGGGAGGCTTGGCTGAGACACCTGAAGGCTGTGCAGCTGTTCAGAGACTTGGACAGGCTGAGAGCTGGGCACAGAGGAACTTAATGAGGTTCAACAAAGAGAAGTGCAGAGTCCTGCACCTGGGGAGGAAGAAGAAACTGCAGCAATACAGGTTGGGAGGGGATCTGCTGGAGAGCAGCCCTGGGGAGGAGGACCTGGGAGTGCTGGTGGACAAGATCTGTATGGGACAGCAATGTGCCCTGGTGGCCAAGAAGGCCAAGGGGATCCTGGGGTGCATTGAGAGGAGTGTGTCCAGCAGATCCAGGGAGGTTCTCCTCCCCCTCTACTCTACCCTGGAGAGACCTCACCTGGAATATTGCATCCAGTTCTGGGCTTCCCAGTTCAGGAGGGACAGGGATCTGCTGGAGAGAGTCCAAGGGAGGGCTGCAAGGATGCTGAAGGGACTGGAGCACTGCCTGATGTGGAGAGGCTGAGAGCCCTGGGGCTGTTTAGTGTGGAGAGGAGAAGACTGAGAGGGGATCTGATCAATGTCTATCAATAGCTGAGGGCTGGGGGACAAGTGGAGGGGGCCAAGCTCTTTTGGGTGGTGCAGAGCAATAAGCCAAGGAACAATGCCAACGAACTTGAACAGAGAAGTTTCAGCTCAACATGAGGAGAAACTTCTTTCTAGTGAGGGTGACAGAGGCCTGGAGCAGGCTGCCCAGAGAGGTTGTGGAGTCTCCTTCTCTGGAGCCTTTCAAACCCCACCTGGATGCATTCCTGTGCAGACTCCCCTGGGTGATGCTTCTTTTGGCAGGGGGGTTGGGACTCAATGATCTCTGGGGGTCTCTTCCAACCTTTACTGTTCTGTGATTCTGTGATATTGAAGGTTGTTCAGGATCAAGCCTCACAAAACCTTTCCTCTCATCTCATAGTCTTCAGGACAGGCTGGATGTGGGTGTGAGTGAGCTGTTCTAGTGTGAGGTATCCCTGCCCATGGCAAGGAGGTTGAAACCGGATGCTCCTGGAGGTCCCTTCCAACCCTGATGATTCTGTGACGATTCTGTCAGGGGAAAATGGAAACAAACCCCAAACCAACGCAGAGCTATTTCCATACCCTGGATTTTATTTAGTTCCCCTCTTTTTTTCCAGCATGACTAGGACTCTGGCTGCTCTTAGGAAATGAGTTAGCTTCAATATTAATGTAGTGAGTTCCATTTGCAGAGGCAATCAGGAACTTTACGCCGCGTTCCGGAACGCCGGAATCCGGCTGGCATCCCTTTGCCAAGGCTCTATTTTTATTTGGTCTTCATCTGATGCTTATCAAGGTTGTTCCTGTTCCAAAAATGGATGAGTTCTAGCAGGAGTTTAGCAGTTGGTAATAGGAGTCAAGAAGACCGAGGCTTTTAACGCGTTCAGGAGGTTTAATTTCCTTCCCATCTGATGATAATAATTTAGCAGATAAAGAAAGGGGGGGGGGGGAGGGGAAAAACCTCCCCACAAAATTATGTGGATTTTAAAAAGCCTCCCACACACCTTATGGAATTAAAATACTGTGTGGGCCTGGAACCACAAGGATGTTCACTAAGTATGATCTTCAGAAACATGTTCTATTGGAGAGAGGAAAAAAATGAAATGGAATGGAAAATTAATTGTAGCTGTTTTATCCAAACACGGCACTGCCCCAACGCTTTGCTTATGCCCATTAAGTAATCATGCCATTTATCTGCAACTCAGCATTCTCACAGGAAGGGACCTCAAGGATCATCTAATTCCAACCCCCCCTCACATGGGCAGGGACACCTCACACCGGAGCAGCTTGCTCACAGCCACATCCAGCCTGGCCTGAAAAACCTCCAGGCATGAGGCTGCCACCACCTCCCTGAGCAACCTCTGCCAGTGTCTCACCATGCTCATGGGGAAGAACTTCTTCCTAACATCCAATCTCAATCTGCCCATTTCTATTTTTTTTTTCCCATTGCCCCCAGTCCTGTCACTCCCTGACACCCTCGAAAGTCCCTCTCCAGCTTTACTGTAGCCCCCTTCATACACTGGAAGGCCACAAGAAGGTCTTCTCAGAGCCTTCTCTTCTTTAGATGGAACAACCCCAACTCCCTCACTTTGTCCTCATAGCAGAGCAGCTCCAGCCCTCTGCTCATCCTTGTGGACCTTCTCTGGACACCTTCCAGCACCTCCAGATCCTTCCTGGAATAGAGGCTCCAGAACTGGACACAGTGCTCCAGGTGGGGTCTCAGCAGAGGGAGAGAATCCTCTCCCTGGATCTGCTGGCTGCACTTCTCTTGCTGCAGCCCAGGCTCTGCTAGGCTTTCTGGGCTGCAAGTGCACACTGCTGACTCCTGTTGAACTTCTCATCCCCCTGAGCACTCACAAGACCTTTTCTTCAGGGCTGCTCTCAAGCCAGTCCCTGCTCAGGATATGTTGGTGCCTGGGCTGGGCAGTGTTATATACTTCCACGCACAGCAGCAGAACGTTCATGGCTACCAACAGCAGGACCCCAATCAGCAAGGTTAGATCTGCCTTTCCAAAACAGGACAAAAGGGCTGATGCTTTGGGGTGACATCACTCCTTTGGCATGATATCTGTAAAACCTAAATATTTTGGGGTTTTTTGTCATTTGGGGAGGTTCTATTCTAGGAAGAGAGAGTTATGGTAAGCCTTGAAGTATGCCCAAGGCGACTTTCTTTCACTGAAGCTTTCTCAAGCCAGAACATATTTAGCAGTCTGGTCTGCTGTGTATTTTTCATGAGGTTGGATGACTTTAGTCGTTTAGGCATGAAGAGCTGGTTGGGAGTCTGCCTCACCAAGCAGAACTGGCAGCAAACCAAGATCTATACTATGCTTTGCGGAGTCACAGAACAGGCTGACGCAGAAGACATGCTGGAGACAAATGTGGGAAACCCTAACTGCTTCATCATCCAATAGATGTGGAGACGGGGGGGGGGGGGGTGTGAGAAATTATATATATATACACACACACACCAAAGCCTTCTCTGAGACATTTGTAGGAAGTGATGTGATGAATATATACTAGAAATGCTTTTTGTGAATTACTGGCATAGGTTTCTTTTGAAGGCATGGCAGGTGGGACTCAGGAGCTGTTAAAGCAAGACAGCTAAGCCTAGCCTTAGTGTGTTCAGGTATGCAACATGGTACTGCAATTTATCAATAATTAGTCTTTTTTAATTTACCTAATAAAGATGCAGATGACACTGAGCTGGGGGGCAGGTGTTGATCTGTTAGAGGGTAGGAGAGCTCTGCAGAGGGACCTGGACAGATGGGCAGAGTCCAGCGAGATGGCATTCAACAAGTCCAAATGCCAAGTGCTGCACTTTGGCCACAACAACCCCATGCAGTGCTACAGGCTGGGGTCAGAGTGGCTGGAGAGCAGCCAGGCAGAAAGGGACATGGGGGTGCTGATGGACAGCTGCTTGAACATGAGCCTGCAGTGTGCCCAGGTGGTCAGGAAGCTCAATGGCATCCTGGCCTGCATCAAGAATAGTGTGGCCAGCAGGAGCAGGGAAATCATTGTGCCCCTGGACTCAGCACTGGTTAGGCTGCACCTTGAGTCCTATGTCCAGTTCTGGGCTCCTCAAGGACATTGAGACTCTTGAACGTGTCCAGAGAAGGGCAACGAGGTTGGGGAGAGGTCTGGAGCACAGCCCTGTGAGGAGAGGCTGAGGGAGCTGGGATTGTTTAACCTGGAAAAGAGGAGGCTCAGGGGAGACCTACTTGCTGTCCACACCTCCCTGAAGGGAGGTTGTAGCCAGGTGGGAGTTGGTCTCTTCTCCCCGGCAACCAGCACCAGAACAAGAGGACACAGTCTCAAGCTGCACCAGGGGAGGTTTAGGCTGGATGTTAGGAAGAAGTTCTTCATAGAAAGAGTGATTGGCCATTGGAATGTGCTGCCCAGGGAGGTGGTGGAGTCACCGTCCCTGGAGGTGTTCAAGAGGGTATTGTATGTGGCACTTGGTGCCATGGTCTAGTAGTCATGAGGTGTTGGGTGACAGATTGGACTTGATGATCTCTGAGGTGTCTTCCAACCTTATTGATTCTGTGATTCTAAGGTGACCATAGAAGCACAGAATCACAGAATGGTAAGGGTTGGAAAGGACCTCTGTGAACCATCCAGTCCAACCCCCCCTTGCTAAAGCAGGATCGCCTAGGGCAGGTTGTACAAGACAACATCCAGGTGGTTTTTGAATGAGATTCCAGAGATTATCCCCTACCTCTCTGTGCATTAGCCATCACCCTCACATTAAAGAAGTTTATTCCTCAAGTTGAGGTGGAAAACTATTGCTTTCAACAGTACCAGCGGTGCTGTAAAATGGGAACAGCATGCATTACAGCAGTAAATAATCCCATTCTGAGTGCTGTAAAAACCACTTTAGGTTCTGAACTCAGGATTGAATAGGGAACAGAAGGGAATAAGGAATGGAAGGACAAGGAGAAGAGAAGAGGAGGAGAAAAAAAATGAAGAGGAAAGGAAAGGAACCCTGGAACAGGTTGCCCAGAGAGGTGGTTGAGGCCCCATCCCTGGAGATATTGAAGGTGAGGCTGGAGAGGGCTGTGGGCAACCTGATCTAGTTGGGGATGTCCCTGCTGACTGCAGAGGGGGTTGGACTGGATGAACTTTGGAGACCATTCTGTGATTCCAGGACTCTATATTTTGTGTAGCATTGGTGGTTTGTACTGCTGACCTTTTCTGATACAGTTAGAGATTTATCACTGAGGGGTTTGCACTGGATGCACACTGACAGCTCTCATTCATTAATCTTGTGTGCTAAGAGCTTTTTATGAGATATCATTACAGAAGTACTAAAAAGAGAGAGTAACTGTGAGCAGATTTTCACAAAACCAACAAAACAAAACAGACATTTCTTGAAGCAGAGAGTCATGCAGAATCAAGCAAGAGCAGGCAATTTTGAAATGGATTTGTATATAGAAAGCATCTTCAGGAAGAGGAGAAGGAATTTGATCTTCCTTAGCCCCAGGCCTGTTGTTAAGGTATTTCTATCAAGTGCTGCAATCTCATGTTAGATCACAGAATTGTCAGGGTTGGAAGGGACCTCAAGGGTCATCTAGTTCTAACCCCTCTGACAGGGCAGGGACACCTCACGCTACAGCAGGTTGCTCACAGCCACATCCAGCCTGGCCTGAAAAACCTCCAGGGATGAGGCTTCCACCACCTCCCTGGGCAACATCTTCCAGTGTTTCACCACCCTCATGGGGAACAACTTCTTCCTTACATCCAATCTCAGACTACCCATTTCTAGACTTTTTTCCCATTCCCCCCTGTCCTATCACTCTTGACACCCTCAAAAGTCCCTCCCCAGCTTTCCTGTAGCCCTCTTCAGATAATGGAAGGCCACAAGAAGGTCTCCTCAAAGCCTTCTCTTCTTCATACTGAATAGCCCCAACTGTCCTTCTCTGGACACCTTCCAGCACCTCCAGATCCTTTCTGGAATAGAGGCTCCAGAACTGGACACAGTGCTCCAGGTGGGGTCTCAGCAGAGTGGAACAGAGGGGGAGAATCACCTCCCATGACCTTCTGGCTATACTTCTCTTGCTGCAGCCCTGTGCGTCCAGGTGGCCAAGAAGGCCAATGGTATCCTGGCATGGATCAGGAATAGTGTGGCCAGCAGGAGCAGGGAAGTCATTCTGCCCTATGGTCAGCACTGGTTAGACCACACCTTGAGTCCTGTGTCCAGTTCTGGGCCCCTCAATTTAAGAAGGACATTGAGACTCTTGAAGGTAGCCAACGAGGCTGGGGAGAGGCCTTGAGCACAGCCCTGTGAGGAGAGGCTGAGGGAGCTGGGGTTGCTTAGCCTGGAGAAGAGGAGGCTCAGGGGAGACTTTATTTCTCTCTGCAACTACCTGAAGGGAGTTTGTAACCAGGCACAGGTTGGTCTCTTCTCCCAGGCTACCAGCACCAGAACAAGAGGACACAGTCTCAAGCTGCGCCAGGGGAGGTTTAGGCTGGAGGTGAGGAGAAAGTTCTTCCCAGAGAGAGTTGTTAGCCATTGGAATGTGCTGCCCAGGGAGGTGGTGGAGTCAGCATCCCTGGAGATGTCCAAGAGGGGATTGGATGTGGCACTTGAAGCCTTGGTTTAATTTGTCATGAAGTGTTGGGTGACAGGTTGGACTTGATGATCTCTGAGGTCTTTTCCAACCTTATTGATTCTATGGTTCTATCTTTCTGTAAATTAATACCAAGAGTATTTGATTTTCTCTAAGCTTTCTCATTAATCACAGAATGTTAAGGTCCCATCCTCTTGACCCCACCCTTTAGATAAGCCTTGATAAGATCCCCTTTCAGTTTTCTCAAGGCCAAGCAATCCCAGGACTCTCAGCCTTTCTTTGTCAAAGAGGTGCTTCAGTCCCCTCAGCATCTTTGTACCCCCTGTTTGACTCCAGTAGTCTCTCTAGTGTGTGCACTCTCATACTAGATGAATTTCTCACAGTTCTTTCTTTCAGTGCAGGCTTCTTTTCAGATTACCTTAAGAAGCTTCCTAAAGAAACAGAGAAGCAAAACCTCAGTACTTAGGTGGGGGGGATGGAAAGAAGAAGAAAAAAGCCTTTTGAAATTGCATCTGGGTTTTATTTCTGGTGGATCAACTTGAGCATTTTGCCTTGGATCCCAGAATCACAGAAAGTTTTAGGGCTGGAAGGTACCTCAAAAGGTCACCCAGTCCAACCCCCCCTGCCAGAATAGGATCACCTAGAGCAGGTCACACAGGAATGCATCCAGGCAAGTCTTGAATACCTTCCTCATATGAAGGGGGAGAAAACTGCAGGTGGGAAATTGTGAGAACACATCTTTTGCTAAATAAAACATCAGTCACAGTGAAGGAATTGACTGCACTGAAAATTAAGCAACAAGAAAAACAAGTTGTGGGTGTGAGAGTCTGTGATGCCCACCTGAAGGATAGGATACAATAGGATAGAATAGAATTAACCAGGGTGGAAAAGACCTTTGAGATCAAGTCCAACCTAACATCCAACACTATCTAATCAACTAAACCATGGCACTAAACACCCCATCCAGTCTCCTCCTAAACACCTCCAGTGATGGTGACTCCACCACCTCCTGGAGCAGCACATTTCAATGGCTAACAACTCTCTCTAGGAAGAACTTTCTCCTCACCTCCAGCCTAAACCTCCCCTGGCACAGCTTGTGACTGTGTCCTCTTGTTCTGGTGCTGCTTGCCTGGGAGAAGAGACCAACCCCCACCTGGCTACATCCTCCCTTCAGGTAGTTGTAGAGAGCAATAAGGTTTCCCCTGAGCCTTCTCTTCTCCAGGCTAAGCAACCCCAGCTCCCTCAGCCTCTCCTCATAGGGCTTGTGCTCCAAGCCCCTCCAGCCCTGAAGGGAGGGTGCAAGGGCAGGGAGGAGTGTCAGTGCCAGCACTTGCTGGAGAAGCTCCACAAGTGGAAAGTAAGAAAGAGGAAGGAGACTAAGAAGGAGAAATGGCATAGGGGTTAGATGTGCCCCCTGCATGTTTATATTCAACATCACTTTGCACTGACATTCCCCTGCATGTTGTTTTTATTCTTCAAGTCTCCCAATGAGACATTTTTCTTGCCACTCCTGCTTTTCAGCCTTTATGGTGTTATTATGAAGCTAAGCCATGTTTTGCTTCCTGAAAAAAAAAGAAAGAATGTGGAGGACATAATGGAGATGAATATCCAGGCAAAGGACTTAAAAATTGCTGTCTTTAAATGATGATCTTTAAAGGTAATCTCCCTAGGAGTGGATTACACTCTCGGGTCATTTGGATATAAATATACTTTTATAAGAGAATTTTCTACTCTGGGATGTGAGTGGAAGGGAATTTAGAGATGTAGCACCAAAAATGGCTAGGAAGCTCAAGGAATCAATTTGTGTCTGAGAATTAAAGCAATGGCAATAAAGCTTTGCCAGCAGGAGCTAGAGGGAGAGAGGGGCTTCGGTGCCTTGCAGGAGTGTATGAGCATTTGTAAAGAGGATGAGAGGAGCTTGGAGGTTTCTTGATTCCAGTGTTAGGCCACATAATGGATGGGGATTTCAAGCTGACACAAAAATCATAGAATCAATAAGGTTGGAAGAGATCTCAGAGACCATCAAGTCCAACCTGTCACCCAACACCTCATGACTACTAAACCATGGCACCAAGTGCCATGTCCAATCATCTCTTGAACACCTCCAGGGTGGGGACTCCACCACCTCCCTGGGCAGCACATTCCAAAGGCCAATTACTCTTTCTGGGAAGAACTTTCTCCTCACCTCCAACCTAAACTTCCCCTGGCACAGCTTGAGGCTGTGTCCTCTTGTTCTGGTGCTGGAGCAGTGAAGAGATTTAAAAGTGGCAGGTTCACAGGATCAGAGGATATTAGGGGTTGCAAGGGACTTCCAGAGAGCATCAAGTCCAACACCCATGACAGAGCAGGAGCATAGAATCCAGCACAGGTGGCACAGGAACACATCCAGATGGATCTTGAAAGTCTCCAGAGAAGGAGACTCCACAACCTCTCTGGGCAGCCTGTTCCAGTGCTCTGTGACCCTCACAGTGAAGAAGTTCCTCCTCGTGTTGAGGTGGAACCTCCTGTGCTGTAGTTTATATGCATTGCCCCTTGTCCTATCCCAGGGTGTAACTAAGCACAGTCTATCTCCTCCTTCTCGATAGCCAGCCCTCAGATATTTATAAACATTGATTAAATCCCCTCTCAGTCTTCTCTTCTCCACACTAAACAGCCCCAGGGCTCTCAACCTCTCCTTGTAGCCCCCCCCCCCCCCGGCCTTGGACTCTCAGCTCAGGTAGCATTAGGGCAAAGGAACCATCCCAGCAGTGGCTGAGTCTTGATAAATGGAAAATAAACCTCCTAAGATCTGCTTGCAAATAAACAGAGTTGAGGTTTCTTTATTGGCTTTTAGTTTTTCTTTGGGCATGGTTTGGGGTTTTGTTTTGTTTTTTTTTTTTCCCCTTGTTTTCAAACTCACTCCAGATCAGCAGGCTTACAAATGTCTTCTTTCTCAGGGAGTTGTGTAGAATTGGAGTGGAGATGTTTTGTATTGAATTTGTGCTTTGTTGTGGCTTTGGGGTTTGCTCTGTTTGGGTTTCTGCATGTGTTTTGGTTTTTCTGGTTTAATGTTTTTTTGTTTGCAGGTAGAGGCATTTCCTTGTGGGGAATAAAAATAAAGAGGACACAGCACGATGTCAGTTCCCAGGGAATAGCTGGATTTGATATTTTTTGTGTTGAATTTACAACGTTTTGTGCTTTCTCTTTCTCTTCCTGCCTGTATTTCAAATGCATTAGAGCCATTGGTTCTAGGGGGAATGCCAGTGCCAAGGTTAGTTCAAGGGTAAGTTAAGAACTGTAAGAGATGTCACCGATGAAAGGCAAACAGGCACGGGTCTGAGTGTCTGTAGATACAGAAAATAAGTATCTTGTGTTAAATTCAGGTTTGTGTGGGCATTTCCAGACCAATTTTAAGCCTAATTTCCCATCTGTGTATTCATAGTTCCCTGGTTTATTTTGCTGCAGTGCTACCTCTAACGTCCCCTGGTAGGTGACAAACTTCTCTTTAGCAGCTAAGGGCAGGCCAGCATTATCAGGCATCTGAAAGCCTTCCTGGAAATAGCAGCTGTTGGCTAGACTCTGTTCTAGATTTCACACAATATTAAGAGTTGGAAGGGACCTCTGAAGGTCTTTGAGTCCAATCCCCCTGCCAGAGCACGACCATAGACTCTAATGCAGGTCACACAGGAACGCATCCAGACAGGGATGGATAGTCTCCAGAGAAGGAGACTCCACAGCCTCTCTGGGCAGCCTGTTCCAGTGCTCTGGGACCTTCACAGTGAAGAAGTTCCTCCTCATGTTGAGGTAGAACGTCCTGTGCTGTAGTTTAGATCCATTGCCCCTTAGTACTATAGAATAGACTAGACTAGACTAGAATAGATTGGAAGAGATCTTCAAGATCATTGCATCCAACCTATCAACCAATCCAACCCACCTATACAACTAAACCATGGCACCAAGCACCCTATCAAGTCTCCTCCTGAACACCTCCAATGATGGTGACTTCACCACCTCCCTGGGCAGCCCATTCCAATGGGCAATCACTCTCTCTGTATAGAACTTCTTCCTAACATCCAGCCTAAACCTCCCCTGGCACAGCCTGAGACTGTGTCCTCTTGTTCTGCCGCTGGCTGCCTGGGAGAAGAAACCAACATCTGCCTGTCTACAACTTCCCTTCAGGTAGTTATAGAGAGCAAGAAGGTCACTCCTCAGTCTCCTCTTCTCCAGGCTAAGCAACCCCAGCTCTCTCAGCCTCTCCTCATAGTTCTATCACAGGGCACAAGTGAGCAGAGCCTGCCCCCTCCCCTCCTGACCCCCAGCCTTCAGATATTGATAGACATTGATCAGATCCCCTCTCAGTCTTCTCCTCTCCACACTAAACAGCCCCAGGGCTCTCAGCCTCTCCTCACCAGGCAGGGCTCCAGTCACTTCAGCATCCTTGGAGCCCTCCCTTGGACTCTCTCCAGCAGATCCCTGTCCCTCTTGAACTGAGGAGCCAGGAAGTGGATGCAACATACCAGGCGGGGCCTCACCAGGGCAGCTATGCAAGGATGTCAAGTGACATTGAAATGTACATAGCTGGAACTAAAGCAGGAAACTAAGCTCCTAACTCCCTCTGTGCCATGGTTGTGCAGAAGATGGTCTTTTAAAACTGGAGAGAATTTGTTTTAGGTGGATTAGGTGGTGGAGTCACCATCACTGGAGGTGTTTAGGAGGAGACTTGATGAGGTGCTTGGTGCCATGGTTTAGCTGATTAGATGGTGTTGGATGATAGGTTGGACTCAATGATCTCAAAGGTCTCTTTCAACCTGGTCTGGTCTGGTTCTATTCTATTCTATTCTATTCTATTCTATTCTATTCTATTCTATTCTATTCTATTCTATTCTATTCTATTCTATTCTATTCTATTCTATTCTATTCCTTCCTATTCCATTCTCTCTGTGCTTACCACCAGGAGCTGTTGGTCTAAAAGGGCAATGTGAGCATAGCTGCAGAGCAGAAAACAAATCATCTTGAGACTACCAACCCCTTCTATTTTTTTTTCTACTCAAATAATAAATAAATGAGGTCAGAATGCTCCTTATTTTAATTAGAAGGAATGTGTAGTCATTAGAAGTACCAAGTCTTCATCCTCCCATCTTGCAGACAAGAAAGGCTGTTAATTCAGAGCAGTATACCCCAAAGGCAACTCCAAAACTGGATTAATAAACAACTGTTCATCCTGCTGCTGCTTGGGCACAGATTTTCAGTTTACCCATGGCAGTTGTCTTGGTCCTGCTATTAATAGCATTCTGCCTTGCTCCTCTCCTTCCACAGGTCTTACAGATAGCCAGGGAAATGTACATTCAGATAAACTTAGCATGATTTATGTAGCTAGAGCTAATGAGGAAGGTTTTTTTGCTTAATTAAATGAATTATGTAGGCATTTCCCCCCCCCCCCCCCCTTTTCTTTCTCAATTGTCGAAATGCCAAACCAAATACTCTGGGCTTTGGAAATCCTCCCTATTTTTAGAACAATACCCACTTTGTTTCTTCTAATGACATCTTTTTTGCCTTTTTTTCATTTATTTTATGTTTGGTTTTGGTTTTTTTTTCCCCCAAGCCAGTAATCTATAAGTAGGCCCAAGGCTATTTTGATCTGGCTGTCTTTAATTAAGCTCATAAGTTATTCATATTTGGAAAGTTGGATTAAGTCCTTTTGATGGCATTTTTAACGTGACAGGTTGGGAATTGCATTCAGAAGTCTGCTGCAGTAGAGAGATCAGTAAGTCATTAGTTATTAAGGGAGGGTGGGGGAGGGGAAGAAAAGAAATGAGCTATTCTAATGAGTAAACAGGGCCTTTCACATGCTAAGTTGATCATAGAATCATAGAATTGTCAGGGTTGGAAGGGACCCCAAGGATCATCCAGTTCCAACCCCCCTGACATGGGCAGGGACACCTCACACTAGAGCAGCTTGCTCACAGCCACATCCAACCTGGCTCTCAAAACCTCCAGGGATGAGGCTTCCACCACCTCCCTGGGCAATCCCTTCCAGTCTCTCACCACTCTCATGGGGAAGAACTTCTGCCTAACATCCAATCTCAATCTAGCCATTTCTACTTGTGTTCCATTCCCTCCAGTCCAGGTGCAGAGCACTAAACCAATGTACACATAAGGTTCTGACAGCCACTGCTTCTTCCTTCATTTCCCCAGTCAAGCCTTGCAGTGCTGTTCACGACACTTGTTGAGTGCTCTAGTGCCCAGGGTCCATGAAGCAAAGCTAGGATCATCTTCATCATCATCACCACCAACCTCACTGCTGCTGCTGCTTTAAAACAAAGTCTTTGATTGGGGAATGGAGCAAAACTCGAAGTGGGTAGATTCAGGTTGGATGTTAGGAAGAAGTTATTTAGCATGAGACAGTGGTGAGACACTGAAAGAGGTTGCCCAGGGAGGTGGTGGAAGCCTCATCCCTGGAGGTCTTGAAGGCCAGGCTGGATGTGGCTGTGAGCAACCTGCTTTAGTGTGAGGTGTCCCTGGCCATGGTTGGCACTGGATGATCCTTGAGGTCCCTTCCAACCCTGACAATTCTGTGATTCTATCATTATTCCATCATTCTAGTGTATAATTATTGCCTGCTCCTTATATAAGCTGTGGCTTAAAGTGTTCTGACTGATCAGACAAGAGGGAATAAGAGGACAAGGGGGAATGGTTTTAAGCTGAGGGAGAGTATATTTAAACTGGCTCTTAGGAAGAAGTTCTTTAGTATGATGGTGGTAGGACTCTGGGATAAACTGCTCGGGGAGGTTGTGGATGCCTTCACCCTGGGGATATTCAAGTCCAGGTTGGATGAAGCCTTGAGCAGCCAAGTCTAGTTGAGAGGTATCCCTGCCCATGGCAGGAGGTTGGAGTAGATGATCTCTAAGGTCCCTTCCAACCCCAGCCATTCTGATTCTGTGATCTAAATTGTCCATGGCAATCCATCACACTGTACAGTGTTAGAAACATCCTTCCCCAGCATGCACTTAATATTCTGCTGCGTTTTGGCATTGTTAGAACAAGCTCCCCATGAAAGAGAACCAATTAATGCCTGATGTGATTTATGGCTGTCTTAAACGGTGAGGTTGCAACCATAAATATTGTAAAGGGAGCTGATCCTCTCCCCTCTCTGCTCTTCCCTCTCCCCTCAGCAGGGACATCCCCAACTAGATCAGGCTGCTCAGAGCCCTGTCCAGCCTCACTTTCAATATCTCCAGCATGGGGCCACTTTTTAGTACTTCTGTAATGATATCTCATAAAAAGTTCTTAGTAGATGAGATTAATGAATGAGAGCTGTCAGTGTGCACCTAGAGCAAAGCCATCAGTGATAAATCTCTGACTGTATCAGAAAAGGTCAACAGTACAAGACACCAATGTTACATGAAATAGAGAATCACAGAATAATAGAATGATCTGGGTTGGAAGTGACCACCAAAGCTCATCCAGTCCAACCCCCTCTGCAGTCAGCAGGGACATCCCCAACTAGATCAGGCTGCCCACAGCCCTCTTCAGCCTCACCTTGAATATATCCAGGGAAGGGGCCTCAATCACCTCCCTGGGCAACCTGTTCCAGTGTTCCACCACCCTCATGGTGCAGAGCTTGTTCCTAACACCCAACCTAAATCTATTCTTCTGTATTTTGAAGCCATTGCCCCTCATCTTATCACTGCAGATCTTTGCAAACAGTCTCTGTGCAGCTTTCTTGCAGCCCCCTTCAGGTACTGGAAGGCTGCTGTGAGATCTCCCTGGAGCCTCCTCTTCTCCAGGCTGAACACCCCCAGCTCCCTCAGCCTGCCCTTGTAGCAGAGGTGCTCCAACCCCTTCCCCCTGCCATCGATGTCACCTCAGCTCTGCTCAGCTTTCACACTGAGAAAATAATGCTGTTGAAGTGACTGCTAAGAAAGCCAAGATTAATTTTAGAGTTAGTACACTACCCCTTCCAAAAGGTTTCATTTTCTTTTTCCTTCCACCCTGTGAATGCATTCTAGAAAGCATTTTATTCATCCTTTTCTTACTGTGGCGCCGAGATTAATGAATGTGTACCTTTCCAGCGCTGTGTATGCACACATAGGTAGATGCTCTCAAACACACGCAAATGTGTGTTTGTTCATTGGGATAGGATGAAGGGATGAATGAATGAAGGCTGCCTGCGCTCTGAGTTCTGCTATCAGCTCTCCTGAACTTCTTGATCTCGTTAGCACCACCCAGTGGAAAACCTTGGAGCTAATGCCAAGACCTGAGGTGAACTTCAGGACTTCTCCCTAGGTCAGCGCCTCCCGCTTCAGGAACTGTGCCCAAGCTGGTGCAGGTTGAGTAGTCCACAGGCAACGTTTCCCATGGACTGTGGAAGACTTTTGAGGAGTTCTTTGAATCTTTTAATTCTGGGGAAAGGAATGCTAGCAAAAGAAAAACATTGTGCTGCTGATAAATGGCCACAATCTGTCTGCTGTCCTAGGTCTCAAAATGTACTTTATTTTCCCCCCTTATTTATTTCCCCCCCCCCATTTATTCTCCCCCCCTATTTATTTCCCCCCCTATTTATTCACTAATTTGCTTTTGTTTACCAGGTTCTCTCTTAATGACTTATTGTAGTTAAAGGCCTTTGCATTTCTTCAGCATCTTTGAAGGATATTCTTAACCAGTTAAAAATTCCTTTGTCAAAAATGAAGTGGAAAAATTTAATTGATAAGAACTAAAGCTTGATGTCCATTGTGTAATCAGCTTCCTGCAAAGAGAAGTACAAGATCCTGAGGGCCTGCTTGAAATCTCTTTGACTATTCCTCCTGGAGTTAATATCATAGAATCATAGAATTGTCAGGGTTGGAAGGGGCCTCAAGGATCACCCAGTTCCAACCCCCCTCACATGGGCAGGGACACCTCACACTACAGCAGGTTGCTCACAGCTGCATCCAGCCTGGCCTTAAATTCCTCCAGGGATGAGGCTTCCACCACCTCCCTGGGCAACCTCTTCCAGTGTCTCACCACCCTCATAGGGAAGAACTTCTTCCAAATATCCAATCTCAATCTACCCATTTCTAGTTTTGCTCCATTCCCCCCACTCCTATCACTCCCTGACAGCCTAAAATGTCCCTCCCAAGCTTTCCTGTAGCCCCCTTCAGATACTGGTGGGCCACAAGGATTCCTCAGAGCCTTCTCATCTCCAGACTGAATAGCCCCAACTCTCTCAGTCTGTCTCCATAGCAGAGCAGCTCCAGCCCTCTGCTCATCTTCATGGCCCTTCTCTGGACACCTTCCAGCACCTCCAGATCCTTCCTGTGCTAGAGGCTCCAGAACTGGACACAGTGCTCCAGGTGGGGTCTCAGCAGAGTGGAGCAGAGGGGGAGAATCCCCTCCCTGGCCCTGCTGGCCACACTTCTCTTGCTGCAGCCCAGGCTCTGCTTGGCTTTCTGGGCTGCAAGTGCTCACTGCTGGCTCCTGTTGAGCTTCTCCTCCCCCAGCACCCCCCAGGCCTTTTCTTCAGGGCTGCTCTCAAGCCAGTCAGGTTGGTTTTAGTGTCGTGCTATGTAACCTGCCTGCTGGATTTTAGGGAGTTTTAACTGGTGGCTATGTTGAACTGCACTCATTACCTGGTTTTATGTGGGGTTTTTATATGTCTGAAGCAGTCTGGCTTCTCACTGGGTTTTTCCATGCTGTCCCTGAAAAGTCATTCCTTGAACTTTTGTATTAAACTGAGATAGAATAGAATAGACCAGACCTCTTTGGAAGAGAACTTCAAGATCATCACATCCAACTCATCATCCAACACCATCCAATCAACTAAACATGGTACCAAGCACCCCATCCAGTCTCCTCCTAAACACCTCCAGTGATGGTGACTCCACCATCCCCCCAGGCAACCCATTCCAATGGGCAATCACTCTCTCTGTAAAAAGTTTCTTCCTAACATCCGGCCTAAACCTCCCCTGGTGCAGATTGAGACTGTGTCCTCTTGTTCTGGTGCTGGTTGCCTGGGAGAAGAGACCAACCTGTGCCTGGCTACAATCTCCCTTCAGGTAGTTGCAGACAGCAATAAGGTCTCCCCTGAGCCTCCTCTTCTCTGGGCTAAACAACCCCAGCTCCCTCAGCCCCTCCTCATAGGGCTTGTGTTGCAGAGTGTTTTATGCAACAGTCTGTTGTGAAAAACTGAGGGATTGCCTTTGGTGGCATCATATGACTCCATCTTTGTCACACACTTTTCCCCCATTTGACTTTGGTTTTGGTTTTGACTTGGATGTTTGGGTTGAGTGGATGTTAGGAAGCTCTAATTCCATGGCAGATCGTTCTCAAGATTCATTTACCAGTCACTGGCTCTATGTGATTTTCATATAGGGATGGAATTTGAGTGTGTGATGGAGGATTTACTTGTGAGGTTGGGTTTTTAACACAGCTGAATTAATTGTCTGTTAGCAGAATGTTTAAGATTTCACAACAGCAGAATTGTATTTTCAGTGTCTGAAACTGGCAACTGAGTTGCTTTTGCAGAGCTCTTTTACCTCCAGATGTCTCCTGGCCCTCATATAGCGTCCTGCTGTTTAATGCGTTTGTGGCATGCTTGTGGATGTCACCTCATGGTCAGAGTGACATTTGCTGGGCAAATCCTGCAGCATAAAGATTAGAACAGAAGACAGAGCAAACAGAGTATTTGGTTCAATAACAACAGAATTCCACACCCCACCCCCCCACACCCTCCCAGCCCCCCCCCCCCCCAGTAGTATCCTAAAGCAGAAATAGTAATTTGGAAGAGAAAAGGTAGGAAACTTTGCATCTCTTACCCATCTGAATTTGTTCAGGGCCACATATAGATCATAGAATCACAGAATCAGCCAGGTTGGAAGAGACCTCAGAAATCATCAAGTCCAACCTATTACCTAATACCTAACACCTCAGGACAACTAAACCATGGCTCCAAGTGCCGCATCCAAGCCTGTTTTGAACACCTCCAGGGATGATGACTGAACCACCTCCCTGGGCAGTACATTCCAATGGCCAATTACTCTTTGTCTGAAGGATTTTCTCCTCACCTTGAGCCTAAACCTCCCCTGGTGCAGGTTGAGACTGTGTCCTTTTGTTCTTATACTGGTTGCCTGGGAGAAGAGACCAACCCCCACCTGTCTACAGCCTCTTTTCAGGTAGTTGTAGAGAGCAAGAAGGTCTCCCCTGAGCCTCCTCTTCTCCAGGCTAAACAATCCCAACTTCCTCAGCCTCTCCTCATAGGGCTGTGCTCAAGACCTCTCCTCAACCTTGTCCTTCTCTGGATATGTTCAAGTGTTTCAATCCTATGTGGATATGTGAAAAGAAGGAAGGACTAATTCCTGCTGGATTGCTTTCTTCCCAGAGCTGCTCTGCAAAAGCCATGGCCTGAAGGAGAAAAGACAAAAACAAGCAAACAAACCCCAAACCAGTGTGTTTCAGTAAATCTTTGTTGCTACTTTTAGGATCAAGCAGAAATATTTGTTTAAAGCCTTTGCACTCCTCTTCCTGTGACTTAGCCTTGAAAAGACTGAGAGGGAATCTGATGAATGTCTGTCAATAGCTGAGGACTGGGTGTCAAGTGGAGGGGGCCAAGCTCTTTTGGGTGGTGCACAGCAGTAAGCTTGACATGAGGAGAAACTTATTTATAGTGAGGGTGAGAGAGCTGGCTGGAGCAGGCTGCCCAGAGAGGTTGTGGACTCTCCTTCTCTAGAGACTTTCAAACCCCACCTAAATGCATTCCTGTGCAGACTGCTCTGAGTGATCCTGCTGTGGCAGGGGGGTTGGACTGGATGGTCTCTGGAGGTCCCTTCCAACCTCTAATGTACTGTGATGCTGTGACTGTGGGCTACAGCTCACGATTTGACTGCCTGCTACAGGGCTTTAAGTCACTCCTGCCTCTCCCCAGTTTATGTGATCCCAGAGCTCCACTTAGCTCATGTGTGGAAATAGGGAACTCACTCTGATACTCTTCACATATGGTGAAGGATGTGGTGAGGAGCTAGGTTACCAGAGTGCCCAAGTTCGCTTTCTTCTAGCTGCACTCCCCCCATGGCTGATGAATGAACACTGTTGTAGTACTGTGTGCAATGTGTGTTACACCATAATGGCCTTTAAAAGGCACAGAGGATGCCAGCACACTCCCATTTTTCCTTCTGCTTTAATGCAAGCATGACAGACAGCTGAAAATGAAAATAAAACAATAAAGAGCAGCAATAAAAAGAGACTGGAAGCACAGGAGAGGGGGTAAGAAAGGTGTGCCTCAGACAGCAGCTTACTTACAGGCAGATATCCTTAGGAGAAACTAATTTTATTGAGCTCAATAAAAATTGCTGCGGGAGCTGAGCTCAGTTTCTTGTTGGCTTACAAAGGAGAGACTTCTTTCTGCCTTTGATGGATATGTTTCAGCAGTGAGGGAATGATTTCTCAGCATGTACTCACTTGGTAACACAGGACTCAGTGCCATGATTTAAAGCCCTGTTAACCAAAAAGGAGTTTGTTTATACTGCCAAATTTTACTACTCTTTATTTTTTTTTTCCCCTGGCTTGTGCCAGGACTATTTCTTGAATCATTAATATCATTAAAAAGCAGAATACTGACGACTGTCACAGGACTATGCATCTGTATCAGTTTCTTGGCTTCTAGGTCCCAGGTTTTCCAGCAAGTCTCTCGAATCCATAACCTGTTTCTTGAGTTGATATTTGCAGCTTTGTACAGTAACAAATGTTTGAAATTGTTTTGTTTTGTTTGGTTTTTTCCAGCTAGGAAGTATCCAGGAGAATAAGAGAATGCAGCACTACATCAGCAGCGCTGGTGATTATTATGTGGCAGAGATAGGAGCATGTACTCAGCTCAGAACACCCAGGGGAGCAGGACAGAGACAGAAAGAGGTAAGACTGATGGTATGCAGGAGCCAGGGGTTTAGGGAGTGGTGAAATTTGCAATTTATTAACAGCAAGAAAATATGTGGAAAGAAAGCAGCACCTTGAGTCTGTGTGATCACCATAGAGAAACAGAAGGAGGCAGGAAAAGGATTCAAGGAAGACGAACAAGGAAAACAGGGAACAGCCAAGTACTAGAGAACTGGCAGAGGGAGGAAAAAAGCAAACAAGAGGCCAGCTAGAGTAAGTAGGAGTAGGAAAATGTATAATTTCCCTATTATGTGCTATTTAGTGCAACTTGTCATTTATTTATAGAGTGCTTTGGAGGAATCAAGTGGTCTTTAGCTGGGTTTTATGTCTTCCTTTAATAGAGGAGCGCAACTATGTTCATTAGCAGAAGCCACAGCAGCTTTTTAACACTGTTTGGGGTTCTCTCCTCCCTTAGGAAGTACATTGATCCTTTCAGAGTTGAGCTATGGGAGTAGATTACTTCTCTCTCGCTACAATAAGAGGTTTCTCGACTCGTTGGCCTCTAAGAAGAGCATGCAAACAATGTTGGCATGCTTTGAAAAGCCAGGGAGCAGCCACACCACCCTGAAAGGGCCCAAGTGTGTCAGCAAAATGTATTGAGCTGGTCAGTGTCAGGATTTCAGAGGAAAAGGTTGCAATTCTTTGAAGTGGTGGGTGTGTGGAACAGACTGTGAAGAGTTTCATTTCCCAGGCAGAAGGGTCCTGACATATCAGCATCACTGCATCTAGAAGGGGGGGGGGGGGAGGAAGGGGGAAGGAAATTGCTGCCCTGGTCCAATATATTTATTCCCAGCATGAAGCTGTGTAATTTTATTTCTTGCATGATTTGATGTCTTTTCATCACTGTATCCTAGCTGAACTCCAGGCATTTTTGAGAGGGAACCTCACTTCCTTAAAAGCCTCAGCTTTTCAGGAACTGAGCCTTATCAAAGTGCCATATCCTGAAATCTAGCAAAATATTTTCAATATCACCCTCATCTCTAGGCTGTAACACATCTGCTGGTTATTTCTGGATGTACACAGCCTCAGAAGCAGAAAAAAAATAGCAATTAGATGTAGTGTTATTATGTACCGGGACATTTTCACCCTCTTTTGTGGCTGCCAACAAGCAGCACCCAGTTCTGATCTCTCACCTGTGTCTCGGTTGTCAAAAAAACTTCTCCACTTTTGCCATTCCTGTGACTCCTTCCTAAGCACTGGGAATGATGAAGGGTGAGTGGCAGCTGTCAAAATTTACTGCTCACTCTGTGTGAAGGCAAACAAGGGTGAAAAAAAAAATGCTTATGGGAGGAAAGCATCTCTCATAAACTGATTGCAAGGACAGGGATATCTGCCAGGGAAGCGTTTGCCTCCCCCCAGCTCTTCTGGAAGCGGTTGCTTGCAAGGTGATAGGATGGGTGGCATTACGCTGCCAGCAGGGAAATGCTGACTAAAGAGACATTTTCAGATGTTCTATCACGGCTCTGGGCTTCGTTTCTAAGGTCTTCCCTCTTTTGGCACCAGGCTTTCACCCCATAAATCTCGGATTTTGCCATCCAGCATAAAGATGAAGCAGGCTCGAAGGATGAGCCAGCTATGGGGGGGGGTGGGGGGGAGGGAAAGAAAAAGGTGTTTAAAGTCTGAACGTGACAAAGCTGCAAATTGCACATCTTTGGGGGGTGGGGGGTAAGGGGCTAAGAAGGGCTTGAGCATTTTTATGAAGCACATGTCTTTACACTGAAGCAAATTGTGGTTCCAGCAGCGAGTTCTGATTTGTGTGCTGAAAAAAAACACAACACAACAATCCCCGAAACAAACATTTCTGATGGTGAAGGAGGACGGCGTAGATGAGAGTTGCCTCACGCCGATGTGCCGAATGGTTTTTAATCCATAGTTTGTAGGGGCCTTATAAAAAGAAGCGAGCACATTGCCGACACCTCAGGGCTGAGGGTGAGGATCGCGGAGGCAGCGCCACAGCCGACATCCAACCCTGGGCGTTCTCCTGTTCCCCGCAGCCGCCCGCGGCCCTGCGAGGCCGGGTGGGCAGAGCCGCCTCTGCAGGCTCCCGGGGCCGGGCAGGGCGAGCCGTGATGGAACAGCGAGAGGGCCGGTAAGCGGCGGCGGGCACCTCGGGGCGGGATGCGGCCGCAGCCCTGCCCCGCGGAGCCTCCATCCTCACTGCAAGCAAGCCGTGACCCAGAAGTTTGGCCGGCACGGTCCTCCGTTTGATTGAGGATTGCCGAGCGGGCTGCGGAGGGCTGATGAAGGAGCGGCGGCACCGGCTGCAGCTCAGCCGGGGGAGGGATGGAGCTTGCCCGAAGTGGGGAGCCGAATGACCGATTTCACGCCGCACGGGCCAGGAGAGCCGGGGGCGGCGGCCGGTCTCTTGCTGATGGAGCCGGCCCCGGGGAGCAGGGGCCGCGGCGGCTGAGTCCGGGGGCTGCTCCACCCTCGGGAAGGTTAGGCATTTAAAAAAATACCTATCGTAAAATAGGGTGCGGTGGCAGAGCGCGGAGGCTGCTCGGAGGAGGGGCAGGAGCTTTGGATATCTCTCCTTCCCCGCTCCCTTCCCCCTCCCCTCTCCCCCCAACGGAACCACAATCGTGCACCCAAACAGAAAAGGGGAGCCCCTCTGGGGGGGAGGTTGGGGGGCACACCCACATTGCTGCGGCTAGAGGTCGGCTGTTCCCCTTCCCGATTCGTGTCTTCCCCTCCATCCCCCTCGCCCCTTTCTCCCTTTACCTGCCACAGCCCCGCCCGTCCGGGTGCCGCCCCGGTATGTGTGGAGGGGGCGGTGGGAGGGGGGGCTGGTGCCGGCCGGTCCGCGGCGGGGGCAGCGGGGCGTGGGGGCTGTGGGTGGCGGTGAAGGCGGCGTGTGACAGATGTCCTCCTCTGACAGCTCTCGGTATCAGCCCAGTGGCTCCCTGCCATTGGCTCAGTGCAGCCGACCGGCAAGGCTGCTCGCTATAATAACACTATGCCTGCCAGAGGCGCCAGCTCAGACGGCTCCGCCGCGGCCGTGCCGCCGCCGCCGCTCCTCCTCCTCCTCCCCCGGCAGCCGGAGCCGCGCCGCGCCTGAGGGGGCTGCACACACCGTCCTCCCCCCACCCCCCGCTGCCGCCCCCCGGGTCCCGCCGCCCCTCAGCGCCGCACATGCCGCGGGGCCCCGCCGGCCCTGGCCCTCCCCGCCGAGCCCAGGCCGGCCTGAGCGCCCCGCCACTGGCGGGGAAGGCGGCCCCGGCTCCGTCCCCGTCCCCATGGAGTGCTACTACATTGTCATCAGCTCGGCGCACCTCAGCAACGGGCACTTTCGCAACATCAAGGGAGTTTTCCGTGGCCCCCTCAGCAAGAACGGCAACAAAACTCTGGTAATGGCTTCTTCTCTTGCCTCTCCCCCATCCCCATCCCTCCTCTTTCATAGAGGCGGCTCCGGCTGCCTGGAAGCCGCTGCCTGCGCGTTGCCAGCGATGCGGGCAGCCGGCTGCGCGCCCGGTGGTGCCCTTACACCGCCATGTGCGGATGCGCTGCCCTCCGCTCCCGCCGCTCGGGCTCCCCTTCTTGCCGGGGAGCGATGTGTCCTCGGTCCCCCGCGTTCCTTGGGGCGCTCGGTGCAGCGGTGGGCTAGGTGCTGGCGTGCCCGTTCTGGAGCTGCAAGGTGTGGGGGCTGGTCGCGGAGAGGCTGCGAAGGGAGCGCCTGGAGACCCTTCTCGGTGGGGAGCCGCAGAGCCGGGGCTCCACCGCCCTCGGTCCGGGGCGAAGCGGCAGCGGCTCCGCTGAGGCGGCTGGTGGGCATCCCTCGGCGGGGAGGGTTCCGGCTCAGTCGCCCGGGGGACTGACTGCTACCAGCCTCGCTGACTGCCACCACCCCCGGTAATTACCGAGAGAGAGAGATTCCTGTGTTGGTGAATAGCTTGAGAAGCGATACACCTTTTCTTGATGTTGTTGTTGCTGTTTCTTAGTTGCCAAGTTTTGGGGGGTGTTTTTTGTGTGTGTGTGTGTAAAAGCGGAACTCTGGGTTGGAGAGGAACTGAATGGCTTTAGGCAGTTCGGCTAAGATACTCCGTAGGCTGTTAAAACTGTGTCACACTTGGGTATCTTTACATCTGCTTGGTTTTCCGTGGTGTTTTTCTTTCTTTCGTTATTTTTTTGCTGACTCGCGCGGACTCGCCTTGCTACTATTACTGAACTTTAATGGAAGAGTTATGACGCGACGGCACCGGCAATACATGTGCTCTCCTGCCTGTGCAGATGAAAGGGGCTGCAGGGTGGCAGCGGGCAGGGTGAGCTGCGGCACGCAGAATTTCAATCACGGCACAACAAAGTGCGGGCAGATGTCTGGAGAGTAGGATGGAGCCGAAAAGAGGGGCTTAGGCGCGTTGCTTATTGCTCTCTCCCATCGCCCTCTTACTCCGAAATCCCCTTTGGAGCAGACGGAGGAGAACTTAACACATTCTTGATCCCTCGAATGCGCGACCTATATTGATGGGGGAATTTACTGAAGTACTTAACATTTGCTGGAGTTGGCAAGCTTGCAATTTCGCCCTAAATAAAGAGATTAAAAGAACTCTGAGCCAAGTCGTAAAAATAGTAACTACTACGAGAGAATCCGAATCCGAGGCAGATATTTCCCACTCCCCCCGGCCCGTTTCAAACGCGGAGTTCCCGCTTTGGCGTTGTCAGCCTCCACCGCGGGGGGTGGGTTTATTTGATGCGGGTGCCGTGCTTTTTTTCTTTTGCCTCTTTTTTTCTTTCATCCCCCCCTTGAAATTACGCCCTTGAAATTTTAAACAACTATTTGTAGTATCCATGAGATGGCAATATGTGTGTAATATTTCACTGCAGCAGTTGCAACAAAAAAAAACCCTCAAACCAAACCCGAGGCTTACTGTAGGGGGAAAAAAAAATATTTGCTGCTCTTTAAATAAATCTCACAGAGCATCGATGGCCTTCTTTCTGCTGCACAATCTCAGTGAGGATGCATTTGGCAGGGCTGAGGATACTCTGATGTAACTTTTGGACTCTGTGTTGCCTTTGCAATTTGTAATTGATTCCTGATTCAAGAGCGTTTTATTCTTGGGGCTTTTTTAGTCTTTATTTTTCCTTTAGCAAGGAAAAAAAAAAAAGGCAATCCCTGCATTCTCAATGTTCCTGATTCATCTATTTGCTGGTAAAAAACATCAGTGTTCCCCAACTTACTTTAGTGTTAAGATTAAAATGAACATATTGTGTGTAAGTCTTACTCTGGAAAGAAATTGAACTCAACCCTGCTCTCCAGTGAGACAGAATCATAGAATTGTTAGGGTTGGAAGGGATCTCAAGGATGATCCAGTTCCGACCCCGCTGCCATGGGCAGGGACACCTCACACTAGAGCAGCTTGCTCACAGCCACATCCAGCCTGGCCTTCAAAACCTCCAGGGATGAGGCTTCCACCACCTCCCTTGGCAACCTCTGCCAGTCTCTCAGCACCCCCGTGGGGAAGAACTCCTTCCTGACATCCAATCTGAATCTACCCATTTCTAGTTTTGCTCCATTCCCCCCAGTCCTATCACTCCCTGACACCCTATAAAGTCCTTCCCCAGCTTTCCTGTAGTCCCCTTCAGATACTGGAAGGCCATAAGAAGGTCTCCTCAGAGCCTCCTCTTCTCCAGACTGAACAGCCCCAACTCTCTGTCTGTCCTCATACCTCATAGGAGGGGAGCTCTAGCCCTCTGATCATCCTCATGAATAGATGTTGAGGGGAGAAAAGATAGCATGGGTTGTGTTTGCCTTCCATTTTTTGGGGCGTCAGCAAGTACTGAAACTGTCAAAGTTGGTTTTTTGTGGTTGGTTGTTTAGTTTTTCCCCTGAGTTATAAAAGGAGGAGTTCTTGACATTGGCTCTGTGGACAGCAATATGAATCCCTTTACTTCAGCCATGGTTTAGTTGTCAGGAGGTGTTAGGTATTAGGTAATAGGTTGGACTTGATGATCTCTGAGGTCTTTTCCAACCTGGCTGATTCAATGAAATAAGTGGTGTGTATATGCAGATATCCAGACTTTTGCTTGAGTTATAGATTTATTTATTCATTGTAATAGAAAGGAGCTAAAGATATCATTGATTTGTGGTATAGGGTGATGGGGTAGTTCAGAAGCATTGGAAGCACATTTCAGCCAGCTTCCATGGGAAAATCAAATGGTGCATTGGATTGGGCACTTTCACTGTCTAGACTTGCAGACATGAAAAGAAGAGATACAAATCTTTGTTAGTACAAAGTAGAATGTGTCTTCAGAAGTTCTGATAAGAATTGTAGCCTTTTAATATGCTCCTGGTGGCTTCCCTCCTAGAATAAGACCAGGAGAAGCAGCAGTTTGTAAAACTAAACCCCAGGAGCAGGCTGCCCAGAGAGGTTGTGGAGTCTCCTCTAGAGAATTTCCAAACCCCACCTGGATGCATTCCAGTGCAGACTCCCCTGGGTGATCCTGCTCTGGCAGGGGGCTTGGACTGGATGATCTCTGGAGGTCCCTTCCAACCTTTACATGTGCTGTGATACTGTGAATGTTTTGGAGCCACTCTGACTCGAGTCTCTCTTCCCATTTTGCTGTAGAGCATTGTCCTCACCTGTGCACCAGGCTCTCTAAAATCACTGCTTCCTCATAAGCTGAGGAGGACCTGAAAACAGCCTCTGCTTGTACAGCGTGGAGTCGCTTCTGTGTAAAACTTAAGGTTGCTCATTAAGATTTGCTTCCCTTAAAAAAAAGTTCTGCCTAGAAGGACAGATGACTCTCTGTGTGGCAGTAGGAGTTCATCACAAGCAGGAAAGTGCTGGTCATAGTCAAAGGATGGTGGTGATTCAAGACAATTGTACTCAGCTCTGGGGAGGCCACACCTCGAGTGTTGTGTCCAGTTTTGGGCACCTCAAGACAAGAGAGATGTGGAGGTGCTGGAGCCAGTGCAGAGGAGGGCAAGGAAGCTGGGAAGGGCCTGGAGAAGAAATCTGATGAAGAGCAACTGAAGGAGCTGGAGATGGATAGTTTGATGAAGAGGAGGCTAAGGGGAGACCTCATGGCTCTCTACAACTACCTGAAAAGAGGTTGTGGAGAGATTTGTGCTGGTCTCTTCTCACAGGTGATTAGCCACAGAACAAGAGGGAAGAGCCTCAAGCTGCAGCAGGGCAGGTTCAGACTGGACAGTAGGAAGAATTTTTTTCCCATCAAGAGTGGTCAGGGATTGGAATGTGCTGCCTAAGGAGGTGGTGGAGTCCCCAGGCCTGGATGTGTTTCAAGGTGGTTTGGATGTGGTGCTTGGGGCTCTGGTTTAGGAGTGAACTTTGTAGAGTAGGGTTCTGGGTTGGACTTGGTGGTCCTGAGGGTCTTTTCCAGCCCGAATGTTTCCATGATTTTCTGTAGTTCTGTGCATTTCATGGAGTGTATCTTCCAACCTGGAGCTGGTTAGGTTTCAAGGGAGGAAGTTCATTAGAACTTTTGGCTCCTGTCCCACTTGAGTCACCTGGTGTTCACCTGCACCTCATCTTTTCCTCCCTACTCTCCAGGAGGAAAAACCTTAGGAATACTTTTCCCTGCCTGTTTGTCCCTGCAGGTGATCTGTATGTGTCCATCCTCTGCCTGTGTCCTGTTTCAGACAGAATTAGTCATTAACAGCTTTATGAAGTTTTGGTTCAAAGCTCCTAGAAGGTAATGAGAAGAAAGAGCTACAAACCCTTGCTCAACTATCAGGGAGAGTGAAACACAGAGCTTTGCCCTTCTGAAAGAGTCTCTTAGTGGAGAGCATCAGAGGTTTGCATCTTGGTAAAGAAAAGATGGAATAACAGTGTTTCTATTCCCTGTTCCCAGGCATGGCCTCTCTCTAAGTCATATTTATCTCTAATGCTGCACTAGAGAGTTACAGCTTGGTAAAAAAAAGATGGAATAACAGTGTTGCTATTCCCTGTTCCCAGGCATGGCCTCTCTAGAAGTCATATTTACCTCTAATGCCTACTGAGTGTAGGGCTTTGAGATGGGGTTATTTGGGAGGGGGAGAGAAGTGGGTGAGGGATGAAGGTAGGAAGCAGGAGAAGAAAGGGAAGACTGTGGTTCTGTTCCTCAAGGGAGGATGTAACAAGGGAAATCTGAGCTTGGAGAGAAGTGAAAGGCACAAGAGGGAACACAGCAAGGGATGGATTTAGGCAAACTGAGAAAAGAGGCTGTAGTGGAAAAAAAAAAAACCAAACACCAAACCACCTTTTATTAATTAAATTGAGGGAAAAATGCTTGTGAATGAACCATGAGTGAGATGATGAGTTTGGATAAAAGAAATTGGTGATGTTTGGTCTGCTGGATAAGGCTTTATCCTCTCCCACTGCAGTTTCTGCTGTCTGAAATATCATTCAGATAGATGGAGTCTCATAACAATAGCTAATCTGCTACTGGAGTGCTGTGTGGCAGCTCTTTGGAAGGGATTTTTTCCTTTGTGTGGATGGAGTACTGTCCAAGTGACCCAAGTGCTGTCTGGTCTCTGAGTGGCAGATGGGTTTTCAAAAAGAAACATCACATGTGGGTCAGTCAGGACCTCTGGAGATCACCTGGTCCAAACCCTCTGCCAGAGCAGGTTCTCCTAGAGCACCTTGCACAGGCCAACATCCAGGGAAGCACAGAATCATGGAATTGTTAGGGTTGGAAGGGACCTCAAGGATTATCCAGTTCCAACCCCCCTGCCATGGGCAGGGACACCTCACACTAGAGCAGGTTGCTCAGAGCCACATCCAGCCTGGCCTTCACAACCTCCAGGGATGAAGCTTCCACCACCTCCCTGGGCAACCTCTTCCAGAGTCTCACCACCCTCATGGGGAAGAACTTTTTCCAATCTCAATCTACCCATTTCTAGGTGGTTGGTTTTTTTTTTATATCAATTCCCCCCAGTTCTATCACTCCCTGACACCCTGAAAAGTGCCTCTTCAGCATTCCTGTAGCCCTCTTCAGATACTAGAAGGACACAATCAGGTCTCCTCAGAGCCTTTTCTTTTCCAGACTGAATAGCCCCAACTCTCTCTGTCCTCACAGCAGAGCAGCTCCAGCCCTCTGCTCATCCTCATGGCCCTTCTCTGGACACCTTCCAGCACCTCCAGATCCTTTCTGTAATAGAGGTTCCAGAACTGGACACAGTGCTCCAGGTGGGGTCTCAGCAGAGTGGAGCAGAAGGGGAGGATCCCCTCCCTGGCCCTGCTGGCCACACTTCTCTTGTTGCAGCCCAGGATGTGATTGGCTTTCTGGGCTGCAAGTGCACACTGCTGGCTCCTGTTGAGCTTCTCATCATTCAGGGAGGTTTTGAATGACTCCAGAGACTGAGACTCCCCCACTTCAATGGGCAGCCTGTTCCAGTGCTCAACATAAAGATGTTCTTCCTCATGTTTAGATGGAACTTCATGTGTTCAGATTTGTGCCCATTGCCTATTATCCTGTCACTGGAACACGCCTGGCCCCATCCTCCTGACACCCAGCACTTAGCATTTATAACCATTGATGAGATCCCCCTCAGCCTTCTCTTTTCCAGACTAAAAAGCCCCAAGTCCTTCAGCCTTTCTTCATAGGAGAGAGATTCTAGCCCCCTAACCATCTTCACAGCCCTTTCCCGTTCCTTCTCAAGCAATTCCCTGCCCTTGAACTGGTGCAGCTCTGGTTTCTTGTCAGGGCTGATGGTTTTTGAAGCTTTTCCCAAGGCTGTTCTTTTTAGCAGTAGCAGTTCAGAGAAATTTGTTTGCTACCAATTCATTTTATTCCCCCTCCCCCGCCAATCTCCTGAAGTTTTTTCCACAGATTTACTGTGTTCTCTGGTTTTTGGTGGATTGTTTTGACTCTTCTTTTTTAATGCCTTATATCACTGCAGTCAAATTGCACAAGTCTTTCCTTGTAATTCATCTTCCTTGCTGTGGTGGCAGTCTTGCAGTTTATAATCTCCACGAGTATTGAAGCTTGTATGGGGGGGGGGAGGGAGGGGGGGGGGGGGGCGGGAAGAAACACCCCAGCTCCCTGGAGGGAGGAATCAGCTGTTTGGAATTACAACGGCAGGTGATATGCTCAATCCTTCAAATAGCTTTCAGAATGAAAAGTCAACTATTTAAAAAGGCTACCCTAGTCACCAGTCCCTGTAGGGCAGCCAGAGAGCTGATGCTTTGTTTGGTCTTCTGATTAGCTGGTCCATGGGTGGTGACTGGGAAGCTGGGGCTGTTCAGCCTGGAGAAGAGAAGGCTCTGAGGAGACTTAATTGTGGCCTTCCAGTATCTGAAGGGAGCTACAAGAAAGCTGGGGAGGGACTTTTGAGGGTGTCAGGGAGTGATAGGACAGGGGGGGATGGAAAGTAACCTAGAAATTGGTAGATTGAGATTGGATGTTAGGAAGAAGTTCTTCCCCATGAGGGTAGTGAGACACTGGAAGAGGTTGCCCAGGGAGGTGGCCAGCCTCAACCCTGGAGGTTTTTCAGGCCATGCTGGATGTGGCTGTGAGCAAGCTGCTGTAGTGTGAGGTGTCCCTGCCCATGTGAGGGGGGTTGGAAGTGGATGATCCTTGAGGTCCCTTCCAACCCTGACAATTCTGTGATTCTATACACTGCTGTCTTCTGAAAATGCCATGTGTTGTTCAGGCTGTCTGTTGTCTTTAGATCTCTTACCTTGGGTGGAATGTTTCTGTATTTATAGATCAGCAGGAGTAAATAATGTGGTGGTGGACAGCAAAACCCATTCAGTCAGATTTTTTTGCTGCAAATGTCCTGTCCTGCTACAGTAAGAAAGCAGTGAACTACCTGTGAAACAGCTTTGCCTGATGAAGAGTGCTGAAACTGTGGAACTTCTGCATGATCAGCTGGAAATGTCACAGTGTCACAGCATGTTAAGTGTTGGAAGGGACCTTTGGAGATCATCAAGTTCATCCCCCCTGCCAGAGCAGGGCCATAGAATCCAACACAGGTCACACAGGAATGTATCCAGATTGGTCTTGAAAGTCTCCAGAGAAGGAGAATCCTCAACCTCTCTGGGCAGCCTGTTCCAGTGCTCTGTGACCCTCACAGTGAAGAAGTTCCTCCTCACGTTGATGTGGAACCTCCTGTGTTGTAGTTTATATCCATTGCTCCTTGTCCTATCTCAGGGTGCAACTGAGCAGAGCCTGTGACCTCCCTCTTGACCCCCAACCCTCAGATATTTAGAAACATTGATTAAATCCCCTCTCAGCCTTTTCCAGACTGAATAGCCCCAGGGCTCTTAGCCTCTCCTCATGGGGCCACCTCTGCTGATTTCCAGCTGTCTGATACATATCATAAGACAAACAGCACTGAGCATAGGTTCATTTTCCATGCAGGTAAAACCAGGACCTGCAGGTCTGCTTGCCATCTTGTATCTTGCCAGTATGCTGAGGGTATATTTCATATTGTTATCTTATACAGGCAGAATTTAATAAAGCTCCTGCAGTGTGTTGTTTTTCATCCTGAGCATTGCAGTGTTTGTGGAGTTATTAGGCTAGAGGTCTGTTGGTCAAGGGAGAAAAATCACCCACTGCCTCCCTCAGTGGTTTGTCCCCTGGGGAGCTGCTCATGTCCCTGGCAGTTCAGCATGCTTATGGCTTCAGTTTGAAACAGGAATGTTCACAGATTGCATCTGGTTGGGAGGGACCCTCAAAGGTCATTTTGTCCAACCCCCCTGCAGTGAGAAGGGGCAGCTCCAACTAGATCCACAGGGCCTCATTGGGTGTAATCTTGAATGTCTCCCGGGATGGGGCCTCCACCATATCCCTGGACAACCTGTTCCAGTATTTTACCTCTTTCATTGTAAAGAACTTCCTCCTTCTGTCCAACCCAAATCTGCCTCGCTCCAGTTTCAAACTATTGCCCCTTGTCCTATCACTCCAAGCCCTTCTAAACAGTTCCTCCCCAGCCTTCCTGTAGGCTCCCTCCAGTTACTGAAATGTAGCTACGTGGTCCTCCTGGAACCCCCTCTTCTCCAGGCTGGACAGCTCCAATTTCTTCAGCCCTCTAACCATCTTTGTGATGCTCATGTATTTTCTATGAGAGAATCTGAACAGCCCTAACTCACTAAGGTATTAAAACAACAGAACAAATCCCACCTAATTTAATTTGAATAGTTAATCAGTGTCACTTAAGTCATGATTGAAAACCAACCACTCAGAAGGCAACAAAATAATCTGGTAAAATGGAAGTAACAACAGAATATCCTACCTGTGTTCTAGAGTTCATTTGTGTGAGCACAAATGGGGCTGTCAATAGTTGTACTGATTCAAGGTATCATCAGGGGATCATTTGAGTGAGTCAAGCAAACAGGAGGCTCTCCTGAGCTAAGTGCATGTCCGAAGCAACCCTGAAAGACTCTGTAAGACTCTGGCAGTGAGGTATGGCACTCTCATGCCCATCAGACTCCATATGAGCCCCCAGAACAGTAGGAGCTGGAGTCCAATGTGCAGCAGATTAAAACTGGGACAGCTTCTGCTTTGGGTGAGTCAAACAGGAGACTTGTCCTGATCTAAGTCCATGTCCGAAGCAGCTCTGTAAGATCCTTCCTGATCTAAGTGCAGGTTCAAAGTAACTCTGTAAGACTCATGCAGTGAAGTGTGGCACTCTCATGCCCATCAGACTCCATATGAGCCCCCAGAACAGTAGGAGCTGGAGTCCAATGTGCAGCAGGTTAAAACTGGGACAGCTTCTGCTTTGGGTGAGTCAAGCAAACAGGAGGCTGTCCTGAGCTAAATTCATGTCCAAAGCAACTCTGTAAGACTCCTGCAGTGAGGTGTGGCACTCTCATGCCCATCAGACTCCACAAGAACAAGCAAGAGTTGGACTCCAATGTGCTGCAGATTTAAACTGGGACAAGCTTCTGCTTCAGAGCTGCTACAGTGGCAGACTTTTGTACTGTAAAAGCTGATTAAATGCATGGTAAGCTTCAAACACGTCAGGATTCTGTTGGATGTAATTAGTCTATTACCATGGTTCAATTAGTACCCTTGCTTAGTTGTTGGGGTTGGTATTTTTCAGATCAAGGCTTTAAAGAGTGAATCTGAGGAGAGCCTTTGCCTTGACTATGTTCCCATGCAAATATCCATAGTGATCTCATAGCTCAGAGATGCATCAGATTAATTTTAACACATTGATCCATCAGATTAATTTTAACACATTGATCCAAGTGGCAGGCAGAGTTGCTGACACGTTGTTTTAACATCTTAGTAACTGGAAAAGGGCAAGTGGGCTTCTGTATTTTCAGGACCACACAGGTTTTTGGGACTTGGGGCTGTTCAGTCTGGAGAAGGCTCTGAGGAGACCTTCTTGTGGCCTTCCAGTATCTAAAGGGGGCTACAAGAAAGCTGGGGAGGGACTTTTTAGGGTGTTAGGTAATAACAGAAGTAGAAGGAATGGAGCCAAACTAGAAATGGGTAGAGTCACATCAGATGTTAGGAAGAAGTTGTTCCCCATGAGGATGAGGAGACACTGGAAGAGGTTGCCCAGGGAGGTGGTGGAAGCCTCATCCCTGGAGGTTTTGAAAGCCAGACTGGATGTAGTCCTGGGTACCCTGCTCTAGTGTGAGGTGTCCCAGTCTATGGCAGGGGTTTGGAACTGGATGATCCTTGAGGTCCCTTCCAACCCTGACAATTCTGTGATTCTATGATTCATTAAAAGCTTAGAACTTCCTCACATCTATTCTCAATTTCCCCTCCTCTAGCTCAGATTAATTCCCCCAAGTCCTGTCACTCCCTGACACCCTGAAAAGTCCCTCCTCAGCTTTCATGCAGGCCCCCTTCAGATACTGGAAGGCAATAATAAGGTCTCCTCAGAGCCTTCTCTTCTCCAGACTGAACAACCCCAACTGTCTCAGTCTGTCCTCAAAGCAGAGGAGCTCCAGAACTTAGATCATCCTCATGGCCCTTCTCTGGACACCTTCCAGCACCTCCAGATCTTTCCTGGAATAGAGGCTCCAGAACTGGACACAGTGCTCCAGGTGGGGTCTCAGCAGAGTGGAGTAGAGGGGGAGAATCACCTTGCTCAATCTACTCAATGCACTTAGGCCTTCTGGGAGGATCAATAAATCTCTGCAAAAAAATCAAAGCTATCAAATAGATCCATTTTGAGATGTAGGGAATGACTAAGATAATTCCACCAAAATCAATCCAGAGCATTTTCTGTTATTTAAAACCTTAATATATGCGGCCTTAATATATATTGTGAGACAATGGAACAGGTTGCCCAGGGAGGTGGTGGAAGCCAGTCTACCTCTTGTTTTTCAGTTTACTTGGGTTATGGTTGATGTAACTACAACCTTCTTGTGACCTTGCAGTATCTGAAGTGGGCTACAAGAAAGATGAGGAGGGACTTTTTAGGGTGTCAGGGGGTGATAGGACTGGGGGGAATGGATCTGAGCTAGAAGAGGGGAGATTGAGAATAGATGTTAGGGAGAAGCTCTTCCCCGTGAGGGTGGTGAGATACACTGGCAGAAGTTGCCCAGGGTGGTGGTGGAAGCCTCATCCCTGGAGGTTTTTAAAGGCCAGGCTGGATGTAGTTCTGGGCAACTTGCTCTAGGGTGAGGTCTCCCTGCCTATGGCAGGGGATTGGAACTGGAAGATGCTTGAGGTCCCTTCCAACCCTGACAACTCTATGATTCTATGCTGGTTAGTAATGCTGGTTGCCTTATTTATAGCATAGGTTGTTTAACACTGCCTGGTGGTGGTGGAAAGTGAGTTCATTTTATTTTTGTTTGTTTTGTTTGCTCACTCGTGCTTCAAAACCTGGGAGAGGATGAGAGCTTTCCTAATTTAGCTGTGTCTGGCCAATTGCTTACAAACAAATACCCTTTTGGTTTTCTGCGGATCTTCTGAGGGCGAACAAATGCTTTTCCTCCAGCATTCTTGAGAGTCTGTGCTGTGAGGAGCTGTGACTTAATGTTGTTTAAAAACAACAAACCCCAAGCCCCAAAACAAACAGAACAACATTTACTCATAGGGAGGCACAATATTTGTCATGTTTAACCTCGTGCGGCTGCGGGTTTTTTATTCAGTGGAGATAAGAAACTGCAGGAAGGCTTTGGGAACCTGGAATTTTAATCTCAGAGTGTAGTTCATTTATTTTGTTATGTGTGCTTACCCCCTTTGCTTTGGGTAAAGGTCACAGGACTTTTAAGGGTTGGAAGGGACTTCTGGAGACCATCGAGTCCAGCCCCGCTGCCAGAGCAGGACCAAAGAATCCAGCACAGGTCACACAGCAACACATCCAGATGGGGCTTGAAAGTCTCCAGAGAAGGAGACTCCACACAGGAGCTTAAACTGGCCTCTACTGTGAAGGACAACAAAAAGTCCTTCTATAAATACATTAATAGTAAGAGGAAGGGGAAGGAAAACCTCCACTCCTTGGTGGATACGGAGGGGAACATTGTAACCAAGGATAAGGAAAAGGCAGAGATACTTAACACCTTCTTTGCCTCAATTTTTACTAGAAGGGCAGAACGTCTTCCTGACAGCTGGCCTGCAGAGCTAGCAGAAGGAGCCAGGGAGCTGCACAGTTTCCCTATGTTCCATGAGGCGGTGGTTGGAACTCTTCTTAGCAGCTTGGATCCCCACAAGTCCATGGGACCAGATGGGATTCATCCTAGGGTGCTGAGAGAGCTGGCAGATGAGCTGGCCAAGCCACTCTCCATAATTTTCCAGCAGTCCTGGCTCACTGGCGAGGTCCCAGAGGACTGGAAGCTGGCCAACGTGGTGCCCATCCATAAGAAGGGCCGGTTGGATGAGCCAGGGAATTACAGGCCTGTCAGCCTGACCTCAGTGCCAGGCAAGATCATGGAACAGGTCATCCTGAGTTCAATAACACAACACTTACAGGATGGCCAAGGGATCAGGCCTAGCCAGCATGGATTTAGGAAGGGCAGGTCCTGCCTGACCAATCTGATCTCCTTCTATGATCAGGTGACCCGCCTGGTGGATGTGGGGAGGCCTGTGGATGTAGTCTACCTGGACCTCAGCAAGGCCTTTGACACCGTCCCCCATAGCAAACTGCTGGCCAAGCTGTCAGCCCATGGCTTGGACGGGAGCACACTGCGATGGGTTAGGAACTGGCTGGAGGGCCGAGCCCAGAGAGTGGTGGTGAATGGTGCCACATCCAGCTGGCAGCCAGTCACTAGTGGTGTGCCCCAAGGATCAGTGCTGGGCCCTGTGCTCTTTAACATCTTTATTGATGATCTGGATGAGGGCATTGAGTCCATCATCAGTAAATTTGCTGACGACACCAAGCTGGGGGCAAGAGTTGATCTGCTGGAGGGTAGAGAGGCTCTGCAGAGAGACCTCGACAGGCTGGACAGATGGGCAGAATCCAACGGCATGAGATTTAACACATCCAAATGCCGGGTTCTGCACATTGGCCACAACAACCCCATGCAGTGCTACAGGCTGGGGTCAGAGTGGCTAGAGAGCAGCCAGGCAGAGAGGGACCTGGGGGTGCTGGTTGATGGTAGGCTTAACATGAGCCTGCAGTGTGCCCAGGCAGCCAAGAGGGCCAATGGCATCCTGGCCTGCATCAAGAACACTGTGGCCAGCAGGAGCAGGGAGGTCATTCTGCCCCTGTACACTGCACTGGTTAGGCCACACCTCGAGTACTGTGTCCAGTTCTGGGCCCCTCAGTTTAGGAAGGAGGTTGACTTGCTGGAACGAGTCCAGAGAAGAGCAACAAAGTTGGTGAGGGGTTTGGAACACAAGCCCTATGAGGAGAGGCTGAGGGAGCTGGGGCTGCTTAGCCTGGAGAAGAGGAGACTCAGGGGTGACCTTATCACTCTCTACAACTACCTGAAGGGAGGTTGTAGACAGGCTGATGATGGTCTCTTCTCCCAGGCACCCAGTACCAGAACAAGAGGACACAGTCTCAGGCTGCGCCAGGGGAGGTTCAGGTTGGATGTTAGGAAGAAGTTCTATACAGAAAGAGTGATTGCGCTATGGAATGGGTTGCCCGGGGAGGTGGTGGAGTCGCCGTCATTGAAGGTGTTCAGAAGGAGACTTGACGGGGTGCTTGGTGCCATGGGTTAGCTGTTTGGGTGGGTTGGATTGGTTGATGGGTTGGACACGATGATCTTGAAGGTCTCTTCCAACCTGGTTTGGTTTATTCTAATAGAAGAGTTTATTCTAACAACCTCTCTGGGCAGCCTGTTCCAGGGCTCTGGGACCCTCATAGTGCAGAAGTTCCTCCTCATGTAGAGGTGGAACCTCCTGTGCTGTAGTTTATATCCATTGCCCCTTGTCCTGTCATAGGGTACAAGTGATCAGAGCTTGTCCCCTCCCTCTTGACCCCCAGCCCTCAGATACTTAGAAACATCTATTAAATCCCCTCTCAGTCTTCTCCTCTCCAGATTAAACAGCTCCAGGACTCTCAACCTCTCCTTATCACACAGTGCTCCAGACCCTTCAGCATCCTTAGAGCCCTCCCTTGGACTTGCTTCAGCTGATCCATGTCCCTGTTGAACTGGGAAGCCCAGAACTGGATGCAGTATTCCAGGTGAGGTCTCAGCAGGGTACAGTAGAGGAGAACCTCCCTGGATCTGCTGGCCACACTCCTCTGCACCCCAGGATCCCATTGGCCTTCTTGGCCACCAGGGCACATTACTGTCCCATGCAGAACTTGTTGTCCGACAGCGCTCCCAGGTCCTTCCCCACAGGGCTGCTCTCCAACCTGTGCTGGTTAGCTGGGGCAGAGCATTTTTGTGCTTTTCCTTTGGCAGACGATGTCAGTTCTGAACCGTCTGAGTTGCGTGTGAGCACAAATTTTTGTGGAGCCCTCTTCCATTACATGATTATTATTATTATTATTGGTAATTAGTTCAGATAGCAAATTTCAAAATATTTTCAGTATGGAATGTTAAATGGTGGCAGTTGCATGGTCAGTGTTGCAAGAAAAGAAATGCAAATTCTTCCCCCACGGCTCGGAGAGCAAATCCTCAAATAAGGCCTGAAGAGTAATCTCCAAATCTCCTGCCAGGCCCTGCTCTTCTCATTGCACATGAGAAAGAGCAGCATTTTGCCTTAAAATTCTTGAAGCATCCTCAGGGATCAGCACTGGGACCAGTCTTGTTTAACGTCTCTGTTGTCCACATGGACAGTGGCACTGAGTGCACTCTCAGCAAGTTTGCTGATGGTGCCAAGCTGTGTGGTGCAGCAGACAGGCTGGAGGGAAGGGATCCATCCAGAGGGACCTGGACAGGCTGCAGAGCTGAGCCCATAACAACCTCATGGATTTCAATAAGACCAAGTGCAAGGTCCTGCAGCTGGCTCAGGGCAATCCCAGGCACTGATACAGGCTGGGGAGGGACTGGCTTGAGAGCAGCCCTGAAAAAAAGGCCTTGGAGGTGCTGGGGGATGAGAAGCTCAACAGGAGCCAGCAGTGAGCACTTGCAGCCCAGAAAGCCAAGCAGAGCCTGGGCTGCAGCAAGAGAAGTGTGGCCAGCAGGGCCAGGGAGGGGATTCTCTCCCTCTGCTCCACTCTGCTGAGACCCCACCTGGAGCACTGTGTCCAGTTCTGGAGCCTCTATTCCAGGAAGGATCTGGAGGTGCTGGAAGGTGTCCAGAGAAGGGCCATGAGGATGAGCAGAGGGCTGGAGCTGCTTGCCTATGAGGACAGACTGAGAGAGTTGGGGTTGTTCAGTCTGGAGAAGAGAAGGCTCCGAAGAGACCTTCTTGTGGCCTTCCAGTATCTGAAGGGGGATACAGGAAAGCTGGGGAAGGACTTTTGAGGGTGTCAGGGAGTGACAGGACTGGGGGGAATGGAAAAAATGTAGAAATGGGTAGATTGAGATTGGATGTTAGGAAGAAGTTGTTTCCCATGAGGGTGGTGTGGCACTGGCAGAGGTTGCCCAGGGAGGTGGTGGCAGCCTCATCCCTGGAGGTTTTTCAGGCCAGGCTGGATGTGGCTGTGAGCAAGCTGCTGTAGTGTGAGGTGTCCCTGGCCATGGCAGGAGGTGTGGAACTGGATGATCCTTGAGGTCCCTTCCAACCCTGACAATTCTATGATTCTAAGACATTGGAAAATGTTTACTCTTGGTTTGTAGAACTGCAGGGGAGAGCTTTATTTTTCAGTACCTCATCAGAATTCTTGCTGTGCACAAAAGATTTAGGACTTGTCAGGACTTTTTGGTCTGACTGTTCTCATTTACATTTTTTCAAATTTATTATTTTATTTTTCAGAGAGAGAGAGAGAATTCCTTCCCATGTAGAAAGTGCTCAGGCTGCCCCCTGTGGGGCCCTGCTGAACTCAAATATTCACATTGCTGGATTTCTCACAGCTAGCATAGAGCTGCGTTACTCGCACTAGCCAGGTCTTGGGCAGATTGTTTTCTTGAAGGCTTTGTAGTGCAAATCATCTGCTAGAGGTTGCCTCTTCACCTCCTAGAAATGCATATCTGGAATAGGAAATCTGCTTCCTTTCCAGGCACCACCTGGAATATTACATTCAGTGCTGGGCTCCCTAGTTTAAGGGAGACAGGGATCTGATGGAGAGAATTCAAGGGAGGGCTCCAAGGATGCTGAAGGGACTGGTGCACTGTCTGATGAGGAGAGGCTGAGAGCCCTGGGGCTGTTCAGTCTGGAGAGGGGAAGACTGAGAGGGGATTTAATAAGTGTCTACAAATATCTGAGGGCTATGGCTCACGAAGGAAGGCACAGGCTCTGCTCACTTGTGCCCATTGAAAGGACAAGGAGCATTGGGTGGAAGCTACAGCATTCGAGGTTCCACCTCGAAGAAAGGAAGAACTTCTTCACCGTGAGGGTGACAGAGCCCTGGAACAGGCTCCCCAGGGAGGTTGTGGAGTCTCCTTCTCTGGAGACTTTCAAGGCCCATCTGGATGTGTTCCTGCGTGACCTGTGCTGGATTCTCTGGTCCTGCTCTGGCAGGGGGGTTGGACTCGATGATCTGAAGCCTCTTCCTACCTCTAACATGCTCTGATCCAGGTTACTGCTAATTCACTTCCACAGTAAATACTAAACAGTGAATCTGAGACTTGACAGACTGTTCTACTGTTAGTAGAAGTCTTTTCAGTGTGCAGATGTCCATAAGGTTTGGTGATTTGGAGGTGTTTAGGAGGAGACTTGATAGGGTGCTTGGTGCCATGGTTTAGTTGATTAGGTGGTGTTGGATGATGGATTGGACACAATGATCTTGAAGGTCTCGTCTGGTCTATCCTATCCTATCCTATCCTATCCTATCCTATCCTATCCTATCCTATCCTATCCTATCCTATCCTATCCTATCCTATCCTATCCTATCCTATCCTATCCTATCCTATCCTATCCTATCCTATCCTATCCTATTCTTCCCTCAATAAATACCCTTGCAATTTGATTTTCTTGGCAGAAGCTCAATGTTCTTTGAGGATATCTGTTTAAATATCTGCAGGCTGTAAGCATTTAATTGCTGCTGAAAGTGTTTTTAACAGGAGACCACAATACCTACTGCAGAATGGTGCAGCAGCTTCTTTCATCATGAAAGACATTCTATTCAGATGCCTGGAGGTAAAACTTGGGGACACTCTTGGGTCTATATAAGGAACAGGTGGTGGAAGCCTCATCCCTGGAGGTTTTGAAGACCAGGCTGGATGTGGCTGTGAGCAAGCTGCTCTAGTGTGAGCTGTGCCGGGGGAAGTTTTGGCTCGAGGTGAGGAGAAAGTTCTTAACAGAGAGTTAAGAGAGAGCCATTGGAATGTGCTGCCCAGGGAGGTGGTGGAGTCACCATCCCTGGAGGTGTGCAAGGGGAGATTGGATGTGGCACTTGGTGCCATGGTTTAATCATGAGGTCTTGGGGGACTGGTTGGACTTGATGATCTTTGAGGTCTCTTCCAACCTTGGTGATTCTGTGATGTCCCTGGTCATGGCAGGGGGTTTGGGACTGGATGATCCACGAGGTCCCTTCCACCCCTGACAATTCTGTGATTCTATGCTCTTCTGCATGAGCAGTAATCAGCTGATTGTACAAATGAAACAGGGAGTGCCAGGGTCTTTTTTTAAAGTAAAATAATATTTGTGCTGCTTATGTCTGATACATTATGTCTGATGCATCGGATGTGGCGCTTGGTGCCATGGTCTAGTCATGGGGTCTGTGTTGATGGGTTGGACTCAATGATCCTCGAGGTCCTTTCCAACCTAAGTTATACTGTGATATTGTAACTATTCTGAGCAATATGCTTAGCTGTTGCTTCAGAAGACTCTCAAGTTAGCAGTGCAATATTATCCTGAATATATCTGGGGCTTGCTGGTGTTTAAGAAGAAACTGGATGAGGCACTTAGTGGTCTAGCTGATTAGTTAGGGTTGGGTGATCAGTTGGACATGATGATCTTGTAGGTCTCTTCCAACCTGGTTGATTCTGTGTGATTTTTGTTTCATTTTCCCCCCAGTAATGCTGATTTTTCTGATAGGAGTGAGGAATTTTTCTCTCCTATAAGGGAGAAAAAATGGGAAAGCTCCAGGGAGACCTAATTGAAGGCCAGGCTGGATGTGGCTGTGAGCAAGCTGCTCTAGTGTGAGGTGTCCCTGGCCATGGCAGGGGGGTCGGAACTGGATGATCACAGAATCACCAAGGTTGGAAGAGACCTCAAAGATCATCAAGTCCAACCTGCCACCACAGACCTCATGACTAAACCATGGCACCAAGTACCACATCCAATCCCCTCTTGAACACCTCCAGGGATGGGGACTCCACTACCTCCCTGGGCAGCCCATTCCAATGGCTAACAACTCTCTCTGTGAAGAACTTTCTCCTCACCTCAAGCCTAAACTTCCCCTGGCACAGCTTGAGACTGTGTCCTCTTGTTCTGCCGCTGCTTGCCTGGGAGAAGAGATCAAACCCCTCCTGGCCACAACCTCCCTTCAGGTAGTTGTAGACAGCAAGGAGGTCTCCCCTGAGCCTCCTCTTCTCCAGGCTAAGCAACCCCAGCTCCCTCAGCCTCTCCTCACAGGGCTTATGCTCAAGGTATCTCCCCAGCCTCATTGCCCTTCTCTGGGGAGGTCCCTTCCAACCCTAACCGTTCTATGATTCTATGATGGTTGGCTGGCAGGAACAGTGTCTCTGTTGGCTTTCTCTGGGGATCTCCTCCTCTCTCAGGGGTCTGAAATAACAGTGCTTGCCTCAGCTCTCAGGAACAAATAAATCAAATGGAACTGTTGAATCTATTTATGCTTTTGAGGGATTCCCACAGCTGAGTCATGCGCTTCATAGTCAGTGACCCGGCTTGTAATTAAGAAAGATGATGCTCTTGAACCTCTCCACAACTAATTCATGTTTAGCTCTTACTCACCACAAATCACAGGCATTATCAGCACTATTTTATTGATTACACTTTTCCTTTTTTTTTTTTTTCTTCCCCTTTCATATTAAAAATTGCTGCAGTATATAATCTTAATTTTGGAAAGGCTCTTGAAAGGTACTCGCCGACAGGGGAATTGATTTGTTGTCATTAGGCCAGCATTATGCAGAGGCAAGGAAAAAAACCTCAAGCTGAGCAGTTCTTTCAAGCCTTGTGTGCTGCACTCTTGCATTAGTGGAGATGCAGATTTGTTGCAGAGAGGGGAGGGGGAAAAAAGAGAAGGAATAAGCCATAAAGTTCATCTTCTTCAGCCTGCAGAGCTCTTGCCCTGTGGATTGAACAATGTCTGCTCCCATAGGTTGAGTATTCTCTGCTCATTGGTCAGGTACTTTGCATCTTCTCATGTATGGAGTGAATCCAGAAGGGGGCACCAAGATGATCAGAAGGCTGGAGCATCTATTCTGTGAAGAAAGCCTGAATTAATTGCAGCTGTTCAGCCTGGAGAAGAGAAGGCTCTGGGGAGACCTTATAAATGCATTTCAATATCTGAGGGGGACCTACAGGAAGGCTGGGGAGGGAGTGTATAGAAGGGCTTGGAGTGATGGCACAAGGGGCAGTGGTTTTAAACAGGATCAGAGTAGATTTAGGTTGGACATAAGGAAGAAGCTCTTAGCAATGAGAGTGGTAAACTGGAACAGGTTGTCCAGTATGTGGTTGAAGTTCATTCAAGATCAGACTTTGTGGGGCCCTGGGCAGCCTGCTCTAGTTGGAAGTATCCCTGCTGACTGCAGGGGTATTGGACAAGATGAACCCTGAGGGTCCCTTCCAATCCAATGCAATCTGTGAATCTGTGCTTACAGGTTGATTTTCATCATAGAATAGCTTAGGTTGGAAGAGATCTTAGAGATCATCTACTGCAACCTCCCTGCCATGGGCAGGGACACCTCACACTAGAGCAGGTTGCTCACAGCCACATCCAGCCTTAAAAGCCCCCAGGGATGAGGATTCTACCATCTACCATTTTGTTTGGGGTTTGTTATAGTCATGTACTTTATATTATTTTTGTATTCTATATAATACATTATCTCCTATAAAATATATTTACATACTAGGTTTTGTTATGTATTCTGTATATTCAGGCCTGCTGTCTGACACAGTGGTGTGGTAGCAATACTGCTTTCATATAGTCCAGAGAAGGGCAATGAGGCTGATGAAAGGTCTGGAACACAGCCCAGTGAGGAGAAGCTCGGGGTGCTTAGCCTGGAGAAGAGGAGGCTCAGGGGAGACCTTCCTGTTGCCTACAACTCCCTGAAGGGAGGTTATAGCTAGATGGGGGTTGGTCTCTTCTCCCAGGCAACCAGCATCAGAACAAGAGGACACAGTCTCAAGCTGCACCAGGGGAAGTTTAGGCTGGAGGTGAGGAGAAAGTTCTTCCCAGAGAGAGAGATTGGCCATTGGAATGTGCTGCCCAGGGAGGTAGTGGAGTCACCATCCCTTTAGGGGTTCAAGAGGGGATTGGATGTGGCACTTGGTGCCATGGTTTAGTAGTCATGAGGTCTGTGGTGACAGGTTGGACTTGATGATCTTTGAGGTCTTTTCCAACCTTAATGATTCTATGATTCATGATTTGTGTACAGCAAATGTGTTTCAGAGGGCTGGCAGTGTCAAAGCTGTTTAGGAGTGGCTGAATCTCTTCAACAAGGAGGGGCTATTTTGGTCAAACAGAGAGTTTCCAGTTTCATAGAATGGAACTGAAGACCAATCTTGGGAATCTATGATTCTGTCAAGTTGGCACTTGGGAAAATATCGTGGCCATGATGAATAGAATAGAATAGAATAAACCAGGTTGGAAGAGACCTTCAAGATCATCACGTCCAACCTATCACCCAACACCACCTAATCAACTAACCCATGTAACCAAGCACCCTGTCAAGTCTCCTCCTGAACACCTCCAGTGACGGCGACTCCACCACCTCCCTGGGCAGCCCATTCCAGTGGGCAATCACTCTCTCCGTGTAAAACTTCCTCCTGACCTCCAGCCTGAACTTCCCCTGGTGCAGCCTCAGACTGTGTCCTCTTGTTCTGGTGCTGGCTGCCTGGGAGAAGAGACCAACCTCTGCCTGTTTACAACCCCCCTTCAGGTAGTTGTAGAGAGCAATGATGTTAGGTGGATGATTGGACTCATTGATCTGGGGTCTTTTCCAATCAAGACAATTCTATGATGATATGGAAGCCCCCCCGACCCCACCCCGAGCAAATTTAGTTTGAGAAAGAGGAGGCTGAGAGAAGACCTCATAGCTCTCTACAACTATCTGAAAGGACATTGTGGAGAGGCTGGTGCTGGTCGTTTCTCACAGGTGATTAGCCGTAGAACAAGAGGTAATGACCTCAAGCTGCAGCAGGCCAGGTTTAGACTGGACATTAGGAAGAATTATTTCCCAGCATGAGTGCTCAGGCCTTGGAATGGTGGAGGTGGTGGAGTCTCCAAGCCTGGATGTGTTTCAAGGTGGTTTGGATGTGGTGCTTGGGGCTATAGTTTAGGGGTGAACTTTGTGGAGCTGGGTTCTGGGTTGGACTTGGTGATCCTGAGGGTGCTTTCCAAGCTGAATGTTTCTGTGATTCTGTGAAATCTGGGTGTGAAGACTATTTATGTTCTCTCTAGCAGAGGCAGAAATCTGAGCTTGCCTTGGTGTGCTCTGGTTGCTGCAGGCCAGGTAGTAGCTAATCCTGACTGTGTTGCAGTCAAGAGATGAACCTTAGCTTTTATTTTCAACTCAGTTAAGTAGAGCAACTGGAGCCATATATCATTGCCTTCTAAAAAGAAAATTGTTGGAAACTTGATGCATAGCAAATGTGAAAGCTACAATATGGAATAAATTATCAAATGGCTCAAACTCAGTCTCTTTGAAGACTACAGCGGGGGGGGGTGTAGAGGAAATTACACTTGTATTTTACACCTGCCAAATTAAATTATAGCAACAAATCTGTCTAATTACAATTGAGAGACCATGATTTATTCTCAGAGCGAGGTAATTAGAAGCAGGACTACACTTGAAGGTTCAAATTGGATTCTTAGAGGGAGAGAGTGAGAGAGTCCCTTACATGAAAACACTGATTGCTGTACGGGTCATATTAATCTCTTCTATTTTAAGGATTTTGAATCATAATGCAAAGTGACTCATCCATTATTTCCTCAGCTCTTCATCAGTGCAATGCACAAGAAATTATTCCTGTGGTTGTATCCCTGCAGATGTGGGGCCGTGAGGATGAGCAGAGGGCTGGAGCTCCTCTCCTATGAGGACAGACTGAGAGAGTTGGGGTTGTTCAGTCTGGAGAAGAGAAGGCTCTGAGGGAGGAGACCTTCTTGTGGCCTTCCAGTATCTGAAGGGGGCCTACAAAAAAGCTGGGGAGGGACTTTTGAGGGTGTCAGGGAGTGATAGGACTGGGGGGAATGGAGCAAAACTGGAAATGGGTAGATTGAGATTGGATGTTAGGAAGAAGTTGTTCCCCATGTGGGTGGTGAGACACTGGAAGAGGTTGCCCAGGGAGGTGGTGGAAGCCTCATCCCTGGAGGTTTTGAAGGCCAGGCTGGATGTGGCTGTGGGTAAGGTGCTCTAGTGTGAGGTGTCCCTGCCTTTGGCAGGGTGTTGGAACTGAATGATCCATGAGGTCCCTTCCAACCCTAACAATTCTGTGATGCTGTGTGGAATCTTCAGGGTCTCTTCTCTTTTCGATAGGCATTTGTAAATCCAATTAACAGTAGAGTCTCAAATGTCTGCATTGAGAGAAAGGAAAAAAACAACCAACAACAAAAAAGAAGACCTTTATCTCTTAAAGTATGTGTTTAACTGCAGGGGAAAAAAATAAAAGGAAGGAAAAGCTTTTGGTGAATTATGGGTTACAAAGCTAGGAGCTTCTATCTCATTTTTGCAGTAGCTAACACATTCCCCTGGTTCTCTCTCCCCTGTCAAGGGTCCTTGTATGTGCTATAAATGCTGGATGAGCAGTGCTGGTGGTGAAGTGGAGAGCTCTATTATTACCTCCAGTTCTAAGATTAATTACCACCAGGCCACACTTTCCACCGCATGGCAGGACTGCAGTAGGGTTAATGCGACTGTGCTGCTGCCTTGTGACATGATTCTATGGGAACAGAGTGAAAAGGAGTATAAAAAAATTGGGTATCTCAGTGACCTGTAAAGAAATACTCAGTGCTCCTCTTCTTCAGAGATTCTCCTGTTGTCCCTCTAAAGAAGAAGAGTGACAGGGAAAGACACAGTGAGATTTTGCATTGTTCAGTAAGGTTTCCTGTCTGCTTGCTGGGGACTCTTAGAGCAGCTGTGACTTTCCCAGTGACACAGAAGATCTTGCTCAAGCTCAGTGCTGTTAGCAAGTGAGTGGGGTCTTAGCAAATTAAACACTGACCTCTGGAAAAACATCTGCTCCTGTTGCTGGCAAAGCAGTCTCAACACAGGGAGCCTTTCCTTGATTTAATTTGTTGTCAATTAACAGCGACTTTTGATTACCCATTTGGGTATTGGGCTTGGGAAAGAAGACTTAAACTGAGGGAACACTTCCTTGATTTAGCAGTGTCAAAGCCTGAATGGGGCAGGTGGCTCTCAGCAGTGTCACAACCAGCTGTCATGGGTGTGGGGTCCACGACAGGTCCCTCTGCAGCTACACCACCACCCAAAGTTGCTGTGTGCCCCCAGTTATACCTCCTGAGTCACAGCTGGCATGCAAAAAGGATCCAAGGAGCTCACTACAGTATAAACACACCAAAGTCATATGGTCTATCAGAAGAATCAGAGTGTGAGGGGTTGGAAGGGACCTCAAAACATCATCCAGTCCAACCCCCGCTGCCAGATTAGGATCACCTAGAGCAGATCACACAGGAATGCATCTAGGCAGGTTTTGAATCTCTCCAGAGGGGGAGGCTCCACAAGCACCATATCACTTCAGGGGTTTCAAACTAGCACCTTTATTAGCTGTAATCACATCCAATCAATAGATAGCCACAAAATAGTCAATACAGTTGGACTTCTATACAAACCTGTTGTGCAGTTTGATCCAGAACAGAAGTCATCCTCTTCGATGTGAAGATGGACAGGCTAGAGAGCTGGGCAGGGAGAAATTTGATGGAAATTCAATAAAGGCAAGTGTAGAGTCTTGCACCTGAGAAGGAACAACTCCATGCACCACTATAGACTGGGGACTGACCTGCTGGAGAACAGTGAAGGGGAAAAGGATCTGGGGGTCTTGGTGGATGGAAGGATGACCATCAGCCAGCAATGTGCTCTGGTGGCCAAGAAGGCCAATGGCATCCTGGGGTGGATTAGAAGGGCTGTGGTTAGTAGGTCAAGGGAGGTTCTCCTCCCTCTGCACTCTGCCCTGGTGAGGCCACATCTGGAATATTGTGTCCAGTTCTGGGCCCCTTAGTTCAAAAAGGTCCTCAGGGAACTGCTTGAGAGACTCCAGCACAGAGACACAAAAATGCTTAAGGAAGTGGAACATCTTCCTTATGAGTGTAAGCCTGAGGGAGCTGAGGGCTCTGGAGCTTGGAGAGGAGGAACCTGAGAAGTAACCTCATTGCTGTTGCTAAAGATGTGCAGGGTGAGTGCCCAGAGGCTGGAGCCAGGCTCTGCTGGGTGATGCCCAATGCCAGAACAAGAGGCAATGGTGGAAGCTGAGGCATAGGAAGTTCCATGGAAACAGGAGGAAATCTTTTTTTCTCTGTGAGGGTGACAGAGGCCTGGAGCAGGCTGCCCAGGGTCTCCCCCTCTGGAGATATCCAAAACTCACCTGGATGTGTTCCTGTGTAATCTGATGTAGATGCTCCTGCTCTGGCAGGGGAGTTGGACTGAATGATCTGTCAAGTTCCCTTCCAGCCCCTGAAATTCTGTGATTCTCTGAAAAAGACAAAAGAAACCAAAACCAAGCCCAGTCAAAGGCTTTTGGATTGCCCCCTGTGTCTGCAGCCATCCATGACTGTGCTTTCCTGGAGGTACAGATTATGACTCACTCCATGTAAGATGATCTAATGTGCACATCTCTATAGGATTGCTCTCTGCTTTACAATAACTACTGTGGCACTTTCCTGCCAGGAAGCTTTTCCATCATTGCTTCATGAACTGCATCACTTTTGCCTTCTTTAAAGTGCAGCCTGTTTTGTCCTGCCTTAATTGCCCTCCTTCCTTGACGGTTACACCCTCTAGATATTTGTAAGCTGTGAGAATCCTCGTGGCTTACATCTTTCCCAAGCTTGGCACACTTAGCTGTTTTCCTCTTTTATTTATTTATTCTTTTTCATTTAATCTATTTTCTTCATCCATCAGCTCCTCTAGTCTTGATTATGCTGTGGCTGGTTTGTTGTTCTTTTGAGCTCGCTCCAGCGCTTCAATGCGAATCATAGAATTCTCAGGGTTGGAAGGGACCTCAAGGATCATCCAGTTCCAACCCCGCTGCCATGGCCAGGGACACCTCACACTAAGAGCAGCTTGCTCAGAGCCACATCCAGCCTGGCCTTCAAAACCTCCAGGGATGAGGCTTCCACCACCTCCCTGGGAAACCTTTTCCAGTCTCTCACCACCCTCCTGGGGGGCAACTTCTTCCTAACATCCAATCTGAATCTATTAATTTCTAGTTTTGCTCCATTCCTCCCAGTCCTATCACTCCCTGACACCCTATAAAGTCCCTCCCCAGCTTTCTTGTACCCCTTTCAGATACTGGGAAGGCCACAATAAGGTCTCCTTGGAGCCTTCTCTTCTGCAGACTGAACAGCCCCAACTCTCTTAGTCTGTCCTCATAGAAGAGGAGCTCCAGCCCTCTGCTGCCTCAACTTGCTGGCTATGCTTTCCTTGCTGCAGCCCAGGCTCTGGTTGGCTCTCTGGGCTGCAAGTGCGCACTGCTGTCTCCTGTTGAGCTTCTCATCCACCAACACCCCCAAGTCCTTTTCTTCAGGGGTGTTCTCAAGCCAGTCCCTGCCCAGCCTCTATCGGTGCTTGGGATTGCCCCAACCCAGGTCTAGCCAAATGCTTCCCAGCAGTCCACATGAACAGCAAAATGAGAAGAATTCTCTGAATGTTGCTAGTGGTTCCTTGATGTATAGAAGCTTGGGGGTGGATTGTGCAGTCTGTACTTCCAGTGGCATGTGCTTGTTCTAAACATAGGCTCACCAGCATCTTTGGGACCGCTCGCTTCATCCTGTTCTTATCACTTCCCCAATTCCCTCCTCCACTCTTTAAATTCCTTGCTGCAAATGCATCATTTGGGGGGAGTTTTTAGTTTTCTGGAGGCTTTAGACTAAATAAATGTGTGTACCATGAAGCATATCAGGGACTTGACTTCAAACTACATTTAGTCCAATTTTCTAGACTCTCTGCTGCCTTTGATGTGTGTATCAGGTGGAATTTTCAACTTCCTAGGAAGGTGTTCTGATAAATCCTGGATTACAGCAGTTGTAAGGTGGGCTTGTTTGTATTTTGGAAGAGCACTGTCATCCCTGCCAGGAGCTGACAAATTCATTTGCTTCTAGAGAGGGACCTGGGGGTACTGGTTCAGTGTAGGCTGAACATGAGCCAGCAGTGTGCCCAGGGGGCCAAGAAGGCCAATGGCATCCTGGCCTGCATCAGGAACAGTGTGGCCAGCAGAAGCAGGGAAGTCATTCTGTCCATGTACTCAGCACTGGTTAGGCCACACCTTGAGTCTTGTGTCCAGTTCTGAGCTCGTCAGTTTAGGAAAGATGTTGAGTTGCTGGAATGTGTCCAGAGAAAGGCAAGAAAGCTGGGGAGGGGTCTGGAGCATAGCCCTATGAGGAGAGGCTGAGGGAGCTGGGGTTGCTTAGCCTGGAGAAGAGGAGGTTCAGGGGCGACCTCATTGCTCTCTACAACTCCCTGAAGGGAGGTTGCAGCCAGGTGGGGGTTGGTCTCTTCTCCCAGGCACCAGAACAAGAGGACACAGTCTCAAGCTGCACCAGGGTAGGTTTAGGCTGGATGTTAGGAGGAAGTTCTTCACAGAAAGATTGCCCGTTGGAATGTGCTGCCCAGGGAGGTGGTGGAGCCACCATCACTGGAGGTGTTTAGGAAGAGACTGGATGGGGCGCTTGTTGCCATGGTTTAGTTGATTAGATGGTGTTGGGTGATGGCTTGCACTTTATGATCTCAAAGGTCTTTTCCAACCTGGTTAATTCTATTCTAGTTTAGTCTAGCCTAGTCCAGCCTATTCTATTTGCTCAAACTAGTCTATGTGTATATTTGTCCTTTCCCTTGTGAAATAACAGAAATAAATATGAACCATTTCTACACAGTTAAGAGACAGAAGTTTAATTGCTGACCTCCTGGGATTTTAATCTTTGCCTTATTTTCTTCCCATGTGTTTTGTTTAGGTTTTTTTCCCCCCTACCTGTGGAAAATCTACCTGGCTTGGTTAGCATCTTGGTGGTGTCCTGGCCTGTGCAAACCTCACCTTGGGAGATGTGTCCATTTGCGTGTCGTGGCTCTTTCACCTCTCAGTCCACTTCAGCTGTCTCTCCTTATGTGCTTTTCCCGCTTAATGGGCATGATCTGAATCCACTGAGGGTTTCTTTTGGGAAGAAAAAAAACGAACTAGTCAAATTTGCTCCTTTCACTGCAAATATTTGGAAACTCTTGTGTTGTGTTGAACTTGGATCTCGCTGTGGATTCTTATCCAGTGGTGCAGTTTAATTTTCTCATCCTGAGTAGATTGACATTCTCAGACTATTCCTGTATCAGAAATAGTGTGGCCATCAGGACAAGGGAGGTTACTCTTCCCTTGTACTCAGCACTGGTCAGGCCACACCTTGAGTGCTGTGTCCAGTCCTGGGCCCCTCAGTTGAAGAGAGATGTTGAGGTACTGGAACCTGCCCAGGGAAAGGCAACGAGGCTGGGGAGAGGCCTGGAGTATAAACCTTTGAGGAGAGGCTGAGGGAGCTGGGGGTGGTTAGCCTGGAAAAGAGGAGGCTCACGGGAGACCTCATTGCTGTCTACAACTACCTGAAGGGAGGTTGTAGCCAGGAGGGGGTTGGTCTCTTCTCCCAGGCAACCAGCACCAGAACAAGAGGACACAGTCTCAAGCTGCACCAGGAGAGGTTCAGGATGGATATTAGGAAGAAGTTCTTCACAGAGTGATTTGTCTTTGGAATGTGCTGCCCAGGGAGGTGGTGGAGTTGCCATCCCTAGAGATCTTCAAGAAAAGACTGGATGAAGCACTTAGTGCTATGAGTTACTTAGATGGAGTTGGGTGATAGGTTGGACTGGATGATCATACAATCAACAAGGTTGGAAAAGACTTTAAAGATCATCCAGTCCACCCTGTCACCACAGACCTCATGCCTACTAGACCAAATACACGCCAAGTGCCATGTCCAATCCCCTCTTGAACACCTCCAGGGATGGGGACTCCACCACCTCCCTGGGCAGCACATTCCAGTGGCTAACAACTCTCTCTGGGAAGAACTTTCTCCTCACCTCCAGCCTAAACTTCCCTGGCACAGCTTGGAGGTCTCTTCCAACCTGGTTGATTCTCTGATCACTTTACCATGTTCACCACAGCTTCAGGTTCTTCTGGCATTTCCCCCCAGGCTGGGTTTTTAGAATGGCAGACACAAATGGAATGAAGTTGAGCTTTGCAGCAGAAAGCTGCTAGTCACCAGTACCCCTAAGTTAATTTTCCCTTGTCACAAAAACCTGAGAGCCATCAAGACGTGCCTTTATTGTATCTGAAGAAGCACTTTTGCAGCCTTCATTTCCCAGTGATGCTGTAGACTGCCAGGGCTGCAGAAATACCACTTGCTGTCAACTTTTTTTGTTACAGGTCGAGCTCTTAAATCTGTCTCTGCCTTTCACCCCTCATTGCTGCAGAGAAGTACAGGACCTAACTTGCTGTCATAGTTTGACATGGGTGCCTTTGAAAATCATAAAGTTACAGTCCTTCAGAGGCTAGACAGGTCCTGGAGGTGGACAGGAAATTGCAATGTTATTTCATTCCCAGAATGCCTGTATCTAGGCTTTATAAGGGACAACACGAGCTGCCTCTTCCCCTTCTCCTCTCCCTGCTTGACTCCTGACACAGCTCCCTTATTACAGATGACACCAAGCTGAGTGGTGTTGTCGATACCCCAGAGGGACAGGATGGCATCCAGAGGGACCTGGAGAGGCTGGAGAGGTGGTGCCCAGGAGACCCTCATGAGATTCAACAAGAGCAAGTGCAGGGTTCTGCACCTGGGCTGGAACAATCCTCACTGTCAATACAGGCTCATGGGGAGGAGGGGATAGAAAGCAGCCCTGAGGAGAAGGACCTGGGGGTGCTGGTGAATGAGAAGCTGGACAAGAGCAGGCGGTGTGAGCTTGCAGCACAGAAGGTAAATCACATCCTGGGCTGCATCAAAAGAGTTCAAGCTCTAAGCTCTTGTTTTAACATTCTTTTAATTATTTTCTTCTTTGATAACAGCAAAGAAGCATTTTGGCTGTGTTCTAGGATCTCTAATACAGTCATAATTGCTTTCCTCGTTAGTTTGCTAGATCTGGTACATATTTAATGACACCATTGCAGCTGGAACTTGGCTGACTGGAAAAACACCAGCATTTTTGTGTTTAGAAAGTGGTAAAACGTGTTTATGGTGCTCTGTTTTGCTGCTTGGAGTACTCCTGCTGTGTTCTTGTGAGAGGGGTCCTCATAGAGCCTGGCTAGACAGAACTCAGAAGTTTTGTGATTCTCAAGGAGCATGTGGCTATTGCTATTAATCCACACCTTGAGTGTTGTGTTCAGCTCTGGGCCTCTCACTCCAAGAAGGACATCAAGGTTCTGGGTGTGTTCAGAGAAGGGCAAGGAGTCTGATGAAGGGCCTGGAGAAAATGGCCTACAGGGAACATCTGAGAGAGCTGGGGTTGTTCCGTTTGGAGAAGAGGAGGCTGAGGGCAGCCCTCCTCCCTTAAGGGATATTGGAGAGAGGAGGGGGCAGCCTCTTTTCCTTGGTGGCAAGGGATAGGAGCAGAGGAAATGGTTCCAAGCTGCATCAGGGGAGGTTCAGGCTGGATGCCAGGAAATATTTCTTCCCAGACAGGGTTCTCAGACATTGGAGTGGTCTGTCCAGGGCAATGCTGGAGTTGGCATCCCTGGAGGTGTTCAAGCAGCCTGTGAAGCTGGTGCATAGTGATATGGTTTAGTGCTGACCCTGCAGTGCTGAGTGGAAGTTTGCCCTGGATGAGCTTGGAGGTCTCTCCCAACCAGATGTTTTCTGTGATTATTTATTTTGATCAAAAGCAACTAGGACACCAGGATGAGTGTGTGTGTGTGTGTGTGTGTGCGCACATGTAAATAGACGTGTGTGAAATGTATTTTCAGGGTCACCTACTTTATAACATGAACAGCATGAGGCAGGAAGGGACCTGGGGGTACTGGTCAATGGTAGGCTGAACATGAGCCAGCAGTGTGCCCCAGGTGGCCAAGAAGGCCAATGGCATCCAAGCCTCCATCAGGAACAGTGGGGCCAGCAGGAGCAAGGAAGTCATTCTGCCCCTGGACTCAGCACTGGTTAGGCCACACCTTGAGAAGACAGGTTGGACTTGATGATCTTTGAGGTCTTTTCCAACCATGCTGATTCTATGAAGGCTGTGTTCAGGTAGACTTGAGTAAGCAGGATGTGATCACCTGAAAGTGAAGAGAACTCTTGTAAAATTTTCTTGGGTTTTGGGTGGTTGTTGTCATGGACAAGAGACAATGGCAATACTCAACATGAGCCGCCAGCGTGTGTCTCCCCACGAGGTGCCAGCAGTGTGCACTTGCAGCCCAGAAAGCCAATCACATCCTGGAATGCATCCAGAGAAGCATAGCCAGCAAGCTGAGGGAGGGGATTCTCCCCCCCTGCTCTGCTTTGGTGAGACCCCACCTGGAGTACTGCATCCAGTTGTGGAGCCTCTATTCCAGTAAGGATCTGGAGGTGCTGAAAGGTGTCCAGAGAAGGGCCACAAGGATGAGCAGAGGGCTGAAGCTGTTCTGCTATGGAGACAGACTGAGAGAGAGTTGGGGTTGTTCGGTCTGGAGAAGAGGAGGCTCCAAGGAGACTTTCTTGTGACCCTCCAGTATCTGAAGGGGCTACAAGAAAGTGGGGAGGGACTTTTTAGGGTGTCACGGAGTGATAGGACTGGGGGGAATGGAGCAAAACTGGAAATGGGTAGATTGAGGTTGGATGTTGGGAAGAATTTGTTCCCCCTGAGGGTGGTGAGAGATTGGAAGAGGTTGCCCAGGGAGGTGGTGGAAGCCTCATCCCTGGAGGTTTTTCAGGCCAGGCTGGATGTGGCTGTGAGCAAGCTGCTCTAGTGTGAGGCGTCCCTGCCCATGGCAGGGGGTTTGGAACTGGATGATCCTTGAGATTCTTTCCAACCCTATCAATTCTATGATTCTAAACGCTCCATCACGATGGTGAAAGCTTAATCTGATAGGAATTAACTCTCACGCCTCTAAGCTAAGGTCCTGAGGGGATGTAAAGTAATAAAAACAGGTGTAAAGAAATAAGAGGTGTAAAGAAAGAAATAAAGAAATGATTTTTGAAGAAATGGGAGAGGGTGAGGAAGCAGAGGATCACTTGGCTGGTAACAAAGTGTAGGGATTGCTTCAGTATCATTGCTAGAAATGCTGGGGTGGGTTCACGTATTGGCAGTTGGATAAAGGCAGTGTTCATACTAGCAGAAAGATAAACTTTCCAGAGAATTTTGTGACTTTCTAAGCATTTCTTGGACAGGCCTCAAGGACCTGTGTCAGCATTGCCCTCTACTCTGCTGTGGTAAGGCCACAACTGGAATATTGTGTCCAGTTCTGGGCCTCTCAGTTCAAGAAGGACCTCAGGGAACTGCTTGAAAGAGTCCAGCACAAAGCCACAAAGATGGTGAAAGGAGTGAAACATCTCCCTTCTGAGGAAAGGCTGAGGGAGCTGAGGCCCTTTAGCTTAGAGAAGAGGAGACTTGAGAGGTGACCTCACTCATGTGAAGGGCAGCAGCAGGAGGACGGAGCCAGGCTCTGATCAGAGATGTGCAATGACAGGACAAGGGGCAATGGGTGCAAGCTGGAGCACAGAAAGTTCCATGTGAACAAAAGGAAGAACTTCTTCGCTGTGAGGGTGACAGAACCCTGGAAGAGGCTGCCCAGAGAGGTTGTGGAGTCTCCTTCTCTAGAGACAATCTGTGATGGGTTATACCCATCCTGAAAGTGGGGGGGGGGAGGGCTTGTGAGAGCCTTGCTCTCCCTGGAGGGATTTTTCCCCCTGGGGAACTGAGTCAGTCTGTTCCACTCCCCCTCCCTGTCCAGCAAGCCTATAAAAAGGAAGACACTGCAGCCATTTGCTCTCTTTTGGCTCCTGCCTTGCCTGGATGAGAGGACTGCTGCTGGCTTCCTGTTTCTCTGCCATGTGGCCAGGCCTGGTCCTCCTCATCCTCCATGCTACATCCACACCTCTTCAAAGGACTGGTTTTGTATACATATTTTTTCCCCATCCATCCTTGTTCCTTACCCTTGTGAACCCTTCCTGTTATTGCTTTATTTACATATTTTTTATATATATATGCGTATTGTTTAAAGAAAAATTAGTTCCTCTCTATTTCCAAACTGACTCCAAATTATTTCTCAGTAGATTTGCTCCTTCCTTTTCTTTTTTCTCTTCATTGGGAAGGAAGAGGGGGGAGTGGAGGAGGCATTCTCAGCCTTGCCCCATCTGAGCTCTTAAATCCCAGTTAAGGCTCAAATCACCACACACTCGAAACCCACATGGATGCATTCCTGTGTCACCTGCTGTAGGTGACCCTGCTCTGGCAGGGGGATTGGACTGGGTGATATTTGGAGGTCTCTTTCAACCTCTAGGGAAAGAGCTACACTGGGAATTGCTCCTTCTGTTGTACTTGTGAGCTACTGAAAGTCAACAAGTGAAGAAGGTATGAAAAAGAAGTCTATACTGAACACTAAATATTGTTGGAGCTTAGGCATAAAGGAATGTTGAAAACAAGGTTGTGAAACTTCTGACACCTCCTAACTACCAAACCTCATTGAAGCTTTCTTCAGCACTTTCCTTTCTGCTTTCTCCAGCTCTTCTCCCACAAGAGGAGTCTCTCCAGGTGACAATAATAATCAAAGGCTGTCATAAACATATGGGTGGCAATTGAGTGCCACCTATGCCCACACACACATCTGTGTGCTGATCTCTGCAGGCATGTGGAAGAAGGGGAGCTGTAAGAGTTAGGAACCCTCACACACCATTCATCAAGCTGAGGTTCCACGTCGGTAGGGAAGCTAACTGGCTGGAAAGCAGTTAACTCAGCTTCACTTAAGGAGACACTCAGTGAGGAGACAACACCTTTGAAAATATTTAGTAACACTTAGAATCAGAATTGTTAGGGTTGGAAGTGACCTCAAGGATTATCCAGTTCCAAGCCCCCTGTCATGGCCAGGGACACCTCACACTGTGGCAGCTTGCTCACAGACACATCCAGCCTGGCCTTCAAAACCTCCAGGGATGAGGCTTCCACCACCTCCCTGGGCAATCTCTTCCAGTATCACACCACCCTCATGCTAAAGAACTTCTTCCTAAAATCCAATCTCAATCTACCTATTTCTATTTTTGCTCCATTCCCCCCAGTCCTATCACTCTCTGACACCCTAAAAAGTCCCTCCCCAGCTTTCTTGCAGACCCCTTCAGGTACTTGAAGGTCAGAAGAAGGTCTCCTTGAAGCCTTCTCTTCTGCAGACTAAACAGCTCCAATTCCCTCAGTCTGTCTCTATAGCAGAGCAACTCCAGCCCTCTCCTCATCCTCATGGCCCTTCTCTGGTCACATTCCAGCACTTCCAGATCCTTCTTGTAGTAGATGCTCCAGAACTGGACACAGTGCTCCAGGTGGGGTCTGAGCAGAGGGGCTGAATCACCTCCCTGGCCCTGCTGGCCATGCTTCTCTTGCTGCAGCCCAGGCTCTGCTTGGCTTTCTGGGCTGCAAGTGCACACTGGTGGCTCCTATTGAGTTTCTCATCCCCCCAGCACCCCCAAGGCCTTTTCTTCAGGGCTGCTCTCAAGCCAGTCCCTGCCCAGCCTATACCAGTGCCTGGGATTGCCCCAACCCAGCTGCAGGATCTCACCATAAGTGAGTGACAGCATTTACAACTGAGTCACATTTTGCTTCTCCACTGATAAAAACATGCTGTGAGGTGTCTTCTGTTGTCAGCTTCAACTGGGCAGTAGTGACTCAGGCACATTTGTCCTGATGTTAGTGTTTAATAGATATGTGCCTTTGGATAGTTTGTGTATCTGGCCTGTTGAATAGCCTGAGAGATTGCTCAGGTTTCTAGCTGTCTGTGCATGACCTTCCCTTATCCATGCCAGTGAGCGAGAATCAGGAGAGAGTTACTTGTGCCTCCTGCAGCGGTAATTGGAGAATGTTTCAGTCAGTCATGGGGATGAAGGAATTGATTGCATTACCTTGGCTTAGAAATGCTACCCTGTGTTATCTGAGCATGCTTTTAGCTTGAGAAACGAGGAGCAGATCGATTCAGCTTTGCTCACTTTCCTCCTGGGCCAGGTTGATTTGAATCACTTAATGCTGCTTATGGTTAAGGGCAGGAATGTGGACAGCTGGTGTATACAATCCTGTGAGAAGCTGGGGTTGCCCTTTGAGCTGCAGGAGTTGCACTCAGATGGCTTAAGTTCTGTAAATTGTTGGGGGTGTTTTGTTTTGTTTTTCCCAGCACCTGCATTGTATTTAATCTCAAAGAGATGCTGTAGTTGTGAAGTGAATTACTTTCCCTCTTCACCACCTGTTGGTGTGGCTTACATGGTGGTGCTGGGACAGGTGACCTAGACTCCTTCTGGAGAAAATGAAACTTGAACTTGTCCAGAGAAGGGCAATGAGGCTGGGGAGGGGTCTGGAGCACAGCCCTGTGAGGAGAGGCTGAGGGAGCTGGGGTTGCTTAGCCTGGAGAAGGGAAGGCTCAGGGGAGACCTTCCTGCTGTCTACAACTACCTGAAGGGAGGTTGTAGCCAGGTGGGGGTTGGTCTCTTCTCCCAGGCAACCAGTGACAGAAGAAGAGGACACAGGCTCAAGCTGTGCAGGGGGAAGATTAGGCTGGAGGTGAGGAGAAAGTTCTTCCCAGAAAGAGTCATTGGCCGTTGGAATGTGCTGCCCAGGGAGGTGGTGGAGTCCCTGTCCCTGCAGGTGTTCAAGAGGGGATTGGATGTGGCACTTGCTGCCACGATTTGGTAGTCATGAGGTGTTGGGTGATCTTTGAAGTCTTTTCCAACCTTATTGATTCTGTTCTATAATCTCTGAGGTCTTTTCCAACCTGGTTGATTCTGTGATTCTCTCTGTGAGTCTACCTAAACAGATGTTAAGCTATCAGTAAGGGTCCAGACTGATGGCTGGCCTTCAGACAGCTTGGAAATACATGCACTGGGTCTAGAAAACTGGATTAAATATAGTTAGAGGTCAAATCCCTGATCTGCTTGTGGCATACGTTTATCTAGAATAGAAGAAGATAAAATAGAAGGAGATAGAATAAACCAGGTTGGAAGAGACCTTCAAGATCATCATGTCCAACCTGTCATCCAACACCACCTAATCAACTAAACCATGGCACCAAGCACCCTATCAAGTCTCCTCCTGAACACCTCTAGTGATGGTGACCCCACCAACTCCCTGGGCAGCACATTCCAATGGCCAATCACTCTCTCTGTGTAGAACTTCCTCCTAACCTCCAGCCTAAACCTCCCCTGGCACAGCATGAGACTGTGTCCTCTTGTTCTGGTGCTGGTTGCCTGGGAGAAGAGATCAACCCCCTCCTGACTACAACCTCCCTTTAGGTAGTGGTAGAGAGCAATAAGGTCTCCCCTGAGCCTCCTCTTCTGCAGGCTAAGCAACCCCAGCTCCCTCAGTCTCTCCTCCTCTCTAGTCATCTAGACTAGACATAGCAGTCTGGAGATCCATGCTCTTGTGCAGCTTCTTTGTAATGCAGACACAGCCATATGTCTCCATGTAATGTAGACTGAGCTATTTCCAGCATCAGCATTTTGCTCTGTAATGTGAAAGTGTAATTAGATGCTACTCTTGCAACCATCACAGCGATTCCTTTGCAGCATGTGAGGTGGTAAAACGAGGCCAGAATCCAGGAGTTCAGATTTATTAATATGTTTTTACATTTCCTTCCAATCTACAGCTTCTCTAGGTCCTAGTAATTCTTTGTGTTATTATTTCTGCCAGTGTGAGTTGTTGCACCTATGATTCTGTTTGCATCTGAAGAGATATTTAACAGGCATTACTCTGCTTACTTGAAGTCCTGTAGAAGATCAAACGTTCCCTCTCGCATTAGATAGTGTTGGGTGATAGGTTGGACTCCATGATCTCAAAGATCTTTTCCAGCCTGGTTAATTCCCTTTCCTCCCTTGCCCCTTTCCTCCCTCGCCCCTTTCCTCCCTCGCCCCTTTCCTCCCTCGCCCCTTTCCTCCCTCGCCCCTTTCCTCCCTCGCCCCTTTCCTCCCTCGCCCCTTTCCTCCCTCGCCCCTTTCCTCCCTCGCCCCTTTCACAGTATCACACAGTATCACACAGTATCACTTAGGTTGGAAAGGACCTCGAGGATCATCGAGTCCAACCTGACACCACAGACCCCATGACTAGACCATGGCACCAAGTGCCACGTCCAATCTCCCCTTGAACGCCTCCAGGGTCGATGATTCAACCACCTCCCTGGGCAACCCGTTCCAATGACGAATGACTCGCTCGGTGAAGAACTTCCTCCTCACCTCGAGTCTAAACCTCCCCTGGCGCAGCTTGAGACTGTGTCCCCTTGTTCTGGTGCTGGTTGCCTGGGAGAAGAGGCCAACTCCCTCCTGGCTACAACCACCCTTCAGGTAGTTGTAGAGGGCAATAAGGTCACCCCTGAGCCTCCTCTTCTCCAGGCTAAACAATCCCAGCTCCCTCAGCCTCTCCTCATAGGGCTTGTGTTCAAGGCCTCTCCCCAGCCTTGTTGCCCTTCTCTGGACACGTTCAAGTGTCTCAATGTCCTTCTTAAACTGAGGAGCCCAGAACTGGACACAGGACTCAAGGTGCGGCCTAACCAGAGCAGAGTACAGGGGCACTATGACCTCCCTGCTCCTGCTGGCCACACTATTCCTAATGCAGGCCAGAATGCCATTGGCCCTCCTGGCCACCTGAGCACACTGCTGGCTCATATTCAGGTGGCTGTCGATCAGCACACCCAGGTCCCTCTCTGTGTGGGAGCTCTCCAGCCACTCCGACCCCAGCCTATAGCTCTGCATGGGATTGCCGTAGCCAAAGTGCAGCACTCGGCACTTGGACTTGTTGAAAGCCATCCCATTGGACTCTGCCCATCTGTCCAGTCGGTCGAGGTCCCTCTGCAGAGCCTTTCTACCCTCTAATTGACTAACATCTGCCCCTAACTTTGTGTCATCTGCAAACTTGCTGATGACTGACTCCACCCCTTCATCCAGATCATCAACGAATATGTTGAAGAGGACAGGGCCCAGCACTGATCCCTGGGGGACACCACTGGTGACTGGCCTCCAGCTGGATGCGGCACCGTTCACGACCACTCTCTGGGCCCGGCCCTCCAGCCAGTTCCTAACCCAGCACAGAGTGTAGTGGTCCAATCCACAGGCTGACAGCTTAGTCAGCAGTTTGCTGTGGGGGACGGTGTCAAAGGCCTTGCTGAAGTCTAGGTAGACCACATCCACAGGCCTCCCCACATCCACCAGGCGGGTCACCTGATCATAGAAAGAGATCAGGTTGGAGAGGCAGGATCTGCCCTTCCTGAATCCATGTTGGCTGGACCTGAGCCCTTGGCCATCCTTCAGGTGCGCAGTTATTGCTGCCAGGATAATCTGCTCCATCACTTTCCCTGGCACTGAGGTCAGGCTGACTGGCCTGGAGTTACCAGGTTCCTCCATCCGACCCTTCTTGTGGATGGGGACCACGTTGGCCAGTTTCCAGTCATCTGGGACCTCACCAGTGAGCCAGGACTGGAGGAAAATGATGGAGAGTGGCCTAGCTAGCACATCCGCCAGCTCTCTCAGCACCCTAGGATGGATCCCATCTGGTCCCATGGACTTGTGGATATCCAAGTGGCTCAGCAGGTCCCGAACTAACTCCTCATGGATTTCCAGGGTATTACTCTGCTCCCCGACCCCAACGCCCAGCTCCGGAGACCACTCGTCCTGAACTCCTGCCTTGCTGTTAAACATTGAGGTAAAGAAGGTGTTCAGGACCTCAGCTTTATCCTCATCCTCAGTAACTGTGTTCCCCTCCAGGTCCACTAGGGAGTTCAGGTTCTTCCTGCCCTTCTTCTTATTGTTAATATATTTATAAAAATGCATTTTATTATCTTTGACTGAGGTGGCCAGCTTCAGTTCCAGCTGGGCCTTAGCCTCCCTAATTTTATTCCTACATAATCTAACAGCTTCCTTGAACATACCTCCCTCTTTCCTTCTGCTCTCAAATGTCTTCCCCAAGTGGTTGGCAGCCACTGGTGTACCAAGTAAAGAGGCACAAAGGAAGCAGGTCAATGTGTGCAGTGGATGGATTGAGGGCTTTTCCTGCCTGCTAGCTCTGCTTTGCTCCAGTGGACTGCAAGGCTGTTAACAGGTGGAGTGCATTAGGCTAAGTCCTGGAGTACGTCTTCCAGTTTCACTTCTGTCCTCCAAGCCTTCTCCATGCTGTGAATCAACACACAGAAAATGAGTGTGGTAGGGGATGCCCCAAGGTACACTGTTTGGGAACTAAAGTTCATTGCAGACACATCTGTTCATGTGCTTACTTCTGCCAAACAGCATTTAGAATAGAATAGACCAGGTTGGAAGAGACCTTCAAGATCATCGTGGAATCATAGAAGGGTTGGAAGGGACCTCAAGGGTCATCCAGTTCCAACCCCCTACCATGGACAGGGACACCTCACACTAGAGCAGCTTGCTCACAGCCACATCCAGTCCAGCCTTCAAAACCTCCAGGGATGAGGCTTCCACCACCTTCCTGGGCAACCTGTGCCAGTGTCTCACCACCCTCATGGAGAAGAACTTCTTCCTAACACCCAATCTGAATTTATCTATTTCTATTTGTGCTCCATTCCCTCTAGTCCTATCACTCCCTGACACCCTCAAAAGTCCCTCCCCAGCTTTCCTGTAGCCCCCTTCAGATACTGGAAGGCCACAATTAGGTATCCTGGGAGCCTTCTCTTCTCCAGACTGAACAACCCCAATTCTCTGAGTCTATCTCCATAGAAGGGGTTCTCCAGCCCTCTGCTCATCCTCTTGTTTTTTCAGGTAAGAGATGGAAATATGGAAGAGGCTGATGAAAGACCATAATGGTTTTATTCAGTTAACTTATATCTGATGTTGGGTTTTCTTTTCCTCCATCAGAGTATTCATGTGTCCCTTGAAATTATTTTGCCTGCTCATCATAAAAACATCAGTGAAGATCTCATGTAAATAAACACCCAACAGGGCAGAGGGAAAATGGGAAGAGGAAGGAGAAGGAATAAAACAGAGAGAGACAAGGAAATAAAGAGAGACAGAGAGTTAAGAAGTATCATAGTATCAGTCAGGGTTGGAAGGGACCACAAGGATCATCTAGTTCCAAGCCCCCTGCCATGGACAAGGACACCCCACACTAGATCAGCCTGGCCAGAGCCTCATCCAGCCTGGGCTTAAACACCTCCAGGGACAGGGCCTCAGCCACCTCCCTGGACAACACATTCCAGGGCTTCACCACTCTCATGGTGAAGAACTTCCTCCTAGTCCTATCACTGCCTGATACCCTGAGAAGTTCCCCCCAGCTTTCCTGTAGTCCCCCTTCAGATACTGGAAGGCCACAATAAGGTAACCTCAGAGCCTTCAAGTAAAAGAAAGATACCACTACCCTTGGTTCCCACAAGCTCCCATGGGCATAGTCCAAGCTCTTGGTGACAGCTGTGCATTCCATCAGCCTCTTCTGTGGCAATTCTCTAACTATGTTTGCAGGAAAAGCTGGAACCCTTCCTGAGTGAGTGCAGAATCAGTGTCCATCATTCTGCATTCCTGTTAAACTGTGTCTTCCTGGCTCCATTAGGAGTAACAGCATCAGGAGGAGGAACTGCATCTTCGCTGTCTCCTCCTGCATTATCCATTTTCCCTCTCCACTGAGTGTATCTTCAAGAAGTTCAACCTTTATATTTCATTTCATTGAGCTAAGGTCATAGACTAAAGCTGCTGATTCTTGCATTGCATCCCTTTAATGCCTGATTGCAATTCTTGCACTGCATGCCTTTAATTCCTGATTGCCATTGAGGATTGTGTGAACCAGGCCAGAAGAAAACCAAGACACAGTATTTGGAAGTTATTGAAAGATGCTGGCAGAGGTTGCCCAGGGAGGTGGTGGAAGCCTCACCCCTGGAAGTTTTGAAGGCCAGGCTGGATGTAGCTGTGAGCAAGCTGCCACAGTGTGAGGTGTCTCTGCCCATGGCAGGGGGGTTGGAACTGGATGATCCTTGAGGTCCCTTCCAACCCTGACAATTCTATGATTCTATGATTAGCTTGGCACTAACATGACAGAGCTGAGGAGGGGCCTCAAGCACAAGCCCTGTGAGGAGAGGCTGAGGGAGCTGGGGTTGCTTAGCCTGGAGAAGAAGAGGCTCAGGGCAGACCTTCTTGCTCTCTACAACTACCTGAAGGGAGGCTGTAGCCAGGAGGAGGTTGGTCTCTTCTCCCAGACAACCAACACCAGAATAAGAGGGCACAGTCTCAAGCTGCACCAGGGGAAGTTTAGGCTGGATGTGAGGAAGAAGTTCTTCATAGAAAGAGAGATTGGCCATTGGAATGGGCTGCCTGGGGAGGTGGTGGAGTCACCATCACTGGTGTGTTCAGGAGGAGACTGGATGGGGTGCTTGGTGCCATGGTTTAGTTGATTAGGTGGTGTTGGGTGATAGGTTGGGCTTGATGATCTCAAAGGTCCATTCCATTCCATTCCCTGCCTAGATGCATTCCTTTGTGATCTGCTCGAGGTGATTTTGCTCTGGCAGGAGGTTTGGACTGCATGAGTTTTGAGGTCCCTTCCAGCCCCTACCATTCTGTGAAATTAAGGAAGACTGATGTCTTTTTAGACTCCAAGCATGAGTTTGGGTTTGGATGTATTTTGCAGAGTTGAAATGATACCATTTTTTTCCCTGTGGAATGAAATACAGGGAGGCCACTTGTATATATTTTAAATTACAAGGTAGCTGGACGGGTGGTGATGCATCTTGCTGTTGTGAACTGCTGTACAACCTGAGCTGACAGCTCCCCTTAACAACTGGCCATAACAGCTCTAACTGGGTGACTGCTACCTGCCTGAGCTGGGCCCTTCTGTTCAGCTGGCATTTTGCCCACCTTGAAACTGCTCAATAAAAAAAATGAGTAAAATGTGTGGGCCTGCAGTGATCTTTTTATAAATCCCTACCAACTACCTTCCTGATTACAGGAAGGATCTGGAGGTCCTGGAAGGTGTCCAGAGCATGGCCACGAGGATGAGCAGAGGGCTGGAGCTGCTCTGCTATGGAGACAGACTGAGGGAGTTGGGGCTGTTCAGTCTGGAGAGGAGAAGACTCTGAGGAGACCTCATTGTGGCCTTCCAGTATCTGAAGGGGGCTATAAGAAATCTGGGGAGGGACTTCTGAGGATGTCAGGGAGTGATAGGACTGGGGGGAATGGAGCAAAACTAGAAATGGGTAGATTGAGATTGGATGTTAGGAAGAAGTTGTTCCTCATGAGGGTGGTGAGAGACTGGCAGAGGTTGCCCAGGGAGGTGGTGGAAGCCTCATGCCTGGAAGTTTGGGGGTAAGGCCATGTGGCTCTGGGCAAGCTGCTGTAGTGTGAGGTGTGCCTGCCCATGTCAGGGGGGGTTGGAACTGGATGATCCTTGAGGTCCTTTCCAAACCTATCAATTCTATGACTTCTACCTCTAGCACTTGCTGATGTTTGTTGGCTCAATAATGCTGTGTATAGAGTTAAAGTTAAGGGGAAAGCAAAGACTTTTCTCAGTTGCAAATAAGTGTGATCAAGCTAATTTTCAAGTTGAAGTGTATGACACAAGAGTAAGATGCAAATTTTTGATCTGGACTTGAAGTTTAATTGTGGTGTAGCCAAAGTAATTTATGAACTAATAAGATGGATAGCAGGGAGGAAAATGCTGATTCCTGAGCATACCCTGTGAGCAGTAATTGCAGGTATTGCTCTTTCTTCAAACCAAAGCAAAACAACTCTTAATTCCTTTTGGCTTCAGTAAGTGTGCCTGTGGGCTGTGAATCACAGAATGTTGGGGATTGGAAGGGACCACCAGAGGTCATCCAGTCCTACCTCCCTGCTACAGGATCACCCTGGGCAGTCTGCACAGGAATGCATCCAGGTGAAGTTTTGAATTTGTCCAATGAAGAAGACTCCACAGCCTCTCTGGGCAGCCTGTTCCAGGCCTCTGTCACCCTCACTGGAAAGAAGTTTCTCCTCATGTTGAGCTGAAATCTTCTGCATTCAAGCTTGAACCTATTGTTCCTTGGCTTATTACTGTGCACCACCCAAAAGAGCTTGGCCCCCTCCATTTGACCCCCAGCACTTAACTATTGATAGACATTGATCAGATCCCCTCTCAGCCTTCTCTTCTCCAGACTAAACAGCCCCAGGGCTCTCAGTCTCTCTTCACAGGGGAGATGCTCAAGTCCCCTAAGCATCTTCCTGGCTCTCCTTGGACTCTCTCCAGCAGGTCTCTGTCTCTCTTGAACTGGGGAGCCCCAAACTGGACACAGGATTGCAGGCGTGGTCTCAGCAGGGCAGAGCAGAGCAGAAGGGGAGAAGAACCTCCCTAGCCCTGCTGGCCACACTTTTCTTGCTGCACCCCAGGATCCCCTTGGCTTTCTTGGCCACCAGGGCACATTGCTGTCCCCTGCAGAACTTGCTATCCACCAGCACTCCGAGGTCTTTCTCCATGGAGCTGCTGTCCAGCAGGGCATTCCCTAACCTGTCCTGGTGCCTGCGTTCCAGTGCAAAGCCATGGATAATGCTGTCTGATATTTCAGAATGCTTTGGGAAAATTGTGACCACTCATCCTTTTGTCTTCCACTTGTTATTGGTGTTCAGAATATTGTTTTCCCATTTGCTGTTTCTAGGTTTAGGTTTTAATGGAAAAGGCCTCGTGACTCACTGTTGCCAGGTACATCCGAGCAAGATCAGTTGGCTCTTGCTCAAAGAGAGCATAAGGACAAGAGCAGTTCAGCACAGCTGGGTACAGGAGCAGGAAGCCAAAGCCTGGAAATAGCCATTAGCTCTGTCCTGGCAGGAGAGAGCATGAATCAGATGACTCCCAGGCAGGGTGGGAGGGTGCTGCAGCATCTTTGTTGCATGACATTGGAGAAACCTTGAGCTGATCTCATCTTTCCCTACCAAAAAGTGGTTTATGACTTTATACTTTTGTATTGCAGCTTGTTGTGATTCAGCTGGAAGAGTCCTGTGATTGAAATGAAATGACTTTAGTCTGTATTCTGAATACATCTGCTTGACACTCAGTTGGAAAAAACCACAAGAATAATTGGAAGAAAGCTGATTAATTTTGCTGCTTGGTATTTATTTTTCTCTTGATTTGGGGGTTAAAAAACTACATATATAATAATTAGCCCTTCCTGCTGCCCTCTTCTCTGTTGCTCTCCTCTATTTAATGTCAAAGATGCAAGTGTTTTATGAGAGGAGATTACAATGTTGGTGTTTTAATACTTTGAGGTACTTCTGAATATTTGTCTTTTCTACTAATTGTCCAGACTGTAATCTTCTGGCCATTGGGATGGGCTGCCCAGGGAGGTAGTGGAGTCACCATCACTGGAAGTGTTTAAAAAGAGACTGGATGAGGCCCCTGGTTTAGTTGATAGGACAGTGTTGGGTGATAGTTTGGACTCGATCTCCCAGGGAGGTGGTGGAGTCTCCATCACTGGAAGTGTTTAAAACCAGCACTTAGTGCCATGGTTTAGTTGATTAGATGGTGTTTAGGTGATAGGTTGGACTTGATGATCTCAAAGTTCTCTTCCAACCTGGTTAATTCTGTAATTCTTGAATACAAGCTCTGATTAGGACATACAGATCTATGGAAGGCACAGGATATATTCAAGCAACAGACCCTAGCTTAATTTCCTTTGTATCACCTTAGCACAGAGGAACCAAAAGAGGTTCAACAAGAGTAAGGTCAGAGTCCTGCATCTGGGGAGGAAGAATGAACTACAGCAGTACAGGTTGGGAGGGGATCTGCTGGAGAGCAGCCCTGTGGAAAGGGACCTGGGAGTGTTGGTGGACACCAAGTTCTGCATGGGACAGCAATGTGCCCTGGGGGCCAAGAAGGCCAGTGGGATAGAATAGAATCATAGAATCAACAAGGTTGGAAAAGACCTCAAAGATCATCAAGTCCAACCTGTCACCCAGAACCTCATGATTACTAGACCATGGCACCAAGTGCCACATCCAATCCCCTCTTGAACACCTCCAGGGATGGTGACTCCACCACCTCCCAGGGCAGCACATTCTAACAACTAACAACTCCCTCTGGGAAGAATTTTCTCCTCACCTCCAGCCTAAACTTCCCCTGGTGCAGCTTGAGACTGTCCTCTTGTTCTGGTGCTGGTTGCCTGGGAGAAGAGACCAACCCCCACCTGGCTACAACCTCCCTTCAGGGAGTTGTAGAGAGCAATGAGGTCTCCCCTGAGCCTTCTCTTCTCCAGGCTAAGCAACCCCAGCTCCCTCAGCCTCTCCTCACAAGGCTGTGCTCAAGGTCTCTCCCCAGCCTCGTTGTCCTTCTCTGGAAACATCCAAGCATCTCAATGCCCTTCTTAAACTGAGAAGCCCAGAGTTTTAAAGGAAAGCCCCAGAAAATGATGGAATGTGAGAACAGCATGAAGCCATGCTCAGTTTCATTTGTAATCCAGATGCTTCTGTCTGTTAAAACATACACCACACTGGGGCAGCAGTTAGCAAGCATAGGTTGCCTGAGCTCCAGCCTCATGCCACGGGTGTTATGGATTTGGCATTCTTGTAGAGCCCAGTGGTTGGATTTCATGGCCTCTGCTGGTCTCTTTGGAGAACAACTCGGTTGTGTGCATCTTCAGGTCTGGTTTAAGGAGCAGTTGCTAAATGCCTGGCCTGTTGTGTATGAAGAGGAATAAAGCATGAAGTAGAAATGTGGTACCAACAGATGCTCCTGTCAGTATGTCTGTCCCTGGTGTTCTCATGTGTGTTTTGAATACTGGAATAGGTTGCCTGGGGAGATGGGAGAAGCCCTGTTCCTGGAGGTTTTTAAGGATGAGGAGAGGGCTGGAGCACCTCTCCTGTGAGGACAGGCTGAGAGAGTTGGGGTTGTTCAGTCTGGAGAAGAGAAGGCTTCAAGGAGACCTTCTTGTGGCAGTATCTGAAGGGGGCTACAAAAAATCTGGGGAGGGACTTTTTAGGATGTCAGGGAGTGATAGGACTGGGGGGAATGGAGCAAAACTAGAAATGGGTAGATTGAGATTAGATGTTAGGAAGAAGTTCTTCCCCATGAGGGTGGTGAGACACTGGCAGAGGTTGCCCAGGGAGGTGGTGGAAGCCTCATCCCTGGAGGTTTTGAAGGCCAGGCTGGATGTGGCTGTGAGCAAGCTGCTGTAGTGTGAGGTGTTTGGAACTGGCTGATCCTTGAGGTCCCTTTCCAACCCTGACAATTCTGTGATTCTCTGTTCTTTTTTGTTTTCTGTATTGGAAGTGAGGTTACCTGAGGAGGTTCTAGGGTTAATGTGTGTTTTCAGGATGTGGTGGCTTAAAGGAGGGAGTAGTAGAGATTACTGAGGAAAGGATGCAGAGGTGCATGGAGGGTTTAGTGTTATTTTCAAAGCTACTGACTCGTGAAGGGAAAGTCTTTTGTTTCCCTAATCTGCCAATTAATTCTTTCCATTGTTTGTGTGAAGATTTACCAGCAGTAGGTGGGAAGTGCCAAATAATGAACACATCCTTCTCAAAACAAGTTTACAGCAGTTAGCACTCAGTACAGCTCTGGCTGAAGCTGCCTAGGCAGCTCCTGCACTCTGAGTCTGCTGGAACAGAATGGACTGCCCAGGGAGGTGGTGGAGTTGCCATCCCTGGAGCTCTTTAAGCAAGGATTGGATGTGGCAGTTGGTGGCATGATTTAGCTGATGTGGTGGTGTTAGGTCCTAGGCTATACTCGATGATCTCAGAGGTCTTTTCCAGCCTCAGTAATTCTGTGATTCTGTGCTCCTATTTCCACTGCAGTTCTGCTTTTTAGCTTCATGCTTGTTTTCCCTATTAAGCTACCAGTGAAATGGGCAGAGGGTATCTTACAGACTGGAAGAGCGGAAGAGAGAGAATAGACACTCTAAAGCTTCCCAGGGGCAGGATTGCAAGTTATCAATTGAAAGCTGATGTATTTACCTCTGAGCAATTCAAAACCCATCTCAAAATGCTCATCCACAATTTCCAAGCATTTTCCAGTCTGCCCCATGGAAGAGCAGGAGATCTAGCAGCAGTTGAAGCTCAGTAAGGAAGAATGAAGAGCCATGCAACTGGGGAGGAATTATACCAGGCAGGTATACCAGGCAGGTTAGTGACTGTTCTGCTGGACAGCAGCTCCATGGAGAAACACCTTGGAGTGCTGGTGGACAGCAAGTTCTGCAGGGGTCAGCAATGTGCCCTTGTGGCCAAGAGAGCCAATGGCATCCTGGGGTGCAGCAAGAAAAGTGTGGCCAGCAGGGCTAGGGAGGTTCTTCTCCCCCTCTGCTCTGCCCTGCTGAGACCACACCTGCAATCCTGTGACCAGTTTGGGGCTCCCCAGTTCAAGAGAGACAGAGACCTGCTGGAGAGAGTGCAAGGGAGAGCCATGAGGATGATAAGGAGACTTGATCATCTGCCCTGTGAATAGAGACTGAGAGCCCTGGTGCTGTTTAGTCTGGAGAAGAGAAAGCTGAGAGGGGATCTTATCAATGTCTATCAATAGGTGAGGGTTGGGGGTCAAGATGGAGGTGCCAGACTCTTCAGTGGTGCCCAAAGATAGGACAAGGAAAAAGGAGTAAAAGTTAGCACACAGGAGGTTCCACCTCAACATGGGCAGAAACCTCTTCACTGTGAGTGTGCTGGAGCCTTGAAACAGGCTGCCCAGAGCGATTGTGGAGTCTTCTTCTCTGAAGACATTCAAAACCTGCCTGGATGCATTCTGTTCTAGCCTGTGCTAGTGATCCTATTGTGCCAGGGGGGCTCGAATGTGTCCAGAGAAGGACAACAAAGCTGGGAAGAGGTCTGGAGCACAGCCCTGTGAGGAGAGGCTGAGGGAGCTGGGGTTGCTTAGCCTGGAGAAGAGGAGGCTCAGGCTCTCTACAACTCCCTGAAGGGAGGTTGTAGCCAGGTTTCCAGCCCATCTCTCTCTCTAGCAGTGACCTCTAAATGCCTCTGAAACACCATGTAAGACATTTGACATCCAGAAAGCTGCTACATAAGTACATAAAAGGAGGTTGCAACCAGGAGGGGGTTGGTCTCTTCTCCCAGGCAACCAGCACCAGAACAAGAGGACACAGTCTCAAGCTGCGCCAGGGGAAGTTTAGGCTGGAGGTGAGGAGAAAGTTCTTCACTGAGTGACTCATTCGTCATTGGAATGTGCTGCCCAGGGAGGTGGTGGAGTCACCATCCCTGGAGGTGTTCAAGAGGGGATTGGACGTGGCACTTGGTGCCATGATCTAGTCATGAGGTTTGTGGTGACAGGTTGGACTCGATGATCCTTGAGGTCTCTTCCAACCTTAGTGATACTGTGATACTGTAATGTGCTGCCCAGGGAGGTGGTGGAGTCCCTGTCCCTGGAGGTGTTCAAGAGGGGATTGCATGTGGCACTTGGAGCCTGGGTTTAGTTGTCAGGAGTTATTAGGTATTAGGTCAGAGGCTGGACTTGATGATCTCTGAGGTGTTTTCCAACCTTGTTGATTCTATGATTGATTATTTAATGGCATTTATGTTTCATTAAACAACTTCAGGTCATCTGAAATGCAGGAATCTGCTCCATTAGGTAAATGGTGAGTGTGTGACCTTCCATGTGGCTGGCTTCTGCAGGCTTATGTGTTCCAGCCCTGTTAATAGGGCTTGTGAGGCTGTGTGCCTTGGCACTGGGATTGCATTTGCACAACTTTTTCCTGGTAATAGATTGGGCTTGAGGGTAAGTGAGGACAAGTTTTACGACTCATGAGGTCTTATTTCAGAGTTAGATGTAGTAGTGTTATTACTGTGAGTTCTGCCTGGGGCAAAATTATTGCTGTTTTTTCCATCTTCTTAGAAGCATAGAATGGTTTAGGTTCAAAGGGACCTCAGAGATCATCTACTCCAAGCCCTCTGCCACAGGCAGGGACACCTCTCAACTAGAATTGGTTGCCCCAGGCCTCATTCAGTCTGACTTTAAACACCTGCAGGGAGGAGGCATCTGCAACCACTCTGGGCAACCTATTCCAGAGTCTCACCACCCCTGTACTGAAAATTTCTTTCTAAGATCCAATTTAACCCTACTCTGCTTCAGCTTAAAACCATTCCCCCTGTTCCTGATGCTTATGAAAAGCCCTTCTCCAGCTTTTCTATAAGGTCCCTTCAGGTATTGGAAAGCACCTCTAGCGTCCCCCTGGAGTGTTCTCCAGGCTGAACAACCCCAGCTCCCTCAGCCTATCCTCACAGCAGAGGTGCTCCAACCCTTGGATCATTCTGCACCAGGGGAAGTTTAGGCTGGAGGTGAGGAGAAAGTTCTTCTCCGAGAGAGTTGTTAGCCTTTGGAATGTGCTGCCCAGGGAGGTGGTGGAGTCCCCATCCCTGGAGATTTCAAGAGGGGATTGGACGTGGCACTTGGTGCCATGGTTTAGTCATGAGGTCTGTGGTGACAGGTTGGACTTGATGATCTTAGAGGTTCCTTCCAACCTTGGTGATTCTGTGATTCTGGTGGCTCTCCTCTTGGACTAGCTCCAACAGCTCTCTGTCCTTCTTACAATGAGGACACCAGAACTGGATGCCATATTCAGGGAGGGGTCTCACCAGAGCAGAGTAAAGGGACAGAATCCCCTCTCTTGCCCTGCTGACCACACTCTCTGGATGCAGCCCAGGATACAGCTTACCTTCTGGGCTGCATGAGGCCACTGCTGGCTTCTCATCAATCAACACTCCCAAGGCTTTCTCTTCAGTGCTACTCAACCTGCTCTGCACCCAGCTTGAATTTGTGCCTGGGGTTGGCCTGAGTCCTGATGCAGTTTGTACTGGCCCAGTCCTCAAGACTGTCAAGATCCTTCCAAAAGTCTGGATTGATAACTGTGGGTGTATGGATGATCTGGGCTTGAGTTTTATTTATTCAGTTTTAAGAAGGTGTTTTGTGTTTTGCTGGCTGTGGTGTGAACAACAGGGCATGAGGCAAACTTTGGATGGTTTGAATATGTATCTGGGTTTAAGTAATAAATGCCTGGGGTGTACTTACTTGTGCAAATAATAATTGTTAGGCTGTATTTGCTTGTGATCTCAGAGGTCTCTTCCAACCTGGTTAATTCTATTCTATTCCTATTCCTATTCTATTCTATTCCTAACCAGATGTGAGCAGCAATAAGAGCAGTAGACAGCACTCCAGGGGAGGATGAGCAAAGGGCTGGAGCTCCACTCCTATGGAGACAGACTGAGAGAGTTGTTCAGTCTGGAGAAGAGGAGGCTCCAAGGAGACCTTATTGTGGCCTTCTAGTATCTGAAGAAAGATGGGGAAGGACTTTGAAGGGTGTCAGGGAGTGATAGGACTGGGGGAAATGGAACAAAACTCAAAATGAGTAGATTCAGATTGGATGTCAGGAAGAAGTTCTTCCCCATGAGGGTGGTGAGACACTGGTAGAGGTTGCCTAGGGAGGTGGTGGAAGGCTTATCCCTGGAGGTTTTGAAGGGCAGGCTGGATGTGGCTCTGGGCAGCCTGCTCTAGTGTGACCTGATCTGGTGTGACCTGGTAGAAGAGATCCTGTGCTGGCGGGGGAGTTGGAACTGGATGATCCTTGTGGTCCTTTCCATGACAATTCTATGATTCTTTGTCTTATGCCATGCATGGCTGTTGAGCTTATGTTACAGAGGCTCCTCCTTGTTCATGGTTGCTGGTCACAAGATGCCTTGGTGTGGTCTTCTATGAGTCAGCAAATGTGTGCTGTGCATGGATCTGATTCAGCTGGGGTGAAACCCTCGGAGAATAAATATTGCTTCTGAGAGCAAGGAGGTTTTCTGAGGCCTATGAGATGTGACAGGATTCTGTTTAGCTGATAAATTGCAGTGTAGCAGGAAGGATGCTACAATGAGTATTGATTTCTTTTGTGCATAGAACTCATTTTGCTCCAGCTTGTGAATTGCCTTCATGAGCTGACAATCCATTAAGGATCACTTTGTGTGTCTCTCCCTTCATTATTGCTTCTTTTTACTGCTTTCTGCTTTACTGCCTTTAAAATACATTGTCAAGGCAAAAAGAAAATAGGGTAAAGGAGGCCCTTTAATAGGTGCAAAGCAGTTTGGCTCCTGGTAAATTACTTTATTGCAAGAAAAAAATGGGGGGGGGGGGGGGGGGGGGGAAGAGGAGACTACCTACCAATACCATTTAAAGGAACTCAACATATTATATTGGAATTATTTTATAGTAGGGTAACTCACCTAATGGTTGCTATTTGGTGTCATGAAATACACCTTTCATTGTAAGATTTATGTTTCTTTTCTTCAGTCTGAAGACCTAAAACTCCAGTTTCATGTGAACATAATTCATTCTTGTCTGTTCTGCACAGCCAGTCAGTGCCTCAGATTCAATGTCTCAGACTCAGTGCCTATAATACCTTCACGGATGCACTGGCTGCTTTTGGTCATGCCATGGAATCATGGAATGGCTTAGGTTAGAAGGGACCTCAGAGAGCATTTGCTCCAACCCTGCTGCCATGGGGCTGGGATGACTCTTAACTAGATTTACAAGGAAATGTGTGTGTATGGGGGGAGGGAGGGTAGGGGCACAAAGTCCCTGGGGACAGAGTGGTTGGAGAGCAGCCAGGCAGAAAGGGACCTGGGGGTACTGGTTGATAGTAGGCCAGCACACATGAGCCAGCAGTGTGCCCAGGTGGCCAAAAAAGCCAATGGCATCCTGGCCTGGATCAGGAATAATGTGGCCAGAAGGAGCAGGGAAGTCATTCTGCCCTGTACTCAGCACTGGTTAGGCCACACCTTGAGTCCTGTGTCCACTTCTGTGCTCCTCAGTTTAGGAAAGATGTTGAGTTGCTGGAAGGTGTCCAGGGAAGAGCAACAAAGTTGGTGATGGGTTTGGAGCACAGCCCTCTGAGGAGAGTCTGAGGGAGCTGTAGTTGTTTAGCCTGGAGAAGAGGAGGCTCAGAGGTGATCTTCTTGCTATCTACCACTACCTGAAGGGAGGTTGTAGCCAGGTGGAGGTTGGTCTCTTCTCCCAGGCAACCAGTGACAGAAGGAGATGACACAGTCTCAAGCTGCACCAGGGGAGGTTTAGGCTGGAGGTGAGGAAGAAGCTCTTTCCAGACAGACAGATTGGCCATTGGGATGGGTTGCCCAGGGAGTGGTGGAGTCACTGTCCCTGGAAGTGTTTGAAACCAGCCTGGATGAGGCACAGAGTCAAGACTCAGCAAATTAGGAGGAGCACTGTGCTCTGTTCTAGAAGAAAGTGCATTAGTTTTGTCACCCGTAAAATGCTTTAATTTGCACTATTTTGCCACATGTCTTCATTTGGTGTCCTTTTCATGCTGAGTGGTTTGATATCAGACAAACCTTTTCCTCCCACAAGTCTCCCTCTCTTACCAATCTCTCCGTCTCAAGGATGGGTATTGACTGCCTGCATAGTGATTTGTGAGCTAATGGAGGAGAGCTCTACTGGAGATCTGGAGTGCATTTTTTAGGGACCATATGTTGCTCTGCAAAACTGCTTTAAGAATTACAGCTAAACAGTCCTGTGTGCACTGGCCATTGAAATTGTCTTTAATGTAATTAGGTGCACAAGCAGGGTGGCTTTCACACTGCAGGACTTTCCCCCCCTGCCCCTCTAGTTTTTTCCCACTTGGACATTTGTGTGAAGATCTGATTGATCTGACTCCATCAGCTTCTGGCAGATCCTGAGCTCTCCTGCCAGGAACCTCAGCCTTGGTTCCTGCCAGGAGTTCTGCAGTAGGCAATGACCTCATTAATCTCATCTCTTGGCTCTCTTGGCGCAGTGCTGCTTAGCTATTTCTTGCAGTGCTGCTTAGCTATTTCTACCCTAAAGTGACTCCAAATACATGAAGCAAAGCTCTTTTGCACAAGTGGTTGGACAGACTCTTGATCCTTGCTTTATTCCCCCCCCCCCATCTCTTCTTCCTTACCCTCAGGATCACATGTGGTGTGATCTTCCCATGCTCATGTCCCTCAGCAACCTGAGGAGCAGCATTCTGGTTGTCAATAATTTTACAAAATAAGAATAATTGATCACCTGTTGGAAATGTGACTGCTTCTTGGTTTGCTTAGAAGAGCAGAGGAAGGATAGGAAAGCAAAGCAAATAAGGTATTTTTCTTTGAAGCTCATGGTGCCATGGAATGCACTGCATGCCTTCAGCCATCTCAAGAGTGGAGAGAAGATCATAGAATTGTTAGGATTGGAAGGGACCCCAAGGATCATCCCGTTCCAACCCCCCTATAAACCAACAGAACAAGAGGACACAGTCTCAAGCTGCACCAGGGGAGGTTTAGGCTTGATGTGAGGAAGAAGCTCTTTCCAGAGAGAGAGATTGGCCATTGGGATGTGCTGCCCAGGGAGGTGATGGAGTCACCATCACTGGAAGTGTTTAAGAAGAGACTGAATGAGGCTGTTGGTGCCATGATTTAGTTGCTTAGATGGTGTTGGGTGATAGGTTGGACTTGATGATCTCGAAGGTCTTTTCCAAACTATTCCATTCTACTGCACTCCATTCTACTGCGCTCCATCTATAAACTATGTATAAAAGCATATTTATATTAAAAATAAACATAGAGTTTATGTATACATATAGAAATCTATATTTAAAGATATATTAGTATAAATTAATATTTAAATATATATATATCCACACCTATAACTAAATATGTATAAACATCTATTGTATATCTCAATATCTATAAACTGCCTTGCTCTACTTCAATGCCATTGCCCCTCATCCTGTCCCTGCAGGCACTGCCTTGCTCTAGTTTGAAGCCATTGCCCCCCATCCTGTCCCTGCAGGCCTTTGCAAACAGTCTCTCTCCATCCTTCTTGCGGCCTCCTTCAGGTACTGGCTGGCTGCTATTAGGTATCCCCAGAGCCTCCTCTTCTCCAGGCTGAACAACCCCAACTCTCTCAGCTCTCTCAAGAGGATGGGGCTGGGAAGAGTTGGGAAACACATGGGCACTTTGCAGTGTTTGCCCAATTTATTTTGAAATCACATGCTTCAATTCTCTCTGCAGGCATTTTTGGAGCATTAGAAAGGAGATAACATATCATGGTTTGGGTTATCTGTTAAGTATTACAGAAAGTTCATTTTTGCCAGAAGACAGGCTGGTGGAGAAGTTGCTAATACCTCTGCTTCATCTCCTAAGGGAGAACTTGGATTTCACTTAACTATCCCACAGGTACTTTGCCTGGAGAGCTTTAGTTTGTATTTTGCCAAATTCTCTGATCTTTCTTCTCAGACTGTGGCTTAAGTGTCCCTGCTCTGCAGGGGGCTTGGGCTGTTACAGGAAGGATCTGGAGGTGCTGGAAGGTGTCCAGAGAATGGTCACGAGGATGAGCAGAGGGCTGGAGCTGCTCTGCTATGGAAACAGACTGAGAGAGTCGGGGTTGTTCAGTCTGGAGAAGAGAAGGCTCTGAGGAGACCTTCTTGTGGCCTTCCAGTATCTGAAGGGGGCTACAGGAAAGCTGGGGGTGGGGAGGGACTTTTTAGGGTGTCAGGGAGAGACTGGGGTGAATGGAGCAAAACTGGAAATGGGTGGATTGAGATTGGATGTTAGGAATAAGTTCTTTAGTATGAGGGTGGTGAGAGACTGGCAGAGGTTGCTGTGGGAGGTGTTGGAAGCCTCATCCCTGAAGGTTTTGAAGGCCAGCCTGGATGTGGCTGTGAGGAAACTGCTGTAATGTGAGGTGTCCCTGCCCATGGCAGGGGGCTTGGAGCTGGATGCAACTTGAGGTCCCTTCCAAGCCTGACAATTCTATGACTCAATAATCTCCAGAGGTCTCTTCCAACCCCTAGCATTTTGTGATGATGTGATCATTTCAATAAGAGGATGCAGCATGGCCTTTCTTATCTATCATGTAAAGATCAAGCCAAACAGCAAAAAATCTTGACACACCAGATTGTTGGAGGCCTTTGTTCAAGCAGTCCAGAACAAAATCCTTCACAGAGTATTTGCAAGGATTACAGCTTCCTACCACTAGCAAACAGCCTCCCCCACATCTATTGAAGTTCTAAGGAAAGAAATTTAATATATATTAAAAAAAAATTTAATTACTAAATTATAAAGCTGTGTAATCTGGGTGATTTTGGTCCTTATCTCAAGCCTCCCTGCTGCTTTGGGGTTGCTCTGTTCTGCTTGAGATAATCATCAAAGAATAGCTAATTCAATACAATGATCAATTCAGCTGCAGATGAGTGCCACATTCAGCAGTAAAAATAAGCACACCCCTCCCACCCACCCCAAACTGTACATGCCCGAAGCAGTGCTTGATTCTAATGATAATTAGGTTTGAATGTTTTACAATTTGCATGGCTGGTAGGCAGTCTTGTGGTCATAGAATCACAGAATTGTCAGGGTTGGAAGGGACCTCAAGGATCATCTAGTTCCAACCCCCCTGCCATGGGCAGGGACACCTCACACTGGAGCAGGTTGCCCAGAGCCACATCCAGCCTGGCCTTCAAAACCTCCAGGGATGAGGCTTCCACTACCTCCCAGGGCAACCTCTTCCAGTGTCTCACCACCCTCATGAGGAGGAACTACTTCTTGACATCTAGCCTGAATCTACTCATTTCTGGTTTTGCTCCATTCCCCCCAGTCCTATCACTCCCTGACACCCTATAAAGTCCTTCCCCAGCTTTCCTGTAGCCCCCTTCAGATGTTTTCTTGATGTGATCAAACTACAATAATGAGATCTAAACACCAGAATAGACGATCAGGGGGTTGGAGCAGCTCTGCTCCAAGGACAGGGCTGCAGGAGCTGGGAGTGTTCAGCCTGGAGCAGAGGTGGCATCAGGGAGACCTAATAGCAACCTTCCAGTACCTGAATGGGGCTACAAGAAGGCTGCAGAGAGACTGTTTGCAAAGGCCTGCAGGGACAGGATGAGAGGCGATGGCTTCAAACTAGAGCAGAGCAGATTTAGATTGCATGTGAGGAACAAATTCTGTGCCATGAGTGTGGAACACTGGAAGAGGTTGCCTGGCAAAGGGGTAAATATCTTTTCTGTCCTTTTGCCCTGGGCAGCTTGTGGCTCAAAACTTGGCCAAGCAATGGCATTTTCCTTGCTTCTGTTTTTCTAACTGTGAACTCATCATCTCAGCAAGGAGTTCTGCAAATGAATCAGGAGTGCAGGGGTGGGGATGGATGGATGGATGGATGGGTGGGTGGAGGGGTAGATGGAGGGTTAGATGGGTAGAGTGGGATGTGGATGGATACATAGGTGGATGTAGAGGTAGATAGATGGATAGAGGGAGAGATGGATGGATGGGTGGGTGGATGGACAGGTGGAGGGTTGGAGGGAGGGATGAATGGGGTGGGTGGATAGATATGTGGATGTCAAGGTAGATGGATAGGTGGATGGATGGACAGGTGAACGGATGGGTGGGCGGGTGGATGGATGGACAGATAGGTGGATGGATGGGTAGATGGAGGGTTGGATGGAGGGATGGATGGATGGAGGGGGGGATGGATGGATAGATAGATAGATAGATGTAGAGGAAGATGGATGGATAGAGGGAGAAATGTATGGATGGATAGGTGGATGGATGGACAGGTGGACCGATGGATAGACAGATGGGTGGGTGGATGGGTAGATGGAGGGAGGGAAGGAAGGACGGATGGAGGTGGGGTGGATGGATAGATAAGTGGATGTGGAGGTGGGGTGGATGGATAGATAGGTGGATGTAGAGGTGGGGTGGATGGATAGATAGGTGGATGTAGAGGTGGGGTGGATGGATAGATAGGTGGATGTAGAGGTGGGGTGGATGGATAGATAGGTGGATGTAGAGGTGGGGTGGATGGATAGATAGGTGGATGTAGAGGTGGGGTGGATGGATAGATAGGTGGATGTAGAGGTGGGGTGGATGGATAGATAGGTGGATGTAGAGGTGGATGGACATACAGATAGGTGGGTGGATGAGTAGATGGAGGGTTGGAAGGAGGGAGGGATGGATGGAGGGGGGTTGGATGTTTATATAGGTAGATGTAGAGGTAGATGGATGGATAGAGAGAGAGATGGATGGATGGACAGGTGGGTGGACAGACAGGTGGAGGGAGGGAGGGAAAGAGGAAGGGAGGGATGGATGGAGGGGGGAGGGATGGATGGATAGAGGGAGAGATAGATAGATAGATGGGTGGACGGATGGATAGACGGGTGGAATGGTGGATGGACAGATGGATGGGTGGGATGGTGGATGGATGGACAGGTGGTGGGACAGTTGGATGGATGGACGGAATGGTGGATGGACAGACGGGTGGGTGGAATGGTGGATGGATGGGTGGAATGGTGGATGGGTGGATGGATAGACAGACAGGTGGATGGATGGGTAGAGGGTGGATGGATAGATGGATGGAAGGAATGGTGGATGGATAGCTAGAAGACGTCCTGTGTGTACAGCATGGGGCTGTGGCTCTTCCTTTCAGTACTGACATTGTGGCAGAGAGCATCCTGGCTGTGGTGAGGCAGGGTGTGGATGACTGCAGGAGGAATTCAGGCTGCAGCAGGGGTGTCTGCACCAAAGCAAACAGGAGTTCTAATTAAAAAAAGCCCTCGCCCCTGTTCACTACGTAAACACATCCACACTGCAGCACTCATCACTGCCATAAGAAGATTACCCTTCTTCCAAAGGGCAACAAAATGAAAATCAATGTTTAAGCATCTGTGTTTGAGTCCTCCAATAAGCAGTGAGCTCTTGTTTGTTTGCTTGTGTATTTGTAGGGCTTTGGCTGTGTTTTTTGGTTTACATTTTTATACAGAATTAACCAGGTTGGAAAAGATCTCAGAGATCATCAAGTCCAACCTGTCACTCAGCGCTATCTAATCAACTAAACGGTGGCAATGAGTGCTTCATCCATTCTCTTTTTAAACACCTCCAGTGATGGTGACTCCACCACCTCCCTGGGCAGCACATTTCAGTGGCCAATCTCTTTTTTTCTGGGAAGAATTTCTTCCTCACCTCAAGCTCAAACCTCCCCTGGTGCAGCTTGAGACTGTGTCCTCTTGTTCTGGTACTGGTTGCCTGGGAGGAGAGACCAACCCCCACCTGGCTACAATCTCCTCTCAGGGAGTTGTAGACAACAAGAAGGTCTCCCCTGAGCCTCCTCTTTTCCAGGCTAAACACCCCCAGCTCCCTCAGCCTCTCCTCACAGGGCTGTGCTCCACACCCCTCTCCAGCCTTGTTGCCATTCTCTGGACACTTTCCAGCATCTCAACATCTCTCTTAAACTGAGGAGCCCAGAACTGGATTTGATTCTCCTTGTAATGTCTCTGGATTTCTTCTGGCTTTCACACATTTAAGTGTGGAGATCCCTCTAGAAACTAATTATGTCAGGTGCTTGCAGGCATGTTGTCGTGGAGGATGACTTTGCAGAGCCTGAAGAACCCTGCAAAGCATCTCAACTTCTGTGAATGTTAAGTACTAAGAGATAAATGCTGATGGGAACTACAGTAAAGCAGCTCACAGTCAAAATGTATGCATCCAGTGTATATTTTAGAGCTTAGATTCTGATTTGATGTTTGTTTGTTTTGTTATATGAAGTATATGTTTGGGATATTTGGATATCTTGGTTTCTTGTACTTCACATTCTTGGTTTAGTTGTGGGGGTGTTTTAATATGTAGGTGTAAAAGTAGAAAGTAGAACCATAGGATTGTCAGGGTTGGAAGGGTTCTCAAAGATCATCCAGTTCCAAGCCCCCTGACATGGGCAGGGACACCTCACACTACAGCAGCTTGCTCACAGCCACATCCAGCCTGGCCTTCAAAACCTCCAGGGATGAGGCTTCCACCACCTCCCTGGGCAACCTCTTCCAGTGTCTCACCACCTTCATGGGGAAGAACTTCCTAACAGCCAGTCTGAATGTAATAATTTCTAATTTTGCTCCATTCCCCTCAGTCCTATCACTCCTTGACATCCTAAAAAGTCCCTCCTCAGCTTTTCTGTAGCCCCCTTCAGATACTGGAAGGCCACAAGAAGGTCTCCTCAGAGCCTTCTCTTCTCCAGACTGAACAACCCCAACTCTCTCAGTCTGTCTCCAGAGCAGAGCAGCTCCAGCCCTCTGCTCATCCTCATGGCCCTTCTCTGGACACCTTCCAGCACCTCCAGATCCTTCCTGGAATAGAGGCTTCAGAACTGGACACAGTGCTCCAGGTGGGGTCTCAGCAGAGTGGAGCAGAGGGGCAGAATCTCCTCCCTTGACCTGCTGGCTATCCATCCAAATGGTCATGTCTAACTTCGCCCCCACCCCGAGCATTGTGCTGTGAGCAGCCTGCTGTAGTGTGAGGTGTCCCTGCCCATGGCAAGGGTATTGGGTCTGGATGATCCTTGAGGTCCCTTCCAACCCTAACAATTCTATGATTTTTTTGATCTATCCAAGGAGGTAAAATTAAGAATATGAAGCTTTTTTTGGTGCTGTCACCTACCTCACTTGCAGAGTTCCCTCTCAACTGCTTCACTAAGATACATGGCTCTGGCTTCCATCACAGCTGCAGAAGCAAACCGGTTGTCTCTCAGCCCCTGCTCAAAGCTGTGCCATGGGAATGAGGTGGACACTGTTTGCTGGCATTTAAGTACTAAATCTTCAGAAGAATCATTCTCACATGGATGCATTTTCTGATTTATTTCCTTCCATCTAATATTTGGATTTGGATTGTCTTCAAATACTACTTTGAAACCCTTTTGGACAGATGCCATTTGTTCTTTCCTGCCATTTTTCATTTCTTCTCTGTTTTCCTTAGCAGACTTCACTTTCCTGATTTGACTCCTTTCCCCCAGCTATGAACAGCTGTGAACATTCTCTTTTTTCCCCCCTTTTTTTTTTTTTTTGGTGGCTTTTGGCAGATCTTTTATAGAGGGAGTGTGTAGGGGCTCCTGAGGGGATTGCTGTTACATCTGTCATGGGATTGCATTGCTCATGGCAGAGTACTCTTCTCTCTTTGCTTTTCCTTTTGAATACCAACACAGCTCTTTGTTACCATTTTGTGAAAATGTGTTTGGGTCATGGACAGCATCAGAGACTCTGCCAAGGTGACTGCTTTGCCATTCAACCTGACTAAATAGGCTGCAAGCATTTCCCAAGTTACTGGTTCAGGCTGCTACCAACGGAATGGTTACTGTGCTGCAGCAATGCTGTTTATGTTAAGGGATCTCCATGCTTAGATGTGTGAAACCCAGAGTCACAACAAGGAGAATCAAATCGAGTTCTGGGCTCCCCAGTTGAGGAGGAACAGGCTGCCCAGATAGGTTGTGGAGTGTCCTTCTCTGAAGACTTTCAATCCCCACCTGGATGTGTTTCCTGTGTGACCTGTGCTGGATTCTCTGGTCCTGCTCTGCCGCGGGAGCTGGACTCGAAGATCTCCAGAGAACCCTTCCAACCCCCAACATCCTCTGATCCTGTGATTGCAAACACATTGTTTGAATTGAATAGAACATAGAACTTCAGACTACAAAAGCTGTACCCCAAATACCACTCTCTAGGGTGCTGCCTTCAAGATGGAGAATGAAACAAAGACCCATAATGGGATATACGCTATACATCCACATTTAGTACACATGTCTGCTCATTCATCTCATCAGGTGCCCTATCATAGAATCACCCAGGCTGAAAGGGACCTCCAAAGGTCATCCAGTCACAGAATCAACCAGGTTGGAAAAGACCTCAGAGATCATCCTATCGCCTAACACCTCAAGACAAATAAACCATGGTTCTGAGTACCACATCCAATCTTAGAAAAGAATAGACTAGAATAGAAAAAAACAGGTTTGAAGAGACCTTCAAGATCATCGCATCCAACCTATCACCCAACACCACCCAACCAACTAAACCATGCTACCAAGCACCCTGTCACGTCTCCTTCTGAACACCTCCAGCGATGGTGACTCCACCACCTCCCTGGGCAGCACATTCCAATGGGCAATCACTCTCTCTGTGTAATACTTCCTCCTGACCTCCAGCCTAAACCTCCCCTGGTGCAGCCTGAGTCCTCTTGTTCTGGTACTGGCTGCCTGGGAGAAGAGACCAACCTCTGCCTGTCTACAACCCCCCTTCAGGTAGTTGTAGATAGCAATAAGGTCACCCCTGAGTCTCCTTTTCTCCAGGCTAAGCAACCCCAGCTCCCTCAGCCTCTCCTCACAGGGCTGTGTTCCAAGCCCCTCACCAACTTTGTTGCCCTTCTCTGGACACGCTCCAGCAAGTCAACATCCTTCCTAAAACCACCTCCAGGGACATTGACCCCCACCATGTCCCTGGGCAGCACATCGCAATGGCCAATCTCTGTTTCTGGGAAGACCTTCTTCCTCACCTCGAGCCTGAACTTCCCCCTGCACAGTTTGAGACTGTGTCGTCATGTTCTGGTGCTGGTTGCCTGGGAGAAGAGACCAACCCCCACCTGGCTACAACCTCCCTTCAGGTAGTTATAGACAACAATAAGGTCTCCCCTGAGCCTTCTCTTCTCCTGGCTAAACAACCCCAGCTCCCTCAGCCTCTCCTCACAGGGCTGTGCTCCAGACCTCTCTCAGGCCTCGTTGCCCTTTTCTGTACATGTTCAACTAACTCAGTGTCCTTCTTAAATTGAGGAGCCCAAAACTGGACACAGGACTCAAGGTGTGACCTAACCAGTGCTGAGCACTGGGTAAAATAATTGTAGACCTTTGGTAGGGGACTTGTGAAAAGAAATATTTACTGAGGGTTGATCTGCTTTAACACCCTGTAAATGCTGCTTTGAAATTCACTCTTTGGGGATGGGAACATTGCAGTTCTTTCCCCAAATACTTTGACTCATATACCAACAGTTTCTCTCAAATACTCAGTGTGTGTGTGTGTTTTTCTGATCTGCCTATCACTTGTTTGTTTTACAGTCTGTGTTATCTGAACAAAAAAAAAACAAACCCAAACACCCAAACCCAACTCATAGATTCCTATGTTATTTAATAGCTACATGGGTTGTCTTCTACAAGCCCAGGTACCTGCTGTGGGCCAGTACGTCAGCATTTCACAGGATTGTTAGGGTTGGAAGGGACCTCAAGGATCAGCCAGTTCCAACCCCTCTGATACGGGCAGGGACACCTCACACTACAGCAGCTTGCTCACAGCCACATCCAGCCTGGCCTTAACCTCCAGGTATGAGGCTTCCACCACCTCCCTGGGCAACCTCTTCCAGTGTCTCACCACCCTCATGGGGAAGAACTTCTAAACATTCAGTCTCAATCTCACCTTCTCTAGCTTAGATCAATTCCCCCTAGTCTTATCACTACCCAACACCCTAGGAAGTCCCTCACCAGTTTCAGGTAGCCTCCTTCAGATAGTAGAAGGCCACAAGAAGGTCTTCTTGGAGCCTTCTCTAGACTGAACAGCCCCAACTCTCTCAGTCTGTCTCCATAGCAGAGCAGCTCCAGCCCTCTGCTCGTCCTCGTTTCCCTTCTCTGGACACCTTCCAGCACCTCCAGATCCTTGTCAGCATCTTCCAGAGGATCTGTTAACCATTTCAGAATAGGAAGAAGCCTGCATAAACATTATCCCAGGGCATATCAACAACTACATTACCAACTGCATAGGCTTTTCACCGTATAAAGCTGTCAGTTTCAGTGTAGCACTCACTTCACAGTTGCAGTGATCATTGCACTGAATATCTGTTAGAGGAGAAGTCTTTTGGAGACATCTGCCCTCTGATCATCCTTGTTGCCTTTCTCTGGACACATTCTGGCACCTCCAGATCCTTCTTGCAATAGGGGCTCCAAAACTGAATGCAGTGCTCCAGATGGGGTCTCACCAGAGCTGTGGATAGTGGCATACTAGAAAGAAATGTTATTATTCTGCCTTAATCATTAGGATGTATTTTTAATCTGCTGGATTAGGAGAAGAGATTATGGCTTCAGGCTGCATACAGCCATCAGGCCAAGCCATCTGTTGCAGCCACAGTGCAGAGAGGATGGATGGGTCTGGTGTGAACCACTGCAGTGTAAAATCATCTATTGTTAGAGACTTCCTCCCTGTGCTGCACTGTGTGTTGTCAGGATGCCTTCTAGGCACACAAGCAGAGGTTCAGTTTGGTCATTTGGTTAATCTGCCATACCATAGGATGCTAGAAGCATTTAGGTTGGAAAAGACTTTGAACATCACTGAGTCTAACTAATAACCCAGTCCACTGCCACATGATGTCCCTCAGCACCACCTCTACAAATCCTCTAAGTCCCTCCAGGGATATTGACTCCAACACTTCCATGGGCAGGCAGGTCCAGGGCTTGACAACCCAGACTTTTCCCTAATACCCAGCCTAAACCTCCCCTGGAGCAACTTCAGGCCATTTCCTCTCATCCTATTCTTGTTACTAGGCAGAAAAGACCAACCCCCACCTCACTACAATCTGCTTTCATTTGTTGTGGAGCGCAGAAGGTGTCCCCTCAGCCTTCTTTTCCCCAGACTAAACAACCCCATCTCCTTCAGCTGCTCCTCACCAGGTTTGTGCTCTGGACCCTTCATCACTTTCATTGCCCTTCTCTGAATCTGCTCCAGCACCTCAATGTCCTTCTGAATGCAGTATTTCAGGGGCACCCACACCAGTACTTGAGTACAAGGGCAAAATCCCTCTCCTACTCCTTCTGGCCACACTATTCCCAACACAGGCCAGGATGTTGCTGGCCTTCTGGGCCACCTTAGTACACTGGTGACTCATGTTCAGCTGGCTGTTGATCAACATCCTGAGGTCTTTCTCTGCCAGACAGGTTTGCAGCCACTCAGCCCCAAACCTGTATCTTTTCATAGGGTTGTTGGGACCCAAGTGCAGGACCTGGAATTTGGCCTTAGCCCATCAAAGCAGCATGTCCAGGTCCCTCCGTAGAACCTCCAACCTCTCAAGCAGGTCAACAGTCTTGCCCAGCCTGGTATCACCTGAAGACTTACTGAGAGCATCCAGGATGCTTAAATGTGTCCAGAGAAGGGCAAGACAGCTGGGGAGAGGTTTGGAGCACAAGCCCTTTGAGGAGAGGCTGAGGGAGCTGGGGTTGCTTAGCCTGGCGAAGAGGAGGCTCAGGGCAGACCTTGTTGCTCTCTACAACTCCCTGAAGGGAGGTTGTAGCCACGTGGGGGTTGGTCTCTTCTCCCAGGCAACCAGCACCAGAACAAGAGGACACAGTCTCAAGCTGTGCCAGGGGAGGTTCAGGATGGATGTTAGGAAAAAGTTCTTCCCAGAAAGAGAGATTGGCCATTGGAATGTGGTGCCCAGGGAGGTGGTGGAGTCACCCTCACTGGAGGTGCTTAGGAAGAGACTGGATGAGGCATTTGGTGCCATGGTTTAGTTGATTAGATGGTGTTGGGTGATAGGTTGGACTTGATGATCTCAAAGGTCTTTTCCGGTCTGGTCTGGTTCTGTTCTATTCTATTCTATTCTATTCTATTCTATTCTATTCTATTCTATTCTATTCTATTCTATTCTATTCTATTCTATTCTACTCTACTCTACTCTACTCTACTCTACTCTACTCTACTCTACTCTACTCTACTCTGTCCTGTCCTCTGTCATACTCCAGAAGGGTTTTTTCCAGGCAGAGCTGCAAACATTGCAACGTGCTTTGCTGCTGCCTGCTGGGCCATGAGGGGCATGTTAGGGCAAGGCAGGATTTTAGTCTGCAGCTCTTGCATCCCTAGATCTGTTGGAACTTTCCTTTGCTCAAGATTGTAATGAATCAGTGGTTAAACAACAGAACCAGATCATTTGTGATGGGGAGGGATTAAATGAGTTAATGGCTGTGTTTGCTTTCAGAGGCGTGTGTGCCTTCCATCAAAATAAATTAGTCTCTCAGGCTTCTGAGGAGAGTATTAGACCTAACATCTTCCTAATATATTCCAAAGCTGTGTGTCTGAGAGAGCTGAATTAAAGGATTTTAAATTTCTAATTACTGCAAATGTAATTAATTTCCTCCTTTAAAAAAAGAAAAAAAAAACAAAAACAAAGAAAGAAAAAAAGGAAAAGAAAAAAAGTTGGATGGGAAAATGTGTTTTGAAAAGGCAGCAGAGAAGATGAAGGGGAATCACTGTTACCCTGTGAGAACTTCATCAATGGCATTGATGAGGGGACAGAGTGTCTGCTCAGCAGGTTTGCTGATGATACCAAACTGGAAGGCTTGGCTGAGACACCTGAAGGCTGTGAGGCCATTCAGAGACTTGGACAGGCTGAGAGCTGGGCACAGAGGAATCTAATGAGGTTCAACAAGGAGAAGTGCAGAGTCCTGCAGCTGGGAAGGAAAAATAAGCTGCAGCAGTACAGGCTGGGGATCTGCTGGAGAGCAGCCCTGTGGAGAAGGACCTGGGAGTGCTGGTGGACAAGTTCTGCATGGGACAACAATGTGCCCTGGTGGCCAAGAAGGCCAAGGGGATCCTGGGGTGCATTGAGAGGAGTGTGTCCAGCAGATCCAGGGAGGTTCTCTTCCCCCTCTACTCTGCCCTGCTGAGACCTCCCCTTGAATATTGCATCCAGTTCTGGGCTCCCCAGGTCAGGAGGGACAGGGATCTGATGGAAAGAATCCAAGGGAGGGCTCCAAGGATGCTGAAGGGACTGGAGCCCTGCCTGGTGAGGTGAGGCTGAGAGCCCTGGGGCTGTTTAGTGTGGAGAGGAGATTGAGAGGGGATCTGATCAATGTCTATCAATAGCTGAAAGCTGGGGAGCAGGGACAGCCTCTGCTCACTTGTGCCTTATGATAGTACTCAGGGATAATGGATCTAAACTGCAGCACAGGAGGTTCCACCTCAACATGAGGAGGAACTTCTTCTTCACTGTGAAGGTCCCAGAGCACTGAAACAGGCTGCCCAGAGAGGTTGTGGAGTCTCCTTCTCTGGAGACTTTCAAGCCCCATCTGGATACATTCTTGTGTGACCTGTGCTGGATTCTATGGTCCTGCTCTGGCAGGGATTTGGACTCAATGATCTTTGGAGGTCCCTTCCAACTCCTGGTGTCCTTTGATCCTGTGAACTGCTGCAAAGCACCAAGTTGCTGATTTTATTTTGTGCATGGCAGTTGGTCACATCAGGATGTTACAGGCAGCAAGTCAGCCCTTTAATTTTGGTTGAGAAACATCTGGCCTTTTGCTGTGGTGAGCCTTGTATTGTCCTTAGGACTAGCACTATGTGTTGGGATGTGCTGCAGCCTTGCAGTGGGGTACCTGGAGCTCTTCATCTCAGGTGTTGAGCTAACTGCTGCCTGCCTGTCAAGGGTCTGCAGGGAGGTGAAACTCCACCGCAGAAATCACTCACAACAGTGCAGCTAACCCCGGGAAGAATGGTTCTGAGTCACCTCTCTCTGTAAGTTTATAGCTTGTGACAGCTGACTGGGGGTTTTGTGGCAGCTCTCAAGACGTATCAGTGCTACCTGATCTCCCCTTTATCTCTTGCAGTAAATTTGGAGAGTTCAGAGATTTGACTTCTGTCTGCACCATGTGTCCTCTTTGCTGAATTTCCCAGAGGTGTGTTTAACTGCACACAGAGCAGTGATGAATCCACCCAACAATCACCTCCGCTTTGACCAATTAAGAGCATGCTAAAACTAATGAACAGAAGGCCAGGGCCATCCTGGGGTGTATCAAAAAGGCTGTGGTTTGAAGGTCCAGAGAGGTTCTCCTCTTCCTCTACTCTGCCTTGGGGAGGCTGCATCTGGAGTATTGTGACCAGTTTTGGGCCCCTCAGTTCAGGAAGGGCTTCAGGGAAGTGCTTGAAAGATTTCAACACAGAGCTGCAGGAATGATTAGAGGAGTGGAACATCTTCCTCATGAGGAAAGGCTGAGAGAGCTGAGGGCTCTTTAGCTTGGAGAGGAAGAGCATGAGAGGTGACCTCATTCATGTTGTAAAGATGTGCAGGGTGAGTGCCCAGAGGCTGGAGCCAGGCTCTGCTGGGGGATGCCCAATGCCGGCACAAGGGGCAGTGGTGGAAGCTAAGGCAGAGGAAGTTCAATGGAAACAGGAGGAAAAGTTTTTCCACTGTGAGGGTGACAGAGGCCTGGAGCAGGCTGCCCAGAGAGGGTTGTGGAGTCTCCTTCTCTGGAGATCTTCAAACCCCACCTGGATCTGTTCCTGTGTGACCTGCTGTAGGTGATGCTGCTCTGGCAGGGGGGTTGGACTGGATGAGATTTGGAGGTGCCTTCCAGCCCCTAATTTCTGTGAAATTCTCTAAGAGGCCATGCTGTGCTGCCTTTAGATATTCTCAAAGCACTGTTAATATTATCTGTGGATGCAGGGCAGCTCGGTGCTGAGGAAGGGCTGAACACTGTTAGATATTGCACAGTGCTGCCACAGTGGTCATTGAAGGGCTGTTTGCTAAGATGCCTACCCTGCCTCAGTGCTTTGATTGTGGGAAAAGTATGGTGAAAAAAACTTGGTTGTGGAGACAATACACTCCAGTGACAAATTTTACAGCAGTAACTTGACCATCAGGGCAACCTGATCAAGTTGAGGGTGTCCCTGCTCACAGCAGAGGGGTTGGGCTAGATGACTTTTAGAGGTCCCTTCCAAGTGGGACAGACTGAGAGAGTTGGGGCTGTTCACTCTGGAGAAGAGCAGACTCTGAGGAGACCTCATTGTGGCCTTCCAGTATCTGAAGGGGGTCTACAGGAAAGCTGGGGAGGGACTTTTTAGGATGTAAGAGAGTGATAGGACTGGGGGGATGGAACAGAACTAGAAATGAGTAGGCTGATACTGGATGTCAGGAAGAAGTTCTTCCCCATGAGGGTGGTGAGGCACTGGAAGAGGTTGCCCAGGGAGGTGGTGGCAGCCTCATCCCTGGATCCTTGGAGGTTTTGAAGGCCAGGCTGGATGTGCTTTAGTGTGATGTGTCCCTGTCTATGGCAGGGGGGTTGGAACTGGGTGCTCCTTGAGGTCCCTTCCAACCCTGACAATTCTGTGATTCTATGATGCAAACAAAGTCTGCTGGTAACATTTTTAACCTTGGTGCAATAAAAGAATGTGCTCAGCTGAAGCTGTGGGCTGCAAAGCTGATTTCCTCCCTCTCCCATTTTGATGCCAAGAGAATTAACTGTACTCAATTAGCCCCAAAGTGGAGGCTGACAGAATCAGATTTGCAGCACAGCCTTTCCTGTCATGCAGAAGTACAAAAGCCTCTTTCTCCCCATGGCTCCGGATGGGCAGGGAAATCCACACTGCCCTGCCTGATCACAGAAAAGATTCTCTTGCAAGTCTGGCTCCTTTTCATCAGATCCTCTTATAGGGTTGGCCCCATCTGTTGGATGAGATCATCCCTTTGAAGTATAAGATAAATAAACCTGAAGTATTGACACTGCCTTCCAGGCTAGACCTACCTGAGGTAACCTCAGATCTCTCTCTGCATGTCAGGCTCAGATGGCTTCCTTAAGCCTGTATTCCATATTCTTCAGGTTTCCAGCTCCTTGAATTCATCTTTAGCTCTCTTTCTACTTACTTTCTTGAGAGATTAGATGGTGTTGGGTGATAGGTTGGACTTAATGACCTCAAAGGTGTTTTCCAACCTGGTTAATTCTGTGATTCTGTATTCTTTCTGCTGGAGGATGCTAGTGGAGAAAACTCTGCTTCCCACCCCCTGGTCAGAGACAGCAGTGTAGGAGCTTGAGGCTTGAGTGCAGCTTGAGGCTGCTCCTTCTTTTTCCGTCACTAATGACCTGTGAGAAGAGACCAGCACCAAGCTCTCCACAACCTCCTTTCAGGGAGCTGTAGAGAGCCATGAGGTCTCCCCTCAGCCTCCTCTGCTTCACACTAACCATCCCCAGCTCCTTCAGTTGCTCCTCATCAGATTTATTCTCCAGGCCCTTCACAGCTTCCTTGCCCTCCTCTGCCCTAGCAACAGCACCTCCACATCTCTCTTGTCTTCAGGTGCCCAAACTTGGACACAACACTGAGAGTCTTTTCCAGCCTGAATGTTTCTGTGATTTCTATGACTTTACAGTGTGGGTTGTGAGGTATGGAAGTCATTGACCTCTTACAGAGAGGAATGGATGCACAAAAATGAAATCTCAGGGAAGAGGGGGTCAGTGTCATGAACAGCATTGCAGACACTAATTTTCTTGTGCCTTCTCATCTGTTTCCCTGTCACATGAGGTGGTCCTGGTGCCCCTGGTTTCATAGAACAAGCAGAGTGAGGTTTCTCAGGGCAGCCTCCAGATGAGCTGGAGGAGTACCCACGTGCTTCCTTGTGAAGCATGGAAACCAGGGGAGGTTTAGTGCAGGTTCCCTCCAGAAGGAAGACTAAAGATGACCAAGAGACTCTCACATCTTGCTGCATCAGAGGCAGCAGCTGTTTGTGTCACCTCAGACAGGTCTGTATAACAGAATACCTGCCAGCCTGAGTCTTAGTGGTGGGACAGGCAGAGAGATGAGTGGACTTTATCAGTTCTTGAATGGTTGTACAATGCTGTCAGGACAGGCTGAGTAAGGATTGAATGATTGTGCTTAGAGGCCTGGGAAGCAGGGAATTGAGAGGACACAGTCTCAAGCTGCACCAGGGGAGGTTTGGGCTAAATGTGAGGAAGAAATTCTTCCCAGACAGAGAGGTTGGCCATTGGGATGGGCTGTCGGGGGAGGTGGTAGAGTCACCATCACTGGAGGTGTTTAAAACCAGCCTGGATGAGGCACTCAGTGTCATGGTTTAGTTAATTGGATGGTGCTGGGTGATAGGTTGGACTGGATGATCTCAGAGATCTTTTCCAGCCTGGTTGATTCTATGATTCTTTGGTTCTGTGGTCTTTAATGCTTGCTGCTGCTCAATTTTGTTTTCCATTGATCTGGTAGGTTTTGCAGAGTCAGCATTAGTTTCTCAGAGCAGTGTGAACTGAAGCTAAATGATACATCTTAGGGAAAAAACCCAACACCTTAATTACTGCCTTTTGAGCTGAATGTTCAGTATGTTTTTTAACTTGAGCCATAGCAGAACTCCAAATGGAACCACTAGTACCTGTCATGACATCTCACTATCATGTAGAAGTCAGTTGACTTTCCTCATATATGCATATCCCACAATCATGGAACGGTCTGGGTTGGATAGGACCTCCAAAGCTCATCCAGTCCAACCCCCTCTGCAGTCAGCCAGGACATCGCCAACTAGATCAGGTTGTCCAGAGCCCTCTAAAGTCTCACCTTGAATAGCTCCAGGGGTGGAGCCCCAACCACCTCCCTGGGCAACCTCTTCCAGTGTTCCACCACCCTCATGGTAAAGAACTTCTTCATCACAACCAATCTAAATCTGCTCTGTTCTAGTTTGAAGCCATTGCCCCTGGTCCTGTCCCTGTAGGCCTTTGCAAACAGTTTCTCTGAAGCCTTCTTGTAGCCCCCTTCAGGTACTGGAAGGTGGTGATTAGGTCTCCCTGGAGCCTTCTCTTCTCCAGGCTGAAAGCAGGTAAACAGTGTGCTGAACACCCCCAGCTGCTTCAGCCTGTCCTCATGGCAGAGGTGCTCCAACCCCCTGATCATTTTTGTGGCCTCCTCTGGATCCTCTCCATCAGGTCCATGTCCTTCCTGTTTCGAGGGCTCCAGACCTGCACACAGCACTGCAGGTGAGGTCTCACCAAAGCAGAGCAAAGTGTCAGAATCACCTCTCTGGCTCTGCTGGCAGTGCTGCTTTGGATGCAGCTCAGGCTGCCCTTAGCTTCCTGTGCTGCAAGCTCACACTGCCTGCTCCTGTCCAGCTTCTCCTCCACCATCACCCCCAAGTCCTTTTCCTTAGGACTGATTTCTATCCCCTCCTCCCCCAGCCTGTATTGACAATGAGGATTGCTCCAGCCCAGGTGCAGAACCCTGCACTTGCTCTTGTTGAGCCTCATGAGGTTCCCCTGGGCACCACCTCTGCAGCCTGTCTAGGACCCTCTGGATGCCATCCTGTCCCTCTGAGGTATGGACAGCACCATTCATTGTGGTGTCATCTGCATGCTTGCTGTAGTGAACATCTCACAACCTGTGTATAGGTTTTGTTAGCTAACTCCAGCTTAAGTTTAACAAAACAGAACAAAACAACCCTAAATAGTTATTTTCTTGTACAGTTGTTGTGTGACAGATTGATCAAATAGAAGAATGCAGCAACAGAACAAGAGGACACAGTCTCAAGCAGTGCCAGGGAAAGTTTAGGTTGGAGGTGAGGAGAAAGTTCTTCACAGAAAGAGTGATTGCCCATTGGAATGTGCTGCCCAGGGAGGTGGTGGAGTCGCCATGCCTGGAGGTGTTCAAGAGGGGATTGGACGTGGCACTTGGTGCCATGGTTTAGTAGTCATGAGGTCTTGTGTGACAGGTTGGACTGATGATCTTTGAGGTCTCTTCTAACCTTGTTGATTCTATGATTCTATGAATTGGGAACATCACTTGTGTCAAAGAATGCAAAGTTGCTTTGTACTTGCTGACTCAGTACTGGAAATGAAATCAAATGAAGTTGCTGCCCCCCCAGTTTGGGCTGTAAGGTGATCTGCACTGCAGTTTCTTGGTTTGTGGATCAAGCATGCTGATCATGGAAGGGAAGTTCTGGTGTACTGGATGATGTGGCTGAAAAGGGGAGGCTGCACAGAGGCTCGAGAAGCTACCATGTCAGGGTTCTTCTGGAACTGCCATGACAGAGTTCTGTGAACACAGGGAGCAGATGAATTCTGTAAGGAGCTCAAGAAGTGTGACAAAAAAAACCCAAAACAACAGAAAAAAACCCCAAACTCAGGGGCACTCAAGTCTATTACTTCTCAGGGAACAATTCCAAGTCATCCACTGGAGCCAAAGAGAAACTGCTAGCTGTGCACTTTCCCTTGCAAACCCAAAAGTGAGCCAATTGCTAAGTGACTGGAAAAAAACCCACCACCACAAAACACCAGAAAGGAGAGACTTGATGGAGGGATGGCTCCTCCAAGAGTCAGCCTCTAGAACACCCTGAAATGGGATAGGATAGGATAGGATAGGATAGGATAGGATAGGATAGGATAGGATAGGATAGGGTAGGATAGGATAGGATAGGATAGGATAGGATAGGATAGGATAGGATAGGATAGGGTAGGATAGGATAGGATAGGATAGGATAGGATAGGATAGGATAGGGTAGGATAGGATAGGATAGGATAGGATAGGATAGGATAGGATAGGGTAGGATAGGATAAGATAGGATAGGATAGGGTAGAATAGAATAGAATAGAATAGAATAGAATAGAATAGAATAGAATAGAATAGAATAGAATAGAATAGAATAGAATAGAATAGAATAGAATAGAATGGAATAGAATAGAATAAACCAGGTTGGAAGAGACCTTCAAGATCATCGTGTCCAACCTATCAACCAATCCAACACCACCTAATCAACTAACCCATGTAACCAAGCACCCTGTCAAGTCTCCTCCTGAACACCTCCAGTGATGGCGACTCCACCACCTCCCCGGGCAGCCCATTCCAATGGGCAATCACTCTCTCTGTGTAAAACTTCCTCCTGACCTCCAGCCTGAACTTCGCCTGGCGCAGCCTGAGACTGTGTACTCTTGTTCTGGTGCTGGGTGCCTGGGAGAAGAGACCAACCTCTGCCTGTTTACAACCCCCCTTCAGGTAGTTGTAGAGAGCAATAAGGTCACCCCTGAGTCTCCTCCTCTCCAGGCTAAGCAGCCCCACCTCCCTCAGTCTCTCCTCATAGGGCTGTGTTCCAAGCCCCTCACCAACTTCGTTGCCCTTCTCTGGACTCGTTCCAGCAAGTCAACATCCTTCCTAAACTGAGGGGCCCAGAACTGGACACAGTACTCGAGGTGTGGCCTAACCAGTGCAGTGTACAGGGGCAGAATGACCTCCCTGCTCCTGCTGGCCACACTGTTCTTAATGCAGGCCAGGATGCCATTGGCCCTCCTGGCCACCCGGGCACACTGCAGGCTCATGTTCAGCCTACCATCAACCAGCACTGCCAGGTCCCTCTCTGCCTGGCTGCTCTCCAGCCACTCTGACCCCAGCCTGTAGCACTGCATGGGGTTGTTGTGACCAATGTGCAGAACCCAGCACTTGGATGTGTTAAATCTCATGCCGTTGGACTCTGCCCATCTGTCCAGCCTGTCGAGGTCTCTCTGCAAAGCCTCTCTACCCTCCAGCAGATCAACTCCTGTCCCCAGCTTGGTGTCATCAGCAAATTTACTGATGATAGACTCAATGCCCTCATCCAGATCATCAATAAAGATGTTAAAGAGGATGGGGCCCAGCACTGATCCCTGGGGGACTCCACTACTGACTGGCTGCCAGCTGGATGTGACACCAGACACCATTCACCACCACTCTCTGGGTTCGGCCATCCAGCCAGTTCCTAACCCAGCTCAGAGTGCTGCCGTCCAAGCCATGGGCTGACAGCTTGGCCAGGAGTTTGCTATGGGGGATGGTGTCAAAGGCCTTGCTGAAGTCCAGGTAAACTACATCCACAGGCCTCCCCACATCCACTAGGCAGTCACCTGCTCGTAGAAGGAGATCAGGTTGGTCAGGCAGGACCTGCCCTTCCTAAATCCATGTTGGCTGAGCCTGATCCCTTGGCCATCCTCTAAGTGCTGTGTTAATGCACTCAGGATGACCTGTTCCATGATCTTGCCTGGCACTGAGGTCAGGCTGACAGGCCTATAATTCCCTGGCTCATCCAACCGGCCCTTCTTGTGGATGGGCACCACATTGGCCAGCTTCCAGTAGAGTGGAATGGAATGGAATGGAATGGAATGGAATGGAATGGAATGGAATAGAATAGAATAGAATAGAATAGAATAGAATAGAATAGAATAGAATAGAATAGAATAGAATAGAATAGAACAGAACAGAACAGGTTGGAAAAGACCTTTGAGATCATCAAGTCCAACATATCATCAACACCATCTAATCAACTAAACCATGGCACCAAGCACCTAAAGGTAGGTTGTAGACAGGCAGGGGCTGGCCTCTTCTCCCAGGCAACCAGCACCAGAACAAGAGGACACAGTCTCAAGCTGCACCAGGGGAGGTTAAGGCTGGATGTTAGGAAGAAGCTTTTCATAGGAGAGCCTAAACTTCCCCTGGTGCAGCTTGAGACTGTGTCCTCTTGTTCTGGTGCTGGTTGCCTGGGAGAAGAGACCAACCCCCACCTGGCTACAGCCTCCCTTCAGGGAGTTGTAGACAGCAATAAGGTCTCCCCTGAGCCTCCTCTTCTCCAGGCTAAGCAACCCCAGCTCTCTCAGCCTCTCCTCACAGGGCTGTGCTCAAGGCCTCTCCCCAGCCTCATTGCCCTTCTCTGGACATGTTCGAGCCCCCCTGGCACAATAGGATCACCACGGCAGGCTATACAGGAATGCATCCAGGCCAGTTTTGAATGTCTCAATGTCCTTCTTACATTGAGGAGCCCAGAACTGGACACAGGACTCAAGGTGTGGCCTAACCAGTGCTGAGTACAGAGGCACAATGACTTCCCTGCTCCTCCTGGCCACACTATTTCTGATGCATGCCAGGATGCCATTGGCCTTCTTGACCACCTGGGCACAAGTTTGCCACTGGTGTTTTGTGTTAATATTGTATTATATTGGTAATACATTTATTAACATTGGGAGAGTTGCTTGGAGACCTACATGCAAAGTTTTTATCCCCTTTAGGAGAAAAGGGCAACTAATGTCTTTGTGCTGAGTGACATAAGGACATCTGCAAATTATAGTTCTGGTATATAATTACTTGTTTGGAGTAGCACACTGAATGCCAGGAGAAACACTGACTCCGTGTGCAGCAGTAAATGCTTCATCCCAGTCCCTCAGAATCAGGAGACATTTGTTATTGCTCTTTTAATTTTCTGTAATTGAACTATTCCTTCCCTTTGAAGGTTTTTTTTTTCAGATCTTTATAGCTTGAAATGAAATTTGGGGGCAGGAAAAAAATAAGCAGCAGCAACAACCACAACAAAAAACCAATCTGTGGAGTGATTAGACTCAATGTGAGGAGAAAGTTCTTCCCAGACATAGCAATTGGCCATTGGAATGTGCTGCCCAGGGAGGTGGTGGAGTCACCATCCCTGGAGGTGTTCACAAAAGGCTTGGACGTGGCACTTGGAGCCATGGTTTAGTTGTCAGGAGGTGTTAGGTGTCAGGTAATAGGTTGGACTTGATGATCTCTTTTCCAGCCTGGTTGATTCTATGATTCTGTGATTGAGGAGATGATTCAGACTTTACTTAATCTTCTTATCTCTGCTTCACCAAAGTGCACCAAATAGTATTGAGTTTGTTAGTAGTGTTGGAAAATTGCATTCCCCTCGTTTTGAATGCCTCTAATTCTGCACACTGTTTACCTGTTTTTAGCCTGGAGAAGAGAAGGCTCCAGGGAGACCTAATAGTGACCTTCCACTACCTGAAGGGGATCTACATGAAGGCTGGAGAGAGACTGTTTGCAAAGGCCTGCAGGGACAGGATGAGGGGAAATTGCTTCAGACTAGAGAAGAGCAGATTTAGATTGGCTAAATCTCTGAGCAAGCTGCTCTAGTGTGAGGTGTCCCTGCCCATGGCAGGGAGATTGGAACTGGATGATTCTTGAGGTCCTTTCCAATCCTAACAAACAGTCTCAAGCTGTGCCAGGGGAAGTTTAGGCTCGGGGTGAGAAGAAAGTTCTTCACTGAGAGAGTCATTAAGCCATTAGAATGTGCTGCCCAGGGAGGTGGTGGAGTCACCATCCCTGGAGGTGTTAAAGAGGGGATTGAATGGGGCACTTGGTGCCATGGTTTAGTCATGAGGTCTGTGGTGACAGGTTGGACTTGGTGATCTTTGAGGTCTCTTCCAACCTTGGTGATTCTGTGATTCTGTGAATGGATGTTAGGAGCAAGTTTGCCCCTTGAGGGTGGTGGAACACTTGAAGAGGCTGCCCAGGGAGGTGGCTGAGGCCCCACCCCTGGAGGTTTTCAAGGTGACAGGGCTCTGAGCAACCTGATCTAGTTGAGGATATCCTGCTGGCTGCCAGGGGGGGTCGACTGGATGACCTTCAGAGGTCCCTTCCAACCCAGACCATTCTATTATTCTATGAATTGTAAATAGTTAAAGGCTTAGAAAGTGCAGTTAAAACTCTCCAGATTTTATTGAGCTGGGCACTTTTCAAAGTGCTCCTCTTTGATTCTCTGCATGTAGATGGCACACCTAAGGATGGCACAAGTTTGTCAAAGCCAGCAGAGCTGTGAGCATGTGTGGGAGGTGTGTGCATGCCTTTATGTGTAAGGACTCAGCAGCATGAAAAAGCAAGCCTCATTTTTCAACTTGGCTCTTTTTGAACTCCAAGCACAAGAGTTCTGAATTTGGCCTTCCCTTGTACCATTTGCAACAGGGAAGTGGTAGACAGTCTGCTTTGAAAGGCAGCCACAAGCCAGAACAGAAATTACCATGGTAGCACCCTGCCTGCACAGCTGCATTCCCAAACATGAGGCAGAATTTGACAAGGATGAAGATGGTTTCATTCTTTGATAATTCCTTCACTTCATGCACATTGCATTTCTGGAGCTGGTATCCATGGCAATTTGCAGGGAAGTTTTAGGAGCTCGGCTTGAGAATGTCTGTGAGGATTCTTAGAATCACAGAACTGTCAGGGTTGGAAGGGACCTCAAGGATCAGCCAGTTCCAAACCCCCCTGCCATGGCCAGGGACACCTTACACTAGAGCAGATTGCTCACAGCCACATCCAGACTGACTCTAAAAACCTCCAGGGATCAGGCTTCCACCACCTCCCTGGGCAACCTCATCCAGTGTCTCAAAACCCTCATGGGGAAGAACTTATTCCTAACATCCAATCTCAATCTACCCACTTCTAGTTTTCCTCCATTCCCCCCAGACCTATCACTCCCTGACACCCTAAAAAGTCCCTCCCCAGCTTTCATGCAGGCCCCTTTCAGATACTGGAAGGCCACAATTAGGTCTTCTCAGAGCCTTCTCTTCTCCAGACTGAACAGCCCCAACTCTCTCAGTCTGTCCTCATAGGAGAGGTGCTCCAGCCCTCTGCTCATCCTTGTGGCCATCTTATTCTGTTACAGTTTGAAAGGGGAACTTTAGCCTGGTCCCAGGCTGCAAAGACTGAAAATAAAATAAATTACCATTGGATGCAAAAGGAAAATGATGCTAAGATCTATAGAATTCCTTCACTTGCCAGTGGGATGTAGAGCAGAGGCACAAGCAGTTCTTGCTCTCTTTTCTTCTTCTGTCGCTTCTGCTTGCAGCTTGTCTCTCTCCCTTCCGTAGCCTTGCCAGAGGATCTCTGTTTTGACTACTGTGTGAAGGAACAGGAAGGAGGGAGGGAGTGGGGGAGGAGGTGAACATTGTGAGGAATTTCTGTGTTGTTTATAAATTATAAATATCTACATATTGTACATGTAGAGTCATAGAACGGTTTGGGTTGGAAGGGACCTCCAAAGGTCATCCACTCCCACCTCCTGCAGTGAGCAAGGACATCCTCAACTAGATCAGGTTGCTCAGAGCCTTGTTGAGCCTCACTTTGAATATCTCCAGGCATGGGGCCTCAACTGCTTCTCTGGTCATCCTGTTGCAGTGTTCCACCACCCCCGTGGTAAAGAACTTGTTTTTCAGCTGCTTTAGAATCAGGGCACTACATGAAGAAGTAAAATTACAATTGCATATTTCGTACACATTCATAGAATCATAGAATTGATAAGGCTGGAAAAGACCTCAAAGGTCATCAAGTCCAACCTATCACCACAGACCTCATGACTACTAGACCATGGCACCAAGTGCCACATCCAGTCCCCTCTTGAACACCTCCGGGGACGGTGACTCCACCACCTCCCTGGGCAGCACATTCCAGTGGCTAACAACTCTCTCGATGAAGAACTTTCTCCTCACCTCCAGCCTAAACCTCCCCTGGTGCAGCTTGAGACTGTGTCCTCTTGTTCTGGTGCTGGTTGCCTGGGAGAAGAGACCAACGCCCTCCTGGCTACAACCTCCCTTCAGGTAGTTGCAGAGAGCAAGAAGTTCTCCCCTGAGCCTCCTCTTCTCCAGGCTAAGCAACCCCAGCTCCCTCAGCCTCTCCTCACAGGGCTGTGCTCCAGATCCCTCCCCAGCCTCATTGCCCTTCTCTGGACATGTTCAAGAGTCTCAATGTCCTTCTTAAATTGAGGAGCCCAGAACTGGACACAGGACTCAAGGTGTGGCCATTGCACTTCATATTTTTAGAGTACAGTTTGCTTGTAAATAGAGTTTTACTTGCTTCCACAAACTTCTGAGCTAGTCTGGCAATTTTACTTTGGGGGAAGTTTCTCCAGATTAGTTGGGCTTGGGAATTTCAACCCACCACCCTAACATACTCAACAACTATAAGGGCAACCAAGCTGTTGAGGGGTTTGGAGCACAAGCCCTTTGAGGAGAGGCTGAGGGAGCTGGGTTTGGTTAACCTGGAGAAGAGGAGGCTCAGGGGAGACCTCATTGCCCTCTACAACTCCCTGAAGGGAGGTTGTAGCCAGGTGGGGGTTAGTGTCTTTCCCCAGGCAACCACTGACAGAGCAAGAGGACACAGTCTCAAGCTGTGCCAGGGGAGGTTGAGACTGGATTCTAGGAAGAAATTCTTCCAAGAAAGAGAGATTTGCCTTTGGAACACTAGACTAGAGTAGACTAGACTAGACTAGACTAGATTAGAATAGAATAGAATTAACCAGGTTGGAAAAGACCTTTAAGATCATTGAGTCCAACCTATCATCCAACACTATCTAATCAACTAAACCATGGCACCAAGTGCCCCATCCAGTCTCTTCTTAAACACCTCCAGTGACGGTGACTCCACCACCTCCCTGGGCAGCACATTCCAGTGGCCAATCTCTCTTTCTATGAAGAATTTCTTCCTAACATCCAGCCTAAACCTCTCCTGGCACAGCTTGAGAGTGTGTCCTCTTGTTCTGGTGCTGGTTGCCTGGGAGAAGAGACCAACCCCCACCTGGTTACAACCTCCCTTGAGGTAGGTGTCGACAACAATAAGGTGTCCTCTGAATGACTGAAGGAGCTGGGGTTGCTTAGTTTGAAAAAGAGGAGGCTGAGTGGAGACCTCACGGCACTCTACAGCTACCTGAAATGAGGTTTGGAGAGGTTGGTGCTGGTCTCTTCTCACAGGTCATTAGTGATAGAATAAGAAGGAATGACCTTAAGCTATGACTGGGTAAGTTCAGACTGGGTGTTAGGAAGAATTCTTTCCCATCAAGAGTGGTCAGACCTTGGAATGTGCTGCCCAGGGAGGTGGTGGAGTCCCCAAGCCTGGATGTGTTTAAAAGTGGTTTGTATGTGATGCTTGGGGCTCTAGTTTAAGGGTGAGCCTTGTGGAGTAGGGTTCTAGGTTGGACTTGGTGATCCTGAGGGTCTTTTCCAGCCTGAGTGGTTCAGTGATTTCTGTGACTTTACAGTGTGGGTTGGGAGGTATGGAAGTCATTGACCTCTTACAGAGAGGAATGGAGGCACAAAAATGAAATCTCAGGGAAGAGATGGTCAGTGTCATGAATAACATTGCAGTTCTGGATCCTAGGTTCTGGGTTCTGGGTTGGACTTGGTGATCCTGAAGGTCTTTTCCAACCTGAGTGTTTCTGTGTGATTCTGTGCAATCCAAGGGCTGTGATTTAGTAAAGCCATTACTTCCCTGTGACCATCTTCTCTTAAAAAAACAGTTTCTTTGACTTTTGCCTGGAAGTTTTATGAGCTTCTGTGTCAGTCTAGCACATTTCTCAGACAGTTTTTTGGGGCCCAGCTCAACAATATTTTGCTTTGATCAATATGTCTGTGTTGCTGCAAAGTTATATTTATTCTTGATTTGAGTTTTCATTAGCTACACGAAATCCATGTTCATTCTCTCTTCCCCTTATTATCCTCTCAGCCATGACTTTATTGCTTCATATTCCCTTTCTTCAATTCCAGCCTCCCTTAGGAGCTGGTCTTCAGTTTTAGCAGCCTGAGGGAAATAAATAAGTAAATGTCTTGACTGAGCTTGTTAACTTCTTTGCTTGATAGAAAACCTACCTGAGAGAAAATTTGTGGTTTCTACCTTGGTGCTGACATTTGGTGTTTTTAACATAGGCTGAATATTTCAAAGTTAGAGCTATTGTGAGGGGTTTTTCCAGTTACATTCCAGTCCCCAACTTGATCAACAAACTGAACACTGAGATTGTTAGGCACAATAAAAGAAAAGGTACTTCCAGGATGCAGGGGGTCAGAGCACTTTGGCTTTTTTAAGCCTTTGCAATAGTTTTGGTGTACTTGGAATTTGCTCTGGGTGGGTGGGTCTACTTTTACATATGTCCCAAAGGAACAAAAAGCCTCAAAAATGCTCTGAACCAGACAATGGGGCAGGAGCCAGCAGGTCTGGGTTTTCAGGCTAATGGCCATGTCACCCAGGCTTGTCTGAACATGTACTGGAGCCCAGGTGGGGGTACTGGTCGATGGTAAGCTGAACATGAGCCTACAGCGTGCCCAGGCAGCCAGGAGGGCCAATGGTATCCTGGCCTACATCAGGAAGAGTGTGGCCAGCAGGAGCAGGGAGGTCATTCTGCCCTGTGCTCAGCACTGGTTAGGCCACACCTTGAGTCCTGTGTCCAGTTCTGCGCTCCTCAATTTAGGAAAGATGTTGAGATGCTGGAACGAGTCCAGAGAAGGGCAACAAAGTTGGTGAGGGGCTTGGAACACAGCCCTGTGAGGAGAAGCTGAGGGAGCTGGGGTTGCTTAGCCTGGAGAAGAGGAGGCTCAGGGGAGACCTTATTGCTCTTTACAACTACCTGAAGGGAGGTTGTAGACAGGCAGAGGTTGGTCACTTCTCCCAGGCAGCCAGCACCAGAACAAGAGGACACAGACTCAAGCTGTGCAGGGGAAAGTTTAGGCTTGATCTTAGAAAGAAGCTCTTCCCAGAAAAAGACATTGGCCATTGGGATGGGCTGCCCAGGGAGGTGGTGGTGTCAAAGTCCCTGGAGGCGTTTAAGACTGGACGAAGCACTTAGTGCCATGGGTTCGTTGATTAGATGGTATTGGGTGATCAGGTTGACTTGATGAATTTGGAGGTCTCTTCCAACCTGGTTGATTCTGTGATTCTGTATTTCTCTGCCAGTAAGTCTGCCTGTGGGCTGCCAGAGGGAGAGGTGAAGACCCTTTACTTCTGGGGCATGGCCAGGCGGTGCCAGTCCCACAGATCTCCCTGAGCATCTTTGTGTTCTGAGTCCTGAGTACCAGTTCAGCCACATCATAGAATCATAGAATCATAGAATCATAGAATCAATAAGGTTGGAAAAGACCTCAAAGATCATTGAGTCCAACGTGTCACCCAACACCTCATGACTACTAAACCATGGCACCAAGTGCCACATCCAGTCCCCTCTTAGACACATCAGAGGACACAGTCTCAAGCACCAACAGGGGAGGTTTAGGCTGGATGTTAGGAAGAAATTCTTCATAGAGAGAGTGGTTGCCCATTGAAATGTGCTGCCTGGGGAGGTGGTGGAGTCATCATCACTGGAGGTGACTTGATGGGGTGCTTGGTGCCATGGTTTAGTTGATTAGATAGTGTTGGGTGATAGGTTGGACTCTATGACCTTGAAGGTCTTGTCTGGTCTATTCTATTCTATTCTATTCTATTCTATTCTATTCTATTCTATTCTATTCTATTCTATTCTATTCTATTCTATTCTATTCTATTCTATTCTATTCTATTCTATTCTATTCTATTCTTCCAGGGCTCACAGCACATCTGAATATCACTGTAGCTTTATACTGCAAGCACCTGCTGCCCCAACACCAATAAAACCTTTTTCCAAGAGCCTCTCCTCCTGAACTACTGATGTCCTGCTAGTAGGACTCTCAGAGAGGTGTCTTGGAGTGGGTGGCTCACCTGAGCTTATCTGCTTCCACGAGATTATGGTTGCACTTGATGATCTCAAAGGTCTCTTCCAACCAAAATGATTGGGAGAAGGCCAGGTAGGGCCCTAAAGGAGGGGAGATTCAGACTGGAGATGAAGAAAAATTTCCTGACAGTGAGTGTGGTGAGACACTGGAACAGGTTACCCAGGGAGGTTGTGGATGCCCCTCCCTGGAGATGTTCAAGGCCAGCCTGTCTGGGGTCTTGTGTGAACCTGCTCTAGGGCGAGGTGTCCCTGCCTATGGCAGGGGGGTTGGAACTAGATGATCTTTAAGGTCCCTTCCAACCCAAACCATTCTGTGATCCCTGGATTCTTTCCTTGGGACCAGTAAAAACCTGAATAGAAAAGTTTTGGCAGCTTTCTCTTCTACAGCAAAAAGTTGTTCTTCCTCACCGCTGGCTTGGGATTACATCTCCCTTTCTGCATTCAGTTTAGCTCCGAGTTGAGGTGGGTACTTTATTCCTATTAACCTGCAATTTGTGTAAAATAAATCCTAATGCTATCCAAATGTGCAATTTTATTTGGGACTCATTAAAGCACTAATTAAAAGCTGATAGCTACGCTGAGGAAATGTGCGCTTGTCACTTGTGGGCCTCACAGAATAATAAGTCCCTGCTTTTACCACTTGGTATTGATACTACTCTACAGACAATTTAGACATCTGTGCATTGTGAAGCCATTCAAAACTGCTCTACTGGACTGACTTATTAAAACTATGTTATCTAATTAAACAGCTCATTGCTCTAAGCAAACCAGCTGGCGTAGCACAGAGATGGGGAGGGGGGTGGGGTGGAAAAAAGCCCAGCAAAAGATGAATTTCTAGGGCAGAGTTGGTTGTTTTTATTACAAGAGATCTTTGGCAGGAAGGGAAGTATAAGCCTTTGTTTTCTGTTAATTGGAATATTAATCATTTTGACAGTGTCACAGTACAGTAGAGGCTGGAAGAGACCCCCAGAGATCATCAAGTCTAACCCCCCTGCCAGAGCAGGATCACCCAGGGGAGTCTGCACAGGAATGCATCCAGGTGGAGTTTTGAGTGTGTCCAATGAGGAAGACTCCACAACCTCTCTGGGCAGCCTGTTCCAGGCCTCTGTCACCCTCACTGGAAAGAAGTTTCTCCTCATGTTGAGCTGAAATCTTCTCTGTTCAAGTTTGAAACCATTGTTCCTTGGCTTATTGCTGTGCACCACCCAAAAGAGCTTGGCCCCCTCCACTTGACACCCACCCCTCATTGATAGACATTGATCAGATCCCCTCTCAGCCTTCTCTTCTCCAGACTAAACAGCCCCAGGGCTCTCAGTCTCTCGTCACAGGGGAGATGCTCAAGTCCCCTGAGCATCCTTGTGGCTCTCCCTTGCACTCTCTCCAGCAGATCTGTATCTTTCTCGACATGGGGAGCCCAGAACTGGACACAGTATTGCAGGTGTGGTCTCAGCAGGGCAGAGCAGAGCGGGAGAAGAACCTCCCTAGACCTGCAGTTGCTTATTCACTGCTTTGTTGAGTTAGATGTGGAAGATCTCTTTATCCTGCAGGGACTGGAAAGCTCACAAGGGTCTTGGAAATATAGATGTTGATTTGGGCTTTGATATGTTCAGTTTGTACCATCCCCAGGTGCTGCAGTCATGTTGGAAGATGGAGAGTGACCATGGCCCTATTCTTGGGGACTGTTATGGCTGTGTTGGAATTTCCCAGCTTGGTGTTAATGTGACAAACAGAGATTTGCCTGTGACTGGAGCTGCATGTAGACAGCACATAGAGAACAGAAAATGTAGTGCTTGCCGAATTAATGGGAGGTTAAGAGGAATGTGTCCAGTAAAGCAGGGAAATGGTGCAGGTGCTGAAGACTGTAAAAGCAGCATCTAAATGCTGGGAAATATTGACTAGATAGTTGGATTACACTGGTTGCTTTGAGGTTATTGGAGGCTGCACTAAGAATGAATTTGTGGACATCTCCACATCATGTAAGTGCCATGAGTCCCTTTGATATTTGAAGACCATAGCTCTTTGCTTTGTTGGAGATCACGCAGGTTCTGTTAATGCACAGATTCAGTTACTAAAGCTACTTAGAATCAGAGAACTGTTAGGGTTGGAAGGGACCTCAAGGATCATCCAGTTCCAACCCCCCTCCATGGGCAGGGACACCTCACACTAGAGCAGGTTGCTCACAGCCACATCCAACCTGGCCTTCAAAACCTCCAGGGATGAGGCTTCCACCACCTCCTTGGGCAACCTCTTCCAGTGTCTCACCACCTTCATGGGGAAGAACTTCTTCCTAACCTCTAATCTCAATCTACCCATTTCTAGTTTTGCTCCATTCCTCCCAGTCCTATCACTCCCTGACACCCTGTAAAGTCCCTCACTAGTACTTCTAAAAGTACTTCCTGTGGCCTCAGTGAGAATCTCAGTGGACTAAAAGACTGTAGAGAATATGGATGTTAGCAAAAAGTTCTTTACATTCAGGGTGGTTGAGCACTGGCTGCCCAGAGAGGTGGTTGAAGCCCCATCTCTGGAGGTATTCAAGATGAGGCTCAACAGGGCTCTAGGTGACCTGATCTATTTGGGGATGTCCCTGCTGACTGCAGGGAGGTTGGACTGGATGAGCTTTGGAGTGCCCTTCAAACCTGGGTGATTCTATGTGTGCCAGCAGGAGCAGGGAGGTCATTCTGCCCCTGTACTCAGCAGTGGTTAGGCCACACCTTGAGTCCTGTGTCCAGTTCTGGGCCCCTCAGTTTAGGAAAGATGTTGAGATGCTGGAAGGTGTCCAGAGAAGGGCAACAAAGTTGGTGATGGGTTTGGAGCACAGCCCTGTGAGGAGAGGTTGAGGGAGCTGGGGTTGCTTAGCCTGGAGAAGAGGAGGCTCAGGAGAGACCTTCTTGCTCTCTACAACTACCTGAAGGGAGGTTGTAGCCAGGTGAGGGTTGGTCTCTTCTCCCAGGCAACCAGGATCAGAACAAGAGGACACAGTCTCAGGCTGCACCAGGGGAAGTTTAGGCTGGTGGTGAGGAGAAAGTTCTTCCCAGAAAGAGAGATTGGCCATTGGGATGTGCTGCCCAGGAAGGTGGTGGAGTCACCATCACTGGAGGTGTTTAGGAGGAGACTGGATGGGGTGCTTGGTGCCATGGTTTAGTTGATTAAGTGGTGTTGGATGATAGGTTGGACTTGATGATTTCAAAGGTCTTTTCCAACCTGGTTAATTCTGTTCTATTCTATCCTATCCTATCCTATCCTATCCTATCCTATCCTATCCTATCCTATCCTATCCTATCCTATTCCGTTCTATTCTATCCTATTCCATTCTAATCTATCCTATTCTATTCTTCTAAGCAGGAGTTGTATTCTTTGAGGAAAGCAGTGGTGGCTGCAGTGCAATCCACACCTCTTATCTCACCTCTGTTTTGTAAAGCTATGCACATCCTTGTGAGACACTCAGAGATGGGGCTGGTTTTTTTTTAGAGCCATCCATCCACATAACTCACAGAGACTTATGTATGATGCTAGCTTGATAGCAGTGGGTTGTTAATCTTCAGCAATGAGAGAATCCTGTGTGCATTCACAGTGGACATTTTTAGTAACCTAAATCTATTTATCCCCTGAGCCTTCCAGGAAGCAGATCCATGACCCGAGGACTGTGCTGTGTATTTGCTTGATGTTTGTTGTGGTTGGTTGGATTTTGTTAGCTATTTTTTTATTTGGGCGAGGGTGTCAGTCGATGAAAAAACTCAGCATGAACTGGCAATGGTCCCTTGCAGCCCTGTGGTAGTTTGAGACCTTTAAAAAAGTATATAAAAATACAGAGAGTTGAGTCCTCCAGGAGGACCTGAATGGTCCAGAGATAGACTGGAGAATTGTGATTTTCCTATTCAGGTTCTGTACTCTGCCCTGGTGAGACCTGAGCACAAGCCCTATGAGGAGAGGCTGAGGGAGCTGGGGTTGTTCAGCCTGGAGAAGAGGAGGCTCAGGGGTGACCTCATTGCCCTCTACAACTACCTGAAGGGTGGTTGTAGCCAGGAAGGGGTTGGTCTCTTCTCCCAGGCAACCAGCACAAGAGAACAAGGGGACACAGTTACAAGCTGCGCCAGGGGAAGTTTAGGCTGGAGGTGAGGAGAAAGTTCTTCCCAGAGAGAGTCGTTCATCATTGGAATGTGCTGCCCAGGGAGGTGGTGGAGTCACCATGCCTGGAGGTGTTCAAGAGGGGATTGGACGTGGCACTTGGTGCCATGGTTTAGTCATGGGTCTGCGGTGACAGGTTGGACTTGGTGATCCTCGAGGTCTCTTCCAACCTTGGCGATACTGTGATTCTGTGAAACTGTAATATTGCATCCAGTTCTGGGCTCACCATTTCAGGAGGGACAGGGATCTGCTGGAGAGAGTACAAGGGAGTGCTGCAAGGATGCTGAAGGGACTGGAGCACTGCCTGGTGAGGAGAGGCTGAGAGCCCTGGGGCTGATTAGTCTGGAGAGGAGAAGGCTGAGAGGGGATCTGATCAATGTCTATCAATAGCTGAGTGCTGGGGGTCAAAAGGGAGGGGACAGGCTCTGCTCAGTTGCACCCTGTGATAGGACAAGGGGCAATGCATATAAACTACAGCACAGGAGGTTCCACCTCCATGTGAGGAGGAACTTCTTCACTGTGAAGGTTCCAGAAGACTGGAACAGGCTACCCAGAGAGGTTGTGGAGTCTCCTTCTCTGCAGACTTTCAAGCCCCATCTGGATTCATTCCTGTGTTACCTGCTCTAGATTCTCTGGTCCTGCTCTGGCAGAGGGGGTTGGACTGGATGATCTCTGAAGGTCCCTTCCAACCCCTAACATCCTGTGAATCCCTAGAAGTTGGTTTTACAGGAAACTAAAATCACAAAACCCTGCTGTCATGAAAATTCTGAGTTAAAACTATTAACTAGATGTGAATGCTGTCCATGGAAATAACAATTAGCCTGCAATCCTGCCAGCGTCCCTCTCCCAGGCTCTGACCCAGCTACTGTTGACAGGAAGAAAACAGTAAAGAAAACACAACAAAAGCAAAAAAAGTAATTTTTATTGTGCCTGTTTGAAAAGTCTATCAGTGCTTTAGAAGGCCATCTCGTTGTGATTTTTGAGTTGGAGAAAGAAAATGATTCCCTTCTGGAGCAGTTTGCCCTGGTGGTTGTTGATAGGAAATAGGGAAAGTTAAGAGACCCTTTCCTGTACTGGAAGCTGCAAGGTATCCAGAGAAGGGCAACAAAGTTGGGGAGTGGTCTGGAGCACAGCCCTGTGAGGAGAGACTGAGGGAGCTGGGGTTGCTTAACCTGGAGGAGGCTCAGAGGAGACATTCTTGCTGTCTACAACTACCTGTGTTCAAGAGGGGATTGGACGTGGCACTTGGTGCCATGGTCTAGTCATGGGTCTGTGGTGACAAATTGGACTTGATGATCTTTGAGGTCTCTTCCAACCTTGGTGATACTGTGATACCTGAATGGAGGTTGTAGCCAGGTGGAGGTTGGTCTCTTCTCCCAGGCAACCAGCACCAGAACAAGAGGACACAGTCTCAAGCTGCACCAGGGGAGGTTTAGGCTGGATGCTAGGAAGAAATTCTTCATAGAGAGAGAGATTGGCCATTGGAATGTGCTGCCCAGGGAGGTGGTGGAATCACCATCACTGGAGGTGTTTAGGAAGAGATTTGATGGGACACTTGGTGCCATGGTTTAGTTGATTAGGTGGTGTTGGATGATAGGTTGGATTTGATGATCTCAAAGGTCTTTTTCAACCTGGTTAATTCTATGCTCTTGTATTCTTTCTATGCTATGCTATGCTATGCTATGCTATGCTATGCTATGCTATGCTATGCTATGCTATTCTATTCTAAAAACTGCCTGGATATGTTCATGTGTGATCTGCCCTAGGTGATGCTGCTCTGGCTGGGGGTTTGGAGTGGATGAGCTTTTGAGGTCCCTTCCAGCCCCTCACATTCTGTGAAATTAAGACAGACTGATGTCTTTGTAGTCTCCAAGCATTGTTTGGGGTTTGGAAGTATTTTGCAGGGTTGGTCTTGATGATCTCAAAGGTCTCTTCCAACCTGGTTAATTCTATTCTATTCTATTCTATTCTATTCTATTCTATTCTATTCTATTCTATTCCATTCCATTCCATTCCATTCCATTCCATTCCATTCCATTCCATTCCATTCCATTCCATTCCATTCCATTCCATTCCATTCCATTCCTGTTCTAACCTGCACAGACATCTGTGGCTGCACACATCCCTATCTCTTCACAACTGATTCTGTCAGCCTCTAAAAATGCTATCACATACCATATTTGTCTTGCAGAAATGCAATTTTCCCTAATGCCCAACATAATGAAAAATTGGATTAAATATCTGAGGATGGATTTGTCTTCCAAATGTTTTGCCATCATTTTCCATTACCACAATGACCGGCAACATCAGGCAGAGCCATTCTCTTCATCATCAGCCTCTCTTTATCCCCTCCTTTCTGCTTCCATTGCTGTCACTCTATGGTAACCACAGCCATGCTCTTTATTGCTGCTTTCAAATGAGAAGTGAGTCTGAATTTGGAGTCCAGAATGAGGTACAAGAGTTTTCTTCACTGGCTGTTCCCTTTGGCTGAGGGAAAGGCTGATGAGAGAGCTGGGGGTGTTCAGCCTGGAGAGGAGGAGGCTCAGAGGAGACCTTATCACTCTCTACAACTACCTAAAAGGAAGTTCTAGTCAGGTGGGGGTCAGGCTCTGCTCCCAGACAGCCAGAGACAAGACCAGAGGGCATGTCCTGAAGCTGTGCAGGGGAGAGATAGGCTGGATATTAGGAAGCACTTCCTCACAGAAAGGCTGATTGGGCACTGGGATGGACTGCCCAGGGAGGTGGTGGAGTTGCCATCCCTGCAGGTCTTTAACAAAAGATTGGCTATGGCACTTGATGGCCTGGTTTAGCTGATGCGGTGGTATTAGGGCATAGGCTGGACTTGATCTCAGAGGTCTTTTCTAGCCTCAATAATCCTGTGATTCTGTGAAAAATCATGTAGGAAGATGTCCAAATAGACTTCCACATCTCCTGGATGTCTGCTCTCAATGTAGTCATCATAGTCATCATCATATGACTGAACATGAGCCAGCAGTGTGCCCAGGTGGGCAAGAAGGCCCATGGCATCCTGGCCTGTATCAGGAACAGTGTGGCCAGCAGGAGTAGAGAGCTCATTCTGCCCTGTACTCAGCACTGGTTAGGCCACACCTTGAGTCCTGTGTCCAGTTCCGGTCCCCCCAGTTTAAGAAAGATGTGTCCAGAGAAGGGCAACAAAGCTGGGGAGGGGTCTGGAGCACAGCCCTGTGAGGAGAGGCTGAGGGAGCTGGGGTTGCTTAGTCTGGAGAAGAGAAGGCTCAGGAGAGACCTTCTTGTTGTCTACAACTACCTGAAGGGAGGTCGTAGCCAGGTGGGGGTTGGTCTTTTCCCCTATGCAACCAGCAGCAGAACAAGAGGACACAGTCTCAGGAAGTGCCAGGGAAGGTTTAGGCTGGATGTGAGGAAGAAATTCTTACCAGAGAAAGTGAGATTGTGCATTGGAATGTGCTGCCCAGGGAGGTGGTGGAGTCACCATCGCTGGAAGTGTTTAAGAAGAGATTGGATGAGGCACCCATTGCCATGGGTGAGTTGATTAGATGGTGTTGGGTGATAGGTTGGACCTGCTGATCTCTGAGGTCTTTTCCAACCTGCTTAATTCTGTATTCTGTGATGAGATAATTAGATTACACAGTGCAAAGGAGGGTATTTTGTACTTTCTGCGTTCAAAGAATGCAGTCTGTGTTCATCTTGTCCTGTTTATGCCTATCCCAAACCTGGTTTGATAAGTACCCCTGATGCCTGCAGACATCCAGACTGAAATAATGACCAAAAAAACCCAACTCTGTAGGAACAAAATTAACCAGGATGTAGCTTTTCTGAGGCAAGTGTGGTTCAAAGTTGTGCATCAGAAAGTGACTTAGGGCATCAAAACCCTGCAGTGTTAAAATTCCCTTCGTGAATCCTGCCTCTCAGGCTTACTCCTGACTTTTTCCCGGGGCCAGTTTGGCAATGTAAAGATGCTGTGCTGAGCCACTAACAAAGGTGCACTACTGCCTTCATTGAAAGCTAATTACTGAGCTTCTGCTCCCAGTGGGGTTTTGTCTGAGTATTTGGGAATATAAGCTACCAACTTACATTTCCTTGCAGGCTTATACCTTGGGCTATGCTGTTGTCTGCAGATGTTAGCCCTTGGCCATGTTAGTTTAAGAGTGTCAAGGGAAAAACCTGAGGAGCTCAAGTTTTAATGCTGATAATTCAGGAGTCAGTAGTGTAAGGATAACTGGAGGAAAGCAGCTGCAGGTTAGTGATGCTGATAAAATGGAGACACTGCATTTCCCTTGTGTCTTCAGAGCTTTGCAAAACCTTCCCAGTGGATTAGATTGGGAATCTGGTCTGGGGGAATCCAGGATGTTAACAAGTCTCCTCATTTTATATTTAACTGGTGCTTTTGCTTGGGCTAACTAGAGGTTGTTGGTATTTATTATTGTGAAGTGGTTGCTTTCATAGAATCATAGAATGCTGTGGGTTGGAAGGGACTTCCAAAGGTCATCCAGTCCAACCCCTTTTGCAGTCAGCAAGGTCATCCTCAACTAGATTTGGTTTTTCCAGAGCCCTCTCAAGCCTCACCTTGGATATCTCCAGGGATGGGGCCTCAACCACCTCCCTGGGCAACCTGTCCCTGTGTTCCATCCTAACATCCACTCTGAATATACTCTTCTGTAGTTTGAAGCTATTGCCCTTTGTCCTACCACTACAGCACCTTCTAAACAGTCCTTCCCCAGCCTTCCAGTAGGTACCCTTCTGATATTGAAATGCAACTCTAAGGTCTGCCCAGAGGGTCTGGAGCCCTCAATACAGGAAGGACATGGACATGATGGAGAAGGTCCAGAGGAGAGCAATGAAACTGATCAGGGGGTTGGAGCAGCTCTGCTATGAGGACAAGCTGAGGGAGCTGGGGGTGTTCAGCCTGGAGAAGAAAAGGCTCTAGGGAGACCTAATAGCAGCCTTCCAGTACCTGAAGGGGGCTGCAAGAAGGATGGGAGAGACTGCTGGCAAAAGCCTGAAGTTACAGAACCAGGGGCAATGGTTTCAAACTAGAGAAGGGCAGATACAGACTGGACATCAGGAAGAAGTTCTTTACTATGAGGGTAATGGAACCCTGGAACAGGTTACCCAGGGAGATGGTTGAGGCCCCATGCCTGGAGATATTCAAGGTGAGGCTGGACAGGTCTCTGGACAACCTGATCTAGTTGGGGATGTCCCTGCTGAGTGCAGAGGGGGTTGGACTGGATGACCTTTGGTGGTTGCTTCTGGCTTGGACCATTCTATGATTCATCATAGAATCACAGAATTGTCAGGGTTGGAAGTGACCTCAAGAATCATCCAGTTCCAACACCCCTGCCATGGGCAGGGACACCTCACACTGGATATTGAAGCTCAACTGCTAATTTCTATCCCAAATCAACTGAGTAATTAATGCTAAGTGCTTGTGGACCCCTTTATTTTTGGACTCTCAAACTCTGGCAGTAGGAAGGCGATGAGCAACGTTTCTGGAAGCTTATGTGTGTGAAAAGTGTTGTGTAGTTTCCTTGAGTTGATTATTGTGTCTTTAAGACATGATGGGGGCATATTTAGTTATGTTTTTTTTCTCTCCTAATTCCATCCCTGAGCTTCAAGAAGCCCTTTCTTCCGAATCAGCAGTTGGTAACATTTAATTTTGTGTCATTTCATGTCTTTAGAGATGTGTTGACATTTCTGCTGTTTCAGACTAGCATTTTCACTTCCTGTCATCAGCTGCGTGTTAGCAAATACCATCTTAACCTTTCTAACACATTTAAGGCGTGACACAGAAGCTACTTTTGATGGGATAATGTGGTGCTCATTGAATGAGTGGTATGTACAGGAGGGAAAAAAAAAACAAACACCAAAAGAAAAGTCTGAACACCAAAATTCAGTCAAGTTTTTGTGGGTATCACAGGATCAGAGGATGTTAGGGGTTGGAAGGGATCTCTGGAGATCATCGAATCCAACCCCCTCTGACAGAACAGGACCAGAGAATCCAGCACAGGTCTCGCAGGAACACATCCAGACAGGGCTGGAAAGTCTCCAGAGAAGGAGACTCCACAACGTCTCTGGGCAGCCTGTTCCAGTGTTCTTTCACCCTTATAGTAAAGCTCTTCTTCATGTTGAGGTGGAACCTCCTGGGCTGTAGTTTCCATCCATTGCCCTTTCAATGGGCATTGCAGCCCATGAAGTCTCCTAAACACCCCCAACGATAGCGAGTCCAATAGGCTTTGTCTTGTCACAGGGAGCAACTGAGCAGAGGCTGTCCCTGTCCCTGCCTTCCTGACTGCCAGCCCTCAGATACTTATAGACATTGATTAGATCCCATCTCAGTCTTCTCCAGACTAAACAGCCCCAGGGCTCTCAGCCTCTCCTCACCAGGCAGCACTCCAGTCCCTTCAGCATCCTTGAAGCCCTCCCTTGGACTCTCTCCAGCAGCTCCCTGTCCCTCTTGAACTGGGGAGCCCAGAACTGGATGCAATATTCCAGGTGAGGTCTCAGCAGGGCAGAGTAGAGGGAGAAGAGAACCTCCCTGGATCTGCTGGACACACTCCTCTGAATGAACTCCAGGATATCATTGGACAAAAAATTGTCTGAACACCAAAACTCAATCACAACATTTCTGGGGGTATGTATGAATTATTTCAGGGTACAGCTCATAATTACTGAAACCTGTGATTTCCTTCAGGAAAATCAGTCCTGATTCCAAACACTGAACTGAAGAGGCAGTTTCTTCCACTGCTCTCGACTTCTCAGTTTTGTGAAGATCTTGATGTCCTATTACAAGAATGATATGGCCATGCTGGAAGGTGTCCAGAGAAGGGCCTCATGGATGAGCAGAGGGCTGGAGCTACTCCCCTATGAGGACAGACAGAGAGAGTTGGGGCTGTTCAGTCTGGAGAAGAAAAGGCTCTGAGGAGACCTTCTTGTGGCCATCCAGTATCTGAAGAGGGCTACAAGAGAGCTGGGGAGGGACTTTTTAGGGTGTCATGGAGTGATAGGAGTGGGGGGATGGGAAAAAAACCTAGAAATGGGTAGATTGAGATTGGATGTTAGGAAGAAGTTCTTCCCCATGAGAGAGACAGTGGAAGAGGTTGCCCAGAGAGGTGGTGGAAGCCTCATCCCTGGAGGTTTTGAACGGCAGGTTGGATGTGGCTGTGAGCAAGCTGCTGTAATGTGAGGTGTCCCTGCCCATGGCAGGTGGGGTGGAACTGGATGATTCTTGAAGTCCCTTCCATCCCTAACAATTCATCCTGTCACTGCAGGCCTTTGCAAAGTCTCTCTCTATCCTTCTTGTAACTCCCCTCCAGGTACTGGAAGGTTGCTATTAGATCTCCCTGGAGCCTTCTCTTCTCCAGGCTGAACACCCCCAGCTCCCTCAGCCTGTCCTCATAGCAGAGCTGCTCCAATCCCCTGATCATTTTTGTGGTCCTCCTCTGGACTTCTGTAGATATTGAAAAGTTACTACCAGAAATTGCCAATCTATGCTTGATGTTTGCATAATCCTGGCATACTACATGGTGTATGTATGGACTTTAATAAAGAGAGTAGTTCCAACTTCATAGGAGCATGCGGCAGGCTAATGGAAAGTATCTGGAGTTGGTGTATCCACATGGAGTTTTTACTGCTAAAGTGTTTAAATGTTGAAATTCCAGGTCAGGTCCCCAAAGCAGTGCTGTTGCATCAGGATGGTGCTGCCTTTCAGCTGCAAATCCTCTGAGCAGAGGTTAGGAGTTCAGAGGCACTTGGAGCAGGCTCCACTGCTCTGCGTGGCCGTGGGTCAGATGGAAATCGCTGATGGAAACTCAGAGGCGGCTTCGCCTGTTGTTGTCTTTCACACTCTCTGTGTGGTCTTTTAAAGTTGCTGCATTTATAATTTGTTGCAGCCAGTTCAGAATGCTAATGACATGATCTGAGAGTGATCACAGACTTTTCCATGTTTGCTCCTTAATATAAGCTGTCCACTAGGCTGGGTCCACCAAGCTGAATGGTGCTGTCCATACCCCAGAGGGACAGGATGGCATCCAGAGGGACCTGGACTGGCTGGAGAGGTGGTGTCCAGGGAAAACTCATGAGGTTCAACAAGAGCAAGTGCAGGGTTCTGCACCTGGGCTGGGCTGGATGAGAAGCTGGACAGGAGCAGGCAGTGTGAGCTTGCAGCACAGAAGGCCAAGGGCAGCCTGGGCTGCATCCAAAGCAGCGTTGCCAGCAGAGCCAGAGAGGTGATTCTGACACTTTGCTCTGCTCTGCTGAGACCTCACCTGGAGTGCTGTGTGCAGGTCTGGAGCCCTCCAAACAGGAAGGACATGGACCTGATGGAGAGGGTCCAGAGGAAGGGTCCAGAGCTGGACACAGGACTCAAGGTGTGACCTAACCTGTGCTGAGTACAGGGTACAATGACTTCCCTGCTCCTGCTGGTCACACTATTCCTGATGCAGGCCAGGATGCCATTGGCCTTCTTGGCCACCTGTTCTGCTACTGTCCACCTGTACCTCCAGTTCCCTTTCTGCCTGGCCGCTCTCCAGCCAATCTGCCCTAGCCTGTATCACTGCCTGGGGTTGTTGTGGCCAAAGTGCAGCACGCAGCACTTGGACTTGTTGAATGCCATCATGTTGGACTCTGCCCATGTGTCCCATTTTCTATCTTTGTCTTGTTTCTTGATGCTATTACTCAGCTGAGAGGCATCTGCCTGCTTCTCTTCTCTGTGGGATATAATTGTAGCTTTTCTGAAGGTACATCTACAAGCATCTACTGTGGTTTGGGATGGATTTTGCCAGGATGTCACATACATTGAACAGCATGCTGGAGAAAACACGTGACTGAGAGACTCTGAATATAAAAACTCTCCTCTGACATACAGAAATGGGCTCTGGTTTTTGTAATAATAGGTCTGACTGCAGGCTAGAGACTAAACTTTATTTCCAGGTCCCAGGTGGTGCTGAAAGCAAATGTCAGAGCAATATTAAATGAGTTAACATTATTGTTAGCCAGAGAAAGACAAGTGGGGCGTTTTGTGTGTAAGGGTTAGGGGTTTGGTTTGGGGTTTTTCCCTAATATTTCTGTCCCCCCCCATGTGATTTGGCTTCAGAGTCTGAACACTTTGGCTTCCTCATAGAAATTTTGTCCTCATTGAGTCTCAGTCTTCATCTTGGGTTACAAGGGGGAAGTGCAGTAATAGATGTTCATCATGTTGGTGTAGTGTGGTTGAACAGAACCTGACCTGGGGATTCCTCCATGGAAGCAGTCTCAACTAATCCCAACTAATTCCTGCACATACCTCATGCTCACAGGATGCTAGGGTTTGGAAGGGACCTCCAAAAATCATTGAGTCCAACCCCCTGCCAGAGCTGGACCAGAGAATCCAGCACAGGTCACACAGGAACACATCCATGTGGGGCTTGAAAGTCTCCAGAGAAGGAGACTCCACAACCTCTCTGGACAGCCTCTTCCAGTGCTCTGGGACCCTCACAGAAAGAAGTTCCTCCTCATGTTGAGGTGGAACCTCCTGTGCTATAGTTTGGTATTATGTCTGAATCAAAACTTTAAATTTGGACAGCATCTGGTGATTTGGTTTGGTTTGGTTATTCTGCTGGTGGTGGTGGTTTTGTTTGGGTTTTTTTTTTCCCTTCCCTCCCCCCTTTTTTGCTAAGATTAGTTTGCTTTGATAAAAGTTATTTAGAGCAGAGAAACAAACAAACAAACTCAAATTTGGTAGATGGTTTTCAACCTCACACAGTCTCTATTTCTTCTGGATGTGGTCACAAGTTTCCTTTTAGCATGAAATAGGTCAATGAAATGTAATTCCCACTGAAAGATGTTAATGCTCGGAGGAGAGCAACGGTGAAGGGTGTCCAGTTCTGGGCCCCTCAGTTCAGGAAGGACCTCCGGGACCTGCTTGAAAGAGTCCAGCACAGAGCCACAGATTGATGAAGGCAGTGGAACATCTTCCTTATGAGGTGAGCCTGAGGGCTCTGTAGCTTGGAGAGGAGGAGCCTGAGAGGAGACCTCATTCATGTTGATAAAGATGTGCAGGGTGAGCAAGAGGATGGAGCAGATGAGCAAGAGGATGGAGCCAGGCTCTGCTGGGTGATGCCCAATGCCAGCACAAGGGGCAGTGGTGGAAGCTGAGGCAGAGGAAGTGCCATGGAAACAAGAGAAAAAATATTTTCCCCTTGAGGGTGACAGAGCCCTGGCGTAGGCTGCCCAGGGGGGTTGTGGCGTCTCTCTCTCTCTGGTGATATTCAAACCCCACCTGGATGTGTTCTGGCAGGGGGGTTGAACTGGATGAGCTTTCAGGGTCCCTTCCAGCCCCTAATATCCTGTGGTTCTGTGAACAAAAGGGACCTCAGTTTACAGCAAACGCAATATTGCTGCTTCTGCTCAAGAAGAATAAACAGCAGCAGCAGCAGAAGGAGGGCTTTCCTTGGATACTAAAATATGCTTGGAGCAATTGCAAGATAATTACAAATGCTCTCTGAACGTTAGTGACTTTGGGGTGGTTCACATTTGCTGTGGTAAATGCTTCCCCTCATTGAGTCTTGGCTGGCTTAGCGAAGAGACTTTGCTTGACTGGATGCAAACCCCTGAGTCGTGTGAATCCTCTTTCTGCTGATGGGCAGGAGGCATGTAGCTGGCAGCAGGCAAACAGAAAGGAGGTTTTGTTTGAGTTCAGAGAAAGGAGAAAGGAAAATGAGAGCCCTCAGTGATTTTGTTAAGATGTTTTATTTAAATCCTGTTGGAAGAGAAATCTGAATGTTAGTGCCTGAGAATAGCAATGCTGGGGGAGAGCAGTGAGTGTGTGACAGCATTGTCACAGGGAATACAGCCTGGGAGGAAGGGAAGGGAAGGGAAGGGAAGGGAAGGGAAGGGAAGGGAAGGGAAGGGAAGGGAAGGGAAGGGAAGGGAAGGGAAGGGAAGGGAAGGGAAGGGAAGGGAAGGGAAGGGAAGGGAAGGGAAGGGAAGGGAAGGGAAGGGAAGGGAAGGGGGAAAGAAAGGGAAAGGAAAAGGGAATAGAAGGTTTGGGAAGGGAATGGAAAGGAAGGGAATGAAGAGGAGAGAAGAGAAGGGAAGGAAAGAGAAGGGAAGGGAAGAGAAGGGAAGGGAAGGGAAGGGAAGGGAAGGGAAGGGAAGGGAAGGGAAGGGAAGGGAAGGGAAGGGAAGGGAAGGGAAGGGAAGGGAAGGGAAGGGAAGGGAAGGGAAGGGAAGGGAAGGGAAGGGAAGGGAAGGGAAGGGAAGGGAAGGGAAGGGAAGGGAAGAGAAGAGAAGAGAAGAGAAGAGAAGAGAAGAGAAGAGAAGAGAAGAGAAGAGAAGAGAAGAGAAGAGAAGAGAAGAGAAGAGAAGAGAAGAGAAGAGAAGAGAAGAGAAGAGAAGAGAAGAGAAGAGAAAAGAGAAGAGAAGAGAAGTCATTCCACAGAAAAATTCTACTGTGTATATATATATATATATATATATATTCCTGTGTCCAGTTCTGGGCCCCTCAATGTAAGACGGACATTGAGATACTTGAACGTGTCCAGAGAAGGGCAACAAGGCTGGGGAGAGGCCTTGAGCACAGCCCTGTGAGGAGAGGCTGGGGGAGCTGGGGTTGCTTAGCCTGGAGAAGAGGAGGCTCAGGGGAGACCTTATTGCTCTCTACAACTCCCTGAAGGGAGGTTGTAGCCAGGTGGGGTTGGTCTCTTCTCCCATGCAACCAGCACCAGAACAAGAGGACACAGTCTCAAGGTGTGCCAGGGGAAGTTTATGCTGGAGGTGAGGAGAAATTTCTTCCCAGAGAGAGTTGTTAGCCATTGGAATGTGCTGCCCAGGGAGGTGGTGGAGTCACCATCCCTGGAGGTATTCAAAAAAGGCTTGGATGTGGCACTTGGAGCCATGGTTTTGTTGTCCTGAGGTGTTAGGTAATAGGTTGGATTTGATGATCTCTGAGGTCTTTTCCAACCTGGTTGATTCTATGATTCTGTGAAAGCACTACGAGCAGTTGTGAAAGATAGAGATGCACTGAAAATTGGAGCCTGTGAGCACATTTCAAAACACTAATAAGAGAAATGAAGATGGAAGTAATCAGATTCATTCATTCCACAGTCATTACAGATGAGTTGAAATGATGATGATTCAAACACCGCTATTGAACTTCATTTACAATGAAAAATATTTTGTTGGCATTGAAAAAGAGAGGACCTCTTCCCTGTCTTTAATGAAGAATTCTAATAAACATAATTTTCACTTCATCTTATAGTTGCTCAAAAGGATTGTGGAGAAGCATAGAATCATAGAATTGTTAGGTTTGGAAGGGACCTCAGTGATCATCCAGGGGGGTTGTGGAGTCTCCCTCTCTGGAGATATTCAAGACCAACCTGGATGCATTCCTGTGGGCCCCATCCTGTTTAATATCTTCATTGATGATCTGGATGAGGGGATTGAGTCAGTCATCAGCAAATTTGCAAATGACACCAAGCTGGGAGCAGGTGTTGATCTGTTAGAGGGCAGAAGGGCTCTGCAGAGGGACCTCGACCGACTGGACAGATGGGCAGAGTCCAACATGATGGCATTCAACAAGTCCAAGTGCCAGGTGCTGGCATGCATCAAGAATAGTGTGGCCAGCAGGAGCAGGGAAGTCATTCTGACTCTGTACTCAGCACTGGTTAGGCCACACCTTGAGTCCTGTATCCAGTTCTGGGCTTCTCACTTTCAGAAGGACATTGAGACACTTGAACGTGTCCAGAGAAGGGCAACGAGGCTGGGGAGAGGCCTTGAGCACAGCCCTGTGAGGAGAGTCTGAGGGAGCTGGGGTTGTTTAGCCTGGAGAAGAGGAGGCTCAGGGGAGACCTTCTTGGTCTCTCAAACTCCCTGAAGGGAGGTTGTAGCCAGGTGGGGGTTGTTCTCTTCTCCCAGGCAACCAGCACCGGAACAAGAGGACACAGTCTCAAGCTGCACCAGGGGAATTTTAGGCTTGAGGTGAGGAGAAAGTTCTTCCCAGAGTGAGTTGTTAGCCATTGGAATGTGCTGCCCAGGGAGGTGGTGGAGTCACCATCCCTGGAGGTGTTCAAGAGGGCATTGGACTTGGCACTTGGTGCCATGGTTTAGCCATGACGTCTGTGGTGACAGATTGGACTTGATGATGTTTGAGTTCTCTTCCAACCTTGGTGATTCTGTGATTCTGTGTGTGACCTGCTGTACGTGACCCTCCTCTGCAGTGGGATTGGACTGGATGAGCTTTTGAGGTCTCTTCCAGCCCCTAACATTCTGTGACTCTGTGGTTCTGTCTCCTGGCAGAGGTACTGGTATGTAATGGGATGTGCTAAGCAGGGCTGTGGCAACAGAGCAGAAATCAGTGTGCCCAGAATTTAAACTTCCTGAGGGATAGAGTATAATCTGTTAGAAAGTTAAACTTACTTTGCCTGTGTCTTTGACAAGCACTGCTTCTCTATGCTTAATTAGGCAAGCTAATTAGTTAGACCTCCAGATACTTATAGTATAGAGATAATACTTTATACTAATTCATTTCTTGACCCCTCCCTAGTGCCAAACACTCTTCAAAGGCAGGCTGTTTGTTTAATTTGGTGATAGATGCTTGGAATAGAAATGCCAGCATTTGGGCCTTGAAAATCAATTATTTTTACTTTCTTTGTTTTAAACCAGCTGGGAAAAGCATAAAGAATGTCCTGTCACTGGGACAAAGAGGACCTTCTGACCCAAGGGCATAAGGACAAACATTAACACACTGCTTTAGGTCCCGGGGGAGAGCTGCCCTCTCATCTTTCCAGCACTGACAAGGCTGTAGTGCAGCAGCTGTATCTCAGTGCAATCATTTGACAACCCCTTTAAGCTTCTTATCTGAGTGATGAGTAGTGAACAGAGGAAAATAAATCCTCTGCTGTACAGGTATGTTGAATAACAGGTTGTGTTCTATAATCTGCCAAATGGGCTTAAAGAGATATTGAACTAGGCTGAGTTAATGGGCAAAGGCTGCTCCTGGTGTCCAGAATAAATCATAGAATCATAGAATTGTCAGGGTTGGAAGGGGACTCAAGGATCATCCAGTTCCAACCCCCCTGACATGGGCAGGGACACCTCACACTAGAGCAGCTTGCTCCCAGCCACATCCAGCCTGGCCTGAAAAACCTCCAGGGATGAGGCTTCCACCACCTCCCTTGGCAACCTCCTCCAGTGTCTCACCACCCTCATGGGCAAGAACTTCTTCCTAACAGCCAATCTGAATCTACCCATTTCTGCTCCATTCCCCCCAGTCCTATCACTCCCTCACACCCTAAAAAGCCCCTCCCCAGCTTTCTTGGAGCCCCCTTCAGATACTGGAAGGCCACAGTAAGGTCTCCTCAGAGCCTTCTCTTCTCCACACTGAACAGCCCCAACTCTCTCAGTCTGTCTCCACAGCAGAGCAGCTCCAGCCCTCTGCTCATCCTCAGGGCCCTTCTCTGGACACCTTCCAGCACCTCCAAATCCTTCCTGAGGATCTATTAACTATTTCAGAATAGGAAGAAGCCTTCATAAATATTATCCTAGGACAAATCAACATCTACATTACCAACTGCATAGGCTGTTTACCCTATGGAACTGCCAGTTTAATGTAACACTCACTTCATAGCTGCAGTGATCATCGCACTGAACATCTGTTAGAGCAGAGGTCTTTTGGAGACAGCTGCCTTGCTGGCAGCCCCTGTGTGGCAAACCTAACAGTTTATTTATATTTGCTTTTGTCTGGGACTTTTTACCTGTGTGCACAGAGTCAATGACCTGCCCAGGAACAGGCAGATACAGCCACAGAATGCTGTTACCTGGTCCTAGCATCCTCCTGGTGTCCACCTCTGGAGCCCTTAATACAGGAAGGACCTCATGGAGGAGGTCCAGAGGAGAGCTGTAGAGATGATCAGGGGGCTGGGGCATCTCTCATATGAGGACAGGCTCAGGGAGTTGGGGTCGTTCAGTGTGGAGAAGAGAAGGCTCCGGGGAGACCTAAGAGTAACCTTCCAGTATATGAAGGGGGCTACAAGAAGGCTGCAGAGAGACTGTTGCAAAGGCCTGCAGGGACAGGACCAGGGGGCAGAGGTTTAAATTTGGAGAAGAGTAGATTATAGCCTGGAGAAGAGGAGGCTCAGGGGAGACCTTATTGCTCTCTACAGCTACCTGAAGGGAGGTTGTAGACAGGCAGAGGTTGGTGTCTTCTTCCAGGCAACCAGCACCAGAACAAGAGGACACAGTCTGAAGCTGCACCAGGGGAGGTTTAGACTGAATGTTAGGAAGAAATTCTTCATAGAGAGAGTGATTGCCCATTGAAATGTGCTGCCCAGGGAGGTGGTGGAGTCACCATCACTGGAGGTGTTTAGGAGGAGACTTGATAAGGTTCTTGGTTGCATGGTTTAGTTGAGTAGATGGTATTGGATGATAGTTTGGACTCAATGATCTCAAAGGTCTCTTCCAACCTGGTCTGGCCTGGTCTGGTCTATTCTATTCTATTCTATTCTATATTCTATTCTATTCTATTCTATTCTATTCTATTCTATTCTATTCTATTCTATTCTATTCTATTCTATTCTATTCTACTGCTACTTCTACTTCTACTTCTACTTCAACTTCTATATCTACTTCTACTTCTACTTCTACTTCTACTTCAACTTCTACTTCTACTTCTACTTCAACTTCTACATCTACTTCTACTTCTACTTCTACTTCTACTTCTACTTCTACTTCTACTTCTACTTCTACATCTACTTCTACTTCTATTCGATTCTATTTAGATTGGATGTTAGGAACAAGTTCTTTACCATGAGCATGGTAGAACACTGGAACAGGTTGCTCAGGGAGGCAGTTGAGGCCCCATCCCTGGAGATATTCAAGGTCAGGCTTTACAGGTCTCTAAGCAGCCTGATCTAGTGGAGGCTGTCCCTGCTGACTGCAGGGGGCTTGGACTAGAGGACTTTTGGAGGTCCTTTTCAACCCAAACCATGTTCTGATTCTCTGTATCAGATGAGACATTTGTAATGTTTAAACCTGTTTTCAGCTCTCTGAGAATACCTCCAAGCTCCCTGATTCCTGCATTTAGGAGCAGTTAACTAAAATGATGCGGAGAGGTGTCCCTGTAATATTTTATGTCCAGGAACAGAGTTGTCCACGACACTTTTGATCCACCCCTGAGTCCCTGTTGGTGTCACTACAATAAGGGAGCTATGAAATTCTGTTGGAAGATTGCAACCAGTATTTCAATCAAACGCTGTGACATTTTCATCTTTGTGTGCTGTCAGGGAACAGAAACCTTTGGTGGTTGTGTGAGGTTGAGGCTTCCTTCGCATTTTCTCGGTGCCGAGGTAGAAATTGGTGTCGAGTTCTATTTTCTCTTCAGGCAGCAGAGTATGACATAGTAAATGTGGCTGGCACAGACAGAATCTGCTCTCCTTAACCCAACCTTTCATACTATTCACAGAGAGAAAAACAAGGCATAAACCAAAATGTTATTTGGTATGAGGACCTCATCTTGCAAGGCAAACTGAATTAATGCCCTAAACCGAAACCTCATGAAGCAAAACAAGACCAAGTGCAAGGTCCTGCAGCTGGGTCGGGGCAATCCCAAGCACTGATACAGGCTGGGCAGGGACAGGCTTGAGAGTAGCACTGAAGAAAAGCCCTTGGGGGTGCTGGGGGATGAGAAATCAACAGGAGCCAGCAGTGTGCAATTGCAGCCCAGAAAGCCAAGCAGAGCCTGGGCTGCAGCAAGAGAAGTGTGGCCAGCAGGGCCAGGGAGGGGATTCTCCCCCTCTGCTCCACTCTGCTGAGACCCCACCTGGAGCACTGTGTCCAGTTCTGGAGCCTCTATTCCAGGAAGGATCTGGAGGTGCTGGAAGGTGCCCAGAGAAGGGCCACAAGGATGAGCAGAGGGCTGGAGCTGCTCTAGTATGGAGACAGACTGAGAGAGTTGGGGCTGTTCAGTGTGGAGACGAGAAGGCTCTGAGCAGACCTTACTGTGGCTTTCCAGTATCTGAAGGGGGCTCCAAGAAAGCTGGGGAGGGACTTTTGACGGTGTCAGGGAGTAATAGGACTGGGGGGAATGGATCAAAAGTAGAAATGGGTAGATTGAGGTTGGATGTTAGGAAGAAGTTGTTCCCCATGAGGGTGGTGAGAGACTGGCAGAGGTTGCCCAGGGAGGTGGTGGAAGCCTCATCCCTGGAGGTTTTCCAGGCCAGGCTGGATGTGGCTGTGAGCAAGCTGCTGTAGTGTGAGGTGTCCCTGCCCATGTCAGGGGGTTTGGAACTGGATGACCCTCAAGGTCCCTTTCAACCCTGACAATTCTGTGACTCACAGATTTTTTTTAAGCACTTCTTTTTCACTTGCCCAAGATGCAGTCTACATCCCCCTGAAGTAACTTGGAGTCATAGACTGTATTTTGTTTGGACCTGAAATGGGCTGATTTTCTAAGTAACTGTCACGGTCCGGAGACATTAGATGTCTCGGTCCAGAGACACAGTTCTTTTAAATATTCCCGTGTTGTGAAATTAAAGGCACAAACGAGGCCAAAGTATCAACAGCTAGACTATTTATTACATAAATAAAGTGGACATAAGAAGGGAAAGGGAGAAAAGAGAGAGAGAGAGAGAGGGACGAGAGATAGAAGAGGAAAGGAATTATATTACCACACCCCTCATCCCCCCCAAGATAAAGTCTGTGGAGGAAAGGTGCTGCAGGAGATGTTGGGTTTGTAGAGTAACCGTGGTGAGGCTTTTGCTGGAGAACAGCTGTGGTCCTCTGGGGAGATGTTGGGTTGATACAGGAACGGTGCTGAGGATTCTCTGGGCAGCCTGGGTCTGTAGAGGGCTGGAGCTGTGGTCCTCCGGGCAGCTTCTGTTCTCCGGAGCAGCATTGTCCCGGCTTCTCAGCGGCCTGGCCCGTCTCCTGTGTTTTTCTTCATCTCCATTTTTCTCCCCGTTTTTCTCCTCTGTTTCTCTCCTTTGTTTCTCTCCTGTGTTTCTCTCCCCAAACCAGTAGTTGCTCAAGTCTTTTATACAGTTTTTTAGTCCTTAGGTATGTAGTCAAATATTGTCCCTCAGGAATTCCAGTGGCAGGAAATCTGTGTGTTTAGGCAAGACCCTGGCTGGAGGAGGGGGGAATCTCCGTCTACCCTGTCTCCATCCAGACAAAGCTCAGGAAACAGGTGGTGATTATCTTGCCCTAAAGGTGTGATGGCTGGGTCCTTGGGTCCATTGTTGTAGTCCCGTGTTATCACGATGCAATCACAAGCTGATTTGCATCCAGGATTGGTGGACAGGATTCTTTCCACCTTCTTTCCAGTGGCTCTGCTATCACTTTTATCTTTGTTGACTCACATAGAGAGAGACAAACTTATTAGACTGTCACACCACCCCGTCAATCAAAGATAAAAGGAAGAAAGAAAGGAAAGAAAGGAAAGAAGTGGAAAAGGAAGGAAAGAAGTTTTAAACAATTTTTGCAATAGACATAAGTTTTGATTGGCTAACAGCACAAATCTGTTGTACACCATCATTAGACACAAACTGCATGTTGGACACTACATGTTGAATCACTGTATACAACAGGGATTTATACAAGATTGACAATGCTAAGAAAATATAACAAAATTAAACCAGGTAATTACACAAGGTGAAAGCATCCTTGTTCCTCCTGGAAGCCAGGAGAACAAACAAACCCATACCCCCCCACCCCGTCAGTCCTTCAGTTTGGAATTGAAGTGAGAGCTTCAGTCCAGATCTGAATGTCTGCGGGGTTATGGAAAGTACAGTCCTTGAAGAGATGTCTTCTGTGATGCAAAACTTGAGAAGTCTTCCATATTGTAGCAAGACAAGTCCTTCTGACAATACATCAGGTAGTCTTCAGCATTAGAACTTAAATTTAGCATTAGAACTTAAATAAGAAACACAAATAAGAAACACAACCTTGAAACATACAAAACTGGTATTTCCAGGTTACCATTCAGAGCCACCCTCTCAGGTGATAATTACTTTGAATGAGCCTGTAAGTATCGTTGATTGTTTCAGGTTCTCTCAAAGCCAAGCTAAACACAAACAAAGGCCTTTTTCCAAACCAAGTACAATTTTTTGGTGATCTCCTGACTCATGCTTCACCCCCCAATTCACCGCTGGGAAGTGAAGCCCTTGGTTGCCCTGGGGGCCATACCCCTCCCCTCACCAAATGGTCCCACCAAGAGGGGAGCAGTGACCTCAGCCCTCTTTTTAGGCTCGGGCCAACATTGCACAATGATTCGTAATTGTCTCGTGGCTACCCCATCAACCACTTCTTTTGGAATACCTTTCTCCCGACCCACGCCCCACCAATATTGCCGGGTATTCAAGTGTTCCCTGCCCCCAGCCAGGTGCCTACTAGGAATACGGCGCATCTGGCCCTGGGGGCTTGGTGGGTGAGTCATTTTCACATGTCTCAAGCCTCTAGTTTGAGGTTTTTTCATTTCCTCAGGTACACTATACTGCCTAGCATAATCTAATAATTCCCTCCCCACATCTTGCCATGTCCTGGAAGAAAGTGGGGTATTAGCTATTTCTTTTTGAAGCTGGATACCTCTTATTTTAAGCAAGTCAGAGAGGCCCCTGATCAAAGGAGTCATTCTGTTTGCATCCACCAGGATAGAAAGAGGGGATTCAAAATGATGTTTTAGTTCCCTTTCATATATCATCTGCAGGCATGCAGCTTTTTGCACATTCTCCATTATCTGATTCATCCCTCCCCGCAGAATTAGGGGTTCACCCCTCTCCTTTGGATCAAACCCCCCTGCCCAATAGGCAGCTCTTTGCGTAAGACTCCAGGGTCCACTTCTGTGTTTTGTAGTTAGAAAAACATTATCACCCCAATAGCCCATGGCTTCAGCTTCTGTTAACATAATCTGATCACCTCCAGTTTTTGAAACTCGCCAGACATATTCCACCTCAGATTCCTCAGCAGAGCGTGCAAATTCTGCACGAATTTTGGCCAATTCAGTGTAGGAGAAAGGCGTTTCTTTGGTTGTGATAGTGGGGGTAACCTCCCCATCCTCATATAAAACTTCAGTTTTAATGAGAGGTCTGATATGCGCAGCAGCTTCCTTAGCCACTGTCAGTTCTGCCCGAGGGCACATAGGGGCAGACTCCAAGTAATTCACACCCTCTTTTGAGTCCAAATACGAATTTTGCCTCCTCTCCTTTTCCAATTGAATTTTAAGATCTGCCACTACGTCTTTCAAAGTGGCAACATGGCTTTGTAGTGACGAAACTAAGTCCTGCAAAGAGGAAATAGTTATATTTTCCTGTTCATGCCATTCATCTTTCTCCTTCACTGAGGCGGCTAAACAGGCACCTAAAACCGCACAAATAAAACCTTTGCCTTTCCCGGCTTTTGCTCGTGCATCTTTCTGCAGGGCCACAATTCTATCAGCCACACTCTGGAAATTATGCCAATTTTCACGGGCCCAGTCAAGTACCTGTAAAGATGGGCGGGCACCGTGAACTTCTAAAAGGTTAAAAAGCTTCTCACTCCCGGCCATCTCTTTTGTTTCACAAAGCATTTCTTAATAGGGCACTAAGTTTCACGGGGAAGTCAGATCAAAACACTGTTTGTACCAGCAAAATCTTCCCTGGAAAAACGTACACTTTTAAAAGGCTTACTCCAAAATAATCTTCTCCAGGAAAAATGCACAATAGATTTCTCAGGAGAGGTCACACACAAGAAAAAACAACAGCAACCCGGGCTTCTCAAGGAAGTCACACTATTTCCCCGAGAGAACCCACACTTGCAAAAGCTTCTCAGCTTTTGTACCTCAAATTTTTTTGTTACACTAGGACAACAACCTTGTGATTCTTAGGGAAGAGTCACTCTGTTTCCCTGAGCAAACACACACCGGCAGAAGTTTCTCAACTTTTGCTTCAATACTGGGCTTCTCGGGAAAACCACACTTTACAAATATCACCAACACTGGGTTTCCTAAAAGAGGGTACTGAGAATTCTCGGGGAGGTCACACTATAAAGTCAACAGTTGTACCCCAGATAATCTTCCCCGGGAATGCACACACAAATTTAAAGCAGGGTACAGAGGATTCTCGAGGAGGTCACACTATAAAACCAACAGTTGTACCCCAGATAATCTTCCCCGAGAAAGCACACACATTTAAAGCTTTTGAGAACTCCCACACAGTCTCTCTGAAAATTTCGCTTCGTCCTTCTCCGGCCACTTCCCTCGCGGGCGAGTGGAAACGCGAATCTGGACTCCACTCTCGCTTCGTACTAAAAGTACGTCTCAGGCACACACACACATTTCGGGGTTCTCAGAAATGCAATAATTTTGCTGTGATACTTTTCACTGCACGGGAATATTTAAAAGAACTGTGTCACGGTCCGGAGACATTAGATGTCTCGGTCCAGAGACACAGTTCTTTTAAATATTCCCGTGTTGTGAAATTAAAGGCACAAACGAGGCCAAAGTATCAACAGCTAGACTATTTATTACATAAATAAAGTGGACATAAGAAGGGAAAGGGAGAAAAGAGAGAGAGAGAGAGAGGGACGAGAGATAGAAGAGGAAAGGAATTATATTACCACACCCCTCATCCCCCCCAAGATAAAGTCTGTGGAGGAAAGGTGCTGCAGGAGATGTTGGGTTTGTAGAGTAACCGTGGTGAGGCTTTTGCTGGAGAACAGCTGTGGTCCTCTGGGGAGATGTTGGGTTGATACAGGAACGGTGCTGAGGATTCTCTGGGCAGCCTGGGTCTGTAGAGGGCTGGAGCTGTGGTCCTCCGGGCAGCTTCTGTTCTCCGGAGCAGCATTGTCCCGGCTTCTCAGCGGCCTGGCCCGTCTCCTGTGTTTTTCTTCATCTCCATTTTTCTCCCCGTTTTTCTCCTCTGTTTCTCTCCTTTGTTTCTCTCCTGTGTTTCTCTCCCCAAACCAGTAGTTGCTCAAGTCTTTTATACAGTTTTTTAGTCCTTAGGTATGTAGTCAAATATTGTCCCTCAGGAATTCCAGTGGCAGGAAATCTGTGTGTTTAGGCAAGACCCTGGCTGGAGGAGGGGGGAATCTCCGTCTACCCTGTCTCCATCCAGACAAAGCTCAGGAAACAGGTGGTGATTATCTTGCCCTAAAGGTGTGATGGCTGGGTCCTTGGGTCCATTGTTGTAGTCCCGTGTTATCACGATGCAATCACAAGCTGATTTGCATCCAGGATTGGTGGACAGGATTCTTTCCACCTTCTTTCCAGTGGCTCTGCTATCACTTTTATCTTTGTTGACTCACATAGAGAGAGACAAACTTATTAGACTGTCACAGTAACATATTTCACCTGAAAAGCCTGGCTTTGCTGTTTGGAAAAGAAAGTGTTGGGAAATAAGTTTTGCTCCCAAAGGTGTTTGCTGGTATGCTTTTATTTGACATAAACTAGGTAACCCTTCAGGATGATTTTCTGTTGGTCACCTCACAGCAAGAACAACAACAACAAAAAACATCCTTAATCTTTTCTGGTCCCTGGAGGTAACTACTCCTACTCTCCTCACAGCACTGTAGTGGAAGGTCTGCAGTTCCCTGAGCTCAGCTGTCAGATAGACTCATAGATCTTAAACTAGAGAAATTGAAGTTGAAATAAAGAATTAGATTGTCTCAGGCAAGAGTGTAATCAGCGGTGAGAAACTGGGGCTCTAACTTTCTTGATGTGGTTGTAGTGATTCATCTTGGAAGGCAGGTGGAATTACAGAATCACAGAATGGTCTGAGCTGGAAGGGACCTCCAAAGCTCATCCAGTCCAACCTCCCTGCAGTCAGCAGGGACATCCCCAACAAGATCAGGTTGCCCACAGCCCTCTGCAGCCTCACTGAATATCTCCAGGGATGGGGCCTCAACCACCTACCTGGGCAACCTCTGCCAGTGTCCCACCACCCTCATGGTACAGAATTTGCTCCTAACATCTAATCTAAACCTGCTCTGCTCTAGTTTGAAGCCATTGCTCCTTCTCCTGTCACTGCAGCACACTGCAAACAGTCTCTCTCTGTCCTTCTTGTACTGAAATGTACTGGCAGGTTGCTCTTCGGTCTCCCTGGAGTCTTCTCTTCTCCAGGCTGAACACCCCCAGCTCCCTCAGCCTGTCCTTGGAGCAGAGCTGCTCCACCCACCTCATCATTTTCAAGGCCCTCATCTGGACCTGATCTATCAGGTCCTTCCTGTATTAAGGGCTCCAGATCTGAATGCTCAGAGCATGCTAGGATCAGGGAAAAGCATTCTCCATCAGGCCCATGTCCATCCTGTATTGAGGGCTCCAGACCTGCACACAGTACTCCAGGTGAGGTCTCAGCAGAGCAGAGCAAAGCAAAGTGTCAGAATCACCTCTCTGGCTCTGCTGGCAATGCTGCTTTGGATGCAGCCCAGGCTGGCCTTGGCCTTCTGTGCTGCAAGCTCACACTGCCTGCTCCTGTCCAGCTTCTCATCCACCAGCACCCCCAAGTCCTTTTCCTTAGGGCTGCTTTCTGTCCCCTCCTCCCCAGCCTGTATTGACAGTGAGGATTGTTCCAGAGCAGGTGCAGAACCCTGCACTTGAGTGAAGAGGTTGAAATGCAGTGTTGCTGCTTTTGCAGATGGCTGATCTTCACTTTACTGTTTCTACCATCTCTGTGAGCTGGTATATCTGGCCATCTTCTCCCTCCTAAACATTATCATTAACCTTTTTAAGACCATCTCCCAGGAGAATGCCTACAATGTCCTGGAAGTACTGTCATAAATTTAATGATGCTTTTATAAAAGGATTTTATTTTTTTTTCAGCTCATAGAATCACAGAATCACAGAATTGTCAGGGTTGGAAGGCACCTCAAGGATCATCCAGTTCCAGCCCCCCTGCCACAGGCAGGGACACCTCACACTAGAGCAGCTGGCTCACAGCCACATCCAGCCTGGCCTGGAAAACCTCCAGGGATGAGGCTTCCACCACCACCCTGGGCAATCTCTTCCAGTGTCTCACCACCTTCATGGGGAAGAAGTTCTTCCTAGCATCCAATTTCAATCTACCCACTTCTAGTTTTGCTCCATTCCCCCCAGTCCTATCACTCCCTGACACCCTCAAAAGTCCCTCCCCAGCTTTCCTGTAGCCCTCTTCAGATACTGGAAGGCCACAATTTGGTCTCCCTGGAGCCTTGTCTTCTCCAGACTGAACAACCCCAACTCTCTCAGTCTGTCCTCCATAGCAGAGCAGCTCCAGCCCTCTGCTCATCCTCATGGCCCTTCTCTGGACCCCTTCCAGCACCTCCAGATGGGGCTCCGTATATTATTCCTTCACTGATGATTCTTGCAGTTGAATACATGTCATGTAGAAGCCTGCTCTTAACATGCTCAGATTGTTCAGTATCAAGAAAAATAGATTTAAGTGAAGAAGGCATTGAGAAGGTGATAGGGCCACTCATCAGCAGCCTCTGGCTTAATATATCTGGTGGGAAATTCTAATTTGCCATCAAAGTGGCAGCAGCTCACTTGGTATGAAGTGCCAAGGAAACAGATGGCAGTGTTGAAGTATTCTCTGTTGTGCCTACCATCAGGTCTGGTGAAAAGAGAGCTCGGGAGCAACAACATCTTGTAGTAGAGTAAATAATACTTGCTACCACTTTTTTACTGGGAGAGAGTTTGCTTGAAGCTGCTGATGTGAAGCTGGATTCTTGAGTGTGGATGGAATAGAAATGCTGGCTGGAAAGGCAGGTTTAGGTTAAAGTCTGACTGCCCAGGAGCAGATAAATTAAAATCTCATTCCAGTACAAAAAGAAGAGCTTTAATGCTCAGGTTCAGTGGAAGTGGGAAGAGTGCAAGCCTCAGAATGCTGATGGGAATAACTCTGCTTCAGGACTGAGTGCCTGCCTCTCTCTCTCTCTCTCTCTCTGCTTTTTGACCCAGATTCATATCTTGATTGCTGCTGCTTGTGTCAGACTGAGACTCATTTGAGGCAGTTCCTTGAGATGAGTTGTAGCATATGGGAATCTCTGTCAAAATCAGAGGATCACAGGATGTCAGGGGTTGGAAGGGACCCAGAGAGATCACAGAACCACAGAATTAACCAGGCTGGAAAAGACCTTCGGGATCATCAAGACCAACCTATCACCCAACACCATCTAAACAACTAAACCATGGCCCTGGATGCCTCATGCAGTCTTATTTTAAACACTTCCAGTGATGGTGACTCCACCACCTCCCTGGGCAGCCCATCCCAATGGCCAATCTCTTTTTCATAGAATAGAATAGAATAGAATAGAATAGAATAGAATAGAATAGAATAGAATAGAATAGAATAGAATAGACCAGACCAGGTTGGAAGAGACCTTCAAGATCGTGTCCAACCTATCATCCAAAGAACTTCCTCCCAATCTGAATCTACCCATTCCCCCCGTCCTAGCACTCCCTGACACCCTAAAAGTCCCTCTCCTGCTCCATTTTCCCCCTTTTTACCCTCAAATCCCAGAGCACCTGGGCTCTATTGGAGTCTCCACCTACCCCAGGTGTGGCCACTTAGCCCTCACCATCCACTCCCCTTTTTAATCCTCCCCAGGAAAGGCAGAAACCCCAAGCTGAGCCCTTCTGGGCTGAGGATTCCTCCTCTCCTCACTGGTGAGTGCCCATGGTGCACACTGGGTGATGGTGGTGGTGACAACAAAGGCCGGGGGGCCTAGTGGCCCCCCGGTTAGATAGGGCAATGATTGATGACTCCTCCAGTATCATTCATGGGTGCTGGCTGAGCTTCCTTACTGCAGCTGAGCTCCTCTGTGTGGTATCTTGGCTGGTGAGGGTCTTGCCCTTGGCTCTGGGATGGGTGCAGGAATGATGTTGGTGGTGCAGGAGCTGTTTAGTCAGATGCTCTTATGCAAATTACACTGGTTTTACCTGAAGGCTCTTTGAGTCTGCTCTCATCACTCAATAAATCTCTGCTTTTGTGCCTCACTTACAGACCATTTCTTCCCCCTCACTGTTTCCTTTCAGAAATAAGGAAGGAAAGGAGGTTGGGGAAAAAAAACACTAAAGCATCTCTGGACAATGCATTCACTTATCAATCAACTCTGAAGAGGAAGCCTTCAGGAAGAGGGGCAGGTTGGAAAGTGAGACTGACAGACTGAGAGAGTTGAGGCTGCTCAGTCTGGAGAGGAGAAGGCTCCAAGGAGACCTAATTGTGGTCTTCCAGTATCTGAAGGGGGCTACAAGAAACCTGGGGGGGGGGACTTTTTAGGGTGTCAGGGAGTGGTAGGACTGGGGGGAGTGGAGCAAAACTAGAAATGGGTAGATTGAGCTTGGATGTCAGGAAGAACTTCTTCCCAATGAGGATGGTGAGAGACTGGAAGAGGTTTCCCAGGGAGGTGGTGGAAGCCTCATCCCTGGAGGTTTTTGCAGCCAGGCTGGATGTGGCTGTGAGCAAGCTGCTGTAGTGTGAGGTGTCCTGCCCATGGCTAACGTGGTTGGAACTGGATGATCCTTCCAACCCTGACAATTCTATGATTCTATGACTCTAGAGAGTCTGACCTGTAACATACTGTGCAGATGAATTGTAATTCTTCATTTATGTCTTCTTTTAGAGCTATTTAATATCCACAGATTTCCACCTAGCTCAACTTCTTTGTAAACTTGCTCTCTGAGAACAAAGTAGTTTAAGCTCTTCCAGGCAAAGCACACATGCTCTCTGAGCTTTTCTTAGTATATCACATCACAAATAGACATGCACTGGAAAGGTTAAAATATTAAGATCACAGTATGTTAGGGATTGGAAGGGACCTCTAGAGGTCATCTTGTCCAGCACCCTTGCCACAACAGGATCACCTAGGGCAGGCCACACAGGAATGCAACCAGGTGGGTTTTGAGAGTCTTCAGAGAAAGAGACTCCACAACCTCCCTGGGCAACCTGTTCCACTTGTCCATCAGCCTCACCATAAAGAATTTTCTCCTCATGTAGAGATGGAACTTCCTGTGTTGCATCTTTTACCCACTGTTGCCTGTCCTATCACTGGGCACCACCGAGAAGAGGCCATCACCCTCATCAGGGCATCAAGGCTGGTGAGAGGTCTGTAGCACAGCCCTGTGAGGAGAGGCTGAGGGAGCTGGAGTTGCTTAGCCTGGAGAAGACGAGGCTCAGGGGAGACCTTCTTGCTGTCTACAACTCCCTGAAGGGAGGTTGTAGCCAGGAAGGGGTTGGTCTCTTCTCCCAGGCAACCAGCACCAGAACAAGAGGACACCATCTCAAGCTGTGCCAGGGGAAGTTTAGGCTTGAGAAAGCTCCTCCCAGAAGGAGTAATTGGCCATTGGAATGGACTGCCCAGGGAGGTGGTGGAAGTGTTTAAAAAGGGCTTGGATGTGGCACTTGAAGCCATGGTTTAGTTGTCAGGAGGTGTTAGGTATTAGGTAATAGGTTGGGCTTGATGATCTCTGAGGTCTTTTCCAACCTTACTGATTCTATGATGATCTTGACACCCAACCCTCAGATGTTTCTGTGTGTTAATAAGAATCCCCTCTTCAACCTTCTGTACTCAATACTAAACAGCCCCAGGTCTCTCTCTTTTTTTTTTCCTCAGGTGGGTATAAGATGGTTTAAGCTGCATGGAATCCAAGGCTGGAAGTGGGCAAAAAAAATAACATATAAAATCACCTAAGAACAACTGTGAGACTTAAACCTTTGCTTTTTGAGCAACATTTATGTTGTGTGTTGTTTTTTTTTTTTTTTTTCCCCCCCTTTAAATTAAAATGAAGAAAACAGAGTAGGTACATTAGTAAATCACATTCCAGGGACATCCATTATTTGTTAATGATCCAAGGTAGCAGTAAGGCAGCTAAATGCATTCCCAATTTAGATTAGTATGTTGTCTCTAACCAGGCAAGTAAGACAGAGATGCTCTGCATTATAACAAGCACATCATTAAAATGGCAGATGACCATAAAATTAAATCTTGCTGCCCCCTGGGATCTTTCCCAATGTTAAGTGAAAGCATCTGCAGCTGATTATTTTGGCCTTATTAAGCTCCAACAGGACAGAACCTTGAGTTCCTAAATGGGAGTTCATCTCGTGGGTCGTGTGTTTGTGATGAAGTAATTGAATAAACTCTCTTTAATAACATGGACTGATCTCACTGATTGATTGTTACTAGAGGCTGGCTTGAGATCTTCCTAGGCATCTATTGGTTTGATCTGGAAGTCTGGCTGGCAGCCTCATGGGAGGGGGTACTCTTCAGGCTTCTTACTGAGTCCAGATCACGTAGAAGTCTGGAAAAGAATCATAGAACAGAATCATAGAATCAACAAGGTTGGAAAAGACCTGAGAGATCATCAAGTCACCCAGGACCTCATGAATACTAAACCATGGCACCAAGTGCCACATCCAATCCCCTCTTGAACACCTCCAGGGATGGTGACTCCACCAGCTCCCTGGGCAGCACATTCCAATGGCTAACAACTCTCTCTGGGAAGAACTTTCTCCTCACCTCCAGCCTAAACTTCCCCTGGTGGAGTGTGAGACTGTGTCCTCTTGTTCTGGTTGCCTGGGAGAAGAGGCCAACCTCCACTCTTAATCCTATTTTCTGTTGGTTTTTTTTTTTATACCTGAGTGAAATTTTCTGGTTTATTCACAAGTGGATAGAGAGACCAACAAAAAAGTATAAAAAGAAGGAAAAAAAAAAAAAAAAAAAAAAAGAAAAACCCCAACAACAGCAAAACAAACAACAGAAACAAAACCCAGCCAAAATACAACAATAAAAAGAAGCTAATAAATGTGTGAAACTCAGAAGAAATCCAGAAGCACAACAAGGAGAATGAAATCCAGTTCTGGGCTCCCCATTTCCAGGGGGACAGGGATCTGCTGGAGAGAGTCCAAGGGAGGGCTCCAAGGATGCTGAAAGGGACTGGAGCCCTGCCTGGTGAGGAGAGGCTGAGAGCCCTGGGGCTGTTTAGTCTGGAGAAGAGAAGGCTGAGAGGGGATCTGATCAATGCCTATCAATAGCTGAGGGCTGGACATCTGGAAGGAAGGGAGAGGGGCAGCCTCTGCTCACTTTCAGCCTGTGATCGGACAAGGGGCAATGGATGGAAACTACAGCACAGCAAGCTCCAACTCAACATAAGAAAAACACTTCTTCACTGTGAGGCTCCAGAGCCCTGGAGCAGGCTGCCCAGAGAGGATGCGGAGTCTCCTTCCCTGGAGCCTTTCCAGTGCTGTCTGGATGTGTTCCTGTGTGACCTGTGCTGGACTCTATGGTCCTGCTCTGGCAGGGGGGGCTGGACTCCAAGATCTCCAGAGTTCCCTTCTCATCCCTAACATCCTGTGATCCAACAGCCTCCCTCAAAATGATCATATCATACAGGTGATGCATTCTGCCTTGATGGTCATTTGCTCCTTTTACTGTGACATAGAGTGGCTGAAGAGCAGCCAGGCAGAGAGAGACCTGGGGGTACTGGTTGATGGTAGGCTGAACATCAGCCAGCAGTGTGCCCAGGTGGCCAAGAGGGCCAATGGCATCCTGGCCTGCATCAGGAACAGTGTGGCCAGCAGGAGCAGGGAGGTCATTCTGCCCTGTGCTCAGCACTGGTTAGGCCACACCTTGAGTCCTGTGTCCAGTTCTGGGCCCTTCAGTTTAGGAAGGATGCTGAGATGCTGGAAGGTGTCCAGAGAAGGGCAACAAAGCTGGGGAGGGGTTTGGAGCACAGCCCTGTGAGAAGAGACTGAGGGAGCTGGGGTTGCTTAGCCTGGAGAAGAGGAGGCTCAGGGGAGACCTTCTTGCTGTCTACAACTACCTGAAGGGAGGTTGTAGACAGGCAGGGGTTGGTCTCTTCTTCCAGGCAACCAGCACCAGAACAAGAGGACACAGTCTCAAGCTGCTCCAGGGGAGGTTTAGGCTGGATGTTAGGAAGAAATTCTACACAGAGACAGTGATTGCCCATTGGAATGTGCTGCCCAGGGAGGTGGTGGAGTCACCATCATTGGAGATGTTTAGGAGGAGACTGGATGGGGTGCTTGGTGCCATGGTTTAATTGATTAGATGGTGTTGGGTGATAGGTTGGATGTGATGATCTGGAAGGTCTCTTCCAATCTGATCGATTCGATTCTATTCTGAAAGGAAGATAAAACCAATCTGAAGCATGCCAGCAGAGAAGGTCCTGCCATTAGTGTTTTCTGGCAAACTTGGGTAATCCCTCCACCTGAGGGCTACAATTTTCCTATTTTGCAGCCTCCTTAAAGAGATTGTACCTGCAGGAACAGCAGCTATATGCAATCAATTGATTGCTCAAAGTTATTATCCCCCTAGGACGCTTTCCTTTTTCGATGCGCTTGAACATTACATTTAGAAATTAGGCCTGCTGTGAAACTAACAACAGTCTGCAACTGAAAAATGTCAATCCACTTCAAACAATTTCAAGAAGATGCCTTATTTTGTCCTTCACTTGAAAAATGAAAGGGAAAAAAATGGAAAGAAAAGAAGTGTGGGAGGCTGTGTTAGCACATCCTCACTCGAGGCTAAGTCTTGCCTCACTGAGGGCAATGGAGCACCGCCCTGTGAGGAGAGGCTGAGGGAGCTGGGGTTGCTTAGCCTGGAGAAGAAGAGGCTCTGAGGAAAACTTATTGCTGCCTACAACTACCTGAAGGGAGGTTGTAGCCAGGTGGGGGTTGGTCTCTTCTCCCAGGCAACCAGCACCAGAACAAGGGGACACAGTCTCAAGCTGCATCAGGGGGAAGTTCAGACTGGATGTTAAGAAGAAGTTCTTCATAGAAAGAGTGATTGGTCATTGGAATGGGCTGTCCAGGGAAGTGGTGGAGTCAGCATCCCTGGAGGTATTCAAGAGGGGATTGGATGGGGCACTTGGCGCCATGATTTAGTAGTCATGAGGTCTTGGGTGACTTGATGATCTTTGAGGTCTTTTCCAGCCTTGTTGATTCTCTGATCTTGTTCTCTGATTCTTATCCAGGGGTTGTTCAGTCTGGAGAAGAGAAGGCTCCAGGGAGACCTAATTATAGCCTTCTAGTATCTGAAGAGGGCTGCAAGAAAGCTTGGGAGGGACTTTTTAGGGTGTCAGGGAGTGATAAGACTGGGCGGAATGGAGCAAAACTAGAAGTGTATAGATTGAGATTGGATGCTAGGAAGAAGCTCTTCAGCATGAGGGTGGTGAGACACTGGAGGAGGTTGCCCAGGGTGGTGGTGGAAGCCTCATCCCTGGAGGTTTTTCAGGCCAGGCTGGATGTGGCTGTGATCAAGATGCTGTAGTGTGAGGTGTCCCTGCCCATGTCATGGGGGCTGGAATTGGATGATCCTTGAGGTCCCTTCCAACCCAAATAATTCTGTGATTCTTTGAGCACCTCCAACAATATATTTTTAACAGGTGAAGTCTCCAGTGTAAACTCGCTCCTCGTGTTTTGCTCTCAGAGCTGCAAATCTTGGCAGTCAGCTCAGTGCAGGCTTTTTGTGGTGGTGTTTGCTCAAACACTGCTTCAGGTTGATGCAACCTTAGTTGCAACTTAAAGAGCTGCAACTTCAGTTACACAGCACTTAGGTTGCTCAGTGGATTTGCCCTACAAAGACTTGCCTGGCACAGACTCTCTTCTCACACCAATGTCCTGTTCTTCAAATTAAAGATAGGCGTCCATAACAGTGCACAGGCTCACAGCAAGTTAGGGGTTAGAAGGGACATCTGAAGATCATTGAGTCCAACCCTTCTGACAGAGCAGGACCATAGAATCCAGCCCAGGTCACACAGGAACACATCCAGATGGGTCTTGAAAGTCTGCAGAGAAGGAGACTCCACAACCTCTCTGGGCAGCCTGTTCCTGTGCTCTGGGACCCTCACAGTGAAGTTTTTCCTCATGTTGAGGTGGAACCTCCTGTGCTGTAGTTTGTATCCATTGCAAGCATTCAGGTTACTTCAAAGGGGACAAGTTTCCAAGAGGGTGAAAAAAGCAAAGGCAGAAAGTGTGGCCAGGAGTGTCACTGAAATCCTTCAGGATTTGTACTGGAGAATTCAAAAGGTTCCACTATAGGGAATTTAGTTAATGAAGGATATCTGTATGGGTCAGTGGAAAAATCAAACAATGTTGTGTCAATTTTTGCTTTTCCCTCTCCTAAGAGGTGCAGTAGAGACTAACAGGAAGCTGCTGCTGAAAGGGTTTTAACTTTGTGTTTTAGGAACCTAATTTTAGATAACTTTTTCCTCTCCTTGCATTGTTACACCAGTCCTGGTTTTGTCCCCTTTTGTATTTCACTTGGTTTCAACTGACATTAGCATTTTAGTGTCCATCTAAGAGCTCCCAAATTGATGGAATTCACAGAATTATTGAGGCTGGAAGAGGTCTCTGTGATTATCAAGTCCAATTTATGACCTAACACCACCACATAACCAGACCATGTCACTAAGTGCCACATCCAGTCTTGCCTTAAACACCTCCAGGGAGGGTGACTCCACCCCCTCCCTGGGCAGTCCATCCCAGTGTCTGATTGCTCTTTGCATGAGGAATTGCTTCCTAACATCCAACCTAAACCTCTCCTGGCATGGCTTGGAAAAGACCTCAAAGATCATCAAGTCCAACCTGTCATCCAGAATACCTCCAGCCTAGGCCATAACTGCACAATGAAAACACCAGGAGATAAGAGATGTGCCTCCCATGGTTGAAAAGAGGAAAGAAGCTGACTTCTCAGCCAGCTTTATAGAGATGCAGCGTTTATGGGAAGCAATACACTTTTCCTGTGTCACTCCCACCCCCACCGGGCTACACACTCTAGACACTGGAAGTCTCAGCTCTGTGGTGTTTCTTTCTAAATGCACTCAGCCTAAACTGCAGCAGCCAGCTGTCTGGATTTATCCCTTTTTAATGCAGATGGATAAAATGGGAGTGCTGCAGTGTCCACTGAAAGCACATCAAATGGAGGTGAAATCATCGTCGGCTTATGGATGGCTGAAGGTAATTGAGATGAATCTCTCCCACTGTCTCCACAGCCACACATTTGCAACACCACATTTTTTCATAGAATCATAGGATCAATAACTTTAGAAGAGATCTCAAAGATCATCAAGTCCAACCTGTCACCACAGACCTCATGAATACTAAACCATGGCACCAAGTGCCACATCCAATCCCCTCTTGAACACCTCCAGGGATGGGGACTCCACCACCTCCCTGGGCAGCACATTCCAATGGCTAACAACTCTCTCAGTGAAGAACTTTCTCCTCACCTCCAGCCTAAACTTCCCCTGGTGCAGCTCAAGACTGTGTCCTCTTGTTCGGGTGCTGGTTGCCTCGGAGAAGAGACCAACCCCCTCCTGGCTACAGCCTCCCTTCAGGTAGTTGTAGAGAGCAAGAAGGTCTCCCCTGAGCCGCCTCTTCTCCAGGCTAAACAACCCCAGCTCCCTCAGTCTCTCCTAATAAGGCTGTGCTCAAGGCCTCTCCACAGCCTTGTTGCCCTTCTCTGGACACGTTCAATAGTCTCAATGTCCTTCTTAAATTCAGGCATGTTTCTTACCAATTTTTTCAACCCTAGGTAATTTATATTAATTTTTCTGATCTGCTCTGCCCACTTTTTTAGCATCCACAAACTTTCTATAGCAGGAAGTTCATGGTTTATGTACACCTCGTGTGGTGAACTACGTCCCTTTTTAGGGGCTCTTAAACTGGTCTGATGCTAAGGTCATTAACTGATGATTGGTTCCTCTGTCAGAATAATGAGGGACTGTTTGCTGTGCATCCTCTCTACATCATTCATGGTTTTTTGTAACAATAACTCCTTGATTATAGTTGGAGGGAATAAGCACAGATAGACAGGATCTGGGTACCTCAAGGCCTTGATTCAGATCCTGTTAGAGATAGAGGTAATATAGAGATGGTATAGAAATTATATAGATAGAGACAATAGAGATGAGATAGAGATATAGAGACAGAGAGATGATACAGAGAGAGATTAGAGAGAGCAAGATGATACAGATTAGAGATTGGAGAGAGAGATTAGAGAGAGCAAGATGATACAGATTAGAGATTGGAGAGAGAGATTAGAGAGAGCAAGATGATACAGATTAGAGATTGGAGAGAGAGATTAGAGAGAGCAAGATGATACAGATTAGAGATTAGAGACATGATACATATTAGAGATAGATATGATACAGACTAGAGATTAGAGAGAGAGATGATAGAGATAGTGATGAGAGAGAGGGATACATAGATGTAGTTGCATCCATTTTTTTTAATCCAAGAAGACTCTTAAAATTGGATCCCTGCAGGTGTTCAAGAGGGAATTGGATGTGGCACTTGGGGCCATGGATTAGTAGTCATGAGGTGTTGGATGACAGCTTGGACTCGATGATCTCTGAGGTCTTTTCCAACCTTATTGATTCTATGATTTCTTTATTTCCACTGAGTCATTTCAATTCTGCTTTTGCTGAATCAGGTGGTGTTTATACAGATAAAAGCAGGAAGTTTAAAGTGGAGAATAAAAATTATGAAGAGTGACTGAAGGAGCTGGGGATGGTTAGTTTGGAAAAGAGGAGGTTAAGGGGAGGCCTCATTGCTCTCTATAGCTCCCTGAAAGGAGGTTGTGGAGAGGTTGGTGCTGGTCTCTTCTCACAGGTGATTAGCCATAGAACAGGAGGGAAGAGCCTCAAGCCGCAGCAGGGCAGGTTCAGACTGGACAGCAGGAAGAATTTTTTCCTATCAAGAGTGGTCAGGGCTTGAAATGTGCAGCCCAGGGAGGTGGTGGAGTCCCCAAGGCTGGCTGTGTTTGAAGGTGTTTTGGATGTGGTGTTCAGGGCTCTGGTTTAGGGTGGAGTCTTGCAGAGTAGGGTTCTGGGTTGGGCTTGGTGATCCTGAGGGTTTTTCAAACCTGAATGTCTCTGTGATTCTGTGCTGCTGTGAAGTGAAAGTGATCAAGGCACAGCTGTGGCTTTTATGTTTGTACAAACCTCCTCAACAAAGGGGACTAAAGACCTGCAAATATTTTGCAGTTGAAAAGAGGGGAAAAAAAAAGAAGAAAAGAACATTCTTAACACAACTTTGATGTAAAAATAGCAGCATTTAAGGTAGGGGCAGAATGTACTGAGGCCAGAAGAGAAAGGAGCATTTCAAATACATGTGTATTAGCCCAGAGGCCAAATAGACTTTTTCTGCAGTTAAATAATGATTGGGTTTTGCAGTCTGTTTATTTACAGGGGGATGAACAGCTACATCCCTGCAGTGTTTGTGAGGACAATCTTACCTGTGTCTGAACTGGTGGTTTTGATCTCTTGGTGTATGTAGGATCTGCCATTCAGAATGAGGGTGGGATTTTCTTTTCCCCCCTGTTGTTGTTTTAAAGATTAGTTTCTCAAATAATCTGTAAAGCAAACCCAGTATCCTGCAAAGAAAATGACTCTTGTAAAGCAAAGCACAGCCTCAGCTAGCCCTCAGCAAAGCAACAGAAGGGGGAAAAAAACTCTTGCAGAACCTTGTTTAACTCTGTCTCTGGTAATAATAAACTCCCCCAATCCCCCAGGAGTGCTATTTTTGCACTACACTTTTCCTGCCTCAGGTTTTATCTAAGCAAATAATGCTGGCTGTGCTCTAAATCTAAAAGAGTTTGGCCAAATCAGGAGTGGGTGTGTGATAATTTAGGGTGGGGTCACAGCTTTTCTCTGCAGGCTGCAGATGGCAGTTTTGTTGGGTTTTGGTTGTTTGGTTGTTTTTTCTTTCTGTGTTGTGGTTTGGATTTATTTTTCCTTCTTTTTATCTTTTTTTTTGTCTTTCAGACACATTCTGGTTGTGTTATCAGTTCAATGTCTAAGAGAGGCTATGAAGATGAGGAGGAGGACAGGAGTGTCTCTCTTATGAGGAGAGCTTGAGAGCCCTGGGGATTTTCAGTCTGGAGAGGAGGATAGGATAGGATGGAAGAGGATAGGATAGACCAGACCAGGTTGGAAAAGACCTTTGAGATCATTGAGTCCAACCTATCACCCAACACTATCTAATCAACTAAACCATGGCACCAAGCACCCCATCCAGTCTCTCCCTAAACACCTCCAGTGATGGTGACTGCACCACCTCCCTGGGCAGCACATTCCAATGGCCAATCTCTCTTTCTGTGAAGAACTTCTTCCTCACCTTCAGCCTAAACCTCCCCTGGAGCAGCTTGAGACTGTGTCCTCTTGTTCTGGTGATGGTTGCCTGGGAGAAGAAACCAACCCCCACCTGGCTACAACCTCCCTTCAGGTAATGGTAGAGAGCAAGAAAGTCTCTTCTTAGGGGATTGCTTAGGGGTTGCTTAGGCTTCTCTTCTCCAGGCTAAACAACCCCAGCTCCCTCAGCCTCTCCTCACAGGGCTGTGCTCCAAACCCCTCCCCAGCCTCGTTGTCCTTCTCTGGACTCATTCCCTTCTCTGATCTCTGCCTATATTTTGTAAAGGCATTAAGGAAAAATGAAGCTGTTTCTTTGCCAAGGAATATATATTTGTCTGGTATTGAAAATAATCATGATTTCAAATAGATGGGATGGAGACCATGAATGTATTTTTCTCTGTTGATGGGGAAGGTAGAATAGAGAAGCATGTGCCCTGGTGAGGCCTCATTTGGAATGTTGTGTCCAGTTCTGGGCCCCTCAGCTCAAGCAGGACAGGAAGCTACTCGAGAATCCAGAGCAGAGCCACAGAGATGATGGAGTGGAACATCCTCTTCATGAGGAGAGCCTGAGGGAGCTGAGGGCTCTGGAGCTTGGAGAGGAGGAACCTGAGAGGTGACCTCATTGCTGTTGCTAAAGATGTGCAGGGTGAGTGCCCAGAGGCTGGAGCCAGGCTCTGCTGGGGGATGCTCAATGCCAGTGCAAGGGGCAGTGGTGGAAGTTGAGGCATAGGAAGTTCCATGGAAACAGGAGGAGGAATTTTTCTCCCTGTGAGGGCGCTGGAGCCCTGGAAGAGGCTGCCCAGGGGGGATTGTGGAGTCTCCCTCTCTGGAGATATTCAAGACCCACCTGGATGTGTTCCTGTGTGACCTGTTCTAGGTGATGCTGCTCTGGCAGGGGGGTTGGATGAGCTTTCAAGGTGCCTTCCAGCCCCTAACATTGATTCTGTGATTCATCAGGAGCACTGTGTGCTAGGAGGTGCTGCAGATGTATCCATCTTAATTTGTGTTGTACAACTGATGCGTTCTCTGGCCCTGCAATGTTTCCATGGCATTTGTATCCTGCTTACAAATACCAATCATTCACTTGACTGCCCTGTCAAAACACAAGACTTGGGAGTGGACTGAAAATGTCAGCATCCCTTTGCAGGCAAGTCATTACTTGCAAAGGCTTCAGACAATTAAAAATCTATGAGGGACAGAATAATTGGAGCTAACATTATGCCATTGAAAAACACTTTTGCCCTCAACACATCTGGGATAGTTCAGCAATGTGCCACAGGGTTTCTCATGAAGGTTTGGGTTTGTTCAGCCACATGCCACAGGGATTGTCATGCTTTTAAAAAGACAGATCAAGGTGATCAAGCATTTCAGTGTGGATCAGAGGTGCAGATCTGAAGTTGGTCTCTCGGTTATCTCCACTTCCAAGACAAGCCCTGTGAGGAGAGGCTGAGGGAGCTGGGGCTGTTTAGCCTGCAGAACAGGAGGCTCAGGGGAGACCTTACTGCTCTCTACAGCTTCCTGAAAGGAGGTTGTAGCCAGGTGGAGGTTGGTCTCTTCTCCCAGGCAACCAATACCAGAACAAGGGGACACAGTCTCAAGCTGTGCAGGGGGAAGTTTAGGCGTCATCTTAGAAAGAAGTTCTTCCCAGGAAGAGTAATTGGCCATTGGGATGGGCTGCCCAGGGAGGTGGTGGAGTCAACATCCCTGGAGGTGTTTAAGAAAAGACTGAAAGAGGCTCTTAGTGCCGTGGTCTAGTTGATTATTTAGGGTTGGGCGAGTGGTTAATTAATGTTCTGAATTTATTAAATGTTCTTCTTTGCTTAAACTGACACCTTTTCCCTCTTCAACTGCCTTTTAGTGAAACTGCAAGTTTAACTCAGGTTCAGGGGATGTTAGGGGTTGGAAGGGACCTCCAGACATCAGAGAGTCCAACCCCCGTGACAGAATCCAGCACAGGTTGCACAGGAACACATCTGGATGGGATCTTGGAAGAAGGACACTACACAACCTCTCTGGGCAGCCTGTTCCAATGCTCTGTCAAACCTTACAGTGAAGAGGTTCCTCCTCATGTTGAGGTGGAGCCTCCTGTGCTGTAGTTTATATCCACTGTCCCTTGTCCTATCCCAGGGTGCAACTGAGCAGAGCCTGTCCCCTCCCTCTTGACCCCCAGCCCTCAGATATTTAGAAACATTGATCAGATCCCTTCTCAGTCTTCTCCTCTCCAGACTAAACAGTCCCAGGGCTCTCAGTCTCTCCTCACCAGGCAGTGCTGCAGTCCCTTCATCATCCTTGAAACCCTCCCTTGGACTCTCTCCAGCAGATCCCTGTCCCTCTTGAACTGGGGAGCCCAGAACTGGATGCAATATTCCAGCTGAGGTCTCAGCAGGGCAGAGTAGAGGGGGAGGAGAACCTCCCTGGATCTGCTGGACACACTCCTCTCAATGCACCCCAGGATTCCATTAACCTTCTTGGCCACCAGGGCACATTGCTGTCCCATGCACAACTTTTTGTCCACCAGCACTCCCAGGTCCTTCTCCCCAGGGCTGCTCTCCAGCAGATCCCCTCCCAACCTGTACTGCTGCAGTTTCTTTTTCCTCCCCAGGTGCAGGACTCTGCACTTCTCCTTGTTGAACCTCATCAGGTTCCTCTCTGCCCAGCTCTAGTCTGTCCAAGTCTCTGAATGGCCTCACAGCCTTCAGGTGTCTCAGCCAAGCCTCCCAGCTTGATATCATCTTAACAAAATTTAAGAAGGGATAATTAATCTCTTTTTCCACCAAATATCAAATCCCCATTCTGCCTTCTATCTGTGAAATGTTTCACATATGACCAACTGATCTTTAGGGTTTTTTTTTCACCCTGTCTTGCACTTTTACAGCAGCTGATTCTTCTCTGCAGGGTGTTATCACAATTCTTAATGATGTGCTTTCATCACTTTGTTGGTCTGGTTTCTCTTCCTTATCGATTTTTTTTCCTTGATTAGTCACACTCAGAAATTGTTCACTGATCCTGTCCCAAACTTCTGCCTTCCCTGGGCTTTTGGAATGCAGGAATTTTCTCTCTTTATGCTGTGAAACTGGTGAATTATTCACTGAAGGAAACCCACAACATAACTGGGAGAAAAAGGGCAACTGACCTTTTGTCATATGAGTAAAGAGAGTTTCTTGACATGAATTGCAATCCTGAACAGTTTTACAGTATGGGGTTTGAGGTGTGTTATATGTTTCTGGTGGAAGGAGGGGACCTTCCAGAAAGACTTTGACAAGCTTGAGAAGTGAGCCCATGACAATCTCATGAGTTTAAGCAGGACCAAGTGCAAGGTACTACAGCTGGGTCGGGGCAGTCCCAAGCACTGATATAGGCTGGGCAGGGACTGGCTTGAGAGCAGCCCTGGAGAAAAGGATTTGGGGGTACTGGTGGATGAGAAGCTCAACAGGAGCCAGCAGTGTGCACTTGCAGCCCAGAGAGCCAAGCAGAGCCTGGGCAGCAGCAAGAGAAGTGTGGCCAGCAGGTGTGTCCAGTTCTGGAGCCTCTCTTACAGGAAGGATTTGGAGGTGCTGGAAGGTGTCCAGAGAAGGGCCACAAGGATGAGCAGAGGGCTGGAGCTGCTCTGCTATGGAGACAGACTGAGAGGGTTGGGGTTGTTCAGTCTGGAGAAGAGAAGGCTCTGAAGAGACCCTCTTGTGGCCTTGCAGTATCTGAAGGGGGCTACAGGAAAGCTGGGGAGGGACTTTTCAGGGTGTCAGGGAGTGATAGGAGTAGGGGGAATGGAGCAAAACTAGAAATGGGTAGATTGAGATTGGATGTTAGGAAGAAGTTGTTCCCCATGAGGGTGGTGAGACACTGGCAGAGGTTGCCCAGGGAGGTGGTGGAAGCCTCATGCCTGGAGGTTTTTGCAGCCAGGCTGGATGTGGCTGTGAGCAAGCTGCTGTAGTGTGAGGTGTCAAAGGCCCATGTCAGGGGGGCTGGAACTGGATGATCCTTGAGGTCCCCTTCCAACCCTGACAATTCTGTGAGCCTATGATACTAGAACAGGAACAAATCTTTTAGCAGGGAGAACATGGCTAAAGGCATCAGGAGAAAAATAGGAGGGAAAAGATGGCGTGGGGGGGCAGGGGGGAAGTGCATTAATTTAGCAGGAAATCAAGATACTGGAAAACAACATTAATCAATACATCAGAGAAGATGAAAAGAAGGAATGCTTTGCCTTTGTGCAAATGTTAAGTGCCAGCAATAAATAAGAAGCTATGAAATCCCTCATTTGTAATAAACTTCAACAGGTTGCTAATAATGTAGCCTAATGGGAAAATTCAGATGATTGAAAGGCTGGAAACATATTCAAATAACACTGAGAGGGAAGAGAAGCAGAAGAAGTTGCTCAGAGATGTGGATATTTTTTTCTGTGTGCACAGTAATTTACCAAGTAATTCACAGTCAGCCAGGTTGGAAAAGACCTCAGAGATCATCAAGTCCAACCTATTACATAATACTTAACACCTCAGGACAACTAAAGCATGGCTCCAAGTGTCACATCCAAGCCTTTGTTGAACACCTCCAGGGATGGGGACTCCACTACCTCCCTGGGCAGCACATTCCAATGGCCAATTACTCTTTCTGAGAAGAGCTTTCTCCTCACCTCCAGCCTAAACTTCCCCTGGTGCAGCTTGAGACTGTCCTCTTGTTCTGGTGCAGGTTGTATGGGAGAAGAGACCAACCCCCACCTGTCTACAACCTCCTTTCAGGGAGTTGTAGAGAGCAAGAAAGTCTTTCCTCAGCCGCCTCTTCTCTAAGCTCAACACCATCAGCTCCCTCAACCTCATAGGGCTGTGCTCCAGACCTCTCCCCAGCCTTCTCTGGACACATTCAAGTATCTCAATGTCCTTCTTAAATTGAGGAGCCCAGAACTCTTCACTAATGCACAGCTCCACCCTGTACCTTTGTGGTGTGATTTATTGTCCAGAGCTAGCTACCAGCAGAGAGCAATCTGGTCAGGTCCTGATCACGTGTAGGAGGTAAAATCAGGATTGAGAAACTTCCATTTGTCTGATGTTACAGAAGTCTTGGAGCCTTCCAACAGTCCTGTTTGAATGTCTGCTAAAAGATCCCTTTTGCAAAAGTGTCTAAATGCAGCTGATTAATTTCTTTCTTCAAAATCTGAAGTGCTGTGTCCAGCTCTACACCCCTCAACACAGGAAGGACATGGACCTGATGGAGAGGGTCCAGAGGAGGGTGATGAAAATGGCCTGGGGGTTGGAGCAGCTCTGCTCCAAGGACAGGCTGGGGGAGCTGGAGCTGTTCAGCCTGGAGAAGAGGAGGCTCCAGGGAGACCTAAGAGCAACCTTCCAGGACCTCAAGAGGGCTACAAGAAGGCTGCAGAGAGACTGTTTGCAAAGGCCTGCAGTGACAGGACCAGGGGCAATGGCTTCAAACTAGAGCAGATTTAGATTTAGATTGAATGTGAGGAACGAGTTCTTCACCATGAGGGTGTTGGAACACTGGAACAGGTTGTCCAGGGAGGTGGTTGAGGCCCCAACCTTGGAGATATTCAAGGTGAGGCTCCAAAGGTCATGCAGTCTGACCTCCCTGCAGTCAGCAGGGGCATCCTCAACTAGATCAGGCTGCCCAGAGCCCTGTCGAGCTGCACCTCGAATATTTCCAGGCATGAGGCTTCAAACAGGACACAGTCTCAGGCTGCGCCAGGGGAGGTTCAGGTTGGATGTTAGGAAGAAGTTCTATACAGAGAGAGTGATTGCCCATTGGAATGTGCTGCCTGGGGAGGTGGTGGAGTCATCATCATTGGAGGTGTTCAGGAGGGGACTTGATGGGGTGCTTGGTGCCATGGGTTAGCTGTTTGGGTGGGTTGGATTGGGTAATGGGTTGGACGCAATGATCTTGAAGGTCTCTTCCAACCTGGTTTGGTTTATTCTAAATAAAGTTTATTCTAAATAAGGCCAGTGCCACTCTGGGGGGTACTGGAAGGGCTGTGGTTAGTAGGTCAAGAGAGGCACTCCTTCACCTCTACTCTACCCTGGTGAGGCCACATCTGGAGTATTGTGTCCAGTTCTGGGCCCCACAGTTTAAGAAGGATTTCAGGGAACTGCTTAGAAGAGTCCAGTGCAGAGCCACAAAGATGCTGAAGGGAGTGGACCATCTTCCTCATGAGGGGAGACTGAGGGAGCTGAGGGCTCTGTAGCTTGGAGAGGAGGAGCCTGAGAGGTGACCTCATTGATGTTGCTAAAGATGTGCAGGGTGAGTGCCCAGAGGCTGGAGCCAGGCTCTGCTGGGGGATGCCCAATGCCAGCACAAGGGGCAGTGGTGGAAGCTGAGGCAGAGGAAGCTCTATGGAAACAGGAGGAAGATTTTTACCCTATGAGGGTGACAGAGCCCTGGAGCAGGCTGCCCTGGAAGGGTTGTGGAGTCTCCCTCTCTGGAGATATTCAAGACCCACCTGGATCCATCCACGTGTGACCTGCTCTGGCAGGGGGGTTGGCCTGGATGATCCTTTGAGGTCCCTTCCAGTCAGTAACATTCTGTGATAAATAATCTTCATGTATGATTTCTTCATTAGTGAAGAAGAATGGGAAAGTTTCAAGTAATGCCATAAAAATGAAAAATAGAAGAGTGTGAAATGATAATGCAGAACTGTCAGAACTTCTGGGCAAGGATTGATGTTCTGTGTTTGGAAAAGAAAGGCAGCAGGGGAGAGCAGGGCAGAATTTCTTTATCCATGCTGATGGATCCTGATGCAGAGCACTTTGCAGGCAACAGGTTTGAATTCCAAGCCTCTGAAGAGTGGTTTTCTTAACAACCTGCTTTGAGTCATTCCCTGACTCATTACTGTTGATCTTATTTATTTGGTTTTGTTCTAGCAAGTTATAGAATATTGGGGAAGTTCCAGACCAGGGGAAGGAAATCTAATGTTGTGCCAATAAAAGGCTAGATGGGACGACCCAGATAATTATTGGTCTGTCAGCTTGACATTGATCTCAGGCAAAATAATGGAATGGTTTTCTGAAGGACTCAATTAATAAAGAATTAAACAAGGGTAATATAATTATTGCTCATCAGCAGGGGGTTCTGGAAAAACAGACCTTGTCCAATTAGCTTGCTATCATTTCTGTTGATCTTACAAATTGTGAAGTTCTGTAGGGCACTAACTTGGTACAGAGCATTGATGAAAAGCTGGTAAAACCTTGGTGGTTATGTGGCAGTCTAGGAGGAAAATGAGTTTTATAGTGGCATAGCTTGAGTTGAACCTGTGCTGTCATTCATGCCATGCCAGCTTCAGAAATGAAGGGCCAACCTCATGAGTGCAAGGTCCTGCAGCTGGGTTGGGGCAATCCCAGGCATCAATATAGGTTGGGCAGGGACTGGCTTGAGAGCTGCCCTGGAGAAAAGGCCTTGGGGGTGCTCATGTATGAGAACTCAACAGTAACCAGCAGTGTGCACTTACAGCCCAGAGAGCCAAGCAGAGCCTGAGCTGCAGCAAGAGAAGTGTGGCCAGCAGGGCCAGGGAGGGGATTCTCCCCCTCTGCTCCACTCTGCTGAGACCCCACCTGGAGCACTGTGTCCAGTTCTGGAGCCTCTATTCCAGGAAGGATCTGGAGGTGCTGAATGGTGCCCAGAGAAGGGCCACAAGGATGAGCAGAGGGCTGGAGCTGCTCTGCTGTGGAGACAGACTGAGAGAGTTGGGGTCTGAGGAAACCTTCTTGTGGCCTTCCAGTATCTGAAGTGGGCTCCAAGAAAGCTGGGGAGGGACTTTTGACGGTGTCAGGGAGTGATAGGACTGGGGGGAGTGGAGCAAAACTAGAAATGGGTAGATTGAGATTGGATGTTAGCAAGAAGTTCTTCCCCATGAGGGTGGTGAGACACCGGAAGAGGTTGCCCAGGGAGGTGGTAGAAGCCTCATCCCTGGAGGTTTTCCAGGCCAGGCTGGATGTGGCTGTGAGCAAGCTGTTGTAGTGTGAGGTGTCCCTGCCCATGGCAGGAGGATTGGAACTAGATTATCCTTGAGGTCCTTTCCAACCCTAACAATTCTTTGATTCTGTGATTGTAATTCTATGATTCAAAGTACTGGCTGGAGCAAAGTAGGGTTAGGACTTGATATTCAGATTGTAACATGGGAGGTTTCACATTTCAGAAGCTGCTCCTGAATTCTGGGTTCTTAGGTGGTGTTCTTTGTCTGCTGGGATGGCAGCAGGTCATGGATGGATGGGGGCATAGTTTTCTGGCTTGGGCTTTTGGCTTGCTTGCTTCTGTTGCTGCTGCTTTGCAAACAGGCTAAGGGAATTATGCTTTTTGTTCTGTGCTTATCTGATTTTGCTCAGTAAAATCTCTTCTGATCTCTCTTTTTGGTCTCTGTCCTGAGTTTTTTTTGTGTTTACCTTTCCCTCATTTCAGTGTTGGGACAATAGCCAGGTTAACCTTCTAGTTTGGTCTGACCTATTTTGCACTGATTTAAACCATTACATATGGTTAACAGCATAATCACTGGTTTTATACTCCTTAAAAGGGAGAAGGGTGCACCTTGAAAGCCTGGAGAGGAGAAGACTGACAGGGGATTTAATCAATGTCTATAAATATCTGAGGGCTTGGGGTCAGGATGGAAAGGACAGCCATTGCTCGAGGGAGGTTCTCCTCCCAATCTACTCTGCCCTAATGAGGCCCCACCTGGAATATTGCATCCAGTTCTGGGCTCCCTAGATCAGGAAGGACAGGGATCTGCTGGGGAGAGTTCAAGGGAGGGCTACTAGGATGATGAAGGGACTGGAGCACTGCCTGGTGAGGAGAGGCTGAGAGCCCTGGGGCTGTTCAGTCTGGCAAAGAGAAGACTGAGAATAGATCTGATCAATGTCTATCAGTATCTTCAGGCTGGGTGTCAAGGGAGGGGACAGGCTCTGCTCAGTTGCACCCTGTGATAGGACAAGGGGCAATGGATGGAAACTACAGCACAGGAGGTTCCACCTCAACATGAGGAGGAACTTTTTCACTGTAAGGTTTGACAGAGCATTGGAACAGGCTGCCCAGAGAGGTTGCGGAGTCTCCTTCTCTGCAGTCTTTGCAGCCCTGGGTTTACTTCGTAAGGATTACGGTATCACAGTATCACTAAGGTTGGAAGAGACCTCAAAGATCATCAAGTCCAACCTGTCACCACAGACCTCATGAATACTAAACCATGGCACCAAGTGCCACGTCCAATCCCCTCTTGAACACCTCCAGGGACGGTGACTCCACCACCTCCCTGGGCAGCACATTCCAATGGTGAACGACTCTTTCTGGGAAGAACTTTCTCCTCACCTCTGGCCTAAACTTCCCCAGGTGCAGCTTGAGACTGTGTCCCCTTGTTCTGTTGCTTGTTGCCTGAGGGAAGAGACCAACCCCCACCTGGCTACAGCCTCCCTTCAGGTAGTTGTAGAGAGCAAGAAGGTCTCCCCTGAGCCTCCTCTTCTCCAGGCTAAACAACCCCAGCTCCCTCAGCCTCTCCTCACAGGGCTGTGCTCGAGGCCTCTCCCCAGCCTTGTTGCCCTTCTCTGGACACATTCAAGTATCTCAATGTCCATCTTAAATTGAGGGGCCCAGGACTGGACACAGGACTCAAGGTGTGGCCTAACCAGTGCTGAGTACAGGGGCACAATGACCTCCCTGCTCCTGCTGGCCACATTATTCCTGATGCAGGCCAGGATGCCACTGGCCTTTTTAGCCACCTGGGCACACTGCTGGCTCATGTTCAGCCAGCTGTCAATCAGCACCCCCAGGTCCGTTTCTGTTTGGCAGCTCTCCAGCCACTCTGCCCCAGCCTGTAGCACTGCATGGGGCTGCTGTGGCCAAAGTGCAGGTCCCTGGCACTTGGACTTGTTGAATGCCATCATGTTGGACTCTGCCCATGTGTCCAGTCGGTTGAGGTCCCTCTGCAGAGCCCTTCTGCCCTCTAACAGATCAACACCTACTTCCAACTTGGTGTCATCTGCAAATTTGCTGATGACTGACTCAATCCCCTCGTCCAGATCATCAAGGAAGATATTAAACTGGATGTGGCCCAGCACTGATCCCTGGGGGATACCGCTAGTGACTGGGACTGTGACAATTTTTGCAGTAAAGAAAAGAAAAAGCCTACCATTGGATTGATTAATTAAATCAGAGGTTTTGTTGTTATGGTTTTGTTTTGTTGCTTTCTACTGGGGATTTTTGGGTAGGGCTTCCTGGAAACATTAATTTCTGTTGTTAGGAGACTTCAGATATTGTGAAGAGAGAAGAGAACAGAAGCCAAACTTCCACATTTCCATCAGCCATGATTGATGATGAGCTTGCTGAGCACTGTTGCAAGAAATTTTCATTCATTTGTCTTGCTCACAAGTTTCTATGGGAAGTCCAACTGCAGTCCACTGGAAAACCTTCAATATGAGCTCCATTAGAAAAATCACCCAACCCCCGCTTTGAACAAGACATTCCTCATGGTGATCTTGATCAGGTTTTATGGATGCTTTATGCAAAATTGGAAAACACAAGAAGAATTACTGAGGTTGGTTCAGGCCTTAATGAGCTGTAAACGGAGCTTATCTAAATACCTTGTAGTTGCTTGAATAATGGATTTTTGACTAATTGATTTTGCTTCATGTGTTTTGTAGACTTTTATTCTTAATTATTGCATTTATAGTGCTCTATTCACATGCAGATTTTTAGGTCTGAGCAAATAAAACCTAGATGGTACAAACCATCCAAGGCAAATTGGTTATACTGTAGTCAGTATCTTCTCCTCAGATGATGCTCTCAGTCTATGTACATGCATGGGTGGCAAAGATTATAGAGCACAGAATGGTCTGGGTTGGTAGGGACCTCCAAAGGTCATTCAATCCAACCCACTCTGCAGTCAGCAGGGGCATCCCCAACTAGATCAGGCTGCCCAGGGCTCACCTTGAATATCTCCAGGGTTGAGGCCTTCAACTACCTGCCTGGGCAACCTGTTCCAGTGTTCCACCACCCTCATGGTGCAGAACCTGTTCCTAACATCCAATCTAAATCTGCCCTTCTCTAGTTTGAAGCCATTGCCCCTGGTCCTGTCACTTCAGGCCTGTGCAAATAGTTTCTCTCCGTCCTTCTTGTAGTTCCCTTCAGGTACTGGAAGGCTGCTATTAGGTCTCCCCAGAGGCTTCTCCTCTCCTAAATCTCCCCTCCTCCTCTCTACTGAATTTCATGATGTAAATGTTGTAAAAAATAAGTACAAAACAACCACTTCCTAACAAAAGTTCTTTCTTCTCCTACCTCCTGTCCCTTTTTCTCTTTTTTTATTTTTTTCTTCCCTTCTTGTAAATTTATTTAAAGTATGCAGAATTTTTAGTCCCTTTCCATTTCCACTTTTCATCTCCTGTAATTGCAGATCTAAAGAAAGAGATGCTCTGATTTCTCTTTAATCATGCTCTTGGCCTCGGTGGTATTCTGTCACACTGAATTATCCATGACATCAAGCTTCTCCTTTCGGTTTTAGATGCCATGTCCTTCAGTTTCAATGACTGTTCATTCACTGCTGGAGAGGAATAATATTTTAAACAACCCTAACTACAGCAACCTGGGGGGGGGGGGGCAGGGGGAAGAGCGGGAGCCCTTATTATTTAGGGGACTCTTTCATCCCATCTGACTTTAATATAGAATCATAGAATCAGTCAGGGCTGGAAGGGACCACAAGGATCATCTAGTTCCAACCCCCCTGCCATGGGCAGGGACACCCCACACTAGAGCAGGCTGGCCTGAGCCTCATCCAGCCTGGGCTTAAACACATCCAGGGATGGGGCCTCCACCACCTCCCTGGACAACCCATTCCAGGGTTTCACCACCCTCATGGGGAACAACTTCCTCCTCACCTCCAGCCTGAATCTCCCCACCTCCAGCTTCATTCCATTCCCCCTAGTCCTATCACTACCTGATATCCTGAGAAGTCCTTCCCCAGCCTTCCTGTAGGCCCCTTCAGATACTGGAAGGCCACAAGAAGGTCTCCTCAGAGCCTTATTTCTGCAAACTGAACAGCCCCAACTCTTTCAGTCTCTTCATAGCAGAGTAGCTCCAGCCCTCTGCTCATCCTCGTGGCCCTTCTCTGGACACCTTTCAGCACCTCCAGATCCCTCTTGTAATAGGGGCTCCAGAACTGGACGCAGTACTCCAGGTATGAGCCACACAAAAGTCTTTTCACATCCAAAATTGCTTTCTGACCTTTCTCATCTCAAACACTTTTTATTTTTTAAGGAGCTCAAAAATCATTTAAGAGAAATTAGTACTAAAACTATAATGAAAAAACCAACCTACATCTCTATGAGCCAGGTTGGTGCTGGAGTTTTGACAGCAGCTCCTGCACTACTGCAAACTTGACAATTATTAGTTCTTCAAACCTAGTGTTTTCATCTTAACCAGAGGATCACTGTGCTTCCAATACAAGTGGATCACCTTTTATTTTTGCACTGTGCTAAATTGCTCTCATCCAGTCCCAACCCCTATCATCCAGTCCCAACCCCTATCATCTAGTCCCAACCCCCATCATCTAGCTCCAACCCCCCCTATGAATAGTTTTATAGTTATCTTCAGAGAAGTGTTTCCAAAAGTGCTTCCAGAAATAAACCCATCAGAGGTCTTGGATGTTCATACAAAGAAAAGCATCTGCTTTTGTCAAAACACTGTCAGCTTCTAAGTTGTTTTAGTCATGGTTATAATCAGCAATAAATCATAATCATGCTAAATGATGAGGTTGAGTCTGTGTAAGCACCACACACAACAAAGAATCTTGCAGGTGTTTGTGAAGTGAATGAAGTACTGCAAAACAGGAAGAAATGTGGGTCTCAAACTTTGGAGGTGGAACCTTTTTCTTCTTCTCTCTTTTATTTTAATGTATTTTTAATAGCTGACTGGATTATTATTATTATTATTATTATTATATGCTTTATTGTAGTCTCCCTGGACTTCAGCAAGGCCTTTGACACCATCCCACACAGCAAACTGCTGGCCAAGCTATCAGCCCCTGGCTTGGACAGCAGCACTCTGAGCTGGGTTAGGAACTGGCTGGAGGGCTGAGCCCAGAGAGTGGTGGTGAATGGTGCCACATCCAGCTGGCAGCCAGGCACTAGTGGTGTGCCCCAGGGATCAGTGCTGGGCCCCATCCTGTTCAATATCTTTATTGATGATCTGGAGGAGGGCATTGAGTCCATCATCAGTAAGTTTGCAGACAACACCAAGCTGGGGGCAGGAGTTGATCTGTTAGAGGGTAGGAGAGCTCTGCAGAGGGACCTTGCCAGGCTGTACAGATGGGCAGAGTCGAAAGGCATGAGATTTAGCACATCGAAGTGCCAGGTTCTACACAACAACCCCATGTAGTGCTACAGGCTGGGGTCAGAGTGGCTGGAGAGCAGCCAGGCAGACAAACACCTGGGGGTACTGGTGGACAGTAGCTGAACACGAGCCAGCAGTGTGCCCGGGTGGCCAAGAAGGCCAAGGGCATCCTGCCTTGGATCAGGAACAGTGTGGCCAGCAGGAGCAGGGAAGTCGTTCTGCCCTGTACTGGTTAGGCCATACCATGAGACCTGTGTCTGGTTCTGGGCTCCTCAGTTTAAGAAAGAGAGGGGCAATGAGACTGGTGAGGGGTCTGGAGCACAACCCTATGAGAAGAGGCTGAGGGAGTTGGGGTTGCTTAGCCTGGAGAAGAGGAGGCTCAGGGGAGACCTTCTTGCTCTCTACAACTCCCTGAAGGGAGGTTGTAGCCAGGTGGGGGTTGGTCTCTTCTTCCAGGCAACCAGCACCAGAACAAGAGGATACAGTCTCAAGCTTTGCAGGGGGAGGTTTAGGCTGGATGTTAGGCAGAAATTCTTACCAGGGAGATTGGCCATTGGAATGTGCTGCACAGGGAGGTGGTGGAGTCGCCATCACTGGAGGTGTTTAAGAAGAGACTGGATGAGGCACTCATTGCCATGGTTTAGTTGATGAGATGGTGTTGGGTGATAGTTTGGACTCAATCTTGAAGGCCTTTTCCATCCTGGTTAATTTTGTATTCTGTATTTTATATATTTATATATTTTTTTTCAGGAGAGACAAAGCCAGCATTATAATTTTGGGATCTGTTTCAGCAGAGGGTAGTGATTATGTAAGGTGTGTCTGGAAGCTGTGAGAATAAGGGAAGGCACTGCTTGAGAAATCAAAATACAGAATGATGCTCTTAGTGTTTGAGATTGAGGAGAGAAGAGTTAGAAAGGCTGCTGAAGGCAATTACCCAGAGATTTTCTGAGCCCATTGAACGGCTTGTATTAAATCCACTAATTCCCCAGGCATCGGCATCAGCTCAGCTCAAGAAAGTTTCCTAGGGCTCTCTATATGGATAGTTTGGAAGAAAATTAAGGAGACCAGGTCAGTTTGTTAGACTAGTTGGAACAGAATAAAGTCAGCAGGAAATATGCCTTCGTCTTCTGTTTGCAAAGGACTGAAGACCTCTCTCACAAGATCACAGAAAACATTTAGTTGGAAGAGACTTCCAAGCTCATCCAGTCCAACCTTTTACCCAGCATTGAAGGGTCAACACCAAACCATGTCCCTAAGCACAAGCTCCACACACTGCTTGAACACCTCCAGGCATGGTGACTCCACCACTGCCCTGGGCAGATGATTCCAATGCTTGAAATCCCTCTCTGTGAAAAAAATATTTCCTAGCATCCAGCCTGAAGCTCCCCTGATGCACCTTAAAACCATTTCCTCTGGTGCTGTCCCTTGCCACCACGGAGAAAAGGCTGCCCCTTCCTTGCTCCAATTTCCTTTCAGGTTGTTGTAAGGAGCTTTTACTTGAGAGAAGGAAGAACTGGATCGAGAATGAGGGTTGGGCTGGATGATTTTTGAGGTCTTTTCCAACCAAATATATTTTGTGATTCTATATAGAACATCATCAAAAATGCAGTGTAGCAACCCCAGTGCAGAAGAGATGTTGCATTGTAGCTACCCCTTGGACATATTGAATAGCTACTGGTCCTTCTCTTGAATTCCTTTGCTGTTGCATTGCTGAGCAGAAAGGTTGCCGTGCTCCTTCCTCCTCATCTTTGGACTATGGCATCTTCTGCTTTGAGTCCTTCTCCTGTTAGTTATTCCACCTCTTCTCTATTTCTGCAGTTTGGAGCACAGCCCTATGAGGAGAGGCTGAGGGAGCTGGGGGTGTTTAGCCTGGAGAAGAGGAGGCTCAGGGGAGACTTTCTTGCTCTCTACAACTACCTGAAGGGAGGTTGTAGCCAGGTGGGGATTGGTCTCTTCTCCCAGGCAACCAGCCCCAGAACAAGAGGACACAGTCTCAAGCTGCTCCAGGGGAGGTTTAGGCTGGATGTGAGAGAGAAATTCTTCACAGAAAGGGATTTGCCATTGGAATGTGCTGCCCAGGCAGGTGGTGGTGTCACCCTCACAGGAAGTGTTTAAAATAAGTGCCATGGTTTAGTTGATGAGATGGTGTTGGGTGATAGACTGGACTTGATGATCTCGAAGGTGTTTTCCAACATGGTTTATTTTGTGTTCATCTTTGTCTGCCTCTTCTATCTTTTATTTCATTCTTCTCCTTAATGGTAAGTCACAGGACCAAAGGAAATGGTTCCATGCTGTGCCAGGGGAGGCTCAGGCTGAATGAGGGTGGTGAGACACTGGAAGAGGTTGCCCAGGGAGGTGGAGGAAGCCTCATCCCTGGAGGTTTTCCAGGCCAGGGTGGATGTGGCTGTGAGCCAGCTGCTCTAGTGTGAGGTGTCCCTGGCCATGGCAGGGGGGTTGGAACTGGATGATCCTTGGTGTCTCTTCCAACCCTAACAATTCTATGATTCTGGATAGTGGAACACTCAAACCCCATGGTTAAAAGGAGCATTTGGCAGTGCAAAGACGATGCAAAACCTTGGAATCGATGTGAAGTGTTACAGGCTTCCAGTGTATAAATCAGTGCTCGAAAACGATACGATGGCAGAATTTCATCCAGGTAATCTGGCTGCAGCACTCTGAATTAATTGCAGCCTATTCAGCCTCATATCATTCTATTTAACAGCAAGAGATTGTGTTTGGGGCAGTGGTATAGATCAGCAGCAGACCTCTAACGATTGCAAGATCCTTGGGAGTGATTCCTGCAAACTGCTGGACACCAATCTCGGTGAGATTATTCACGAGGGCAACACTGTTTGCCTGTTTGCAAGGCCAGACCCACAAAGGCTGTAGGAGCAGGCTGTCTAAAAAGAAATGTAAGAGCAGCACAGTTTAAAATCCTCTAGGCTGCAGGTCTAATTATTATTTGAAAAGGTTACAAGAAGAAATATATTTAGCCATGCATAGCAGGCAGCGTGCAGTTCATCTTCTAGCAGCTACAGAGGAGCACATTCAGCATATCTGGCTGCCACTATTGAATCAGCAGGGGGAGAAAAAAAACTCTACCAACCAACCAACAACAAAAAAAATCTCTGCACAAGTAGAAGAAATTACCATAGAGAGGAAAGAAATCATTACAAGGAAAAGGTCCTCCAATTACTTTGCTTGCATCAATTAAACCTTGCTTATCGGAGTGCAGCGCAGGGAAACGGCTGTGAGTCATGGAAGATTTGAGTCTCAGCTGCTTGGAGAGTATGTGGCTAGAACAATTAGACATCTATAATATAGACAGGTAGGTAGATGGATAGGTAGATAGAGATAGAATAATTATGTATCTGTAAGAGAGAGAACAGTTCTGTAAGATAGATATAGATAGATACAGATAGAGAGAGAGGTAGAGATAGAGATGAGGGAGAGAGGGAGAGGAAGAGAGAGAGAGAGAGAGATAGATAGATCGATCATAGAATCATAGAACAGGCCAGGCCACAAGGGACCTCCAAAGATCATCCAGTCTGACCACCCTGCAGCCAGCAGGGACATCCCCAACTAGATCAGGTTGCCCAGGGACTCGTTGAGCCTTACCTTGAATATCTCCAGGGATGGAGCCTTGACCACCTCCCTGGGCAACCTCTTCCCGTGTTCCATCACCCACCTAGTAAAGAACTTCTTCCTAACATCCAATCTAAATCTGCTCTGCTCTAGTTTGAAGCCATTGCCCCTGGTCCTATTCCTGCAGGCCTCTGCAAACAGTATCTCTGCAGCCTTCTTGTAGCCCCCTTCAGGTCCTGGCAGGGTGCTCTTAGGTCTCCCTGGAGCCTTCTCTTCTCCAGGCTGAACACCCCCAGATCCTTCAGCCTGTCCTTGCAGCAGAAGTGATCCAACTCCCTGATCATTTTCATGGTCCTCCTCTGGACTATCTTCATGGTGGTTGAGCACTGGAACAGGTTGCCCACAGAGGTGGTTGAGGCCCCATCCCTGGAGATACTCAAGGTGAGGCTGGACAGGGCTGTGGGCAACCTGATCTAGTTGGGGATGTCCCTGCTGACTGCAGAGGGGGTTGGACTAGATGATGTCCATTTGGAGGTCCCTTCCAACCCAGATCATTCAGTGGTTCTATGATTTTATGCATTATACTGTTTTCAAGACAAGCAGCATCATCTCAGTGATTTCTGAGATTAGAAAGTGCATGTATTTGTTTTTCCTATTTGGACTCTTCTGTTGAATGAGGCACAGAAACACCATTCTCCTGACTCAACTCCCATCCACTCTTATACTACAAGACTAAATTCTTTCTGGTACCTGCAGAGTTTTTTATATAGAAATCTGTACTTTGGGGGTGCTGGGGGATGAGAAGCTCCACAGGAGCCAGCAGCGTGCACTTGCAGCCCAGAGAGCCAAGCAGAGCCTGGGCTGCAGCAAGAGAAGTGTGGCCAGCAGGGCCAGGGAGGGGATTCTCCCCCTCTGCTCCACTCTGCTGAGACCCCACCTGGAGCACTGTGTCCAGTTCTGGAGCCTCTATTCCAGGAAGGATTTGGAGGTGCTGGAAGGTGTCCAGAGAAGGGCCATGAGAGGACTGGAGCTGCTCTGTTATGAGGATAGACTGAGAGAGTTGGAGTTGTTCAGTGTGCAGAAGAGAAGGCTCCAAGGAGACCTTCTTGTGGCCTTGCAGTATCTGAAGAGGGCTATAGGAAAGCTGGGGAGGGACTTTTTAGGGTGTCAGGGAGGGATAGGACTGGGGGGAATGGAGCAAAACTAGAAATGGGTAGATTGAATGTTAGGAAGAAAGTCTTCCCCATGAGGGTGGTGAGACATTGGCAGAGGTTGCCCAGGGAGGTGGTGGAAGCCTCATCCCTGGAGGCCAGGCTGGATGTGGCTGTGAGCAACCTGCTTTAGTGTGAGGTGTCCCTTCCCATGTGAGGGGGGTTGGAACTGGCTGATCCTTGAGGTCCCTTCCAACCCTGACCATTCTATGATTCTTTGATTCCATTTTTATTAGTAGAGCTTCATTTGGGGGAGGGAGGGTAGCAGGATTGTAAAGAATGGAGAGATCAGGTAGATTTTACTAAATACATGGGTAATAGAGTGGGTATCATTGAAGTGCTTGGATGGGAATTGAATTTAGCTTTTAAATGCTCTGCAGTTCTTCCCCATGGCACTTCTGCAACAGCTGAGAAATCTGTGGGTTTGAACTGCTTTTGAATTATACTAAGGGAAAATATGATTTGATTTGAACATTTTAGCCTAGAACCAACTGATTAGGAAGCAACTGAAATTTACTGTTGAGACATGGGCTGAGGGAGCTGGGGGTGTTCAGCCTGGAGAAGAGAAGGCTCCAGGGAGACCTAATAGCCTTCCAGTACCTGAAGTGGACTACAGGGAGGATGTGGAGAGACTGTTTGCAAAGGCCTGCAGGGACAGGACAAGGGGAAGTGGCTTTAAGCTGGAGAAGGACAGGTTTAGATTGGATGTCAGGAAGAAGTTCTTCACTATGAGCGTGGGGGAACACTGGAACAGGTTGCCCGGGTGAGGGTGGACAGGGCTGTGGGCAACCTGATCTAGTTGGGGATGTCCCTGCTGACTGCAGAGGGGATAGGACTGGATGACCTTTGGAAGTCTCTTCCAACCTGGACCATTCCATGATTCTATGATTTCAAACATGGATATTTCCTGACCCTCATATTCTGGTGGGCAGAAGGACAGGTGGAAAGAACATTCTTCCATGCAACCTGGAACTGAGACCTCACCTGGAATATTGCATCCAGTTCTGAGCTCCCCAGTTCAAGATGGACAGGGATCTACTGGAGAGAGTCCAGGGGCGGGCTATAAGGATGCTGAAGGGACTGGAGCACTGTCTTATGAGGAAAGGCTGAGAGTGCTGGAGCTTTTCAGTCTGGAGAAGAGAAGACTGAGAGGAGATTCAACAATTGTCTATAAATATCTGAGGACTGGGTGCCAAGACGGAGGGTTCAGGCTCTGCTGTGGTAGGACAAGGGGCAATGGATATAAACTACAGTACAGGAAGTTCTACCTCAACATGAGGAGGAACTTCTTCACTGTGAGGGTCACAGAGCACTGGAACAGGCTGCCCAAAGAGGTTGTGGAGTCTCCTTCTCTGGAGACTTTCCAGACCCATCTGGATGTGTTCCTGTGTGACCTGTGCTGGATTCTCTGGTCCTGCTCTGGCAGGGGGGTTAGACTCTATGATCTTCAGAATTCCCTTCCAACCCCTAACATCCTGTGAGACTGTGCACTGTTATGAGCACCTACCTTCTTCTTGAGGAACAGGACATTGGCATGAGAAGGGAGTCTGTGCCAGGCAAGCCTTTGTAGGGCAAATCCACTGAGCAACCTAAGTGATGTGTAACTGAAGTTGCAACTAAGGTTGCATTGACCTGAAGCAGTGTTTGAGCAAACAAGCCCTACGAGGAGAGGCTGAGGGAGCTGGGATTGTTTAGCTTGGAGAAGAGGAGGCTCAGGGGAGATCTTATTGCTGTCTACAACTACCTGAAGGGTGATTGTAGCCAGGAGGGGGTTGGTCTCTTCTCCCAGGCAAGCAGCACCAGAACAAGAGGGCACAGTCTCAAGCTGTGCCAGGGGAGGTTTAGGCTGGAGGTGAGGAGAAAGTTCTTCACTGAGAGAGTCATTCGCCATTGGAATGTGCTGCCCAGGGAGGTGGTGGAGTCCCCATCCCTGGAGGTGTTCAAGAGGGGATTGGATGTGGCACTTGGTGCCATGGCCTAGTCATGAGGTCTGTGGTGACAGGTTGGACTTGATGATCTTTGAGGTCTCTTCCAACCTTGGTGATTCTGTGATTCTGTGAAACACCACCACAAAAAGCCTGCACTCGGCTGACTGCCAAGATTTGCAGCTCTGAGAGCAAAACACAAGGAGTGAGTCTACACTGAAGGCTTCACCTGTTAAAAATATATTGTTGGAGGTACTTCTCCAGGCATTTATCAGGCAAGATAAATATTAAGCCAAACAAATGACAGAAAATCTCTGGAAGCTTCACATGCAAATATTTGCTGTGTATGGGGATTCATATTTATTGCCAAAGGTGGGTGGGGAGTTCTTGTGAGTGAATGTGTGTGGCAGTTTGATTTATCAGTGATTGCAGATGTATTAACTGCATGGGGTAAATGAAAAGGTGATTTTAGCAGTACTTCACAATAAAAGATTTAGTAAAACAATGGGATCCTGGAGTGCATTAAGAGACGTGTGTCCAGCAGATCCAGGGAGGTTCTCCTCCCACTCTACTCTGTCCTGGGGAGGCCCCACCTGGAATATTGCATCCAGTTCTGGGCTTCCCAGTTCAAGAGGGACAGGGATCAGCTGGAGAGAGTCCAAGGGAGGGCTCCAAGGATGCTGAAGGGACTGGAGCCCTGCCTGGTGACGAGAGGATGAGTGCCCTGGGGCTGTATAGTCTGGAGAAGAGAAGACTGAGAAGGGATCTGATGCTGAAGGGAGGCTGTAAACAGGTGGGGGTTGGTCTCTTCTCCCAGGCAACCAGCACCAGAACAAGAGGACACAGTCTCAAACTGTGACAGGGAAGGTTTAGGCTTGGCATTAGGAAGAAATTTTTCCCAGAAAGAGAAATTTGCCATGGGAATGGACTGCCCAGGCAGGTGGTGGGGTCACCATCACTGGAGGTGTTTAACACTGGAGGAGTCTAGATGAGGCTCTTAGTGCCATGGGTTAGCTGATTAGATGGTGTTGGGTGATAGGTTGGACTTCATGACCCCAAAACATCCCTACCCAGCTTTCTTGTAGCCCCTTTCAGATACTGCAAAGCCACAATAAGGTCTCCTTGGAGCCTTCTCTTCTCCAGACTGATCAGACCAAACTCTCTCAGTCCGTCTCCACAGCAGAGCAGCTCCAGCCCTCTGCTCATCCTCATGGCCCTTCTCTGGACACCTTCCAGCACCTCCAGATCCTTCCTGGAATAGAGGCTCCAGAACTGGAACGGTACTCCAGGTGGAGTCTCACCAGAGACCTCCCTCAACCTTCTGGCTATGCATCTCTTGTTGCATCCCCAGCTCTGGTTGGCTTTCTGGGTTGCAAGTTCACACTGCTGGCTCCTGCTGACCTTCTCATCCACTTTAGTCCCTTATCTCATAGAATAGAATAGAATAGAATAGAATAGAATAGAATAGAATAGAATAGAATAGAATAGAATAGAATAGAATAGAATAGAATAGACTGGAAGAGATCTTCAAGATCATCGAGTCCAACCTATCATCCAACACCATCTAATCAACTAACCCATGGCACCAAGCACCCTGTCAAGTCTCCTCCTGAACACCTCCAGTGATGGTGACTCCACCACCTCTTCGGGCAGCCCATTCTAATGGGCAATCACTCTCTCTGTGTAGAATTTCCTCCTAACCTGCAGCCTAAACTTCCCCTGGTGCAGTTTGAGACTGTGTCCTCTTGTTCTGGTGCTGGTTGCCTGGGAGAAGAGACCAACCTCTGCCTGTCTATTAGAATTATCTTTATTTCCCTTTCCACACCCAGTAGTGATTTACTTACATTTTACTACTTTCTGTTCAAGATCTGTGAAAAATTTTAAAGGCATAGCCTAAAACTACCACAGGTATGAAGCCTTCTCTCCTGGCAAAGCCAGGCATTTTCTGGTCAGCGGCTTTGCTACCATCACAGGAAAAAATACCTACTCTCAGCAAGTTGTTAGAACAACTGCAGCTGTAAGGGCTTTCAGGGTATTGTGCTACAATCCTTTTTGGAGACATATTTTATACTGTTGGTAGGTCAGGGAGAGCTTTGTGTGTTGCCAGAAGTATTTTTAATTGACTTGCAAAGTGAAAATTAAAAGGGTGGCCAGATTTAGCTGTCTATAAATAGAAGATCTAATGTATTTGATGCTCTAAATTATTTTGTCTGGCCAGCAGCTGCTGCTCCAGAAATGTGCAGCATCCATCCTGGCCTTCAAAACCTCCAGGGATGTGACTTCTACCACCTCCCTGGGCAACCTGTTCCAGTTTCTCATCACCCTCATGGTGAAGATCTTCTTCCTAACATCCAATCTGATTCTACCCATTTCTAGTTTTCACAGAATCACCAACAAGGTTGGAAGAGACCTCAAAGGTCATCATAGTATCAGTCAGGGTTGGAAGGGACCACAAGGATCATCTAGTTCCAACCCCCCTGCCATGGGCAGGGACACCCCACACTAGATCAGGCTGGACAGAGCCTCATCCAGCCTGGGCTTAAACACCTCCAGGGATGGGGCCTCGACCACCTCCCTGGACAACCCATTCCAGGGTTTCACCACTCTCATGGTGAAGAACCTCCTCCTCACCTCCAGCCTGAATCTCCCCACCTCCAGCTTCATTCCATTCCACCTAGTCCTATCACTACCTGAGATCCTGAGAAGTCCTTCCCCAGCCTTCCTGTAGGCCCCCTTCAGATACTGGAAGGCCACAATTAGGTCACCTTGGAGCCTTCTCTTCTCCAGACTGAACAGCCCCAACTCCTTCAGTCTGTCCTCATAGGAGAGGTGCTCCAGCCCTGTGATCATCCTCTGATCATCCTCAAGTCCAACCTGTTCCATTCTGCCTATTCTTTATAACTAAGACACTAAGCTAAGCTGCCAGCTCCAAACCATAGCAATAAATTTCACACATATATTTAATACAGATATGAGAAAGCAGCTGATTTAAACTGGAGGTCTGCTTTATCACATGCAACTAGCCATGAAAATGATTAAGGGAGTGGAACATCTTCCTTATGAGAACAGACTGAGGGAGCTGAGGGCTCTTCAGCTTGGAGTAGACTAAGGGGTTACCTCATTCATGTGGATAAAGATGTGCAGGGTGAGCACTAAGAGGATCGAGCCAGGTTCTGCTGGGTGATGCCCAATGACAGGACAAAGGACACTGGGTGGAAGCTGAGGCAGAGGAAGTTCCATGGAAACATGAGAAAGAATTATTTCATAGTGAGAGTGACTGAACCCTGGAACAAGCTGCTCAGGGGGATTGTGGAGTCTCCCTCTCTGAAGATATTCAAGACCCACCTGGATGTGTTCCTGTGTGACCTGCTCTAGGTGATGCTGCTCTGGCAGGGGGGTTGGACTGGATGATCTCGCAAGGTCCCATCCAGCTCCTAATCTTCCATGATTATGTGAAATGCTGCTTGTTGGAGACTGCACTTTGCCCACTGTAATTTGAATGAATACATTCTGCATACTGCATATGAAAGGGCCTTGGTTAATCATCATTAGAACATGAAAATGGCATAAAACTGCTTTCTAAGTACTTTTTTATTGCTTTTCTATCTTCCAGCACTCTTCTGGCTTTACCAGAGATGTGATTTTTCCTTTTTTTTTTTGTCAGGGTAAGATGCAGAAAAGCAATTGATACATATTCTGTAGTTATAGAACTGAAAATGCTTGCCATAAGCTACTATATATATATATATATATATATATATATATATATATATATATACACATCACTGAGGATTGCTCAGCTGCATTTTAAAGTTCATAGAATCACAGAATCAACAAGGTTGGAAAAGACCTCAGAGATCAAGCCCAACCTATTACCTAATACCATGGCTCCAAGTGCCACATCCAATCCTTTCTTGAACACTTCCAGGGATGGGGACTCCACCACCTCTCTGGACAGCACATTCCAATGGCAAATTACTCTCTCTGTGAAGAACTTTCTCCTCACCTCCAGCCTAAACTTCCCCTGGTGCTGCTTGAGTCTGTGTCCTCTTGTTCTGGTGCTGGATTCCTGGGAAAAGAGACCAACCCCCACATGGCTACAACTTCCCTTCAGGGAGTTGTAGAGAGCAAGAAGGTCTCCCCTGAGCCTCCTCTTCTCCAGACTAAGCAACCCCATCTCCCTCAGCCTCTCCTCACAGGGCTTGTGCTTCTTTCATTGAATGGTGCTCAGTGACTCCAAAGCACACAGCTCCCTTGGATTTGACATGAACATACCATATTACATCTCTGATTCAGCCAACACAAAAAGTTTGAGCTTTAATAGCTTTTAAAATACTGTTCAGAGGCAGGAACCTGTCAAAGATGGATATCTGAGGGCTGGGTGTCAAGAGGGAGGGGACAGGCTCTTCTCCCTTGAACCCTGGGATAGGACAAGGGGCAATGGATATAAACAACATCACAGGAGGTTCCACCTCAACACGAGGAGGAACTTCACTGTAAGGTTCACAAAGCACTGGAACAGGCTCCCCAGAGGGGTTGTGGAGTCAAGCCCCATTTGGAAGCATTCCTGTATGACCTGCACCAGATTCTATGGTCCTGCTCTGGCAGGGGGGTTGGACTCAATGCTCTCTGGAGGTCCCTTCCAACCCCTAACATCCTATGAGCCTGTGACCTAACATTTGCACTGGGAATGTTGTTCAGTGATTCCCTGTTTGGGTTTTTTTTTTATGTGCACTATTAAAATGTGGAATTTATTGTATCCATTCATTCCTGTGGAAATTGCAGCAATGAAATACACTTTGTAAACTTCACTGCAGGCTGCAAGAGGTGTGCTAAATACCAATTCTCTGAAGGCTGCACTATCCAATTAAAGTTATTTTCTGTACATGTGCAGAATCCTGAGAGCTGGTTCCAAAAACCCAAAGCTGTGTCAAGCTGCACAAACCCCATAAAAGGTACTGTATAAAATGGCAGAATGAAAAACAAGCTCTCAAATAGGTATTTGAGGTCTGTAGCAATCCACAGCATCTCATCTGAGACTGGTATTTCATAGTTTCATAGTTTCATAGTTTCATTCAGGGTTGGAAGGGACCACAAGGATCATCTTGTTAGTACCCCCCTGCCATGGGCAGGGACACCCCACACTAGATCAGGCTGGACAGAGCCTCATCCAGCCTGCTCTTAAACACCCCCAGGGACGGGGCCTCGACCACCTCCCTGGACAACCCATTCCAGGGTTTCACCACTCTCATGGTGAAGAACCTCCTCCTCACATCCAGCCTGAATCTCCCCACCTCCAGCTTCATTCCATTCCCCCTAGTCCTATCACTACCTGATATCCTGAGAAGTCCTTCCCCAGCCTTCCTGTAGGCCCCCTTCAGATACTGGAAGGCGACAATTAGGTCTCCTCGGAGCCTTCTCTTCTGCAGACTGTACAGCCCCAACTCCTTCAGTCTGTCCTCATAGGAGAGGTGCTCCAGCCCTCTGATCATCCTCGTGGCCCTTCTCTGGACACGTTCCAGCACCTCCACATCCCTCTTGTAATAGGCTCTGACATATTTCACAGAATCATAGAATTGTCAGGTTTGGAAGGGACCTCAAGGATCATCCGGTTCCAACCCCTGGCCATGGCAGGGACACCTCACACTAGAGCAGCTTGCTCATAGCCACATCCAGCCTGGCTGCAAAAACCTCCAGGGATGAGGCTTCCACCACCTCCCTGGGCAACCTCTTCCAGTGTCTCACCACCCTCATGGGGAAGAAGTTGATCCTAACATCCAATCTGTATCTACCCATTTCTAGTTTTGTTCCATTCCCCCCAGTCCTATCACTCCCTGACACCCTTGAAAGTCCCTCCCCAGCTTTCTTGTAGCCCCCTTCAGATACTGGAAGGCCACAAGAAGGTCTCCTCAGAGCCTTCTCTTCTCCAGACTGAACAACCCCAACTCTCTCAGTCTGTCTCCATAGCACAGCAGCTCCAGCCCTCTGCTCATCCTCATGGCCCTTCTCTGGACACCTTCCAGCACCTCCAGATCCTTTCTGTAATAGAGGCTCCAGAACTGGACACAGGCTACATCCAGCTGGCCTTAAAAACCTCCAGGGTTGAGTCTTCCACCTTGTCAACCTGTTCCAGTGTCTCACCACCCTCGTGGTGAAGAACTTCTTCCTGCCATCCAATCACATAGCTAAGAACCGTTTCATGTATTTCTTGTGCTTTTTTCCTTTTTTTTCTGACCAAGAAATGTGAGTCAGAGTCCAGTTTCTGTATATGGATATCTTTGAACACTTTAGCTTTCATGTTGGCTAAAGCACTCAAGAAGATTTTGCTCTATGTTCTTCTGAGGACATGGCACTTCCTTTCTTTCCAAGGTGTGAGTCTTTCCCTGCTGTGAACAGAGGCAGGCTGTGGTGGTTGTGATTCTGCAAATGCTTTTTTGGGATCCTCATGGATATTACAACACTGGAATATTGTCATACCAGGTTTAGGCTGGATATTAGGAAGAAGTTGTTCACAGAGAGAGTGATTGGCCATTGGAATGGGCTGCTCCTGCTCAGGGAGGTGGTGGAGTCACCATCACTGGAGCTGTTAAGGAAGAGACTTGATGGGGTGCTTGGTGCCATGGTTTAGTTTATTAGTTAGTGTAGGACTCAATGATCTCAAAGGTCCTCTTCCAATCTGTTTAATTTTCTTCTCTCTTTCTCTTCTCTTCTCTTCTCTTCTCTTCTCTTCTCTTCTCTTCTCTCTCTTCTCTTCTCTTCTCTTCTCTTCT